>NC_068941.1:55041960-55679294 GCF_026419915.1 Harpia harpyja | reverse complement strand
TTCTCATCAGTTAAAACATAATGGCATAGGCTGATGCCTGGGGTAAACAGATTCTTGCATGAAATGAATTTCTATTAGTGCATCTCACTGAAATGTAATATAAAAATATTTTCACTCATATTTACCATTTTGCAAACAACCTGAAATTCATACCTGTCCGAATGTATTTGGAGAAATTTTTGATAATGTCATATACCACCTAGATGCAATTAATCTCTTATATTGAATCCCTGTGCTGTGGAAAAAACCTACCAGTAATCAATTATTTATAATTAAGTCACTAGATCTTACATATATTTTATATGAGATGTCATTATTTGGTTAAGGATGTTATGATCCTTCTTGAATGATAGGAGAAGAATTAAAATATGACAGCATCATGTTTCATTTGCTGAATTTTAATAGCTGTTGAAACATGTCCAACATTTAAATCCTAATGAAGAAAGTACCCCTGTTTGGGGCAGTTTGTCAGAACAAATTTAATTTTGGTGTATGCTTAATCTCTGTTCGGAAGAGAAATGTTTTTAAACGCATTTTCCTGAATGGGCTCAATTCTTTATAAAGTATCACTCTGTGTTTATAAGCTTTTATATTCATAGAAACATACTGAAATGACACTCAATTTTGATACCATTTTTTAGCCATTCTCGAGCTACAAGGAATCATTGGGCCAGGCAGTGCTATTAGACACACAAACAAGGATATTCTTCTGCTAAAGGCAGCACATTTTTTAAAAAGCAGAACATCTCTGTGCTTCAGAGACATTTCAGTAATTTTGCTTGGAAGGACACCAAGTTCAGGTAGACTTGTTATCTTTAGCCATGCCAACTACGCATATCCACTGATCGTCTGGTTGCAGGAGGGTTATCAGACTGGCTTAGTCCCATGGGAACCCCAGGTCCAGGTCCAGGCTACTTCTGTGCTCAACCTAATAAGCCTTGCTGCTGGAGTACTCAGGTGCAGAGCAAGGAGCCCCACTGAGGTTTCAGAGCAGCCACACTGAGTCTAGCAAGGAAAGTGCTGAGCCAGAGTTAACAAGCTCAGCTGACCCTGAACTAACTCATTATGGAGAACCGGAAAGTTTCTTCAGTGACCTCCATACCTTTATCATTTGCGGTCAGGAGCATTTCAGCTCACTGAATAATGAGGAGCTGAATACATGCATGAGGGCTTGATTCTCTGTTGTATTTTCCTTTTAATACTGTAGGTCATATTTTAGATTTCTTTACAGAAATCCTAATGGCTGAAATTACCTTTTTCAGACATTATTATTTTTTCTTTCTCTCCCTCTCTCTTTTTTTTTTTTTTTTACCTAAGAAGCAATTTCTTTTTTTTTGTTTGTTTGCTTTGTTTTGTTGTAGTCTAGCAAGTTCAAATAGTGCTAGGGAGCCCAGCACAACAAACATGAAAACCCTACATTTCTCATTTAAAAGTGGTAGTCTAAATTAAAAATGTGGATATACATTGCCTGCCTTGTTTTACATCTATTAGTTTTATTTGTGTTAAATTAATTTCCTGCCACTGGTCCCAAGCCAGTATTTTCAGAATAGCATGAAATTGGTTTCCAAGTTCTGAGTTCAAACCTTCACTTGTAAATATGATGCCATAATGTAATATAATCTCCTCTGCTAATGACCTAACATGATTTGGAACAAAAGGTCTTTTAGAAAATGCTCAAATTGATTAATTACTTCCAAGCTAAATCAACAGACATACACTGCTACTCTAATAGGCAGTTTCATAGGTGCTAGGACAGGTCTTGATCACCAGCTGACACAGAATAGCAGATCAAAGAGACTGCAAGTAAACGGAAGTAGAGGTTTTATTGAAGGAAAGAAAATAACAGAGGAGAGTAATGGCTTCTGTCTCTTCAAATTATTGGTAGCACAAGTTTCATGCAGCTAGGCTTTTGCAGCTCTCACAACACATCAGCCTTACCTCAGCAGCTATAAGCGTCAGCTTACCCCAGCATCACCTCGCATCAGACTCTATCTTCTTGTACCATGCATTTCCCTTTAGACTTTTTAGTGCTTACAAAATCTCCTACCAGGCTTTGGTTTCAGAATGTAGAAGCTTCACAGAAGATTTAGTACAGATTTGCACCAATTCAATTTCCTACCTTCATATGGCAACCTATGAAAAGCTTGTTTTCATTCTTTCCCTGTCCCTCAGAGAAACTGGAAACTAGATATAAACATATATAAGAAGAATAAATACTGCAGCTCCCTGCCCTCTTCATTATTCTTCTTCCTTCCCAGTTTTGGAACAGATTTTAAAATGTCTTTTTTAGTGACACGCCAGAGCTTCAGAAGGTTTATTTTTGGTATTACGGATCAGATGATTTATCTTACCTTCTTCAATATGTTTACATTTTTGATATTGGATTGATACTGGTAGATATATGTGTAGGAGCATTTTTAAAACTGATTTACCTGTTATGTAAATTACAATGTTGAAAATTCTATTACTAGGTCTGAAAAACATTATTACCATGAGCCTCCCAAAGAATAGGTATCCATAGAAAGTTTTCAAAAGCTAACTTAAAATCACCACACCATAAGTACTAGTAAAATTGCTCTCAAATAGAAAGATTTCAGGGCTAAGATTTTGCATCACAGCTATAACTTCAGTCTTTGGCCTATCTATACGAAGCAGATACTTTTGTCCTTTGGACATTCTTCCTATAACTGGTATATGCTGGACATATGCCTGGGCATCCATACCAATTTCTAGACCAAAGCAGAGGCCAAACTAACTATAAATAAAATTATGAAAAAGTGTCAGAACTTGTGAGCCCAAGTTTGAGAAGTTCAATTCAGTAATCATGGTCTACATGCTAAAGTATGCTAAGACTGAATTTAAAAAAAAAACAACAAAACCAACCTTTTCCTTTTCTGTTAAAGGGGATGTCACAAGGGAATGAAAAACTTTTAATTGAGTTTTGAAATACTACCTTTGATTCTTTTAATGCTGTAGCCAATAGGTCACTGTCTGATTAAGCCTCTTTAAGAACTTCCTATCCAGGGACTGGAAATTAGTATGTGAAATAAGATTAAAATAAAAGAAAGCAGGTATTTTATAACTATGATTCTTTAGACAAAAAAAGGAATGCAAAGAATTGTGAGAAATTGTGTAGACAAAGATGGATTTTTCAGAGTACATTGGGTCAAATACGTATGAATTGTTTTACTATGATAGAAGTTTTGATATACTTTCAAAGATGGGAATGTAATTTTTGTTTAACATAGCTCTTCTTTTCTTATGGTACTTCTTTTCATTCACTGCTCTCACCCACTGCATGCCAGAGGCATCTGCCACCTTAACCTCTGCCAACAGCCCTTGTTCTGACATAGTGCCTGGGGAAGACAAGGATGTAGGTGAACCAGGGTTAGATGAGAGAGGCATTGATATCTGCTGGGAGGACTGCTTTGAAACCCAGGCTTTGTTTGAAAGCTGCTTTCCCCTGAGGGAGAATAGAATGTAGGATCTCTTTGCATAATTGGCTTCTCCCTTCAATGTGGCAGTGGGTACAGATAAATGTGAAAATTACATTTCTTCTTTCTTACTTGGAGGGTGGTTATTTTCTCCTTTGTCCTCTTTTTTAAAAAAAAACCTGTTCCATCCTAAGAGCCACTGCTTTTCTGTGAGTTGTTTAATTACGGTAGAATTTCCAAAGGTGTTCAACAAGCAGTCTATCCCTGCTCCCATTGAAGACAGTGATGAACTTACTGTGGACATTTATGAGAATAATGATAAGCCATTGTTTAGTGATTTTGAAAAATCCTGTTCTGTTACAATCCCAAGAAACTGTAAGCTCCTGTGAATAAGGGGTATCAGGAATACAAGTGTTAAACTTGATAGTCTGTTCTCTCCTTCCATTCACACTTGTATAGTCCAACACTGGGAAAAATGCAGATATTTCTTCCCCTTATAGCATTGCAACAATGAAGTTTAAGTATAATAATAATTATTATTCTCAATAGTCTAATATGATGTTGGCTTTCCCTGCAAAAGAAAAAAAAAAATAATGAGAGAGATCAGTTGGGATGAGAAAGCTAGAATTAGGCCCAGAGAAAGAATGCAAAGAACACAAGAATGGTTATATTCATATGGATAATGTGACATTATCAGAAAATAATTTTATCTACGTCAATAAATAACAATTTTGGAAACTAAATGCAGGCCATTAAGTAAGTAACTCTGTGAGCATAAATATTATCCTAGGTTGTCATGATAGAGTACTAGGGGTAGGTATGAAAAAGACCTATTAAATCACACAGTTTATTTCAGTGTTAATCCAGTATTCTTACACTGTAATAACCAAACTGCAGTTAGACTATTTGAGAAGTTTTACAAGGAAGTTTGGAAATTGAATCAGTTTTGAAATTTGAGAACTGGATTAAAAATCATACTTTGTCGAATTACAGTCTAAGGGGAAAAAACCCCCTCTGCTTAATAAGAAGCTTTCTTCCAATATTTTTTTCTTCCAGTAGCTGTTTCTATTCACACACACACACACACACACGAAGATCTATATATTTCAGATGGAGGTGAAAACTGTTTCAGAACAAAGAAATATTTATGGATTTTTCCTCTTGAAGTTACTATGGATATTTAATGCAATTGAATGTAATTAAGAGTCAGCAAATAGAAACCAAAGTTTTCAATAGAGTGAACACATAGCTGACTAATTTGCCCAGAGGTGAGTTTTAGTAAATGCAAACATTATACAATATATTTTTCTTTGATACAGGGACATACAAATTTCCAGGCAACATTGAATGGCACAGGGAATATTGGCAAAAATAATAGCTATACTTGTGTGAACTAAGAGTAATTCCAGTACTCTGGTAAAAGTAAAAGTAAGTGTAAAAGATTTTAGCATAAAATATTTTACCTTTTCCATCTCTTGTAATCCTATTAGATCTTTAATAGATAAATTAATATTTATTAATATTGGTTATTTCTTTAAGTTTAGATGTGTACCTGAGCAAACAAATGAAAAAGATAAGAAGTTATCACTCAAGCTCAGATTAACATATGTACTTGCAGCATTTGACGTATTTCTTTTAATATCCACCCCACCCCCTCAAGCAAGTTTAGGACCAAATTCTGCTTGTGCAAGTCTGTGGAATCTGTGCTGCCTCCCTCAGCAGCAGAAAATGCTATATGAATGAAATAATATTTGTTGGATTCAGGATAAATTGCAGAATTAAAAAAAATTAAAATGTTTATAACAAAAATTAAAGCCAAGAGAGGATACCTAACAAAATGATTTAAAGAGAAAACAAAAGGGGATTTAGCTCCTAATAACAGGAGAATACATCAGGTATTTACAGTAGCCAGTAATAAAGGTCTCCTTTACAATAGTGGAGGATGGGATCTCTGACAGAGCTTTTCAACACTTTTCTCTCAGTCTTCAGGGACCTTGAGAATGCCAGTGGAGGTTCGGACCCTCATAAAGTGGATTCTAGTCTAGGTATCCAGAGATAACAAAACTGCTCTTTTTAGTGATCTCCTGTATATATTCCAGAGCTCCACAGGCACATTCCTCACTTCCAGAAGTCCTGACACTTCAGGCTTCTCATTAGTTTGCACCCAGCTCAAGATGAAAATGAGTTTAAATAATTTAAAGCTCTTCCCTACTGCTAAAAAAAAAAATTCTATCATATTTTTCCTTGTACATTTTGACAACAGTGTTCATACCAATTACAGGTACATACATATATTTGTACACAAATATATATAATCAATGAAACGCTTACTTGGTTATAATTCATTACTGAGTGAAAGAAAATCCAAGCAACAGCTGAATAGGAGAATGAATGTTAAAACCACATTTTGGCCAAATAAATTCAGAAGAAACAGACCAAGAAGAGTGGAAGGAAGAGCCACTGGGAAGTGCCAAAGTCAAAAAAAGACAGAAGAAAAAATTATCAGATTTCTTCTTTACGCCTATCTACCTTTCTAACTACTCTCAGCCAACGACCAATTCACCTGTTATACCTGGGATGAAATAATTCCTTGCAGCAATGTGTAGCCTGAAGACTGCTGGGCTCTGGAGCAGCTCAGTGGAAGAAGCCATGGGGGTGCTGGTGAGCCAGCAGCACGTGGACAACAGAAAGGGCCACCAGCCTCATGGGCTGTATTAGCGGGGAACAGCCAGTATATTGAAGGAAGGGATTATCCCTCTCTGTGCAGCACTTGGTAGACCACATCTAGAGTATCGCATCCAGTTTTGTGCCCTGCTGTCCGTGTGGTGGATGGTGGGAGAACAAAAGGCAACAACCAAAAGTTGACCAACAACCAAGGGATGATCAGACTGGCTAGAAGTAAAACGCTTCCGCTGTGAGGACAGTCTAGCAGTGGATCAGTTTGCCCAAGGAGAACGTGCAATTCCCACCCCTGGAGGTTTTCGAGACCTGACTTGATAAGGCCTTGAGCAACCTGGTCTGATCCCACCACTTGAGCAGTCAGTCAGACAATACAGTCTCTTGAGTTCCTTTCTCACATGAGTTATCTTATGATCCTACATGCACTGCTGTTGCTCAAATCCTTCAGATTTAATCGGTAACATATGCTATTTAAAATCAATTAACAAGCCATGATCTGAACTATCAGCTCAAATTGGTATTCAGTATTGAAACAAATTTTAGTGCTTTATTAAATATCCAGTCAAAGGAAGAATGCACTGTTCTGTTAGGTCAGTAACTTCAGTGGATCAATAAACCTCACTGGGTCAAATTCATGCCTAAAGTTATTTTATTGATTTTGGAGATTTACCACTGGAAATACTATGTCAAGTATCTTCTCTCAGTATTCACTGGTTCATAGGGAGTGCAAAAAACTCCATAACTGAAAAAGAGAATAAATTAGTTGTAGAAGACTTTCTTCCATATCCCAGGCAGTTGGTTTTGGGTATGAGACCAGAATATGTGTCTGTATAGCCAACATATGTTTTCATTTTACATAAATAACTGTGGAAGTTTTCCTAATTTTCATAAATCTCTAATCCTTTTGTAGTTGTACTAAAGTCTTAACTTCAATAATATTTTTGAAGAAATTAATGATAAAATTTCCAAGAATAAGTATGGAATTATTTTCAATGATCAATGACCATCCCAAGTAGATATTACAGTTCAATTTATAATTTAGGCTGTGCTTTTTAGTTAAATTATTGTATTAAATAGGAAATTAGCCACATAAATCACCATATGAATTGTGAAGCATGAACCTGGTGCAAAACTCATTTATATTTACATTTAAGACATAGCAATATTTCCTCTGTCATAATTTATTTAATCCATAAATCCCAATGGTGGAAATCACCTCTGTGTAGAAAATACGAGCAAACCCACTTAAAAATAGGTTTTCCTGGACTTGCATTCAGTGTAGGATTGTGAAGTACTCTACACAAGATTAGAATAATTTTTCTTCACTCATGACTCAAAATATTACAAATTATGGATTTTGTCTGACTCCATCCCAGCCATCCTCTGTTTTGGACTAGTGCTTGTTACTCTCCTGTTTTAGAATCCAGAGAGACAGAGGTAGATTTATACATCTGATTTTATTTAGATCAATTCAATGTGTATTCACAGAGCTCTTCTTTCAGTCTCAACACTTTCCAAAAGCCTTCAGACATGCATTCTGGATCTGTGAGATTATGAGTTTAAGGAAGCTGACTGAAAACAGTATGCTTATATCTGTTTCTTCCAAAACCTAGAAGAAGAAGAGTTTTACCAGGTAGAATAGCCTATGGTAGAACATATTCTCCAATGAAACAATTTACATTCAAAAGTACCTGCAGTTTAACAGGACTTGCAGTGCAATATGTTTTTCACAGCTTATAATACCTTCTTTTGAGAATCTTTTTATTTCTAGTTTTGCATGATTTAGTAAATGTTAAGGAAAGTTACATAATGACTGACTTGAATCTCCTCAGGGTGTACATGAAGCACATAGTTACTACTTCTGTATTCTTCTGGCAGAAAAATAATAATAATAAAAAAAAATCTTCCTTTCCTAACCATTCAGGCTTCTACGCACATTAAGAAGATTATCTGAATTTAAGAAATTAAATAGTTTAAGTACTTTATATAATTAATATAGGATTAATGTAGTTGTATCTTGTCTTGTTTACCAGTCATGGTTCAGTTACCCTAAATCCAGTTCCAACACACTGAAATCACCTGAATTCACAGGGCACTCCTGAAATATTTTAGCCAGTATGACCAGCCTGATGATGTTGAAACCTTTTTTATCTATGATGTCCAGTAGTTATTTTGAAACATTACAGTAGTGGAGAAAGAACATATGATGGCATGAGAAAAGTCATGTAAGTTCATCTGTGTCAGTGCCTTCTAGAGACAGTGCAGGAAAAAGAATACTAATATTTGGCAAAACTCAGAACATCGAAAGGAGTGTGGCATGCAGCCCACCGGTTAAATAGGGAAAATGTTCAGTGGGTGGGTAGACGTAACAAAGCATGGCAATGAGGATACACCAAGAAGTGTTTTCTGCACATCTCCTTCCCTCCTAACTGTTTATGAAGGCAAGTCCTCAAAACTCCAGAGAAAATCAAAGATCTTTGTTAAAAGCTCATGGGATCAAACAATCTTTGATGCCTTCAGGTCCATCACTTCAAATTTAATGGGCAATATCTTGCAATATAGTTGGTTTTGTCTTTCAGTGCAATAAGCAGTTTGTCATGAAAGTGTAAGACCACCAATAATTATACAGAATTGAAATCATAATATGATATACTGCCACTATAACATGCGACATTTTGTTAAATCTCAAGGTGGTACTCAGCAGTGATAATACTGCACGGCTCACTGCTCAACTGTCACATTAATAAAGCACAATAAAAAGATGGTACTATTCCATGTCATCTGTGCTCTTCCACATCTCTTCCCTGGAAAAGTACAATTTAGTTGCTTTTCTTAAGACTGCTATGTTTACTTGTTTTAAAATTTGTTTATCACTAAAGGGAATATTTTATGACAAATGCTCTTATACTGTAATAATGAAGAGCTTATGCCAACTCTTTGTGTAAAGCCATAAAGATATACATTATGGGTAATCAGGTATTTGAATGCAAATTTCATATTCTAGAAAGTAGAGCTCTACTGATATTCTAATGTAAATATTACTTTGAAAGAAAAAACTTATGCTGGTTTTGTTATGAAGTACGACTGATCTGTGTTATTTTCTGACAAAGTTATTAATTGCATTACTCCAGTCTTTATAAAATAAATCATAATAAAATAACCCAAAAAGGAAGCCAAGGAAACTGCTGATATATTGTTAGTCTGGTTACTTCCACTAAAATAATCTCTGGAGAATTAAACTCAAGGCTAATTCTTATCTTTTCCAAAGCTCACCTATATTAACATGTATTGTGATTAGTCTAAATATAAAAGATAGTACCTGCTACATGGAGCTTCTTTTGTTCTTTTAGGTTTATAGTTAACAGCATTCAGCCAAATTCTCTCAGCTTTGAACAAATGTGCTAAACAGAGGAGAGATGTTTTCCCCCAAATGTAGGCACATACACAGGAGGCAGCCATAATTTGTATGGCTGTATATACAGAGTCCAAGCAGGAGGTGGGAGCACAGGCACTCTTAATTGCAGCTCTCTTCAATCCTATAGCCATTTTTCTTGTTCTGGAGCATGTTGTGATTATACCTACACAGTCATTTGCATGCACATAAAGTTAGAGGGCAGTATTTGTTGGTTTTGTCTGCCCTTGATGGATGTGCATGATACTGTTCCGGTTGAGCACCTACACTTCAGATATTGCATCTGAGCCTGAACCTGCAGATTTGTGATCCTAAGAAACTACATAAACACTTACAACAATGGCATTACAGTACCAAAAAATTATTGTTTTATCTTAGCTGTACCTGGAGGAGCCAGAGTGAAATTTCTAGGCAATACAGAAATTATGTTGCCTCTAAATGCTAGTTCGTGTGACTAGTAATTTGGGCATCCCCTAGTAGTCATCTACAAAGGATAAGAGCCTGGCTTGGGTTTTCAAAAAAGGGTTTCTAAAGTATTGGTTCCTATATTTTTCTTTCAATGAAAATCCTCAAACTGAGCAGAAACTGGATTCTCAGAATATTTCATGCATTTATATTACTTAATCTCAAGATAAAAGCAGACATATTCTTGAGTTCAGAAGCTGAAAACCAGCATTACTTTCTTCTAGCTCCATGCCCCTAAATTCTGTAACACAGAATATTGGCTCCTCTGCCTTTTGTTCTTTCCCCACAAATCTGATCTTCTTGAAGGCATAAGACAGCTTCACAAAGAAGTAGAAAGTCTCATACTCAGTTTCATCTACAGCCTTCTTAGACTGCTCTCACCAGAAGCTGCAGTAGTACGTATGAAATCTTCCCAGAAGGAAGAGAGGGTAAAGATTGTTTCTCCTACCCTGGGGGAAGGCAGAGGGGAAGGGAGTTCATTCAGGCACAAAACTATGATGTGAACAGTAGGTAGACCTTTCTGCCACTTCTAAAATCTGCCCGGCTTGTCCTGGATGCAGTGTTGTTACTGATGTGCAGTGATTGATGTGCGGAGATTACTGTGTGTTCTCAACAGAGGCAGCCTCTCAGGATCTTCTGATACACCTCTGACTCGGCTACATCACAGCAGAAGTTCAGCAGGGTAAAAAGGTTTAGCTCCTGAAACTGTGAGTTGTGCATGAACACCCAAATTCAGGTGCCTGGGTAGTGTAAAAGTGGACATCAAAATGAAATTGATAAATAGATATTAAAAGTGCATTTCTGTGACTCTGCTCTCAAAGTTCATTTCACATACCAAAGCTGATCCTCTAGGTCTGGCCCTAAATTTTTCATGCTGTTGCCACAACAGCAACACTGTTTCATCACAGCTTCAACACAGCCTTTATGCAAGGCTGTAGCATTTTAAGTATGGTAGTCATATATCAAAAAGCCAATTTTTAACAAGAGTTCCAGTAAATGTCACCTGGGCTGATTTTTCCTCATGTATTCTGAATACAAAACAATTGGGAACTGTGAAGAATTTGCTAGCACTGTTGAATTTTTAATGGTAATCACTGTAGCAAGCACCGATTTCACATTTCCTTTTTCTCTTTAGGAAACCATTATTGTAAGAAAAACTGAAGATAACAGTAAGTAACAAGGGTATACTGTTTTAAAGCCACACAGCACTTAAAATATCAGTTATGTCACACTGTGGTGATTTAAATTAAAAAGCAAAAAGATAAAAAAGAAAAAGTTTTTAGACTTTTTATGTTCATTCAGAACTTTCCACATAATCTTGTCTCTATGTACATAGCTTGAATAATCAGAACATTTTTAAAGTTAGATTTTCATGTTCAACTATATGTAAGACAGTGGATTACAAAATAATGTTTCATAAGTCATTTTAAGGGAAGAATCTATGGTTTTGTTCCCTACAAATGTGATTTTCTTCAAAAATTTAAAATAATTTTAGTTTACAAATGTTTCTTAATAGCGTTCTTACGTTTTTCAGGTTTTCTGTTAGTCTGACAGCAAAAAAATGTAATGTCACTGCCCTATTCTTGCCTAAAAGAAAAGCTAACAAGTACATTTATTTTGGCATTGGTGTTTTACAAATAAAACAAAATAAATTTTTAGGTATGTTGAAGAGGAAAGATAAAATAAATTGTATGAAATGTAAAGTGACCTTCACTAGATAAACTACAACTGTATTTATTCTTTCCTGTGAATCTGATTTTATGATGTTTTTCCAATGCACTTCAAAAATAAATTTAAAATCTGTTCACTCAGAAGTGTCTTCATTTTTTATGTATTAGCTTTTCATATGTTTCCTTTCCTGGTATACCCTCACATATTCAAGAACTCTGTTTTTTGATGGCCAGGCATGCCAAATTCCATACTAATCAGCATGTATTGTAGCTGACTTCAAATTAATCATTATCTTTCATCTCATTTTCTATTTATAATTCAAACTTTCTTCTGAATTCAAAATTATACATTTTAAAGTTATTAAGCATTCTTACTCTAAGGTCCATTAAAAGTTACTCGGACTGTTCTGATGAAATGCAATGCTCAGTGAGGCTGTGATGCACCAACTCACATAGATAAATGCTTTTCAAGGGGTCTTATAACATAGAAGGACCTATGGATAGATTTTATATTACCGCAGAATTTGTTTCATTGTCATTACCAGACACTTCAAAGAGATTTAATTGCATATTTTCCCATCTGATGTGTTTTCAGAGCTATTTGCAGCACCAGTATTTGTCCTGTCAAAAATAAAATATAAGCTATGAATATCATTTCATTACTGCTTGCTGTCAAGAAAATCAATGGTACATGACTCCTTTTGACTTCACAAAAACTGAAAAAGGCCTTTTTCTTTTAACCATATCTTCCATTTAAGTAGTATGAATGTTTGCATCTGAAATTATTGTCTAAGAAAAAAAGCATATAAAATCTATCAGAATGATTTGGTTTTGTGATAGCAGCAGTTACTGAGGTGACATTTTAAGTGTGAAAGGCTCATTCTGATTTCTTGCCTTTACTTCAGAGGGACAAAGAGGAAGGAAATGACCTTAAAAGGCTTGTTTGCAACTGGGAGACTTCTGAGGCTGTGTTTTGGGGGGGAAAGGGGAAGGAAGAGAAGGGAAGGAGCAGGGATTTCTTTTAATTAGCTTGCCTTGTTATTTTTCTAAGGCCATAAAGAGAATATCTGATTCCTAAAGTTTCTATTATCCACTCTGTTATCGTAAGGAGTTGATAATAGTTCTAGCAGGCAACAAAAGCAGGTAACTCTCTGGTCCACTTTCATGATAATCAGTCTCTCCAGAAATGCTGCTTGAAGGTATTTCCCTCTCCATTTCATTCTTTCCCACTTACCATTGTCCCTGTTCTACAACATGCTAAGGAACAAATTAGGCTGATGGATCAAATTTTGGGCAGTTGTATGAGCTAAATGGGGAATGGATCCAGATCAAACCCAGACCCAATGAATCAACCGAAAAGAATCCGGACCTGTTCCCTGAACTCATCCATTAATTCTCTGCACTGAGAGCTGTGTCAGCATAGCTGAAGAAGAGACCCAGCCAGGTCTGGAGCTGGAGTACAGCAGCCAGCAGCAGGAGTTTCTGCTCCAGAGCAGTGTCTGTTTCTAAGCAGTTTCTCATTCTTTAAACTAATATTGTTGGCAAACAAGTTTTATCATTGAAGTGGGGATGGGGGGAGCAGGGAGGGAGGAAATAGTTGGGTGAGACGACGATGCTCCATCTTTTCCATGAGTTCCCCCTCCCGACAAGCTACAAAATGTAAATACCAGTGTTATTCAACAGGAGTCTGCTAAAGGTACGTTTTCCCACAGTGACAAACGCACTGTAAGAAAGCAGTGGTATTGTGATCTTGAGAAACCTGGGAAGACTGCTTTAAGCCAGATATTTTTTTCCCAGGGCTGGTTCCCAGGATTAAGCAGGTGATTTAAATCCTCTGTAATTATGCTCCAGAGTCTTCAGAACATTGTGTGTCTTCCTATATTTTTCAAATGCAGGGATGATTATATCTCCCTACATATTTAACATTTGGTTCTTATTTACTGTTGATAAGTGAATAGATTTGATATGGCTACAGTATTGTACTGTAACTTTTTCAGATAAATTATATTTTTCCCATTTTTCCCCAATGACAATCACATCTAATGCAGTTTCTCATTCTTTTCCTATTATCTTAAAAAAAAAAAAAATCCCCAAAGGTAACTTTACTCAGAGAAATCATCAAGGAGTTACTGAAACTGAATGTACCTTCCAAATTTGGTTCAAAACAAGTTCACAATGATTTCTTTCTCAGAAACAGTTTATTTGTAGAAATTAGTTGGGTCAAGCAATCCACATGTACTTAAGCTGAAAACACAAATAAAGGATAGATTCAATGCATTTGTTCATGCTTGAAGAGTTTTTCCTGTGCCACTCAAGGAACAAAATCTTTCACCTCAAGCAAGTACATTTCCATTATAAGAACTTGGAAAAATCCATCATTATTTTTTGAAATCACAAAATAGTTGTCAGTTTTCATTAAAACTGAATTATTGAAGGATCAACGTATAGACTTTCTCTGGAATAAATGGCAATTTCCTTCAGTTGTTTCAATAGGAAAATTCAGGTGTGAGGGAGAATAGTGAAGAAAACCGGGATCTAAATATTTCAGCAAAAATACTAACTGTTACCACCATAACTCTACAATCTGAGGATTTTAAGGACTGTATACTGACTATGCAAGTGTCTGTCCACACATGTATTCAGGTTAATTCTCTGCTAAAACATATGCTGAAGTAGTAGCCTTTCAGATAATTTAAACAGCTGGCTTTACAGGTAGACAGCCAGTTGTTAGATAATTTCCCAAATGCAACCATGTTCTGTCTTTAATAAAAATTATTCATTTTGTTAAGGGTGTTGGAAATAGAGCTCTGTAAACCTTCCAAGTAAATGGGATGCTGGGCACTAACATACAGAATTCAAAATAGATCAAAGAACATTTATGTTGTTTTCAGAAGACCACTATGAATCAAATCAGAGAAAAGGCCTTCTTCTCCCCTCCCCTCAGTTTGTTGGCAGACTATAACTCCAGTTCAAACAGGTGTGGGTTCCCTTGGTAATTAGTTGTGTGTTGCAAAGGAGGTGTGTAAGGACTGCATGGTAGCGGAGATGGATGTGGCTCAGAGTGATAAGTGGTAAGCCCCAGTTCAGTCCAGGTGTGCTTGGATCCCAATGGGTTGAAAGTATTCAAGGTCTACAGAGGGCAGATGGATCAGGTCTTATGGCATACTCCACTCAAGCATATCAGAGGTGTGCTTCATACAGCTATATAAAGATGTAGAGTAGACAAAGATTGAGTATTACAGTATACTGTAATAGCAGGTTACCTTCATCATCTCTATGGAAGATAGGACCATCCTGAGACCACAAGTGCAGCATACTAATACCAAAACTGTGGTGAATAACTGCCTGCTAAAAAGCAGAAAGACATGGGAAAAAAAGTTTCTATATGCTTGGTCCTGGAAACAAGTTACCTTACTCCTTATTGGAGAAGGCTAAGTAGCTACCAAAGGGAGGAATGAGAGTTATATATCTCATTGAAGCAGAAGCGTGTGTAGCAGACAACTCCTAGTTTTTCTGTTCTCCCCCCTGTCATCCCCCCAGAAGTAAAGTTTGTCACTTGGAGACATATTCATAACTTGTAGTACAAAGAACAATGGCTTTGATATTTTCTGGTGTTTACTTCAGAATTTTTTAATTCAGTCTTCTCATAGCTTTTTTAATTTATGAAAGTCTGAATTCTTATCATATAATATTGAAATAATCCAGAAGGAGATTGTACCTGTGGCAATAATAGGAAGCTTATGAGACAGTTTAGGAGATGTAATTTGCCCTTTGAAGTTTAGGTCATCCCATCAATGCTAAGAGAACATCTGAGAAGGCATTAAGGGTAATATGACCTTCAGAAGTCTCTTGCTGCTTCCGTACACAGGCAAAATTCTCACTCAGGTTTGTCCTCTTTTATGTAATGGATGATGCAGAAACTACAGATATGCTTAGATGTTGAAAAAAGTCTCAAAGGTTACATCATACACGAGACAATTATTTTTGAGATTCCATTAATTCTTTAAGAATTGCTGTAATTCAGTGCCCAGCCTCTGATGGTAGCCAGCACAAGATGCTTCAGGGTAAGATGCAGGAGTGCCTGACTTGAACAGCAGAATAAAGTGCTCAAAAGAAAAAGATTTTTTTTTTTTTTTTTTTTAACAGAATTTGCCCGCCAATGCTTTGCTTATCCTCTAGGGCATTACCTCCTTATCAGCAGTAGCAACAAAAGGCTATCGTTGTATACAGGACGTACTTATCTGAGCAACAGCTGTTTTTTCAGGCCAAAGGGTTACATTTTTATCCAATGGAAGCACCGAGCCTTGAGCTGTCTTTGTAAGATAAAGAATTATCAAAAGACAGACTGTTTGACTTGGAGAATTTTTAGAAAAATTCTAATTTTTGCTAATCATTGTAATCTAAAGTACACTGCATGTAATGACCTAAGGATGTGCCAGAAGGCATATTTCTTCATCCAAGAGAGTTCTATGGCTAAGCTGCCATGAGAATGAACTTCAAGGTTAGAAATCTTAAAATGCTTTTGTGCACCAGTCAGTGCTGACTGATGCATTATTGTTAGAGCTTTGTTTTTCATACCTGAACATTTAAAATTATTCTAGAAAGTCCTTCTTCCTGTTAGGAATTACAGGTTATTGGTAATATGCTGTGAGAAATACCTCATCCATTTCTGAATCTTTTCCTAAACTTCTGAGCTACATATTGCCCTGGCACAGTGAGTTCCACACCTGTGTTACATGGCAAAGACAGTATTTTGTATGCATTAACTCCTGGTAATAAACACCATTGTAAGGATTGAATATTGTAGTTAGTAGTGTGAACACTTTATTCTTCCACAGCTGTGGAACACATATTGCCTCAACCTGGAGATGTGTTTCCTGATGATTTGTTAATTACAATTTGAATTTCTTACAGCACCCCCTTAGGAGAAATTGAGGTAGCAAAATAAAATTTCCCTTTAATTTCCTGAAAGAGAAGGTCCTTGACAGAAGTCTATTCCAACAATTTTTGTGCTAAAGATGAATGCAAAGGAATAATTTAGTGTCAAGTTATAAAGCCCTATGGTGTCCTTAGTTTTACATTCAGCAGCCATACTGCTATGGCCAGCTTAAGCATTTCTCACCTTTCGCCTAATTCCTTCTTCAGTTTCCCAGGTGGTTTCATATTCCTGCCAAAACAGTGATCCTGTCTAGGCTCCTATCCCCCTTTTAAGTCTAATCATACCCATAGAAGAAGCTGGGCTCACAAAGGCAGAAGTGTCATGTATGGCTGGCAGTGGGAGAAAAGAAGCAGACAATGAAACTGGCTTTTTGGCATTAGTCTACAGTTTTAGCCAATGAAGCTCACTGCAGAATTGTAGGACCTACTACTTCTGGTCTGCCCATCCTCTCTCCGGTGCCAACGCAGCTGTTCATGCAGTGAACCGAGTCAAGGAGATGATCCAGGGCCCTGGATCTATCCCTAAATAAAATGTCTGGGTCTCCGTTCCCCCTAAAGAGACTGAGTTGTTAATCCAAGTGACTATGTGGCTATACAAACATATATACTGGCACAACTTGGGAAGAAGGTTGGCATTGGCATTGTCAAAGTGACCCAGGAAAGAGCAAGAGTGCAGTCTCCTAGCAAAGAATGGCTTATACAGCCTCAGCTTCTGAAGAACGAGTATTCATTCCCATGGGTAGTATTGCTACCTTCAGAGGACTTCAGTAGGACTAGCCACAGTAGTAAGCAATTTACAGTGTAGCCCTTGGTTTCTCTGCAGTATCTTACCCTCAATTACACCCCTTATCCCTGGTAACCCAGCAGTCTCACTCGTTGCCTCACAGACTTCTATCTGCACACTGCTGCCAATCTGTTACTCATTTACATTAGCATAATGAGAAGGGTTGGTTGTTATTTTTTTTCATTACTGTTTTTGTAGAAAGCATTTATAACATAGTTAAAGGATTTAGTCCTGTGAAGTGCTGGGTCTCAGAGGCTCACTAATTTCATTTGGAGTGGAGTCTGCTGAGCATCTCTCAGGGCACTCAGCCTCTTAAAGGATTAGACTCTTTTGAAATACCATCCATTTCTGTCAATATTTTATCAGTAATGCAGAGATTATGCGTTAGATTGTGTCTTAGGCTGATTAACTGCTGTACTGCAAAGGGATATCGCATCTTTATGTCCTTAATAATCTAGAATACAGTTTGATTTACACAGTATTAAAACATACAAAATAAACACAGACACTCAAAGTGCAAAGCATTAATACTGTCTGGATATCCTATAGCCATGAAATAAATATAAGGTATAGAGTACTTAGAACGTCTGCTGGAGTAAAGGTCTAACAGGGTGGACAGGAGGAAGATAGAGATTTCTCTCAGGGAGAGAGGATGTGTACCCAGCATCTGAGCTATTCTCTTGCCATGCCAGATATGGTGGGTAAATCAGAAAGTCAAATGGTGAGAATAGCAGGAGAAACAGAGTTGCTGTTTATGGCTATGACACTGTTTTGTGATGGGAGACAAAAATTTTGCTATTGAGGAGCCGGAAAGGGTCATTCCTCTATTTAAGGCTATATTGTCAAGTACTGAAGCAGAGTGGGAAAGGTGTGCAGCTATCTATTCCTACAGGCTAGCTCCTTGAAAGGGCAGAAGCACAAAGAGACATACTATAGAATATTTTTTGTCATTGGTTTCTTGCATACTGGAATAATATCCACATTTGATGTGACACGAAATCACAGACAATCTTTTCCCATCCCTCAAATTTCTTTCACTTTTGCTCGTCTCAGTATCTCATCCCCAGATTTTTATTCTCCCTGTCCTCCTATACTCCCTGATATTTCTCCGTCTTTTTCTTACAGATCAGTCCAGTAAAAACCAGTCCATTCAGCTATGGATACTATGTTTAGTAAGTGCCTTCCTAGGTCACCCCCTGGTCTTGCTTTCCCAGTCCTTTCCTTTGCAACACTGCCTCCTCCAGACTCCCTGCCTTGGTACTACCCCTTTCCCAGCCACCACACATTCCCATCTGAGGACTTGCCTGGCTTTCATTTTTACCCCTTCTTCAAAACCTTTTGCAGGAGGTATTGGAGATGTGGCAGAGCTGTGACTGATAGGTGGTGACCCTGCTCTGTCTGCTCGTATAGTGACAGTGCAGCACAACTGGCCGGGGGAGAAGCTCCGTGCTGGGAGGTGTGGAGCAACCCGGCCACACAGTGGGGGCAGCGAGCAGCAAGGCAGAACAACGAATACGAGTTTCAGTGCAGAGGGTAACTCCAGAAGCATGAAATATGGTATTGGTTCACAAGAAGAGACAAAAGAGAGAAGATTTCTGACTCACTTTGAGGAACAGAGTGTAGAGCAATGACTCAGGCAGGCAGCACTGGATGGCACAAATGTGCCTTTGGGGCAGTATTCTACCCTGATCATAAGAAGGTAGGAGCATTCTGTATGTGGCAGAGAAGTGGAAAATATTACAGTATGTTTTGGTGAGAAAAAAAGAATGCATTTTGCAGAGCAGAAAAATATAGACAGCAGAGAACTGGTGGATGTAGCCGTTGGAGCCTTAATCCATCTTAAATCATGGAATGTAGAATGAGCTGTGTGTTTAATTTTAGATTTCACATTGTTTACTAAGTTACTTCATTGAGCACTGCAAATAATAGAGCAACTTTGCAGCAGACAATACAATTTGATTTATAATGACTGAATTTTATTAATAATTTATTTTCTTGTATGATTCATTTTTAGCTGCACTAATGCCAGTTTATGATGCTGTTTTAAAGTAATCGCAATGTCATTTATCATTATCTTTTGGAATGTTTGCCATCTTAGACATATGTCTGGTGACATTTAAACAAATACTGTATTTACATGTAATATGTACATAGGATAAAACTGTAAAATAGGTTTTTCATGTGTAAAGAAGCACTATACTATGCCATTGTTGGGAGGTATTTTCAAGGTTATACAATGCATTGATATCATCAGGGCAAACAGATTTTCAAGATGGAGCTCAATGAAAAACAATTTCATGTCAGAAATTTTTTCTGAGGACAAATACAGAAAACTGAATGTTATGTAGTGTGCACTATTTAAAGGTAAGAAAGGTACCCAAACTTAATATTGTTACTCATAAAAATGATCTACCATATTCAGAGCAGGATTTATGAATGATCAGCCATGTTAAAACTCTGTTTCCTTTGAATGTGAAAACGTTGAAACAGTAGACCTACCGCTAAATGCTTTTGAATACGCCCTAAGAAATGGTGAAGACTTGCTGATCTTGCTTCACACACATGCTTGAAAACCCTGGTGTCTACCAAGATGTACTGCTGATGTCAATTCAGATGGTGAAGTTGGTCAAAATGAACAACATAATTCTTCATCTTTAATGAAGCAAGTCCTCACAGAACTGCATCCTAAGTTTGGAAGTTGTGTGTTACATGTAAACAAATGAATTCAGAGTTAGTTCAATGCTCGGTGATTGACTGGATGATTAAGAATAGATGATATGATAAATAGAAAGCATTTCTCTTGAGCACCCAGATTACTTATCAGAACAAGACCATCTTGGTGTGGAAAAATCTCCAGTATTTCCTGTCTGGGTTGCCAGAACAGCAGGAACATGAGGTAGGTGGGAGGCACAATGGTACCCTGGGGAGTAAAGTGCAAAGGGAACATTCCACCAAGAAGGTAAACCAACTGATAATGAGAGAGGAGTAAGATTTGTAAGGAGAAATGCAGTCTTTTGTTAAAGCAATTGACAGGGCTCCAGGGAGAACAATCTTTCAAATAGGCAAGATCATCTTCAGATCTGAAAAAGAGTTAGGAATTTCAAGCCAGATACTGAAGAAATTGCTCTCAGTTAACACAGTTATGTTAATCGGTTGGTCAAATATTAGAAAAGAGTGGGCAGCACTTGTATAGGGGATAGGAATTTCCTTAGGTATACTAGTTAATAATAAAATTAAAAATGATTATTCAAAACTGATTTGATGATCTGTCCACTTTTTCTTTAAAGAATACCCACTAAGGGCTTCCCACCTCTTAAACTAGGTCTCAAGACTGTAATATATGTTTACTTTGTGAGACAGATGAAAAACAGGTTTTGTCCTGGTTTCAGCTGGGATAGAGATAATTTTTGTCCTAGTAGCTGGTACAGTGCTGTGTTTTGGATTTAGTGTGAGAATAATTTTGATAACACACTGATGTTTTAGTTGTTGCTAAGTAGCGCTTATCCTAAGTTAAGGATTTTTCAGCTTCTCATGCTCTGCCAGCAAGCAGGTGTACAAGAAGCTGGGAGGAAGCAGACCCAGGAAGCTGACCCGAACTAGCCAAAGGGATATTCCATACCATAGAACGCCATGCTTAGTATATAAACTAGGAGAGGTTTATCAGGAGGGGTGGATTGCTGCTCGGGCATCTGTCAGTGGGTGGTGAGCAATTGCATTGTGCATCACTTGCCTTTTCTTGGGTTTTATTTCTCTCTCTTTTTGTTATATTCATTTTCAGTACAATTATTATTGTTAATATATTTGATTATTATTGTTGTTGTTGTTATATTTTATTTTGTTTTAGTTATTAAACCGTACTTATCTCAACACATGAGTTTTACTTTTTTTTTCCGATTCTCCTCCCCATCCCACTGGGAGCGGGGAGAAGTGAATGAGTGGCTGCATGATACTTAGTTGCTGGATGGGGTTAAACCATGACCAGTTTGGAAACGAATCTTCCCTATCGCCTTGCAGCATGAAAGCTTTTTGCCAAGCTTACTTCCTTGTCATGCGATACACGGTGATTTTGTGGTTGTGAAAAAATCTACTCGGTCTTCTGAAACACCTAGGAAAATATTCTTATGGTCATCTCTGAGGCTGGACAATCTGTCCACTGGAAGAAAGACCTCTAGCCCTCACAAGAGGTTTCCAGGTTTTGCTGAGGAGAAACTAGCTGTGTTTTTCAACAAACATTTTACCTTGCATTTCTGTTGAGCTTTTCCAGTTCCTAAGAGGGCACATCTTTTTCCCCTCCTTTGAGAGACTTTTTATCCAAAAGAAAGTGGCAGAATGAGGAAAAGAGGCAATCTTTCCACCCTTCTTCTCAGCCACTGTCTTTCAACAAAATACATCACAAATTGCAGAAATTACATAAAGAATTTATGCCATCTGTCAGACAGACGTATGACTCCTTGTTAGTTCTACAACTTTAGCAGCATGAACTGTGCCACCGTGTATGTGCATTCTAGATAAGAACACAGAGACACAATGTTCTGCTGCTTAAGACACTGAAAAAACCCTAAGACAGAATCACATTTGATTATACCTTCCACTTATTTCATTAATACATTTACAATCCACAGGGTTCTTATGGCTAACTGGAACAGAATACCATTTCTATTTTTCCAAAAGAAAATTTGTCATGCAAATACGAGAATTATATTTTTTCCCCCTTTCATCAGGATGAAAGAGAGACCTTTGAATATTGTGAAAATATTTTATTCCAATGTTTTGGAAAATCAGATAAAATTTGATCAAAGTTGATTCAAAGCTTTAGGGTGTTCTATGCCATCTCCATACAATGGCCTCACCTCTGAACTCTTGGCTTATCTGAGCTCTGAGCTCTCTTGCTAACCATTGTGTTATGGGTTTTTCTGACTTCTTTCTCTGGTTTTAGTGAGGAAATCCATCCTGGACCTAAGTAATTTTCCTCACAAAAGTTTGTTAAGACCAATGGTTCTGATTTTAACAAATCAGCATGTCTGATACAAAAGTTTTGTCAAAAATTTTCCCATGATCTGGTTGTCATTTCATTCATGATTCAGATAGCTTGCAGTTGTAATAATTCCCTGTGTCCTTTCAGCTTAGCTGTCAGCTTAAAGTGCCCTTGTCACGCCTCTGTAGCTTCCTTGCTTGTGAAGAACAGTGAGATTTGCATCTCTTTTTGCCATACACTGAATTCAGCTAGGAGACACACACAGGTAATATGCTGTTACTGGTCTCTGGTTTGTTTATGAGAACCTGCCAAGTCTCTTTGTAAAACAGCAAAATGCACACAATTCAAATATACATAAAAGTAATGTATTATTTGTTTTTATTGGACTGCAAATTCCCTCTGCATCAACCTTGCAGTGAGATTACCATGAGATAACTTCCTGAGTGTCCCTTTTGCCCACCGGCTCTGGGCCAACTCGGCTGGCTACAGGCAAGAGAAGTCATTTTAGTTCCAAAATGCAAACATTTTTCAGAATGTCATCCAATGCCAAAAAAAATTATTTTTGCAGAGATTGGGCAACTACTCCATTTTCAATCTCTATTACTTCAGCCATTCATTTGGAATAGACCTATTATGGCAGGTCATATTACAATGTCAGCTATTTTAAAGTCACTATAGTGAAGACTCGACAGCATTTTATTGGGAGAGAAGTGTTTTTAGTAATACCTGTAAGACACTTTATGCTGTCCATGAATATTATTCCTTAATAAACTACTCATTAGTTCTTTATCAATCTGCTGGTTTAAGAGTATGACATAATCTGTTGGATGTAAGCTTTGAAAATTTTTAATGCAATAGAAAACTATTAAGATTTTTAAGAGTAAGAAGGATTACTCACTATTTCAAATGTATAAGGTAGATGTAGATCTTTCATAATTTAAAAAAAAATGTCATAACTCCCTCCTGCGACTCTGTAGTCAGATCATACCTTTAGGTGTAATTAAAGTTGCTTTTCATACATAAAAATGAAGCCTAAAGAAGAATAAAGGGATTTAATATCAAGAGAAATTGTGCCCTTGCGTGAATGATATCTATTCCCATTTTATTCTTACTTACAATTCATAACAGGAAATACAAAATGTTTCCAACTGTCAAGTCTTGAAATCAGAGTTCAGAAACACTGTGATAGTGAAGCAAATCAGTAGAAGTTTTTGTTAGCTGATACACATTGACTGTTCCTAGTACAAGTTGAAGCAGTTGAAAAAACCAAAATATTTAACCTTCTGATACTCCCTTTCTTAGTAATCTAAAATCTATTAAAATAATGAATTGGTAATTTTATTATTTTTTAATTATTATTTTTAATATTTAGTATCCTAGAAATTGAGACAGAAACTTCTCTAACTTGTCAAAAATAGGTCCTGTGCAAACATGGTGCAAAAAGATGCCCCCAAAAGCTTTCAGTCATTAGACTGCAAGAGAAACAGTTACATGCACACAGTGTTCCTCTGGCATGAAAGAGGCAGCAAACAACAGGATAATATTATTCAGTACTGTAAACTCCTCTGTGTCCTCTGAACCTTTGAAAAGGAAGAAGGCACACTGATGGCTGGAGATAGCTTTAACCTTTAACTTGTCTGTTTTGCTCACTTGGGGGCCACATAAGATTGAATTGTGGTTTAAAGACAGTGAGTTTCTTGATCTCTAGCTTTATACACGGCAAAGATACCAGGAGCAAATGTCCAGAGTTTCTTTTTCTAGAACACTTCAATCCATGTAATGAACAGATTTATATTCAGAGCTAAACAAAACTTAGAGTTTGGGATTTTTGCCCTGCTCTCTGGATCCAGCTCTGAATTTATATATATGCTGCATATTTAACAGTAGAGTAATTATTAAGGTTCAGCAAAATTCATACAGAGTTTCTCCATGTTTGTAGCTCATGATTCTGCAGGCTCAGCCAGCTGTAAGATACAGCAGAGCTGAAAAATTGCTTGCTTCTCTGAAAAAGCAAAAAAAAGAAATTACACGGATTTATTTTCAGCAGGACAAGCCATCTGCACTTTCCCCAGCAGCTTTCCAGCCTGAATGCGGGCAGTAAATAAGCACATTGCAAATATCGACCGACACATGCAGTGAGTAATTACAGCATCAAGGTATCACTGATCTAAGTGGTAAAAGTTATTGTAGTTAACCCACAGGGCAAAAAGAGCTTTGCCTTTCCATTAACAGTGGTTGGTACATTATCTGGGTGCATTTAGAAACATGACCCTAGTTACATTTGGGATCTGTCCCATTTGTGGCAGTTCAGCTAAGATATAGTGTTCTTTCTGCTAGATTGACCTATTCAGCATCTTTTTGTTATCTGAGGTTTGTCACCTCAGCAGGGACCTTGCTGTGGTCTGAGCTCACCATTGGGCAGTTTTTCTCCTGGGCATTTTGGTCACGGGAGACCCTGGAACTCAGCTACAGGGGGACAACAATTTCCCATTTGTTTGTCCTTTTAAGCAGAACCTCGCAATAACTGTCCTTCTCCTTTTGTTATTCTGTTGCTTTCCATTGCTTTCTTTTAACACTCTCTGTTTCGAAGCATGTGCCTGTTTTCCTGTAATTATCAATCTGGTTTTCTATTATCCAGCTGGGTTTTTTTTCTTACTTGTGGAGATATTTGAATTTTTAGGTACAGGCACACAACAGTTTTGTTTCTTAGCTCTACTTGTTCTTATCATCTGATTCCTTCTTTTCTATCATATGCCTTGAAAGGTGGTCAATGGGTTTCTTTGTTTTCCTCCTCTTTAGTGGACAATAATAATTTGGACTCGATGATCTTAAAGGTCTTTTCCAACCTAAATGATTCTATGATTCTATGATTCTATAATAAACTTGCTGTTCTAGAAGTGTGTTTTAATTTCCAAGTAGTTTTGTAACTGTTACCTTTGGGTTTCTTCTTTAGCAAACTGCTCACTTACCCTGTTTCTACAGTAAAATGTAACCATCACTGCTACTGCTAAATGAGATGCAAAATGAATATGGAGTTTGAAAGCAGGATTGTTATTCTGTTTTGGGTTCTAGTTTCATATAAATTTGCTTTTCTTGCTGAAAAATTCCATATGCCTCATAGATCAGAAAATTTAAGAAAATAATCCTGGATTACAGTGACCAAATTCCAGTGAATAGACTAGAGAGAGATTATGTTAATAATACCTTTAAAAGGTAATGCAGATATAAAAGCTTGTTGAATGGTTTGCTATTGCCATATATCTTTGCAGAAAAATGCAAAACGTTACCAGCTGGAATAATATACTTGGCAGACATTTGGCCCGTGTCTGGATTATTACATAAGGTACATGCAAGTTAAAAATGAGCTTTCTGCTGTGGTTTGCATTATGTTAGATATGGAAATTAGACTCTTGGGGAACACTGTGGATGTCTCTCAGATTCAACTCTACTGCCACATTTATTCTCATCTTCGCAGAGTAGATGTACTAATACAGTTTTCAAGAGACAAATAGATGTTGCTAGTCAAAGAAGAATGAAAACTTCTTATTTCTTGCAGTGATCTTTTTTCATCGTTGCTCATTTTGAACATGCCATATGTAAAAGAGAATGAGCACAACTGAATCATATATTAATACTTATATATAGTATATAAAATTATATATAAAATATATTTTATATATATTTCATATCTGTAATAAGTATATATAGTAAGTATTAAAAAAAGAGTCCATACCTTGGTTAATCTACTGCCAGCCATGTGAGTTCATGCATACATATATAAAGAAACACTTATACCAGGAAACAAAGTTTGTTTTCTAAACACATTCCATGCATATGGACAGCCACTGTAAATATATTAGTATGAAGAGTTTCGAAGTTTAATAAGATGTATTATCTAGGGAGAAGCATTATGGGTATACTTTGGAAAAATCCAAAACTATTGGGATAAAATAAAATGTAAAAGCAATAAGATACCAGAGGAGAAGTACATAACACGGTAAAAGCTATATGTAATTATACTAACACTAGCCTTCTCCTGTGCTAGCTATTTCTCTTTCATAGCAATACAATACAATTCATTTGGCTTCTGCAAGCTTCTTTTTTGACTAAACTTCAAAGATAACTAGAGCATATGGGCTTGTTTTGTGACCTACTGGATCATAAAGACTTGCTTCTACTATCTCTTTAGCTACAGGAACTTTTCTTAGTTGTGCTGGTTTTGGCTGGGATAGAGTTAATTTTCTTCATAGTAGCTAGTATGGGGCTGTTTGGGATTTGTGCTGAAAACAGTGTTGGTAATACAGGGATGTTTTCATTACTGCTGAGCAGCGCTTACACAGAGCCAAGGCCTTTTCTGCTTCTCCCACCACCCCACCAGCGAGGACGCTGGGGGGGCACAAGAAGTTGGGAGGGGACACAGCTGGGACAGCTGACCCCAACTGACCAACGGGATATTCCAGACCATATGATGTCATGCTCAGCATATAAAGCTGGGGGAAGGAGAAGGAAGGGGGGGACATTCAGAGTGATGACATTTGTCTTCCCAAGTAACCATTACGCGTGATGGAGCCCTGCTTTCCTGGAGATGGCTGAACACCTGTCTGCCAATGGGAAGTGGTGAATGAATTCCTTGATTTGTTTTGCTTCCATGTGCAGCTTTTGCCTTACCTATTAAACTGTCTTTATCTCAGCCCACAAGTTTTCTCACTTTTACCCTTCTGGTTCTCTCCTCCATCCCACCAAGGGGGAGGGAGAGAGCAGCTGGGTGGTGCTTAGTTTGTAGCTGGGATTAAACTACGACATTAGTAAATGCCTGACAGTAGCAGTTCTGTAAACCATTTCTATTTATGATTTTATAATTAACCATTCTCTTAATTTTTAACAATTTAAACATCTTTTCAAATAAGGATTGTGCATGTATTTTCAAGGGTTTTTTTGATAACTTTTGTAGAAAACTGGAAAGTACAATAACAATCTAACATTTAAAGTGGCAAAAAGTGAGTCATTTTTTTACAGCCTTTCAACACAGTTTTAAAAATGTACATGATTTCTCTTTAGAATTAAAACCAAGCATAACATTTTTTAGATAACCTGTATATCCAGAGTTGAAAGGGCTCTAAAAGCAAATTTGGGAACCTAGTGCTGTCTATACACTTAAGTGCAGATACTAGCACACATTCATACTTAGGTATAGAGTTGACTGAATTTTTGGTGACATATTTTCAGTAGATTATTCTAAAATACTTATTGAATATAGCGTTTTAAACTCAGTTACTACAAAAGGGTTTTGGAAACTGCATATGCAGTGGCCAGGTCCAATATGTGCGGACAGTCATAGCGAATATGTACACAGATGGCCAATTAGAGATCTAGAACCTCATCCAAAGACCGTGGAAGTCAATAGGAATCTTTGAACTGACATCAATGGATGTTGGACCAAACATCCAGCTAACTGTCAGAGAGGCAAAGCTAACCTTCCTAGAGAACAAATACTCCCCAGCCATCTTAAGCAATTATCCTTAAAGACCATCAATTTCGCACTGTAGTTGCATATAAATTAAATTAGATTTAAAGTTCATCTGGAATGAGTGCTGAATTAGCAAATCTGGATGTTTTGGACAGGCAGCCTGCACAATGTTGCTCACTTGGATCAAGGATGTCTGGCCTGTGGCCTGGTTTGACTCACGAGAATTTTGCTGAAGAGAAAGTACCACATCATAACAAGTAATCAAAACATTGGTATAATTGCCAGATGATGACAGCTTGATGGGAATTTCTTTCTAAACAGTGTTGCCTGTAGTGTATTTTCTAAGGAAATCTCTGGAGTCCTTGGTACCTAATGAGCTAAGGCCTCTGAAGAGCACAATAAATGTGTAGGACTGAGTAACAATGAGAATTGAAGTTCCCTCAGATAAGGTCTACTGGAAACTGACTTTTTAATAAGCTCCACCGCAGTGCAGAAGTTAATCTCTCTGAGAAAGTTGTAGCCCCGTAGACAAAATTAACATATGGAGGTGTATGGCAGTTTTAGTCAACAGCTGTTTAAGAAATTCTCAGAACCACAGCTGACTTCAAGTTTAGAGTGGGGAGAAAGGGAATAAACAGCCCATATCTCATGACCACATATAAAATATGTCCACACAGATTATATCAGAAATAGAATAAGCATGATTAGACTACTTACACAGGACTGTTCAAAAGTTTTGAAGCAGCTGTTTCTTAACCACATAAATTCCAGATAAACTGTGTACATCCAACAAAATAGGTGAAATAAATTATTAATACATCTATATAATAGGAAATGTATGTTAACATTTTGACTCAATATTAGAAAATGTTAAACACAGAGGTGGCTTGAAGGGTGTCATGTAACAGCCTGAAAAGTTAAATCACAGATGTAGATCTTCCTGCAGAAGAGGCCAGGCTTCACTTAACTGTCTGTCCTGTATGCAAAGTTCCTAAGAAGGAATGGTTTTTTTTGCATATTTTCACTGCATATTTTCCAATTAAAATAAAGACTTTATACAGCTATAAGTATGCATATTCATTTGTAACTACTGAGGAGTTGAACATTTTGCTTAAGACGTGCTAGAGTTAAATTGAAATGACATTAAAATAAATGTTATAATTTTATATATTTGGCAAAAACCCCCATACCAAACCAAGTGTCTGTGTTTTGGATAATTGTATTTTACCTTATGTTTACAGCCCCAACCCTGTTCTTCCAAACATTGACCTAGTGAAATAATTAGAAATTACTATCAATTGAAATAAAGAAGCAGATAAGTAGTTATTCTTTGGCAGATTCTTTAACAGATTCTTTAACACATCAGATGTTTTAGGTATGCCTCTGCAGTTTTAAAATGGTACTTTTTAGGTATGCCTCTAGAGCTTTAGAATGGTACTTACAAGGAGGAGAAAATAATTGAAATATCTGGAATATACTCATTAAGTCTCTACTTTAACAATATCCCTTATTCCCTTTCCTGTAGGCTGTAAAAAATTTTTATGAGGAAAATATTAAGCTCGACAGTCACTTAGTTATACTACAGATTATAGAAGTCATTTTTTCTGAGTAAAAAGAGAGAAATAACAGAGATGAGTGGAAGCTCTTGGGGTTTTGAGGTTTGTTTCTTTTGAATCTGAACCTGGGTTTTTGATGACCAAAAAGACAAATGACAGAAACTGGACCGTTCATTTCTCTGTCTGTCATAGGCTCACTGCAGCATTGTAGGAGAGGCTTTTTCCCAACTAAAGCAGACATAAGGCTGTGATAGCATCATGCCAGCCTAGTTAAACAAAAGGCAGAGAAGGAAAATAGAAATGATAAGGAATTATGCAGGGAAATAAGAAGACATACGGGAGAGCCTAACAGGAGGAACATAAGCTTCAGTCAGTGATGAAGCTCAGAGTTCAGCCCAAGGCAATGTAAGCAAGGACAGTGCAATAGAGCAAAGCTGGAGAATCAAGAGATTTGTTTGCACTACAAAAGGAGATGTCTTAAATGGATTAATCAGTTGGAAATTAAAATTTGATGTAAATTTGGGACTACTGAGTTTATAGCTACTCTAAATCAGTGTTTCTAGGCTTTTAAATGATCAACTCACATTAAAATAATAAATAACTGTTCATAACTTTCTCTAACCTTTTGGTTTTGACTTCTTTTATGGTTGGTTTCTGCCTGAAGGTGAATTTAGCCATTCATGGAAGAAAGGTTACTTAACATGGATGAAGTGAGAGACCACTGTAGACATTATGAATAATAGACTTATGAGATAGTGATTTTCATTTTAATGTTATATCTGACCTACATACTTGCTTTACATAAAATTGTCAGAGTGCTCCAGGTCATGAGCCAGTCATCACACACTTTCCTAAAATATTCTGGCTCTGTGGAAGCATGTGGATTCTGCAGATTCAGAGACAAACTGCAGTTTCTTTGACACCAGAGCTAAATTGATGAGTGAGGCTCTCAAGTGCTATTAAGAATCAAAATATATTTGTATTGAACTTTGAGCATGGGATTACATTTAGCCTCTAAGGATACAGGGCTAGGCATATGTCTTATGCAGCTTCCCAACACATATCATGTGTAGACTCCAGCGAGAACTTATCTACATAAATTCTTATACTCGGTTATTCTGCAATCGGAAAAACCTCATCACTACTGAACATGCCTAATTTTCATTAAAAACACATTTTACTCTCTGATCATCAGCTATCTCTCAATTCTGAGTTAGCCATTAATTCTGAACAGAAACCTAAAAGAGATGCCTTTCAGTTTCATTGAAATCGGGGGGCTGGGTGGCAGGGGAAATGCTTTCTGTGGATCAAAGTGCCCTTAACAGTGCTTTAAATATGGAGTTAGGGGATAGGACAAAAGAACACAGTCAGTTGGAGGGCTTGTTTTGTCTGATTCAGTGTAGCTTACCATAACTGTGGTTCCCATGCTGTTCACACATAGAAGACATTTTCTAGGAGAGAGTAGCACTAAAAGGGGGGACAATGGGGACAGAATAGGTGGACAGAGCAGAGTTTATCACTTAAATGGGAGAAAGCCTAGACCATCATTCTCCATGGGAAGGCCACAGACGAGCTTGAATCCCTTTCTATGACACCCTTCACAGGCAACCCTTACTATGAATTTCTCTAAAATGCTTTCTTGCTTGAGACAGGATTTAGGCTGCTCCCTTTAACAACCACTTTGAGAGATGGCTTGAGTAAGGGTAGTAGTGCTGGCAGAGTGAAGATGGTAATGCTCACCTTTTCTCTAAGAAGCTCCACAGTGAGATAAAAAAAGTAGTTGTAGTCAAAAAAACAAAACAAAACAAAACAAAAACCCAAAACCAACAAAAAACCCAAACAAACCGCAAAGAACCAAACCAAACAGTGAAACTGGAGCTAACAGGAGAGAGAAGTGTGCAGAGGAGAAAAGGAAGAGACAATGGACAGTATTTTGGATAGTTTTGGTTGGGAAAGCTGAATAAAGGTGAAAATGGTAGTGGAAAGAAGGGGGATCATACAAAGCTTTAGGGTCACTAAACTCGACATAAACACTGAATAAGGAACGCAACAAAGAGGGAAAGGATGAGTTTCAGAGATATGATAGAAGAAGAGGCAGTAAGACAGATACAGTCATAAAGCCTGAATTAAAATAAGATGAATCAGCTGGACTTACTTATAAACACTTATTATAGAATGAGTAAGGCAAATTTATTTACAAACCCAAAAGAGTATGTGAAAGGAGAAAAAATAATATGGGAGCATTGTTTTAAATGGAAATAAAAATGAAGATGTGATAAAATCAAATGGTCATATATTGAAAAAAATGAATTAGAACACCAACTTGCTTTTTGCACTTTGAACTCTTAATAGACTGAACAGTTTGCTACATTATTAAGTTGTCTGACAAACCGTTTGAAGGAGCTGAAAAGTTGAAGACTGAAAAAAGAAAGTGAATATATTTGAAAATATAACCATTGTCGAGGACTTGCCAGTTATATGTAATAGAGTATTTCTAATATACTTGTGATTGTTTTTTCTTCTCACAAGTGGTCTGCATTTTGTTATCAAGCTATTTCTTTTTTGTAAACATAAATGTTCACAAAAACATTGTTCTAATGAGGTGTCACTTAAAAACCAGCAGGGACCCTTTTTAGTCTTAAAACTCTCCTCAGTAGTTTCTATTCCATTCAGTTAACATCTAGCTCCTAAGCAGCAAACTAGCAGGGTGTAACTTTGCTGTTCCGCTCTCATAACTTCTGTACGTGTTGATACATTTCAGTCAAATGTGACAAAAGAGTAAAGGCCATGGAGTAGTGCAGTTTCTGCCAGCTTTGTGAGAGGAAGGGACCACAAAGGGGAAGACTATGTGTGATGCCATCCTTACTAAAATTCAGGAAACCCAAGTCTCCACAAATTCAGCCTTAATCAGTTCTGTTGCAATACATTTGTAGAAATATGTATATATACATAACAAATGAAGAATGATAGGTTTTCTGTGGCAGGGGAATCAATACCCTTGGTAAGATAGAGATCTGTGGCCATACACTGCCCTTCATTAAAATCTTTCCTATTATTTTCTGGGAAACAGTTTAATGGTTCTGGGAAACTGTTTAAACAGTTTTATTAGGTCAAGAAGATGCTCATTCTTCTGATGTATCTTCTTTAATTACAGTGAAGTTTCTGCTCCCTGATTCATGCTGTCTCTGAAGACTAGTGTGCAGAATTGAATGCAAGCATTTCAGAGAGAAGACCTCTCATGAGCACAGCTATCTCCATAGCTTTATCTAAATGGTTCCTTCAAATACAGTCCTCACTAAGCACAGGAAAGGGAGGTCAAGGTGCTTTATATATGTCATCTATATGTGTTAATTGTATTCTGTTTCACCATTTTGTAATGCTGCTCCAGTTCATATGTATGCCACCAAAATTTAAGGCCAGATTTAATAACTTTACTCTCATTCACAATACCTTTAATTAATGATACTAATCTCAAAGTAAGAAACTGTTCAACATAGTAGATGGTGATATAATCTAACAGTGATGTTTCAATCTAAAGTACGTGCTCACGTAACAAAGCCAAATTAAGGACATAGATCCCTCTGGAAATATGTGGTTAACCCAGTGCTCTGAATTAGGCAAGAGTTTCCCATGACTGTCTAATTAACACCACATCATGAAACATGCGTGCAAGTGCTTTATTTTAAGTTTTGCAATAGATCTTCCTTCTGAGATACTGGGGAACATAATTCTCTAAAGCTGCAAGTATTTTTCTTGAGAAAATAAACAGTAAATACTGTGATGGAGAACAAGATCAGTTGTTCAATTTAAATTAACCTAATAATTTTTAACTCTGCTTTTTTTCTCTAACTTTTTAGGATGATCCATATCTGTAAGAGGGTGTTTATATATTCAGACTATTAAGCTTTCAAACCTCTCAAATATCTGGTTCATAAATTACAGACAATACAGCACCAAAGAAAAGGGGAAAAGGCAGCAAGTCTTTGGAAGAAGGGCTTAACATTTTGAATTTTAAAATATACTCCCAAATCAAATATGTTTTATCGCCACAAAAATATTTAATCCCTAAGTTTATTTCATACACTAAATTATCAGTTCTGTCAGAAGAATAGGATGCAGATGAAGGAATGAAGGACAGGAATAGAATAAGGGAGTCCAGAGGCCAGGAACAAGAACTATGAAGTATATTTAAAATATACATATATTACTTTAAATAGTATAAGATGAATACTGTAGGTATTCTCAGGTTTATTTTTGTATTAAGGAAGTGAATACTGACAAGATATTCCTTACAACTAAAAAGCAGAAACCAGTTTAATCATAGGGTTATAAATCTTCTAAAATTGTGCTGCCTTTTAAAATTATACTACAGTATGCTTTAGTATACCTCAGAATATTTCAGCGGTGTACATCAGTATCATTGATTAGACATGCTTTTCTCAAACTAGGCTTAAGAATTACTATTAGTCTTTCTTGATGCAGTGCTTTCACATGTGTGGAAGGTAAGCACCAGATGATCATTTAGATACACAGTGATGCTGCAATGCAAATGTTTAAATAGACTGATAGGAGAGTGTAAAATAGCAAGTTAAAGATTTTTTTTTCCTCAAGTCAACTAGAAATCTATTAAAGATGAATCTATTAATACAAAACCAGCAAATACTGATGGCAGTACAAAATAGACTGGTAGCTGCTGTGCAAATATTTTATTATACATTAGTACTGAGCAATCAACATGAATGTTTTACTGTAACTACCCCAGTCCCATACCAGGTCTGTTCAGCCATCATGCAAGTGAATATAAAATTTAAATCGGATTAATCCAGCCAAAGTCAGGGATGTTCAGAATATATGGAGGTGGCAACCAAACGGTTTATAGTAGAGTGAGACAGAAACATAAAAGTAAGTTTAAAAGACACTCTTTCATGCAGAAAGATTTATTAAAATGTTAAAATGGCATTTGACTACATGGTGGATCAAGTTGTTGCAGGTGTGGAGATTGATTGATAGAAATGCACTCTTTAGTACACAACTAACTCAAATCAATTATCCTGAAGTAGAAAGAGAATACTAAGTATCTTGTTAAAGTAGCAAAGATATCAGGTGGAAGTCAAAGGCAATAGCAGCAATGATGTAAGGGAGCTGGCATAAGGCTGTAAATCTGTAAGGGCTGGAAAGGAGGAAAGAAAACATAAAAGTAACCTGAACTCAGTAGTGAAGAAGTAAAGAATAAATCTAATGTGTCACATGCACAGTATAAGATAGTCCCCCCCCCAAAGATATATATGTAGAACCTGGAATATATAAAGTGGTGTTGGGGCAATGACAAATTACAATAGCCCATATTACACCTTTTTCAGTGTGTTTTTTTCTTCCAGTCCAGCTCCCCTGACACCTCAGAGCGTGCAGCAGGTCAGGAGCGTGGGGAGCTGTACCTGGCTTGCAGTCCCAATGGCAGTCCCTGCAGCATGAGTACTCCAAGCTGATTTCTTCGGAGGTGCTCTAGGAAATGGACCTTCCCACTCCTCCCCCAAACCGAAAGCAAACCAACCTGCTTATTCCATGGAAGAATGCTCATATGGAGTCTCACATTGACTCAATGTGTGAGGGAAGTCAATTATCTTTTTTTTTGGCTTTGCTTTGTCTTGTAGACCTTGACATCAGGAATATTCATACTCATTGCCAGAGAAATCTCCTGTATCTGTGGGCTCTGATGAAGAAAGAGCTGAACCTTCTGCATGTTCTTTCAACTTTTCTTTGTTCCACCTTTCATTCTCTCCCTCCTTTAACTGGCTGTGTCAGTATGGTACAGGCATTTTCTATTTCATCTCTACAAGTCCAGAAATACTGAGAGAAACCTATCATAGCTGCTCAATTTTGTTAAGAAAACTCCCCAGTCCCAAAATTCCTGTTGAAGCAGAAGCAAGATTTGGCCAGCAGTGCCAATTGCTGATTGTTATCAGCACTGATGCATTTTGTCTCAGGTAGATAAGGTGTTCAGCAAATCCAACAAATCACAGGCAGATATTTTTTTTTCCTGGAAAAACAGCTGATTTCCCAATGCAAAGGCTGATACTCCCACTTTCAAGGGTAATGGCTCAGGGTAGCCCTGTTGCTTCTAAGACATATTAACAGGATTGCAGAGGGTGATACAGTTTATGAGTGTGAGAAGATGCCAGAAGGTACTTTGCCGCATAGCCCCATGGCATTGGTACCCTGGGAGGTCTGCCAGCATGGCACGAGCCCCACTGTCCGCTCCCAGGCAGGCCATGGCAGCCCCACGTTCTCCAGGCACCCTGCAGACTGCTCAGGGCTTCACGGTAAAGGGCATTTTACTGTTCTGCTTGGCTTTCGGGAATAAAATGGGTTAAAAAAACCAGTCCAGTACATTTCTTATAGCCACGTAAAGCATCAGTCAGAACACATCCTGAGTGCTTCTAAGAAGTTTATTTATAACAAGAGCTGGATATGAGTTTTCCACTGAAATTTCCCAACAGAAAATGTAGCTTCTGGAAGACTGATTTCTGTGAGAAGCTTTTTATAATGCCAAAAAATATATTATCCTTTCAAACATTAGCATATACTTCATTTTAATTTTTATTTGAGCCAAAGCAGAGAATTTTAATTTAATACAAGGACTTCAAACAACAGGCTGCATTTTCTTATGGTACATGGATTTCCTTATGAGGCAAGTAACCCCTCTAGTCCTGTCCTTCATACGGGGCAGCATCCCTGCAGTGCTTCATCTTCCATAATGTCACTTACAGTGCAAAGTTTGATGTGCATATTGTCTCACAGGGTAAGGAGGGGTGCGGGCGGTCTGGCTCTACAGAACCTATTGCACATTAGGTGCACCACAGGAAAATGAAGTTTCATTTCTTAAGTGATTCACATCACAGTGCTTCAGGCCATTCCAACAAATCAGAATGAAACATTGCAGTTTTAGGAATTCCAAAATACTCATTTTCAAAACTGCAGTGAACAGTCTGGATCATGTGGGACACTATAATATAAAACAATTTTTTGTTGTTGTTTTTCTCTGTAGAACAGTTCAAAATAAACTTGCACTAAATCAGGCTGTAAATGAAATGGTTATCTTTGGAATTTGCTTTGGGTTTAAAATATAGTTTTACTTTTTTAAATTCACTTCCACTTGTGGTCATTTATTATTATTCACTTACTTACAAAATATTTAATTTCAAGAATGGTTCATCCTGTAAATCTATCGTGTGAATAAACTGAACTTCCATGCGATAGAAATGAAAATAAACTTTAAAATATGTTTGAAATTATTCTGGTTATGAGACAAGCTTTTCCAACATCTCTTCCTGGGCTTGTTTTAGTCCTACCCTCCCAAAACAAGAAACCAAAGAAAAGGAGATCACAATTAGTTAATGGATTACAGAGAAAAAAAGACTTTAAACACACATCCTGATTTCTCATCATTGTAATTACCATAAAAATACAGGTCATATACAAAAACAGAATTTCTGTGAAATGCCAGCTTGCTTGTTCATGGTTATTTGAGGGGTTTTGGATACTTTATTTATTTATTTTTCCTTAAAAGTTAGGGACATTTACAAAAATTAGAAAGGATGAGATTCAGTGAAGAAATGAAAGGAAATTAAATTTAAAAAGAAGAAAGGAAATATTGTCATAATGAGTCAAAATTAATAGTGTAGAAATTAATTTATGGCATATGGCAAAAACTATGATTGTATTTCTGTGTTCAAGTTTGTTTCTTTTGTGATGCTATTGTAGTGCCTACTTCTTTTTCCATTTATACTACATAATAGATTCACTTTAAAACTTATTTTAAGTCCTTGCTTACGTTTAAAATATAGCTTCCAGGTTTACATTAGATTAATGTATTTAATGTGCTGTGAAGTTCTTTGTCTTGTATTTTTCAGCATAATAGGGATTCTATTTTCTATATAGATCCCTAGCAACCAGCAAGGCAAAGTATGTATGAGATTACTTTTTGATGAGCTTGCAAACACCAGTAGATGTTAGTGAATAAATCAGCTAGTGAAAATATATAAGTATTTAAATTATCTGTGAAAAAGGTTAAATAATATGTTAAAATTATTTCAAAGACTAAATTCTATACTAGCTCTAAGATATGTATTTCACACTTAGATTTCAGAAAATGCTGCCAAATGAAATCTATAGATCAGGACCAAAAGTCATCTTTTCTCTACTCCATGAACTAACTGTTTAAATACAACATCTTTGTTCATCAAAAGGCATATTTTCCCATGGCTTAGTTTTATTTAAAGATCTTCTAGTAAATTCTAGACCCTACTTACAGATATTGTCTAACCTTTTCCCAGAGAGTGTCTCAGCTACTTAGAGAGATGGGGGGGGAGAAAGGGGGGGGGGGATAAGGTGGAGAAGATCCACAGAGACTGCATACTGTTCCTGATGTAATAGAGGAAAAATTTAATTAAAATACACCTGCTGTATGTAGTCTGCCATAATTTAATTATATGAAGTGGCAGATTCTTATGGATGAGAAGGCTATTCTCCTTATTTTTAACTGGGTAGAGCATAATAATTCAAACCTGTCTGTTGTCCTTTAAAGTTCAGAGCCTCACCATTTGTCACAGCCAGGTTTAGTAAAGGTGCTGTGTCACAGCACACAGCATTGAGGGAGCTTCATTTAGACCCTCTACTTTAAGGGGTTTCTCAATTCTTATAGACAAGCCAAACTAATGTTCATGTCTTGAAACAGGATGAATAAAAAGGCTCTTTGCCTATTCTGAACAGGTCATCAACTTCCAGAAAAGAAATCCAAGGATTAATTGGTTATTTGACTTTTCCCTTCATATACCACACACTTTTCTTGCTTGTCTATTCTATTCCCTGGAGGTCTGATGTCTCTGCTTTTAGGTCAGGCAACACAAGACTAATATCCCTTTTAACCCTTTTGATGTTAAAGGTTGCCCTTGGCTAAGTTCAGTGTGGCAGTGATAATGCATGTGACAAACTCCAATTTGGCAGATGTGACAGAAGCTGAGTTAAAAACTTCTGAAGCACAAAGGATAAGGACTGAACAAGGACTGGATAGGACTTTCAAGCATTGTTCACAATCTTCTGCTTCTCAGTGATTTTCCTACCCAAATCCTATTGGCATCAAAACCAGGAATGAAAATCTTCGGAGTATGATCCATTGCCAGGTTATTTTTATCTAGTATCTCAGGAGACTAGAAAAAATAAGTGATGTGTAACGGAAGGGGGCAGGAAAGGAGATACAAAAAAACCACCTTAGTAACTTGGTAAATGTTATTACTTTACATATAAACTTACCTGGCATGATGCAGAATATGCTAATATAGTTCAAATACAGTTGAATAAACACCCTTTCAACAGTTTATATACCTTTGAAAGTAACTAATAACAATTTAAATAGCTAACATTTATACCTGGAACAAACTACACAAGAAAAAATACAGTTTAGCAATGGTAATGCATTGGTAAAGTATAAATGAATTGTCAGGTCATTGCATAAACAATGTTAATGAGGCAGTGTACATCTTGCTGTGACACTGGCCTTAGGTGGAGTCCAAATATCTTTCACATTAACATATCAACTGTAAATCCACTCCAGTACACACATCTAGAAAAACCTCAAGTGATGATAAGTAATGGCTACGTTGCTCAGCTTCTTCTTAATGCCTGCTGGAGAAAAGTATGATAAAAAGAAAGTAACTCCTCCCCACCTCCCCCATGTCTTCGTATAGTGGTGTAAGTCTCTAAAAGAAATATGTACTTAAGAAAACTACAGGTTTTTTTAAAAAGCCTTTCAGATTAAAACAAATAATGAAGTTTTCCTATGATTACCAGTGTCAGTTGAGGTTCAAGTGTCATATTCTTGCCCCTCTCCCCTCCCCACCCCAAACCTGTACCCTAGGTTAGACTTGTAGGCTTCCCTGTACAGCAGTGTAAAGAGATGGTGTCTGTTTTCTTTTAGAGAATATAGCTGTAGTATTTTCCATTCCACACAATACTGAAATCTCCTTTAGGTGACAGTTTATCCATTGCAGGAACCTAAACCCCACTGCCGTGTGCTAAATTCTTCTGTTAATCAACTCTCCTTTGCTTAGTAATCCATGACTACTCACCACAACATCGGACTCATTGAACTCACCAGCCAGTGTGACGTATGGGCTAGATGTTGTCATTAAAAGCAAGTAAAAGTTGCCTTTACAGTTCTATCCAGTTCCACTCACCAACTAATATGTTTAGATTTAAATTTACTTCTTGATTTAAGATGTTCTGATACTGTGAAATCTGACTAATCTGATCTCCAAAGAGCCTTCAATGACATCAACAGATAATAATATAAGGAAGTGGAAATGGAATAATTCACTTTTAATTAAATCTTGATACAAGCTCAGTTGTGTAGAAAAAAATCCTTTCTAAAGCATATTATTTAGTGACTTATGCTTTTTCTGTGTGGTGGCATTATCCTAACACAGAATATTCCTTATGTGCTTATTACTTTTGTTCAATTATTTCCCTAGAGGCAAAAATCCGCCAGCTTCAGGAAAGACACCCAATGAAATCTCACAGTTATCCTCATATGAAGGAACGAACAATGCCTTTGTTGCTATTAAATACAAGGTAAATCCCAAACTTGGAAAATAAAATGCAATGCAAGAGGAGATGTTAGTCCATGCCCAAAACTTAGCTAGGGTCCTCACTTTATAGACAAGTCCCAGAAAGACCAATTGGAAACATGGGGCTCTGTGGAGGGGTTAAACCAATTTATGGGCTGTGGAAGGGTCTGGCAGTCAAGGATTGTTAGGAACATAAGAAAACCCAGTCTTTTGTTTTCCTGTTTCAATGCACAATCTCTCCTTTAATCTCCAGAAAACTAACAAACAAAACAGACTAACTACTTTTCCATTGGTGTTCTCCACAGCAGAGTTTTCTCCAGAGGCAATACAGAATGGTGGATTTATTGGGAGGGGTGTGCTGAGGGGCTGCAGCATCTCTCTAGTCATAACCACCGCAGTACATGTGTTCTGAGCATGCAGGTGGGGCACTGAAGCTTTATGTTAGATTGCAGTAATCTCTAACCAGACCTACCAACTTTATATCAAGGAAGCATTTTTACAAAGCTCCAGAAAACTGAAAAATCAGGCATTCATATACTTATTGTTAAAAACACTTGTTTTGTTAGAATCAGTAAGTTAGTCTTGACTAGGCTGTGTAGGTTACTCACCATGTAGTGTTGCTAGACCGGTTTATGCTAGTTCAGGATCTGCCTCAGCAGAATAGGTTTCTATATTTCTTAGCCTGATTTAGACTTCCATATTATACCAGGTAGGCAAGCAGCTTTTTTACAGAGAATGCTTTCTGTATATTTATTATATAGCATGGGGAATTAGTAAGAGGCCTCGGAAAGGACAAGTACGAGATACAGAAAGCATGGATATTTCCTCATACCATAATTACTTCATTTAAAGGTAGTCTGCACTGGTAAAAATGGGCACCATAAACCTTCTTCCAGTATGAACAGGTTGTAGATACCTGCTTCTTTTTTACAGCTGCAAGAAAAAAGACCTCTAACAAAATGTGTTAGTGCAAATCAGAATTGCTAGAATCCTTGCCTTTCCTTGACCACACATAAATGTTCATCTCTATCAGCTCCAAAGAACTGTGTATGAAATCAAAGAAGGAACTACTTATCCTCAAGATCCTGAAAAGCTCTGGCTAGATGTTTAATAATGCATCTCCATACGATGCTGAAATTTTGTTCAGAGAAGATATAAGACTATATAAAGTTTAATGTGAAAAGCCTAGCTATGCACTTTAGGATTATGACAAGAAGATATTACACCAGTTGCTGACATGTAAGGGACATGCATGCTGATTATTAACTCGTCTTCCCTGCAGGAGCCGGGATTAGGGCTGGTCCTGCAACCCCTTGTGTGACAGAGACCCCTAAATGTGAGGCTATGTACAGCTCTAGAAATCTATCATTTTTGTTCAGCTGTGTTCACTGCAATTTGAAAATGCCATTGGAAGCCTTCTTATTAAGGACACATTGCTGGGAAAACAGCTATAGTTTCAGGACAAACCCCCAGACGTTTGTTATAGAATGAGTTTTATGCAAGGTTTTGATCATCTCTTGATTGCCTTAACAGAAATCAGACCTTTGAATAATGCTAAATGAATATTTTTAACATCTAATAGTCATGCAAGGTCGAGAGATGCTAGCAAAGGATCTCTCCTAGGCAGTCTTAGAAGAGATGTGAGTTGAACCATTCAGCCGTGACTTGAAATTGCCAGGCTGCTTCTCCAAGGGGTGATACTTCTTAGGCATTCCCTTCTTCCATACCCTTTACAGAAACATTCCTGTCACATTTGCACATATATGGATGGTACACTCAGACATCACCTCAGTCTGGCACATGATTGTGTTGAACATATAAAACTATTCTGATACGCACAAAAAAGTAAACAGAATGCTTACTATCCTGAGGACCAGGATTAAGGAAAGCATCCTGAAGGACATCAGAGTTCCTTTTGCATTGTAGGTTCTGAGCTGAGAGACAAATACGGAATTTTGTGTATCAGATAGAGAAACTGCATTCAGAACGTGGCTGCTGGTATCACTCATTCTGTGCAAGCAGCACTGTTAGCAGGTTTTTAATAGAGGACGGTGAGCTGAATGCTGTACATGAAAGTAAATTGGTCGTGCCAATACAGCTGAGCAAAACTCATAATGATGGAGACAAGTGTCTCTGAATAAAGATTAAGTAGAATTTGACCCACAGTAATAAATGATGGACGAAAGTGTACAAATTTTAATAGATGATGCCATTTGAAAGGGTTTAATTCATTATAATACTTATTATTCATGCTTTTCAATATTCAAAATAGTATCTTAATTTATAGTTTAATCTATGTTAATAAAAACAGAATCCTTAAACATTTCTTTTCTCTTCTCACAAGAAAACCTTCATATGCCTTTATTGTCAGTAATAGAAAATTTCATTTCCTGAGCTGACCAGAAATCTCTGTTGAATTTTCTACAGCTGATAACTTGAAACCATTCTTTTCATTGCAAGAAGCTTCTTCTTCATGTCTGAGATAGATACTTTTTTGCCTCTCTTCAATTGTCTCCTGCAATTATGGTGAGTTTTTTGATAGAAGATCCTTTTTGTTTCCAGGACATATTTGGTACAATGCTCTCGCAGATTAGTTTTTATAAAAGTGTATTTAAAATTTCAGTTTCTACAGAAAATAAGTCCAGAGCTCCCATCTATGCAGTTTATTAAAATATTCTCCCTTCTCCCCTTCATCCAGAAAAAGAGATTTTGACTGAGTTTTTAGATTTTTGTTTTTATATTCCAGGGCCTATATTTCCAAAATACAGCAAGTTATTTCTGTATATTAAAACAATCTAATAAAACTGCCTCCTCTTTGTCGATATATTGATACTTCTCCCTATGCTCTGTATATTTCTAATGACTTACAGAATGTAATGAGAGAGCAATCTCCTGAAATATATTATTTTTCCTGCTATATTGGAAAACATTCAAACATAAGACTGATGCAAGCATGAAAAGAGTTTGGGAAAAGTAGTAACAAATTATCAGTTAGACTAATGGAAATTATTTTTTCCTGGAACAGAGGAAAACCAGCATGCAAACATTTTCTCAGAGTGATAATTCCTTGTGTGCTCTCTTCCAAGGAAACCATATGTGTATATTCTTTCTTATTCGGAGCAGACTTAGTCACTGAAGACTACTAACTTAATGACAGTTAAAATCAACATATGCTTTGAAATTGATTATTTGGTACTTAGGACCGAAAATATAAGGCACACTGGGAATAACTAATTTTATTCTAACTGCTGGGATACTCAACATTTCTGGGTTCTTCTTATCCATTGAAGGTGTTTTGTAGAAAGGAATAGTTTTATGGAGAACAGGCATCTATTACTTCAGAAACAGTTGGACTCAATGATCTTAAGGGTCTTTTCCAATCTAAATGATTCTATGATTCTATTTTATAATTCTATATGCTCATGTCTCTGGAGTTTCAGACTCTCTTCATTTTAGCCTCCTCAAAGGATGAGAAAATGAGATCTCTGTCTTCTAGTTCGAGTTCTTTAGCTAGTTGAATACTAAGTAAAATGTTATTGCTAACCATATTTTAAAGAAAAATATCAGCCACTTGATCAAGAGACTTACTTACCTATTTTTATGATTATTGGTGAAGTGTGTCCTGACAAATCTTATTGGATTTAACATCAAGACACAAAGGAAGATAATACCTGTTTTTCAGAACCTTATAAGGACCAGACATGATATTGGTACCAAATCCCTGAGCATCCATAAACTGAGATTCCAGCACAATCTCGGATAGTTAAAAAGCTTTACTATCAAAAACTGAGTCCAAGGTTGACAATAATTAGAGTTTTTAAAGATCCAAAGTTGTTCTTGGGTGAATAATTCCACATATATCCAATTCTCAGAAAGCTTCCTTGGAAAAATACAGTAGCAATTCCAGACCTGTATGATAGGGATAGGTTGACAGGTTTCTCTTCAGAAACATACTATAAAGTGCTTGGATTCTACGATGATGATGGCTGAAACACTTCATTTCAATGAGGGTTTGTAGAAACCCAAGGAAAGCAAAATACATAGGAAGTTCCATTTCCTCTTTTTCCATGTCTGGACTAGACTCTTTTGTTCTACTGACAAAAGTCAACAAGAAATAGACGAATTTTTAAAAGTGCTTTGGACCAGACTCATTCCCCAAGGTAGTCAGTTTTAGTATAGCAATGACGTTTGTACCACATCAATAGCTTTGGGACATCCACTCTCAGAATTATAATTATTACATATGTTAAGCAATGCTCCCTTTGAGATGATGATTAGCAAACAAACAAAAAGCTAATAAAATGACTATTGTCTTTAAATAAAAAAGCCCAAGTGTGATCTCATTAGAAAACAAAGAGATTAAGGAAAAGGTAATGAATGTAGGTATAGCAGTAAATCTAAGAAAGTATTTTGAAAGAGAACTTTATATTGCTTTTATGTAGAGGAGGGGCAAGGCAATGACCAACAGATGACAGGAAGAAGAGTTTGCTGTATTTCCTGACCCACCGCAGAAATAGCACAATCATTACCTTGCAGTCATTTTGCATATTTGTCTGAAAATGTCATGACCACCTATAGCTATAGACATACCCTAACTTCTTTTGTTGTGGTCACCCAGGGATCACTCACAAACCTTAAATAAACTGCTGACAGGTTTAATCTTTTGACTTTTTTTTGTAGAAATACAATAACATCACAACATATAGACGTTTTTCACATTATTTCAGTGTTGGTTTTTCCCTCAGGTTTTTGCACTGCTCTTCCATTTGTACGAAGTAATCTAAGGTGCCTCTTTGTCTCTTGACACACTGTAAGTCTCTAGTTCCTTGGTTCTTGATTTCATACTTCATGTGTTTCAGGTTACCTTCTAAACTAAGAAATCTGAAGGTAATTTACTTACTGTGTTCACTGGTGTAATTTGTGGTATCCTCAAAATCTTGCTCTTTGCAAAAAGGTAACATATATCTTACACAAAACCAATAATTCATTAGTATATATGAGATCATAATAGCCTAGTCCAGGAATCACTACTAGTCCAGATCTGATTATTACCGAAAAAGAAAGAAAAAGAAAATAAGGAGATTAATATCTCTGCAAAGAAAGATTCTCAGTAATAGTAATACAGTTAAATTTGTTATACACACACTTTCTAGTATCTAACTCATTTCCCTGTGCTATGCTCACCTTTCTACTGCTCCTCTGGGTCCTAAGGTTGATGGCTTCAGCTTAGTGTGTGTCTCTATATGTGTGTGTGTAGCAGTAAGTTTTCATCATTTGGAGTCCTTTGTTGGGAGGAATACGATGTTGATAGCTTCTTCTCCCTCACTTCAGTATCCGACTGGGGCTGTTTTTATATATTTGCTACCATACTACTACACCTTGCTCTTTCTTCATTGGTCTGCAACTTCGCTTTATGCCTGATTTTTATGACTTATGTTTTCTTTTACATATATTAGATACTACTCCTTTGATCTCTTTGTTCTCCTATTCCTAAAACCAGTTTGTTCTTCTCCATGTTTGCATTTCTTTAGCTGACCATTTTGGGGTTGTTTATAGCCATGGGGTCTGAAGTGCCAGACTATGCTGAAGGCAGCATGAGTTTTGTCAGGAAAATGAAGAGTCTTAAACAAGTGTTTTCTCTGGACTAAAGCATCTGTCACTCTACCTTATGTTTGCTAAGAGTGAGCTCATAGATTTGATTGGCTTTTCCTGGAACATCTCAAAAGTCCCACGTGAAAATTTCCAACTAAAAAATCACCTTCTGGTAAGGTTTAGTCAGAAACTATATTCTTCACCAGCAGCTATTCCCACGCAGCTCCTTTGATAGTTATGTTTTAAGAGATTTCTAGTTTCTTCTGTGACAGTCTGTCCTGCAAAAGCTCTTCCTAATACCCTCATTCTGTAGAACAGATTTCACATTTTTGTTCCAAGGAGGTTTCTTGTCCCCATTTTTATTAAAAACAAACTACTTAAAGGTGCATGAAAACTGTTAATTCTGAAGGGCTGGCCAGCCTCACACCTTTTGACCACAGGAGGGTCAAAATAAGCTAGGCATAGCAACACATGAACAATTTTTTTCACAATACTGTCATACTAACAGATAGAATGAATGTTGTCAAAAACAGAGAAAAGGGTTATCATCACCAAAATATTGGATACATACGGATAGGGAATAGGTTAGCAATTCTGTAGGCAGTCTGCTGACATATAACTTCCTCTGATAAACTTTAGGAACAAACATTTTTTGTTAGACGTAATAAATTTCTCATAGGGAAAGTCATGTTTTGACTGTAATTATTCAACTGCCTATGATACAGCTGATAAGTTTAACTGGTGTCCCTCTATTTCACATTAAAAGGATGGGATTTCTATTACTGATGACACAATAAAGCAAAAGTGTTGAGAAATGGTATGGTGAATCCTGTCTGACAATTAAATTACAATGAAATTATTATCATTTGTAAAATAATAAATAATAATAAAATCAATTTCTGGACACTGAAAGAAGGCACATGATGCAGTAGTTAGGTCACTGAATTGAAAGAATATAAACATTGATGCTTATGCCTGCTTTCAGGTTAATTTTTCAGATTTTCTTTAGTTTTATATCTCTAGTTTATAATACATGGCTAATGTGAGAAACAAACATTAACATTTTTATGATTCTAGTGTCTATCTCCTGGCTGTGTCTTAAGCTGTACACTTTTGTTGCCTTTCCTTATAGACCCCAGAATCTTCTATCCCGAAATTAATAGAGCTCTCCTGGTTGTCCTCTATCTTGGTATTTACAATACTCTTCTGGAAAAGGAAGATGGATGGACTTGAATCTCTTCAAGTAAGGAATAAGCCTAAACCAGCTCTCCTGTTACTTTGGAGAATGATCTGGTTTTCAGATAGTTATGGAAAATTGAGTACCACTTCCAAGTCCTCCTCTGGTTACTTCTCAGAAGAAAAGGATGGGTGACCAATATTTTGTAATGCATTGTAAGCATGGGAAGGAGAATTCCAGGAACATCCTTTACTCTAACATTGCCTACAGGCTGGCTGAGACCTATGTTAGTCCCATTTTCACCACTACTACTACTCCTCCTCAGTTATCTAGGAAACAATAATTTAACTAAACTGTGTTGACTCTCTTATCCGTCATAGGTACTGTAACATCAAGTGCTGCAGTTACTACTAGTATGTGAATAGGGACTTTATGGCCTGCATTGTGGAACAGAACAATTCAAAATTTGTTCTTTGTTTTTAGTATGTTCCACAGAGAATAACTCATACAGCTCAGTTATAGATGATAAATTTTTCAATGATGTCATGCAAAAATTTGTTTTCATTACACAGTTTATATGAGTAATAATTTCAAAAGACCTTTATCCTCTGTTGATGAAGAAATGGAAACAGTTGTATTTCATACCTTGCCAGGATGAATTCTGATCTGTATTCTGATTTATAAATACAAGACTTTTGCCTTCTAAGCAAAGGTAGATTAGTTATTCCAAAGATGTCAATTAGTGAAAAAATATTTGATCTTCTCATGGATGTTTGTTATAGTCTAATAATTTGCCTCATTCTGAGCTTGTCATTTGATGTTCCTAATCAACATGAACTTCAATTTCCACTTGAACTTTAATTGTCTGCAGCTATCTTTGTTAATAAAATTTAGTTCTGTAAGAAAGTATTCATGATAATTGAATAAATCTTCAGCATCAAAGCACCGGAGGTAGAAAGTAATTCTATAGTAGCTTATATCTCAGTTGTCTTGTATCTTACCTTGAAACAATGGTTACTGGCCTCTATCAGGAGCCTGCTGCCAGACTAAACATAATATAGAAGTGACACTCTATATTTTTACAGTGCAATATTTTTCTTTTATAATTTGAAATAGATGGTGCCAGGTTTTCATTAACTTTCATATTTTTTGTATTGAAAGCTAAGAATAGTTCAACCCATATGTTTTCCAGCACAGAAGAAAAGCAGCAAGAAAACCAGAAAGGACTCTATCCTACAGTAAGCAGCTCTTCTAAATATATCCTCCCATTTTGGGGGTGGGGGAGTGATTTATGCCAGCTGTAGTTAAACTAAGAATTAAATAATGACCATTATAGGAGCACCTTGCCTCTCACATTCATTGAAGAGAGAGGGTGAAATAATTACTGCTTGGCAGTGATGCTACAGCTGTGGCGTCAAGGCCATAAGTATAAAGATGAGTCAGAGTCTGGTTCCAAATGAGATATTTGGATTTCATTGCACACAACAAATACTGCATATGGAGCATTCAATTCATTTTCTCCTTTAAAGATCAGTCTTGCTTTAAAGCTTTGGATAGAAATTTTCCTTGTTCCCTTATATAAACAGTTCTACTGAACTGGAAATAAAAAGATCAATATTTAACCCTATAGCCTCTTTACAAACAGTTCTTTACAAACAGTATTTTCAACTGCCGTGAAGTTGCAGTTTTCTTTTAACTTGTCACACTGAGAAAACAGGGAAATGATATATAAAGGGAAGAAAAATTATGCAATTTCTTGATTGCATCCATAATGATCAGTGTTGGCAATAAGATAATGAGATGAGTGTTTGCAAGACATTTTTAATTGTTAATCATATATAGGACATTGTTGTGGTTTAACCCCAGCCAGCAACTAAGCACCACGCAGCCGCTCACTCACTTCCTCCCCACCCAGTGGGATGGGGGAGAAAATTGGGAAAAGAAGTAAAACTCATGGGTTGAGATAAGAACGGTTTAGTAGAACAGAAAAGAAGAAACTAATAATGATAATGATAACACTAATAAAATGACAACAGTAATAATAAAAGGATTGGATTGTGCAAATGTTGCGCAGTGCAATTGCTCACCACCCGCTGATCGACGCCCCGTTAATCCCCAAGCGGCAATCCCCCCACCCCCACTCCCCCCAGCTTATATACTAGATGGGATGTCACATGGTATGGAATACCCCGTTGGCCAGTTTGGGTCAGCTGCCCTGGCTCTGTCCTGTGCCAACTTCTTGTGCCCCTTCAGCTTTCTCACTGGCTGGGCATGAGAAGCTGAAAAATCCTTGACTTTAGACTAAACACTACTTAGCAACAACTGAAAACATCAGCGTGTTATCAACATTCTTTGCATGCCTAACTAAAAAACGCAGCACTGTACCAGCTACTAGGAAGACAATTAACTCTATCCCAGCTGAAACCAGGACAGACATATTCTTTATTTCTATTCTGTTTGTGATATGACAGAGAAACCTGGCCTCTGCTAATCCAGGACTTGAAGTGACAGTACTTTCTTATGGCAAAAAAGCATTGCATTCTCTCAGATTTTGCAACTCAGCTCTACAGGAAATTAAGTCACATTCTCAAGTGAGCAAACTGTTAGCACAACAACTGCCTTTTAAAACTATTATATTCCCATTTATGAAACATGGCAGCATTTTCACTTTTTAACCAAACATTTTGTAAAAAGATCTTATGAATGTGTAAACTTTCCTCTAGGGGTAAGTGGAGCTGAGTCATTTCTTTTGTAATAATGGATGCCATTATATAGAGTACAGGGGAGAGAACAGAAGGGGTTTTGTCATAATAAAAATAAGCCAAGATGTACCTATTGTGCCATAAAACAAGGGTATTTGGTGTCAGAACCATTAAAAGTCTGAAATCATATTTGAAGCAAGTAGTTAATTTATTTTAATTAATATTTCTGAGAAAAGCTTCCAGAAAAAACAAATACAGAGCTTAGTGAGTAAGAAAATGTTTTCTGAGTGTTTAGGTATTAATCCATTTTTTCCATTATGTGATAATTAACGATCATTCTCCTTGAATATAAGCATACTAACAGTGATGCATCATAAAAGTCAGTTTTAAAAAATCACAATACTTTCATTATTTTTTTATGTTTCCTCCTTTTATTTTTCCTGAACAACTGATCAAAATTCAGACTAACTTTTTTGTAGACCTACTACTTGATCATCTGTGCCTGAGTTATGTTGAGTGGATTACATTTGTTGAGTGTTGGTCTGTAGTCCAGACATCCAAGCTCAACAACTAGCTGGCATTTCTTTATATCTCCTGAAAATGCAGGATTTCTGAGACCTCTAAATCCATTTGAGAATGCTAAATCTATTCGGAAGCCCAGAAGCTATGCCCTTCTGAAAGCCTGTCCTCTCTGCAGTCTTACACAAGGAAACCATGGAACAATACATTGTAGAGCATCAAAACTTGGTGTCAGCCTCCACTTGGCCTTGTGGCCTTCCTGCCTTGATTGTACCTTGTGCTTATACAGTGCCTGGGCTCCCTGCAAAAGCAGGCAACTATCATTCAACATTGAATTTGCACATATTTATTGAAAGTTTACCCCTTTTAATGTCCATTTTCCTTGTTCGCTTTTCTAGTGTTATGCCTTTTCACTAAGGACTCTCCTGGGAGATGATCCTGATCTGTAGATGACTGCAACACAACTCATGCTTCTTTCACAGTGAAGGCATTTCTATTGATCTATCCTTTCATTAAGGATGAGGAGGATGAGGAGCAGAAAGCAAAACCGCTTAAACACCATTACTCTGCTCTGAAACATAACCACTACATGGCTGGTATTGTACATGAGACACTCCCTCAACAGTATCTGCAGCTGCTTTCCTTTAGCAGGGAGGATTGCTATTGCTGCTCCTGCAGCTTTGTGGCTTCTCTCTCTGTTACTGTGGACAGTTATTAAGCAAGACTAAGCTCCAGAGAAGGTGTGCTGTATGTTGGAATTAAGCTGCAGAGCTAGGATGGCACAGAGAAAGATTACAAACTGAACTCTGTAACTTCTCGACCAGCCGTAGTGAGCCAGGCTGTTGGATTATTCCTTTTGCTCACCCACAGTGACTCTTCTCACAGAAAACAAATTCATTTCTTCTTAAATCTGAGTCCTTAGGGATAGTACAGGTACAAGCCAAACACTGACAATCTTGTTTAGTTTTGTTTTGTTTTTCTCATATAATATCACATTCTGAAATTCTGCTTTTGTGGTAAATTCCATAGAAAGCTTTGAGAAATGTGCTTTTGGTCGAATAACTGAAAGGGCAAAGTCATGAAGCACTTGACTGAAAAGGCTTCTTAAAGCGCCAACCTCTTTTTAAAAATGTACAAAAGTAGGAAAGTAGGTATGCTAGAAAAATGAAAAAGGTACATAGTGTTGAACTGTTGGGACTGGCAGAACATCTCACATAGTGAATTAAATTGCAACCATCTCAATGATGATATTGCTGATAATGACTACGGTGAAGGGTATATGATATGTATAAACAAGTAGCATACATTAATGAATTTTAAAGGCTGTTACATGTTACAATGTAACCTAGCTGCTCTTCTTTGAACCTTTTCCACATTAACTCGATCCTTCTCATGTATGAATGTTAGAACAGCAATTTTATTTAGCTAACATAAACATTAGTTAATTTTAAGACTGATACATTTTTAAGGTTTTGGGGTTTTTGCTGGCTGTTTTTACATAGATTAAGTTCAAAATGACAGCATTACTTTGTAACAGTCAGTATGTTTTGTTTGAAATATGCAGAAAAAATTTGTTTTTTGTTGCAAATTGTTTATCCAATTGGTTGCAAATAATTTTGGTTTCTTGAAACTGCTGAATAAATTAACATTTTTTCCCATTTTGCTTGCAAGAAATCAGAAAAGTTTATTAAAGCATTGGGAATTTTATTAAAATGAACAAGGTCATAATGGATTTTACAATGGAAGTTCATATGTTTATTACTCCATTGCATTTCATAGCAAATTAGGCCATCTTTTGAATTTCTTTTTCCATTTTTTTCCTATATAAAAGAATATATAGAACTGTATGAATATCTTACTTGTACATTCAGTATTTTTTATATTCTCTTAGTGAAGAAACTGGGGGGGGTTGTTTGTTTTGCCTTTGTCTTTTAATATACTGTATCTCCATTTAGCTGCTATCTACAATATATTCAATTTTTTTTTTTGCATGTTTCAGTGGTTTAAACTGGATATATATAAACGATCAAATGAGAGCTCCTAATTCCTTCTTGCTGTTTTTGATCTTCCTGCCAAAATAGCAATTTATTTTCTTTTTCATTTTCTTCTAAAACTTTTGAACTGCTTGCTTCTGGTCTTGCTCTCATTCTCATTCACTGCCATTGGTTTTTGTTCTCCTCTGGTTCCACCTTTGTTGTCTTTCTTTTCAGTTTTCTCCATGTTCCAGTCTGTGAGTGACTCACTGAAACTTTGTCCCTGGAAGAAACATTGTAAGGAGGATTGTGAAAAACAAGTTGTCAGTCTTTGTAATGACCTAGTTGCTTTCCTCTTTTCTGTTGAAAGGGTATAAAGGGGTGCTTTATTGGGCTGGGTAGCTTGGCTTAAGGCATCTATTTAGTAGACAAATAAGAGTTTTTCTCATTTCCCCCTGCATTTTGTTGAGGATATTTTTCTGAAGAAGTTCTGAGCTCAAGGTTGTTTTATTAAAAAGTACTCCAGTCTGTGCTTAGGGAGAATATAAGTACAATTACACCAGATCAGTGCATTTTTAGTTCAAGTTCCATTACAAGAGCAGTCCCTGTTTTTAAGTACATTTGCCATGTCTTTCCTGTTGTATTATTTGTGTTTTGTTCCTTTATACTATTGTCTGGTAACATATAGCCTATAGCTTTTTTTTTTAGAGACGTGAACATTCAGTGGTACATGGCTATTGCATATGTGCAAGACTGTTCAAATAATGAACTTCTTCTAGAGTTGTACTGACTGTACACATAACTGCCTGCATTTTAGTGATTTTCTTTGAAAACTGAGCTTCTCAGTGACCGAGATGATAACTTGGAAATGCTACAACGGCAAAGGGAGATTTTCTAAATAAAAACTTCAGGTAATATACAAGTGATATTTGTTTTGTGAGATTTCATATACTTGTAACATAGAGGAGTGGAAATGCTTTATGTTGTTTACTACGATCCTCAAAGTAGTATATGGCACTGTTATAATACAGAAAGCAGCTATTTTGCTCTAAAATTAGAGTATAATCATAGGAATGAAGAATTTTCCAGTATCTTTGTCCCTAACCTTTATATAGCACATTGGTTTGGATTAGAACAAACACTCTCTGCCATAAGTAACATTTACCAGAAGCTACTAAAACCTCATACACCTATGCAAAAAAAATCTAATGGAAAAGACATATTGGCTGTAGCTTTCCAGAAGCACAAGTGATTATTTGTGCTGTGGTTTGGGTACTCTGTTAGAAATATATTAAACAGGCCCCATCCCCAGAAAATCTGGATTTCTAACAAATTTTGAAGGTGAACATTCATACTCCAAGTCACTAATGACTCCTGAAAATTTAAAACTTAGGAAACCGTAACTCTATTCATTGTAGAAAAGTGCCTTTCCTTTTTTTTTCCAAACACACAGGATTTAGTTTATGGATGTCAAGTTAGAATGTTCATAGAGAAATAACATCAGTACCATTGTTTGAAAAGCAGGATTTGCCTAAAAAAAAAAAATCTATCCAACTTGTTCTCTCCAGAAATCCTGCTGGAAAACAGCTGATATAAAATCTTAAAATACTAGGAAAAATCTCCTTCAGGTCCCCATTTATGCATATTGGGTGAAAGCCAGCACTAAAGGCAATGGAGCTATTATTCCAGAGCTGGATTCAGCCCAGATGTCTGTCCTGTTTACACATGTGAAAGCCCATTAAACTTGTGGTGCTTGCAATGATATAAATGGAGGCCAAAATATTGTTCTTTTTGCGGAACTTAACTTGAACTTCATGTAAAAGTTGGCTGTTGTATTAACGTAGGGATACATCCTATTCAGACAAGACTTATACTGGGTCTGCGTTAGTATGTCTGAGCAGGAAATCTTATAACTGTTTAACTTCTTTAATAATGTTCTACTTTGCAGCTGGATGGATTCATGCACAGGACATAATGATTGGATTAAAATCACAAATGTGTCAGAGTTATAATAGACTCCTCTCTTACAGCGTATGAGGCAGAGATACAGAAAGAATTTAGAGGAAAATGGCAGGAGAATGAAAAAAGGTGATGTTAGCAACACCTTTAATTTTGGTTTACTTGAGGAAATAAGATTGCAAGAATGACAGTCATATTGAATGAGTTCATGTTCATTAAGGAAGGTGAGGGTCAGAGCTTAAGCAGGAATCTGGCAGTGCAAACCATAGTAAAAATTCAGATCCTGGAGCTACTTGTTTGCGGAACAGTTGACGTGCTGGATTATTGGTCAAAGAAGAAATCAAGTTGCTGACATTCTGTTTTAGAAATGATAATGGAAACTCCATAATTACAATAACACATATAGAAAAGCAAAATTATCATTTTTACCACTTCCGTGTCCTGGTATATAATAGGGGGAAAATCCAAAACGTCTTTGTTCAATCTACATTCATTGTACAAACTTTCATTACACATAAAATAAGAATGTATTACTTCTGCCTGCACAGAGCCTACCAAAGTTCTGTTTTATCTCAGCAGGTCAGACTTAAGTGCCACTTGATAAAGAAAACATCTTGAAGCTTGGTCCCTTGAAACAAGATCAGGCAGGCTGTAAAGTCTGAATATAATCCACAAATAGAATGATATTTCTTTTCCTACCTTTATGAAGATAAACTCAAGAAAGATAACAAGTATCTGTGGTGAAATGTCTTTTGGTGGGAAGTGCTTCTCTGTCATGATATGCTTTTGCTGTAAGTACTTCCGCAAAAAGCCTTTCATGACCTGCTGGAAGTAAATCCCTGTTTTGTTCCTGGAGCTGGAACTGACAAGATATAGACTGCTGTGACAGAAGTCTCTAAAAGGACACATCTTCCTATAATGTAGACAAGACTGATGACCTCTGCTGACTTGCTGGTGGGAGGATCTGCTCTCACATCAGGGGCTTCTCATTACCTGTCCCTGCACAGACCAGTAATGATTTTCAGAGGAAAGGAAACTGAGGACAAAAGTAATCCCCCTGAAATGAAGTCATTAAGACTAGACAGTGGCAATAACAGTAGATTTCAAGGAGATTAGAAAGATGAAACTCATTTATAAATAAGCTGATATTCACTGGAAGTGGTATTAGTAGAGAACATACCTCAGTATCTTTTAATCTGCAACTGAAGTTTTCCGTTTTCTCCCTTCCCCTCTTCCCTTCAGAAATATCCTCCAGGGCAAGCAAATACTTTGGCTTGGGGAAAGTTCAAACGTTGTTGAATACTGTAAATAATCATGTTCATGTTGCTTGGGAATCGGTTCAAGACTAATTCTTGTTTAACAAAATGCTGCAGTGCCTCCCGGGCATCCTGGTTTCCTCATCCTCATTCTCCTGTTCTCTGCTGTGTCCTCACTACAAAAACCGGCACGCAGCACAGAAGCTCTGGCAGATGTAGATAATGTGAGGCGTGCTAAAAAAGTTTCAATTTTCCCTTCAATACTTTTCTGCTAACAAATTGCTTTCCAAAGCAATATTCAGCTAACATGTTTGTTTCATATGGTAGTTTTCTGAAGAGTGAGAGACTTGAACACATTTGCAAATGTTTTGTTGAGTCAGAGCAACATCCATATCTTCTAAGAGCACTCTGAGAATTCTTTCTTATAATTTAAATTTTTATATATAGTAGTATTTTCATAAAAGTCTTGGATGACTTTCATTTGTGACATTTTCCTAGTTTGAACTATTTCTGTAGATTGTTACTCACTCTGCATCTATACTGTGAGAATATTCTCCTCTGCTAAGGTAAAACTATTGCAAGTGTTGAAATGCCGGTCCTCTGTGAAAAAAAATTGCATCTGGCAATAGTGGTTATTTGCTCTTTTCCAAGAATTATATCTGACTGATATATATTAACTTACATATGGTTCCTAACATTTTTGAATGTTTTTGTTGATCTTTAATTATAAGATTAGCTAACAGGTGTTTATATGGCAGACTGTAATAGTCAAGTCTCTGAATACGTATGGCATCATAGCTGCAAGTATAACTTGGCAAAATGAAGCACTGTTTGCTTTTTCTCTTTAACTTACCACTTCTAATGGGATAGAAAGAAGCTGAAATCCTGAGTAATATATTCAAATTGTCTTAAAATTTGAAGAAACTATTATTAAATTGGATATTCAGGTTTTTACTTCATTAAAGAGGGCCATTCTCTCCCTTCTTCATATCAGTGTTAGGTTTTCTTCTAGATGCCTAAGAAAACCTGGTCACTACAGGTTGTATTTTGTAGCTGACATCTATTAAAGCAACCATTTTTTTAGGATGCCTTAAGTATATTTGAATCATTAAAGGTTAAATACATGACTCATTGAAGTGGATAGCAAGAATTATATCGAATTCAATGGGCCTTTGACCAGATCTTTTGTACTGCTATATGAAATGAAACTTGGCTTCTGCCAAGATTTTTCAGTAGAAAACAAGGTGTAAAAATGTTTTATTAATTTCGTCACATAACCTGATTATTTTCTGTTCTGTTCCTCAGCCTGTTATTTTTTTTCTACATTTGTGTCAATTTAATTTAATTTTTATAAATTGATTTGTAGTCCAAAGGAATTGAAAAAAAAAAAATCCAAGTGAAGGACTTTGTGTTCCATTTCTTCATCCACGTTCCTCTTTTTTTTCCCTTTTTTCTTTGTTGCTATTCTTTTGCTTTATTTCTTTTTCAGGCCACAACTGACTCTGTATTAAGACATCAGGTATGGATTATGTACAATCTTAGACACTAGTTTGACAGTCGCTCAAAATAGAGCTTAAAATTATGCACCTGATTTTTTGTTCCTTCCTCTGTTTCCAATATTAAAATCACTAGTGAAAAAGAGGATTAGAAGTGGATGCTTCATATAAACATTTTTATACTGTGATATATTTCTCCTGGTCATAGGTATAAAATCTGATTCTGGAGGCCTTTTCTGTGAAACCTCAGTTTGTATCAGAAAATAAATTGCTTGTATGTTTTTTTTTTAGAAAACATAAATAACACACTTCTTCCTGTTCTTTTTTTTATAAAACAAGCAAACACTGATGTTAGAGTATTTTCATTTAAAGTTCTTGCAATGGTAGTACGGTATGGTATGGTATGGTACGGTACGCAATAGCCATCGCATTACCAGAGCAGCCCACTGTTTACAGAGAACCTATCATTCAGAGTGGTTTCAGTTTAAGTGTAGTTTCAACACCACACTGGAGTTGGAAAACAAATCGGGATGAGAATGAATGTGGTTCAAATACAGGTTTTAGTCCAAATGCCTGCAATTACAGAAGCTCCCTGGACGCACAACAGTTGCAAAGGGAACACAATTCCACCACAGACTAAATTTAACAGACATCAGGTATCGTATACAGAATTGCAATTCCAAAATGGCTTATGTTCAGAAGAACTGTGAACATTTTTATTTTATTTTTCTTTTAAGAAAAAAACTTTCAAATGCTTTTAGGTGTTTTGATAATATTTGTATGGAAATTATGGAAGTTGTTGAAAAAAGCTTTATATATATGCATAAATTGAGGAGATCACAAGGCCTACACATCTAACCCCCCCCCAGATTACCAAGCTATTTGATGTAATTTACCTCTAATTGAGTGTGTGTGTGTGTGTGGGCGTACGTGTGTACATGTACATGCATATATATGTGTGTGTATATAAATACACATACAACCACATTTTTTAAGCTATGTATAACTACATTCAGCTGGATGACATAAAGGTACTACTTCAGGTTTGTTTTCAAAGCATTCATCTGGAGGCATTTATAGAGTCTACTGTGTCTCCTTCAGCAGACACAAATCATACCAAGCATGATCTAACATATTACTTCACATATAGCAGTTTTTCAGTAGTGCCTTTTTTTGAGTTCTGGATTTGATTGCACCCAGACAGTACAATCTTAACAAAGAGAGAAGAGCAGCATGGCCTGATCTTTCCAGAAGCTCCCGTTTGGCTAATTTTCATAGCCCAGGTGGAAATGGGACTAGCTACTTCCTTTGAATGTTCTTGACATTTGCAGAGGTATTGGGGAAAAAAGCAGCTCCTGAACCGGTGGGTTTGTAAGCCCACTTTGTGGCTGCCTGACCACTTCTTTTCTTGACATGCCAGCTGGGAACCATTGATCTCTATGTATAAAACATGTCCTAATGACAGTGCTAGCATTTCTCTGTCTCTGGTAACGTGCCACAACTTCAATTATTCACCTATAAAAAGCTATCCTTTGAAGACCTTTCAGATTACTTACTTACATTCTCGCATGAATGAAAAACAAATTCCTCCTGCTTATTTGATTGAGAAACCTTGAATACAACTTCCCTATCTGATTTCATGCTGGCTATTGACACATTGGTAAACTGATTTTTACATCAGACTGTGGCTTTGAAAGGCACTGATTGGGAAGTCACTTACAGATATTTAGATGAGAAATGAATAACATCTTCTGTGATTGAAATTCAAGGACAATGAATTTTTGGATTTACTCTATGTGTGAGGATTCATAGGTTGTCCAGGGAGGTTATGAAGTTTCCATCCTTGGATATATTCAAACCCTGGCTGGACAAGACCCTGAGCAATCTACTGTAGCTCACCCTGCTCTGAGCAAGGAGTTTGGACTAGGCCATTTCCAGAGGCCCTTCCCACCTCAACTTTTCTGTGACTTTTTTCCCACTACTACTTTTCCTAGTATTCAAAGGAATATTTTACATAAAAGATCACTCTTGCAGAGAAGAATAGACGAAGGTAATATAAATAATGTGTGCTAAGAAATAATTTTACTTCCAGATTTTCCCACTTCCATCTGTTCCTTAATTTTAACAAAACTAAACAATTCATCAGTCATACACTTGTAAGCTAGTTTTCCAGCAGTAATTTACTGTTGTCTATTACACCATTTATTCAGTTTATATTAATATGAACACTTTCATTATTCAATATAATATGAATTCCAAAGCAACTTACTTATGAAGCAACAGGCACTATAGAGAAATCCTGCAAAAATAAATATCATCATTTGCTACCATTAAGATCAGTTCCTATATGTCTTCAAGGGTCCCTTTTTTCAGGAATACAACCTTTGCTGTTGGCTTATAACACAATCAAGTATCTCACATTTTGAGTTCCTCTTTTGTTAATAGGTAAAATAGAAATATGGATATCAAAATATTTTTGGTTTTGTCTGTTTCATAGTGTTAAAAAAAGAATATAATAACTTAAGGAATTATGACAGTCTTAAATGCAGTCTCTTTGGGAAGATTATAATATTGATGAAAGGTATTTGATTTATAAAAAGGCAAAAGCTCTTATATAATTATTATAATTAATTCAGAAGATAATTCTAATTGAACAGTCAGTTTGCAAAATCATATTTGAAGAAAGTAATGTCACAAAATAATTTGACGTACATTTACATTATATGACCCAGCAACTACAGATGTACAAAGCTATCAATAATGATATGGTGTGCTGACAAATTAAATGGCTTGTCAGTTTGCAGAAGATACATGTTGTAAAGGGATTACCACTGCTCTATCATAAATCTGTTGGATGACATGCTAACAGGCCAAATTTCTTGACCATTTGGTAGTCCTGGAGATAGCTGTACACTGTGTTTACATGGATAACAAATACGGGATTAAACAAAGAAGGACATTACTAGAGATGAAAAAACCCACACTAACAATGTATAAAATAGTTATAAAAAGAATACCTTAAAGTAAGTGTATTTTATTAAAACACTATAATTCTTGGTGATTTTATGTTAAAATAAAAAAGATATTTTCTAAGTTCACATGCAAATTCCCCTGTAAGATTAAAAGGAAATCTTTAAGGTTTTAATTTAAATTGGGGTTATTCTGACAGTGTACAGATTATTTTTTTTTGTGAACTGGTTTGGATGACTTGTAGAAGAGTTTCTCCTTATCTTATATACTATTTTAGTGAAAATTTGTCTAAAACCCCCATATACTTTCCAGTAACATAGTTGTTGCACCACACTGTTATGCCTGAAATTGTAATTTTCAAGTTCAATTTACTATTTCTGGTATGAGCCCAGGAGATTTAGAATTAGTTCTGGACTCAAATTTCAGTTCTGCCACTTTTGCCCTGGGCTGCTGGCTCTCCTTGTTTGTGTGCTTCATTGTTTACATTGTTAGAGTAAGGAGTGTGACATTGTCATCCTCTGTGAAGCAATTGCAGAAAAACATTGAAAAGAGCTACAATAAAAGTAGGTGTCATTATTATTTGCAACGCTGGACCACACTCAGAATTTTTACTGTGGCTTTACGTTATTGTCCTATGTGGCTGTGTAAGCATTAAATAGTAACCTGGCTCAACAGCAACAATTCTGCAGGTAGAAGTACTTGTGTCTGAGGCCTCTACACTTACACTATATGGTGCTGTGAGTTTGACTTTCAGATTTAGCCCAATCCCTGGACTGAGCATCTCCACTAATCACGTGTTTCAAACCCATTGAAAACTCCCCCTTTTATATTCCCACTAGCCATGAGGCCCATGCCATGCATTTGGATATAGCCAGAGGAGAGCTTCTGGTTTAGTTTCCTCTGAAGGAACCCTAGTTTGTGCATACCAGAGCTGCTGAGCAAACTAGTGAATGGAAAGTAGGAATGATTGGGATTTTTTTTTTTTTAATCGAAAATACTTATAGATGCAGAGTGTATGTATCATAGAATCATAGAATCATAGAATCATTTCGGTTGGAAAAGACCTTCAAGATCATCAAGTCCAACCATTAACCATGCCCCCTAAACCATGCCCTGGAGTACCCTGTCCACTCGCTTTTTGAATACCTCCAGGGATGGTGACTCAACCACTTCCCTGGGCAGCCCATTCCAATGTTTGACAACCCTCTCAGTAAAAAATTTTTTCCTAATATCTAACCTAAATCATCCATCATCTTATCTGAATACTGGTGGAGAGAACCAGTGACTGGTTAATAGATCCATGGCGGAGATTTTATGAGCAGTACCATCAGTAGTTTTTTCAAAAGTAGTACAATTATGAGTTTGCTGTTGATAGTTTGGGGTTCATGAAGAGATTTAAAAATGCCTTCCATTAGTTTTAAATGCACTTAGTGATTCTTTTCCCCACATGAGTTAGAATGTTACTGCGATGGTGTTTTATTTTTTAAAGGGAAATCTTTGTGGTTTGAAACTATTTGTCAAGTCAATAAACAAGTTAAAGAAGAGCCATAAAATAGTGGAACATCAAGAAAACACTTTATTGCGGAGATTTGTTTACATCAAACTTTGATCACTTACATCAAAGACAAGTGAAAAGGTGCAGGTGAAAAAAGGATGAGCTACAACATTGGGCATTCCCAGAGCTAATATATTTTCTGACAATATACTGCTGGAATTACACTTCTGTGTCTTTATATTTCCCACTTCTTTTGTCAGAACTTTATTAGAACTATCTTCTTGTGATATTTCAAACACAACAAAACCTTCCAAAAGATAAGAAGTCTTACAGAAAAGCTTTCTAACATAAGACACTGAAAGGGTTGAGATTGTTATTTAGGTAACTGGAGAGGAGGTGTGGTTTGCTAACACTGCTTTGGTTGCCGGGAGAACCCCACTAAGGGGATCTGTGCTTCTGAATCTGATACTGATCACTTGTGTAATTTTGGGCAAATCATTTCATTTGATGAGAAGTTACCATTTTCACTTCCTCATTCCTGCCACTTTATTTCCAGGTATTTTTTATAAGTAATGTAAGAGGAAGAAGCCAGTTTAAAAAAAAAAAGAAACCACAACAAAGAAAAAGAAAAAAAATTCCATGTTTGAATATCTGTTTTAAAAAATCTTTTCATTCTGTAATTGCAGTCAAATATTGCCTTTACTTTCAAAAGCAAGACTTTAGTTTAGGTGTGGTGTTACTATATCACGCGGTCTTCTATTTCTTATAGTGCAATATGTATCACAGCCACTGAAAAATTTTGTAGTCTTACGTGACATCACAATATTGTAAAGAAGCTGAAATAAATATTTTTATGATTGTTTTGGCAAGACTGCATCTCAAGTGGAAATTATCTTCTAAGGATCAGTCCCAGCTGCACTACTGATACAACTAATTCTCAGTAAAACTATCTAAACAGAGTATAAAATTCAGATTACTGAAATTGCTGGCCATCAAGTTTTCCATACTTTTTTTAATTAAAAAAAATCTCTGACAAGCAAGTTCATAGACTGCACAACCTGTCATTAATAATTTTTGTGAACTTAAGTGTCGTGGTTTAACCCCAGCCAGCAACTAAGCACCACGCAGCCGCTCACTCACTCCTCCCCCACCCAGTGGGATGGGGGAGAAAATCGGGAAAAGAAGTAAAACTTGTGGGTTGAGATAAGAATGGTTTAATAGAACAGAAAAGAAGAAACCAATAATGATAATGATAACACTAATAAAATGACAACAGTAATAATAAAAGGATTAGAATATACAATTGATGAACAATGCAATTGCTCACCACCCACCGATCGAAGCCCTGTTAGCCCCAGAACTGTGATCTCCTAGCCCCCACTCCCCCCAGTTTATATACTGGACGTGACGTCACATGGTATGGAATACCCCTTTGGCCAGTTTGGGTCAGCTGCCCTGGCTGTGTCCCCTCCCAACTTCTTGTGCCCCTCCAGCCTTCTCGCTGGCTGGGCATGAGAAGCTGAAACATCCTTGACTTTAGACTAAACATTACATAACAACAACTGAAAACATCAGTCTGTTATCAACATTCTTCTCATACTGAATCCAAAAACATAGCACTGTACCAGCTACTAGGAAGACAATTAACTCTATCCCAGCTGAAACCAGGACATTAAGTTTCTTTAATATAACAAATCCTTTAAAAAGGATAGTATACTAGCTGTTTGAGTGTGGTGCCCTTAGAAATTTCTTGAAAGTTTTCATTTACTTAGTGAGTAGGAATAATGATATAATATTGTAATAAAAAATAACAGAAAGCTTCCTCTCAAAACCAAATTGTATCAGGCTGCATAGCAGTCTCCAAAGATGTGTAAAGAAATCCTTGTTTGGACTATTTTAAAGCTCACAAGCCATCAAAAAGAAAATTACTTAGAGAATATCTTGCATTCCTGTTGGATTGGACCATTATTATAGTACTACTAGGAGGAATCTCTCTTACTTGTTTTGGCCTAGAAAATAAACAGAGGTATAATAGGATGCTAGGAAAAATTTCCTCAGCATAACTATCACGTCCTGTAAGCAATGGGTTTAATGAAGCCTGCTATCCCTATCCTCTTTCATGGGAAGATTGATTGAAAGTTCAGACCGATTTTGTTATAGTTTTCTCTGTGTACACTCTCTGGTCTCTAACAAGAAAAAAGTTCATGCTGTTGCTTTTACATCTCTGAAGGCACCTGGAAAAACTACTCTCAAAACCTTTCTCTGAAACATCCTGCCACTCCTGTTCATTTCACTTGCAGGAAGGTAACTCCTTCGGGTCTCTATTTCTGTGTAAGGTTTGGCTGATATACATATGCCAGTGGGCTCAAAAGCTGTTAGACAGATTTCATTAAGCTCATTACCATAGACAACAAGGCTAAGAATGAATGCATCTTTTCACAAAGCATTAGAAATGACAGTAGAAATGATGTGTTTCTGTTGATAAGCTTACTGTATACAATCAGATGGGAATAGGGAAATAAGAAACGAAAAGAAAGGAAAGCCCAAAATAGTTACGGCTACCTAAGCTTTGACTACATATTGAGCTATTTTAAATATGAGGCAAGCTGATGTTAGAGAAATATTTCTATTTTTGAACAGCAACGATTTCTTTTATATTGCATGTTCAACTATGTTCTTCTTTGCCATACTTGCAAACTCTTTTCATCTAGAGAGTCTCAGATTTTGCTATACACAGATAATCTTTGAGAGCATCTTAATCTCAGCCAGATGTATTGGTGAATGGTCTTGCACAGATTCGTAATATCTGGGGCAGATTGACTCCTGGAAATAAAGGCAATAAAGACATTTTGGAGTCCACTTATCTTTTTGTCGTCACACAAGATTGAGGAATTGCTTGCTGTAACATTTCTGTGTAAGCACAAATACATCTGTAACTGTCTTCGCACTTATCTTTTAGAAGACATATCAATAAGTAAGGAAGTTTTTGTAGAGATTCGATGTATACAGAATGCCCCACCCTCATGAACTGCATTTGGAAGGTGATAAAGCACAATTACTGAGTCACTATGGGATAGAATATTACTGTTAGTTGCTGTAAAAAGCAGTAAGTGTAAAATGTTTCCAACAGTAATTGAATGTAATTTTACTCTGTAGTACATATGGGTCTTTATAGCTCTTCCTAAGTAAATTCTCTGGGTGAGTTCATCAGAAGAAGAAAACAGTATTGCCCAGCAGGGTAATTAGAAAGAGACTGAAGGGCATAAGGTTGCATAAATGTTATTCTTACCATGTTGCCAATTTGAGGGCTGTTAAAGCAGGCCAGATGGTTTTCTCCCTTGCTTTCAGTTGTTCTGAATGGCTTAGAAGCAGAGAAGTCTAAACTGTGCTGTGGTGTCCCATATCCACAAACAGTAAAGATTGGGACAAAAGGATCACCACATCACATGAAAGTTCTCCTGAAAAAGTATATTTCTTTTGAAACGTGTTTCTTAGTGTATTTCTAATCAGATTTTTTCAACATGAGTGCAAAAGGACTGCAACGTGTGGGAGAATCTGCCTGTATAGTAGGTGTTCTGGTGCACCTAGTGCGATATTCCAGAAAAATGGCAAAATTTACAGCACCACTTGATAATGATGCTGCAAATACTGGTTGTTTTGCATAATGTTTGTACTGACTAGGTGTAAGCCCAGCATGTGGCTAATTGTAACAGAAAGACTAAGATAGTGGGAATGGAGAATGAAGGGGAAGATTTGGGTGTGGGAGGCAGCAGAAGGGACACACAGCAGGGACAGGGGTCTCAGCACAGCCTGCATCACTGGCATCCACATTAGCATGTCATCAAGATCCCAGCCCATCTACCTGCAGTTTCCCAGGACAGATGGATCTGGAGACAAAGAGCAGTGAACAAACCCTGATGATCCACAGAGGTGGGACACAGTGGAGACACAGGTCACTGTCACCTCCTAGAGGGTCCAAAAAGGCACACCTGAAACCTGCACATGGTTGCCAGCCTAAGAATAGCCTGGGGAGGTGAGGAGGACTTGGCAGCTGGCTTCCCATGTCCTCCAGGGCATTGCAAAGTACCTAACAGCTGGACACAAGCATTACAGAACCCAATGGCTGGCTGGACACTTAAACACCCACCCCTGCCCTGGTGCCCAGTAGCTGGACAGACAGACATACTGAACACGACGCTTTTCCGGTGCTTGTGACTGTGAGACTGCAAGAAAGCAATGCGCAAAATCTGTTTTATTTTAGTTTTTACTTCAAAAAAAAAGCCATCTTCCCCTCCTGCAAGGTCCCACATTGGTGCCGGCTGCATCGCTGCTCTAATGTTGGAGCAGCATGTATCATGAGCACACTTCTTTGCTTTACCTGCATTCACCTCTTTTTCTGAGAGATGATCTGTAACTATGACCAGAAACTCCTTGTGGTAACAATTACAGTCACGTTTCAGTTTACCCAGTCCAGGCCCTTGGCATTAGAAGTAAAGTCACCAGCTGTGGCTCCTTCCCACATGTCTGTGACCATAACGGGATAAGGTTTAACTGTAAGCATGTCTCGTTTACTGGGAGAAAACACATGAGAAAATATTTTTTATTTTTGCTGGGACTTGGAGCATTTCACTCAGCTTGTGTGTATACAGCCAGTTTTAAGAAGGTTAAATGTGGCTAACTGAATGAATGTATTTTCAGAAGTTACTTAGTTTACATCAATTTCTTTTATATTTGTGACTTTTTTACATTGTTTTCTACCCATACACAAAAACAATGGCATATCTGAATTCTTTCCAGTAAAATTTAATCATTATCTAGATTTCAACAGGCATTGTAGTTTTTCACATTCAAGTTAAGCTAAACTTATCAATCACCTACAAAGTACTTCTTTATTTTTAGAAAACAAACAAACAGTCTATCACTTGTTATTTATAATTAATTTAAACTATCATGGACTGGCATTTTCTAGGCATTCTGGAAATTATCCCTCCAACTGATTATAAACCTCCATCCCTTGGTTCAAAACCATGATTGTTATCTTTTGGCTTTGAGTGAAACATTCAGGAAGTGTTTATTGTTCATGTTAATCCATGCTGTAGCTGACTTTGCTGTTTCTATCATCAAACCCTGTTAACAAATAATGCTATTGTCTGAAAAAAATACAGAAAAGATAAAGCATCTCTTGTTATCTCATGTCCCTCTGTAACAAATGGCAATCAAGTCATTATACCATGCAAAGCTATGAATCAGTTTAACATGCAAGTTCTATTGAAACTGCTGATTGTATTTGTTTTAAGGGCATTGGTCATCTGTTTTGTCTGTAAACAAATGTATAACTCCAGCTTCTGTGCCTGTAAAGCACTTCAACGCCTCCACATTTGTTTCACTGTCTTTCTTCTGAAATAAAAAGAGAAGATTTTAGTTTTGATACATCTGAAACACAGAAAAGACATAGGAAAATTTTTATCATAATTTTTTATAAAGTGGTAGAGATTCAGGATAATGGAGAGTATGATATCGACTTTCAGTACTTTGGGGTACAAAACTGATGTGGGGGAGAATGCAAGGATGTCACAGTGTGGAAGAGAAAAGTTAGAGGTTCATATTTTGTTATAAGCCCTCTGGTTCTCTTCTACTGAGCTTTCTGAATTTCTCTGCACAGACAGAACCATAGACAAGCCTGGTGTTAAATGTCTTTGCCCGGTTTTGCTTACTGTGTCCTTTTACCATGTATCCTTCTTTGTGCAGTGAACATATGGTCTTCTTCCTGTGATTCCTTGGCAGTGCATCACATAGGATTGCCAGATACAATATACAAGGTCTGATTCTGTATGGTCAAATTCCACACCCAAATTCTACATTTCACTCTCTATTTTTTTTGCAGTGGCTCTCCAGATGCCTGCACAGCTACTGTGCACACAAAGTTATATCACAGGCACTCTGCTCATCTACATATGAACAAAGTGACTCTACATCACATCACAATGTATTTAATGCTCACTGCTGAGTATTTGTCAAAGTGTATGCACATGATTCCTCTCTCTCTCTGTTTTGATGCTACGATTTTGGCAATATAAATGTATACTACATATAAAATTATAATCATGTGTATAAAAATGTATTTATGTATGTTTTCTCAGTTTCGCTGAAACAGAAGTGACTATTTCCATTCAGACTGAAAGTTCAGAAGACTTGTAGCTCTTTCTTTCTCCTTTTAAACTCCTTTAGTTTAAAGTTTCCTCTCTCTTTCCTTGGAACATTTCAAACTGTGAGTGCTCAAGAGGTGGCAAGGAAAGGAAAGGGAAAAGAGGACAGCAGATTGCTTCCTGAGAGCTGCATGGAGAAGTCAGTGTAAAGGCTCCGCGGTTGCTCCATCCCAGCTATGGTAACAGACTGTGCGTGCACTTGTTGGCCGTCAGGAACAGGGGAAATGTATGAGCTCTACCTGTGCAGTGGCAGTTCCAACCTTCTGCTGACACGCGGTGGTAGCTTGTCGGAATTAGATTGTACTTCTGAGCCCTAGAACTGCTGCCAAGTTGCCAAGTCACCCATGCAAGATAGGAATCCCAATTAATAGTAATGCAGGTTACTGGCTTTCCCAAGTTTATTCTATAACCTGTGACGTTTTCTGTCTGCACAATGGATTTTCAAGATAAAAATCATTGGCTAGTACTCATGCCTGCAAAGTATTTTATATCTGGACTAGAGTGATACACGAATAATAACTGAATTTCGTTCTTCTTGGTACTGACAAAATGTACAAAAGGGTTGCACGTAGGGAAATTAAGGAGAATAAAAAGGGAATGGGAGCTTTAGAAAATGATAACATGAGTGCACTTTAGCATAATATAAAGTAATTCCAAAGTGAATGCTTAGCAAATGCCGGATTTTATGGGATTCATAGCAGAAGTAGTTCTTAAAGACAGATTTGAAGAAAGGTGAGAAAACATAATGATTTTAAAACTCTAACATAAAGCCAGGCTTTGATAAAAATGCATGTGGGAGAAATAGCTATGTGGGAATTCATGGCTATTACGGTTGAAATTCTTAGAGTACTGTTGGTACCTCTGTGTGAAGGCTAACACCTTAGTCACAGTGTAAGAGGGACACATTGCTATTTTGGTATTTATAAAAGCAGTCCAAATCAAAGTATTTTGTTAATGGTTAATAAATCTACTCTGATTGACAAAATTAGTTTTGACACGTTTTTCTTCCTAAAAACATGACACTGCAAAAAAGGTCAGTTTTGACACTCTTGCTGTTACAGCCCTGTCAGGGAGCCTATTAAAGGAAACATTAACATCATTCTGATGAGGCAATATTTTACCTTTAATATACTGAAAAACTAATGAGATTTTAATGAATGAAGACAGATATTCTCTGATTTTTCATTTGTGTTTAGAGTATGATTTTTTGTTTTTATTGGTTAACTGGTTTTGTTGACTATAACAATAGAATTACAATTACAGAAAATCTATGGTAGTGTGTGTGTGTATATATATATATATATATATATATTCCTTCTCAGATACAGGAGGAATTTTGCTAGTTTTGGTGCCTCTAACTATAGAGAAGGCCACAGTGCTGGCTAGAAGTACGTGATCCAGCTCTAACTGTGTTAACGGATACATCTGTGATAACACAGCCATGTTGCAGAGGCTAATAGGAACTGCTACTCAGCAGGGCTACTGAGGGTGATCTGTCTGCCTTATTGACATGACTGCAATGTTTTTTATAGTAGAGGTAGCTTGTGCAGGTAACTGTATACATCACCACACTGGGTCATGCAGACGTGGCCCTTGAAAGTGCTACAGTCTTGAAGACACGGAAGACTTGCAGAAAGAAAAAGTCTGAATGACATGCTATCTATCTGGTTTCTTTTCATAGCCCCAGGTCGCAACAGAATTTTTTTTACCTACTTCCTCTTATCAGTTCAGTTTTGTTCACTTAAATTTTTACTGTCTTGGGCAGGGACGATAGATGTAACTGTGCTGCAAAATGGAGTAACATGGGCTGACTCTGCTTAAGAATCAGAAGGGGTTTGAGCCCAATCCTGAAAGGACCACCTGAGTAATAGAACATAGGGTCTCACCTGTCATGCAGCCTGATGAACCTACAGAGCCAACCGCAGTTGCTCAGCAGAGAGCTAGCTGCTGCTCGTGTCATCCTGGGCTGGCAGAGCAGTGCGGGGTGCTTTTGTACTGCGCTCTGCCATCTGATGTAGACATCCTCTGTGTGCCTCATGCAACGGTACAGCTCTGAACAGTGTCACCACTTTGATAATAATGCATGTAGTTATTATTCTTTCTCTGTTATGAATATCTTTCACTTCCTTTTCTCTTTGATGGGAAAGAAAGCAGATGTGCTTGAGAGACTCTATACACTTGACAAGGCAGTTAAAAAGAGGAAAACACAAACAAAATAGGAGACCAGATAAAAGAATGCACGGGGGGGGAATAAGGATTTTCAGAGCTTAACATCTAGTTTCAGATGAGACTACTGCTTGTCACGATGTTCCTTCCTGCACTATTAAACACTCAAGAGTAACATCACATTTTCAGTCTATTCCACAGAGGTGTGAGTCATGCAGCATTTGAAATCAGGTGGTCAAACTCAGTGCTTTGCTGTAGAAAGCATCCCAGAGCTCCAGTCATTTGTTCTACTAAGGCAGTTTCAAATTAAATACATTTGAACAAAATCTGCTGCAATTTTGTGAAATGTCAGCACATAGAGAAGCTGACAGCTATAGGGTTATCATCTGGGGAGCGCTCACTGATAACTTTCCCTTGCTTTGATGCTAAGGAAATTGCTCTGTCTCACAAAATGAATTTGTTACTTGAGTTATTTAGACTAAATACAACTAACTAATGTTAGTTGAGTTACTTTAAAGGTAGAGTGCTGGGCTGAGTAGGAGTATCCCAAGGGAGAAGGAAGCATCAAGACCTTGTCCAGATGCTTTTTGTTAAGTGGTTTACATATATGTTGGAAAAGAGAAGGAAAAGGAGATAAAATTAAATGTTGATGTTGTCTTGACTGGTCTGCAACCCTAGCAAAGGATCTCATGTTTTGTGTTCCCAAGTAATGTTTTGGGAAGAGATTAGATGGGAGGCAGGAATAGCTTCAGTCTTCATGCTGGTGATTGTACAATAAGAAAACCATATATTGTGCTGTCATCCTACAGAGCTGACGTGTGAAAAGCATGTGTCTTGTAGAGCCACAGGAGCCCCATTGTCTGGAAGCTAAGCATGAGCTGATATAAATTCAGAGAAAGAAAATTCAGTCTGGCTCTGTCTGAACGTGATTATTTTGGTTTTGCCTATTTCTCATGAATGATCCTATTTTATATCCCATATACCTACCCACTATTAGAAAGATTTAGGAAATTAGAGATTAGATATAGGCTTTTGGAGATTGCACTTAATCAAAGGTCTCTTGTTTGTCTGAAGGAAGGAGATGTTTCTTTTTCCTTTTCTAGTTTTTGCAGATTAACTGAGTCAAACAGATGTTACGCTGGCATATAATCCAACACACACAGGGTGACTGTGGTATAAGGTGAAAATATTGCCCAAATGCCTTCAGCAGGAAAACCACAATAGTACCAAACTAAGATATTTTCTCCATCTGCAATATCCCTCTGTATCAAGAAAAGATGTGAATGGTTTCTCTTGACTTTCTGGTTATCCCTGAAAGATACAGGTAGACCAGAAAAGGAAGATTAAGAACTTAATAGACTGCGTACACGCCAGTGTCTGGTAAACCCCGTAAGGTTGTCCCAGTTTCAGCTGGGATAGGGTTATGTTTTGGATTTAGTAAGAGAATAATGTCGATAGCACACTGATGTTTTCCATTGTTGCTTAGTGTTTACACTAAGTCAAGGATTTTTCAGCTTCTCATGCCCAGCCGGCAAGAAGGCTGGAGGAGCACAAGAAGTTGGGAGGGGACACAGCCAGGGCACCTGACCCAAACTGGCCAACGGGATATTCCATACCATGTGACATCACGCCCAGTATATAAACTGAGGGGAAGTGACCTGGGGGGATCGCTGCTTGAGGACTAACTGGGCATTTGTCAGCAAGTGGCGAGCAATTGCATTGTGCATCACTTGTTTTGTATATTCCAATTCTATTATTAATTATTATCATTAACATTACTATTTTCTTCCTTTCTGTTCTGTTCTGTTATTTTCTTCTTTCTGTTCTGCCTTTATCTCAACCCACGAGTTTTACTTTTTTTTTCCCGATTCTTTCCCCCATCCCACTGGGTGGGGGTGAAGTGAGTGAGCGGCAGCATGGTGTGTAGTTGCTGGCTGGGGTTAAACCATGACAGGTTTAATTACCAAGTAGCTGAACAGCGTGACATGCCTGGTCCTTGTGCTCCTGATTGTCCTGGCTGGGGACCTGTCCAGACCATGCTGCAGCTTCCCTGAGGGTCCTTTCTAGAGCCCTGGTGACATGAGGGGGGAGGAAGCGGGCTCCTGGGGCCAGGTGGGAGGAGCTGAAAAGCAGATGTAGATCTAGATGATTTAGCCCTAGGGTGTGTTGGTAAGAAGGTACAAGTCCAGATAGGTAGAATAGTACAGTGTGTTGACACAGAAAGATGTGGTATATCAGATATAGGAGAAAAAAGAATCTCCCAAGCAAGTTAGTGGGCATGCCAGTTTCCAGTGACGACATGTTTCCTGAGACAGCATTTCTAAAATGATCAATGCATCATTCCCACTTAAGCATATGAATATGCTTTAATTCTTCTATCCATTGGATTCACCTTCAGACAACACAGTTTTACCAGGTGTTTCAGCTGTGTGTGTACTTGTCTGCCTTTGGCTGGCCGTAGTCTCAGATGGGCTGTGGAACTGACTTACCAGGCTTAGTGGAGGCTGCACCTCTCAGCTTCTTGCTATAAAGCCAGCTATGCTACACTTTTCATCACCATCCATGAGGCAGGACCAAGGCAATTTATAGTTCCCTGGAAGCTACCATAAAATGTTTCTCACTAGTCAAAGCACTAACTGTGCTGGATGTTAAATATTTGTCCCACAAGTGGTCTCTAAGTTACTTTTTCTTGCTTGGTCTTGGTCTTTAGTGACAGATCTCTGCTGTGATTCTCATCAGTGATTATTTTGTTAGTTTTCCAGCATAAGACAGCAGAGAGAAACATGCATTTAATTACATGACTCACACTCAATATCAAATTCATTCTGAATTTTCAAATTGGGGGTGCGAATTACATATTTTTTGGGAAGGGTAATGAAATTTCATTTTGTATATATTCTAAGTTTTTGCAAATCTAGTCTTGAAGTAAAATGCCAAATAGCCTCTACAACTGTTAAGGAATAACTAGTGGTTGTACATATGTGCTTTAATTTGAATAAAGTGAAGGTTTCTTATTTGCAATTTTTACAATGTATCCATCCTGCCTCAAAGGTTATTTTAAAAAGCCACTGTATAGTGATCAAAAAAAAAAAATTAGCTTGATTTAAAGTATGAAGCAAAGGTTGCATGTGATCATTAATCAAATGTCTCTGTGTGTGAAACAGATCTTTCTTGTAGCAAAAAATTGAAATAATTTTTAAAAAATTGCTTTAAGATAGACAGAAGCACTTCTAACAAAATCCGAAAACATCACCAAAGAAATCCATTTAAAAACTGAATTATTAATAGATGCTTTTTACAGCATTTATTTCATGTAAAGGGGATTTGTCTACAGATTTAATATCACCTTATGTAACAATTTGAAAAACCTATCTATAAATTCATAGCTTCAATCAGTGTATTCTGTATCTTGTGTACACAAGTACTTGTTCCACAGCAGCAGGAGGCTCTGAAAACAAGTGTTGCATGACCAGAATACATTTGAAGGAAGCTGGTCTTTGTGTTTGTAGTGGGTTGACCCTGGCTGGATGCCAGGTGCCCACCAAAGCCGCTCTATCACTCCCCCTTCTCAGCTGGACAGGGGGGAGAAAATATAACAAAAGGCTCGTGGGTCAAGATAGGGACAGTTTAATAAAGTGAAAGCAAAGGTCGCGCGTGAAAGCAAAGAAAAACAAATGATATTATTCTCTACTTCCCATCAGCAGGCGATGTCTAGCCACTTCCTGGGAAGCAGGGCTTCAGTACGTGTAGTGGTTGCTCCGGAAGACAAAAATGCCCCCCTTCTGTCTCCCTGTACTTAGCTTTTATATCTGAGCTGACGTCATATGGTATGGAATATCTGTTTGGTTAGTTTAGGTCAGCTGTCCTGGTTATGTCCCCTCCCAAGATCTTGCCCTGCCCCAGCCTGCCATTGAGGGGGGGGCAAAAATGTTGGAGAGACAGCCTTGATGCTGTGCCAGCACTGCTCAGCAGTAGCCAAAACACTGGTGTGTTATCAACACCTTTCTAGCTACTGATGCAGAGCATAGCGCTATGAGGGCTGCTATGGGGAGTATTAACTCCATCTCAGCCAGACCCAATACAATCTCCACCCCTTATTCCATACCATTTGCGTCATGCTCAGGTCCCACATAATTTAATACAGATATCTTCTAACCATGCCATTGTATTTAATTCTCATTACTGAAATCCCTTCTTACAAACACTTACAACTGAAACTACATACTTAAACCACTTTTATACCCAACATACAGATTTATACATTCTTATTAATTACTATCCCCTGTCCTTTAAGAGAGAGATATTCCATGGGCTTCTTCCACTCCTCCAGATGTTCACACACAGGTTATGACTTGGGCCCCATTTGTCAAGATGAGTGGTCAGGACAGGAGAAGCAGCATGTTCGATCGTTGGGCACCAACACCGGCTAGGTTTGGGTCACCGATGCACTTGTCTGGTTCCTTGCGAAGTTCATTCCTCTGCAGTTCAGGTCATTCCTGCTACATTACTTCCTACAACATACAACTCACATCACAGATTATTTTTCCCTCAAGGTTAAATGTCCTTGAGGCACACACTGGGTCTCCCCATCCTTCCGCATTACCCACCAAGTACACCCAGGTCCCTGAGCAAAGACAATCCCACGAACGGGTTTGCCTTTTCCCATGGGAGGAGAAATCCACGCTGCCTTCCCCAGCCACTTCCCCATGTGCACTACAGGGACCTTATCTCCTCCCACAGTATGTAGGGGTTTTGTTTGGGCAGGACCAGGACGGTTAGCAGATCCTCTGGTGTTAACTAGCCAAGTGGCTTCTGCTAAATTTGTATCCCAATGCTTCCATGTCCCACTACCTAGCGCTCTCAACATAGTCTTCAACAGTCCATTATATCTCTCAATTTTTCCAGATGCTTGCGGGTGATAGGGTATGTGGTACACACACTCGATGCTGTGTTTCTTTGCCCAGGAGCTTATGAGGTTATTTCGGAAATGAGTCCCATTGTCTGATTTAATTCTTTCCGGGGTACCATAAAATTTGCCTTTCGAGGCCTAAGATGGTGTTTCAGGCAGTGGCATGGTTTACAGGATATGTTTCTAGCCAACCAGTAGTTGCTTCCACCATCGTGAGTATGTAGCGCTTGCCTTGGCGTGTTTGTGGCAGTGGTCCAATGTAGTCAATTTGCCAGGCCTCACCATATTGAAAGCCCAGCCACCGCCCTCTGTTCCAGGGAGACCTTACTCTGGTGGCTCGTTTGATTGCAGCACATGTTTCACATTCATGAGTGACCTGTGTGATGGCCTCCATGGTCAGGTCCACCCCTCGATCACGAGCCCACCTATATGTTGCATCTCTCCCTAGACGTCCCGATGTCTCATGGGCCCAGCGAGCTACAAATAGCTCACCCTTACTCTCCCAGTCCAGGTCCACCTGAGCTACTTCTATTTTGGCAGCCTTGTCTACCTGTTCATTATTTCGATGTTCTTCAGTGGCATGGCTTTTGGGCATGTGAGCATCTACATGACGTACCTTTAAAGTCATGTGTTCTACACAGGCAGCAATGTCCTGCCACAATGCTGCTGCCCAGATGGGTTTACCCCTGCGTTGCCAATTGGTCTTCTTCCACTGCTGTAGCCACCCCCATAGGGCATTAGCCACCATCCAGGAGTCGGTATAGAGGTAGAATACCGGCCACTTTTCTCGTTCAGCAATGTCTAGGGCTAGTTGGATGGCTTTCACTTCTGCAAACTGACTTGACTCGCCTTCTCCTTCAGTGGCCTCAACGACTTGTCGTGTGGGACTCCACACAGCAGCTTTCCACTTCCGATGGTTCCCTACCACATGACAGGATCCATCAGTAAACAAAGCATAACACCTTTCGTCTTCTGATAACTCATTATATGGTGGTGCCTCTTGGGCACGAGCCACCTACTCAGGCAATGCTCCAAAATCTCTGCCTTCTGGCCAGTCCATGATCTCTTCCAGAATTCCTGGGCGGTTAGATTTCCCCAGTTGACCCCGTTGCGTGATCAATGCTACCCACTTACTCCATGTAGCACTGGTTGCATGATGTGTAGAGGGGATGTTTCCTTTGAACATCCAGTGTAGCACGGGCAATCGTGGTGCCAAGAGAAGATATGCTTCTGTACCAACAACTTCTGAAGCAGCTCGAACCCCCTAATAAGCTGCTAGTATCTCTTTTTCAGTCGGGGTGTAGTGGGCTTCTGATCCTCGGTACCCCCGGCTCCACAACCCTAATGGTTGACCTCGGGTTTCTCCTGGTGTTTTCTGCCAGAGGCTCCAGTTGAGACCATGCTCCCCAGCTGCAGTGTAGAGTACATTTTGTACATCTGGTCCTGTCCGGACAGGCCCAAGAGCTACTGCACGAGCTATTTCCTGTCTGATATGCTCAAAGGCTTGTTGTTGTTCAGGGCCCCATTCAAAATAGTTCTTTTTCCGCGTTACTCGATAGAGAGGGCTCACAAGCTGACTATAACCTGGAATATGCATTCTCCAGAACCCCACAAGGACTAGGAAAGCTTGTGTTTCTTGTTAGCTGGTGGAGACATAGTTGCTATCTTGTTAACCACATCCATAGGGACATGACGGCGTCCATCCTGCCATTTTATTCCCAAGAACTGAATCTCCTGTGCAGGTCCCTTGACCTTGCTTTTCTTTATGGCGAAACCAGCTTTCAGAAGAATCTGAATTATTCTTTTTCCCTTCTCAAACACTTCTTCTGCCTCGTTGTCCCACACAATGATGTCATCTATGTATTGTAAATGTTCAGGGGCATCACCTTGTTCCAGTGCCGTTTGGATTAGTCCGTGACAAATGGTAGGGCTGTGCTTCCACCCCTGGGGCAGTCGATTCCAGGTGTATTGGACACCTCTCCACGTGAAAGCAAACTGTGGCCTGCACTCTGCTGCCAAAGGAATGGAGAAAAATGCATTGGCAATATCAGTTGTAGCATACCACGTGGCTGCCTTTGATGCCAGTTCATATTGGAGCTCTAACATGTCTGGTACAGCAGCACTCAGTGGCGGTGTCACTTCATTCAGGCCGCGATAATCTACTGTTAACCTCCAGCCTCCATCAGACTTTTGCACTGGCCATATAGGACTATTAAAAGGTGAATGAGTCTTGCTGATGACTCCTTGGCTCTCTAGTTGATGAATCAGCTCATGGATGGGAGCCAGGGAGTCTCGGTTTGTCCGATATTGCCGGCAGTGCACCGTCCTGGTAGCGATTGGCACCTGCTGTTCTTCAACTTGCAGCAATCCCACAATGAAGGGATCTTCCAAGAGGCCAGGCAGGGTAGATAGCTGTTTGATCTTCTCTGCATTTACAGTGGCTACACCAAAAGCCCATCGGTACCCCTTTGGGTCCTTGAAGTACCCTCTCTTGAGGTAGTCTATGCCAAGGATACAAGGGGCCTCTGGGCCAGTCACAATGGGGTGCTTTTCCCACTTGTCCCCTGTCAAGCTCACTTCAGCCTCCAATATAGTCAATTCTTGGCATCCCCCTATCACTCCAGAGATCCAGATGGGTTCTGTGCCCCTGTACACTGATGGCACCAGCGTACACTGTGCACCAGTGTCTACCAAAGCCTTATACTTCTGTGGGTCTGATGTGCCAGGCCATCGAATCCACACAGTCCAGTATATCCGGTCATCCCTTTCCTCCTCCTGGCCGAAGGCAGGGACCCTCTATTGCTGTTCCTCATCAGAGTATTCACTGTCTGACCCTTGCGGTGCCAGACCAGAAGTCCCCTCACCAGAATCAAGGGAGGTTGTTTCAGTTCTTCTATGCCTGGAGGATCGCTGATTGCTTTCTTGGGCCTCTACAGCAATGACACTGACAGCCTTCTTCTTGGGTGACCCCTTCTTAACAGCTGTCTTCCCTCTCAGTTCACGTACGCGGGCTTCCAGCTTAAAGGTGGGTTCACCATCCCACTTCCTCATGTCCTCCCCTTGGTCACGCAGGAAGAACCAGAGTGTACCACGTGGCATACGCCTTGGGCTTCCTTTCCCTCTGACCGGGACAGGAGAGGACTGATTTCTTGGAGTGTCCCTAAGAGCCAAGGCACTGTCCTGTAGGGATGAGGAGACACAGAGATTTTCTTCAAAGTTTTGGAGCCAAGACGACACTTTCTCCACAGTTGGTGTTTCCATATCTGTGCCATACATTGCTGCCAAGCTGTTAGAATATGACGCTGGGGCACCTTGAATCACCTTTCTGCACATGGCCCGTGTGCACAGGACATCCTCTGGATCTTTTGAGACTTCCTCATCATCTAGATCACTGTAGATGACTTCCACCACTGCTAACTCTCTCAGGTACTGGATGCTTTCATCTGCGGTAGTCCATTTTTCTGAGGAATTCACAAGATCTTCCTTGAATGGATATCTTGCCCTCACACTTGAGAGGAGCCGGCTCCAGAGACTGCAAATTGCTGCCTCTTTTCCAATTCCTCTTTCAATTCCCCAGTTTCTAGCAAGGGATCCCAGCTGTTGGGCTTCCTTGCCTTCCAGTTGCAGACTGTCGGCCCCGTTATCCCAGCATCGGAGCAGCCAGGCAGCAATCCACTCACCTGGCTGGCAGCTGTAGTCTTTCTGCAAGTCCCGAAGTTCTGACCGGGACCGGGTAGTTTCCGCTTCCTGTTTAAGTTCCCTCACTCCTTCCTCCAATTTCTTTATCGAAGGACCAGCTTCTAGATTAAGCCTTTCCTCTTCTTCTTCTTCCCTCATTAATCGATGGTATGGACCTGTTGATCTCCTTGTCCACTGTTTCTTTTTCACTATTGGGGCAATTACTGTAGTTGTTGTTGTTTGGGTCCCTATCTCGAGCATGGTGTCCTCAGATGCAGTCTGGGTCCCTGCCTCAACCGTGGTCCTCTGAGAGTGTTGAACTATGGCTCGGTAGGCATAGGCCAGGCCCCAGTACAGTGTGAGAAGCTGCTGGTTTTCATTGGGATAGGCAAGGCACCCTTCTATCAGGTGGGGCGTCAGTTTGCCAGGGTTACTTGCCTGTTCAGGTGTAAAGTCCCAGATTATGGGAGGTGATAACCGTCCTAGGAATCTGCCCAAATCCTTCCATATACCCTGCCACCCAGGGACCGGTCACTTGAGGGCACATTTCAGTATTGCCTCACCCGAAACTTGTCTTCTCTTATACCAGGAGGAGACCAGATTCCACAATATCCATAATATACCACCAGTATTAATTATTAGTATTGAACAACTCACATAAGGGTGAACAAGGACCTCAGGAGCCTGCATAATAAAACCATTCACATCAATGCCCGGTAGGAAGAGGGAGATGTGTTCCCTCATCTCCTCCACAACATAGCTCCCACAACACAGCAAAGCCATCAGTGCCAGGACAAAGCACATATAGATATTATTTGTATTAGCATGTTCCCGAGTTCCTTCATTCTCCCCACAAGATAGCTGCTGCAGCACAACAAAGCCATCAGTGCCAGGGCAAAGCACACAGCCATTATTTGCGTTACCATGTTCCCAAACTCAGCAAGGTAGAGATAAGCAAGCAGCCAACAAGCTCCGTGACCTGCACAGGAGCTTGCCACTTAATAACTAGCTATGGCACGTTTAATGCAAAACTGCCGTTGTCGAGCCCCACGTTGGGCGCCAAAAAGGACCGGATATATTGGTGGGTAAGAGATAAACATCCCAAGTGTGATTGTAGTAGAGGCACTTTTTTTAAGTTATGCTTTATCTGCAGTACACTTCCATGAGTAAACAAGTGTTTGTTTAGAAAAGCTCAGCTCTCTTTATTAAAATACTTTGTACACCATAAGCCCATCTTAGATACAAGCAAACCAAAGTAATGTGATTTTGCAAACACAAATTCACATGTCCTGGTCCTGGTTCTTATACTATTCAAAACACCACCATTTTGAAGTGCAGATGCAGTAGGCTGAAATATGTATCATTTTCTTAATGCTACATTTTGTGAAGGTTATAACAATAAATAGCTCTATTTTATATGAGGGTGGAATAGAAATAAGCTCAATATCTTTAAGAAAGTGCAACATCTGTCAATTCCTGATCAAAGATCCAGCTCTCTACAGGAGTTTAACACTATCTCTCCAATTGAGTAAAATTACTTTCAAAGATACCATTAAATACAGCTAGTAATCTTCAGATTTACCATTAGGTAACATTTAATAATGTTTAAAGGATTTAAATAATGACTGTAGAAGATAAAGTTTTCCTTCTGGGTAATGCTCAGGATAACTGTAATAATGTTTATACGGAATTTATAAGTTTATTTATATTAATATATCAACAATAATGTATAAATATATACTATAAATATGCAAATATAAACTCTACAGAATGTACAATTTAAGATGTATCTAATTATTCTTTTTAACAGAAAGCACAGCATGGGGGAAATGTTAAAATCTATTTGATAAGTGTATGTGGGTGTTTTTTTCATAGTATAACCGATTAATTTTTTCAGTATTACACCTGCTTATATTGGTGTCATTTGAGCAATAGTAAACAATGCATGAACTTGACAGTGGTTAAGATTCAGTGATAGAGCTCATTGCCTACACTGCTGACTAACAATGACTTGCTGTTTCTTTGCATTGTCCATCACTCTGCATCCATCTGCTTGACTTACCTTTGCTATGCAAATGCCTGTTCACTGTGTCTATGTCACAACTCACACTAGTATTAAGGAACGTCTCCGTAAAACTTTCAAGGCCTGACAAAAGTGTGTAGGATAGTAACAGAATCCAGGCAGTCTATCACTCAGAGAATGTTATTCAAATATCCCATTCTGAGTGAAAAGCTCTTTATTTTCAGTCTCGTTGAAGCTAAAGCAGAGTTAGTAACCAGTAGTTATGGTAGAAAATGTAAACTGCCATCAAGCACCAGAATACCATAGTGCTAGGCATTATACAGACACAAGACAAATACTGTCCCAGCCCTGAGGACTTTATAGCTAACTAACATGCTCTCTTCCCTGCAGCACTGAACAAGAAGAATCTATTTGCAAAGGTCTTTCTAAAATAGAGAGAGCTTGTTAACTTCAAGATGGTTCTTTCCCTGAAGTAAAAAGATTTATAGTCTATGACCCCCTAAGTGCTCTTACTGGCATGGAGAATATAGTCCTTCAGGCAAAATGCAGAAACTTTTATTTTATTTTTGCTATCTTCTTTCATTTTATTTCGTAAGTCTTTTTGTTCTCTTCTTTTGTGTCTCAATTCAATGGTCAGGATGTGCTATAAGTACATAGACACCAAGGAGGAAACTGTTTTATTCTTTCAATTAGCAAGTTATTTTATGTTTGTTATCATAAAAAAGACATGAATCTAAAACTTCAATACTAAAAAAACACCCCAAAACCAACACCGTGGTTGTGCTTCTGCATCTGTATTTTTTTTTTTTTATCTACTTGAGTTCATATGCAGAAAGGGGATAACATATGCTGGCTTTGAAGTGGATACACTGACCAGAGCTGGGTAGCTCAGTTCCCTGAACACAGAGGAGGGAGTTAACACTTAGGAATGGGTTTCCTAGAAGCCAAGGCACCAGTTTTGTGACACCAGGGAAAGGTGCATAGGGGATGCCTGAGGGAAGGCATGCCTGAAACACACCTTTCACTTGACTTCACCTCACCTCCATAGCATCGTTGGAGGGTGCCTTGTCCCAAGATGAACAGCTTGTCTTTTTCAAAGACAAAAAAAGCAGGCTGCCTTTTAAAAATCCTACTTGCATTCAGAATGCCATTTTTTTTCCCTTAAAATGTGTTGATTTAGTGCTGTTCAGTGTTTTAAGGTATGGTGATGTGACACAGTGCTCCTCTTTAAAGAGTGGTTTAGTGCTTAGGTAAAACTGCAAATCAAAGATGAACATAGTTTACTGCATTTCCTGCTACACCGCCCTAGTATTTCCCTTATTTTATTTTGTTAAAACGTAGCTGGAGATGGAGGGCTGTGTGATATCTTATATGTAAAAGGCAAACATTTGCTGTTAACATCCAAAAAGTTGGGTTGCTGACTTCTGTGCTTTCCTCAGCAAGATGATTAAGCTCATTTCTCTGGCTTCCTGAGCTATGAAAAGAGAAAGGCAATTCCTGTTGCATTGTTTTCTACACAGCTTCAGGGAGAAAGAAGAAAACAAATAAGAAAAGATTTTGTTACTCTATGAGAAAACTTCCTAGAAGGAAAGAGTTCCAGATTTTGATCCATGTTACTAGAAGGTCTTACATAAAATGAATAAATGTATTGGCTAAAATATACAAACAGTGTGGGAGGCTTTACTGGTGAAATACATTCTGTATTGGATTATGCATTCCTACTCCATCTCAGACTCTTTTACTGGATTAAATTTGAAATCTTTGTTACATTGTTATGGTGAAACAGGCACCCTCAAGAAGCCTAATAAACCTGGATCTTGGATGGATATCCTGGTCAGTAAGGCCAATGGAGGCACATTACTCCGCAGCTTCTTGTAACAGAAGTGACGTATTTTTCTGCTGTGCGCTCTCAGCAGTGAAATTTTGAAAAATGTGGGGCTCACCTGGATCCTACAGAAGATTTGACTGGTGACTGAAACATTATCAGGCATTATTTATTAGGCTATGTAATCCGAAAGATGTGTGTTGTTGGCATTATATACCAAAAATGTATATTTTGTAGGTTATTGATGGATCTAGATGGAAACCTCACAGTTTGGGTTTTAAGGGAGAGTTGTGATGTGACAAAATCATCTCTACTTATCTGCATGGACAGAAAGTTAGTGGCCAGTCCATTCCTCCAGACGTGTGAATCCAGAGCAGCAGCCTGCTGGGGCTTGCCAGGCAAAAAGCTGAAGGTTTTGGGTAAATAAGCATTCTGCTTTAGCCGCATGCTTGGAGTGAGAAGCCAAGGGAAACAGAGCCAAGACATCTGTCTCTTGGTGACTGAGCTAGACAGAACAGCACTCCCTGTACAACCAAAAGGGTTGGTACAATTTATGCTGTACCAGGGTAAACCATCAGCTCTCTGAAAACACCTTCGTGAAAAAATATATTTAAGAATTCCCTTTAGCTTTGAACCAGCACATGAAATGGGACAACTTCTGTGTACCAGAGAGCTACCAGTCAGTCTGGAAAAGTTATTTAATTGTTCATTTCATTATCTCCATTTATACTTGATGCAAAACCAGTTACTCACAGAGATTGTATTGGAACATAGAAATCAGTGTTGTGCCCAGCCTGGCAATATTATTGTTTCTGTATGAAGAAATCAGCACAAACTTGTGCGCCTTTCTGGGAAAAAATAAAGATAGAAATTATAGCAATATTTCTGTAAAAATAATATTTTTTCACACTCACTGTAGTCTTCATCTCACCACTAAAGCATTTTTTCAGGAGGGCAACAAGTAGATGGAAGTAGTTTAAAAGCACAGGAATTCCTACACTAGCAGAAAACACAACACTGAATTAATGTTTTTATTTTACATGCTTGTCTGGTTCATGTTTTCTAAATAATTAAAGAGTAAGCGTAACTTATATTGCTTCTGAAATTAACATTGATGATCAACATTTCAACATCACCAGAATTTTTTTAAACTTGTTGTTTTCCCTATAGGAGTTCTAGATATACAAGTTTTGCTTGCTACCATCTGCTATTCTCCCACTTAAAAGTTTCTCGAAGAACAATATTGGGCAATTGGCCAGCTATGAAATGTACCACAAAGAGTCCATAGACTGTTAAAACTATGCGCTTTTTTTCCATAAATTGATAAATGTTTTACAATTAAGAATTATTACACATGTACTCGTATAGAAAAAGAGAAACTACTCTCAACAAATACTTAAATGAGTAATTTAAACACACTTGAACTTGATTAATCTGACAAAGACATAAAACTTTTCAGGATCTGAAGCCTGTTAAATATCAGAATTTCTCTTTGAGTGTACTTGCTGCATAGCTATGGACATTATTATCATGATACATAACGTGAGATTAAACGCAGAAAATCAGAAACATTTTACAACAGGTGAATTACTTCTGTGCATACCATCCAGCTTTGGGTTTAAATTTTTCCTGGATCTCAGTGTTGCCAAGTACATTAAAAGCCAGCTGACTGAAAATAAGTAAGAAAAAAAAAAGTAAGAAAAAAGCTAAACTAAGATGAACACAGTGCATCCTACAACTATAGAATAGAGAACAGGGTGGCAATGTGTTTAATTTCAAGAAAAAATATTACATTACAGTTAAATTTTGCTGTCTTCTTATGGCACATGCATTTTAACTACACAGGAAGTTCAGAGAACTGATGGTATGTGTATATGACAGAGGTGGTGACTGATGAGGAAAGATTACATAAGTAAATATGTGTATCTATGGTAGGTGATTAGAGAAAAGAACAAATATCACCTGAAGGGAATGAAAAGCAAAAAAATAAAAGCCTTATTCACATTACAACATAAGAATAATAAAGTTAAAAGAAATACAGAGAAATAATAAAATGTGACCTGACAGTTAAGAATCTCATTTTGAAAATAATAACACTTAAATGGAATAACTTCTTACTCCTTTGCAAACTAAAATCATGTTAATGTTTATTACAGTCCAGAAGTAAAAACTTGGCTCCCCTAAAACCACTGGCATAGAGCCTATTGGCTTGACTGGGATCAAGCATTTACCCCAATTTTTCACCAACAGAGGGGTGTTCTAGAAGTAGATCTTAGTCTCTGTAACTAGGATCTGTGCTGCAGATACTAGTAATTGCTGTGTCTGTAAAAGCTACTAATAAAATTCTGGTTTTAGCCAAGATAAGCCCAGTGAAGTCAATGGAATGACTCTGAATGTACATTCGTGAAAATTACACTGGGGCTTAGTCCTTAGTTGCTTCTTCTCTTGTGTCTGCTTCAGAAAATTCCATAGTGAGGCCAAGTGGTGCCTTATAGCTGAGAAAACCATAAAACCCCGAATGTTCCTGGAACACTAAGTTCACAATCAACATTTTTCTGGGAGGCATCCAGCATATGGATAACAGCATGGGGCTTCCCACAACAGCTTCGAGCAAGACTCATTATACTGGATTAACGCTTGCTTGCTAACAAGTATACATGTCCCATGGAAGACATTTTCCTGCCCTGGCACATCACAGATTGCTTATGACTGTAATTAGTGGGAAACAATGTTCACTACCTGGTTATTGTTCTCTTTCATTTTTACACTTTGATCATATTTCATCCTTCCTAGTGTTGGTGTGGGACACTGTGTCTAGAGAATGCTCCTTTCCTCCAGTATTCTGCATTATTAATATGAATCTAAAAGTCTCACTCTGTGTTTATGTGAACAGGGTGGCAGAAGCAAGAAACCCGCAGAACAAGATCAGTGTTACTACAAATCACCAAAGGCACCACGCAGGCTCCGGTGTGAAGAAATCAGAGCAAGATTTTTATTGCAAGGCCATAAGCTCTGTAATGCCAGACAACATTGTGACTTTGCCATGCTGCTTGCTAGATGCTTTAAGTGAACCTAAAACAGCATCTCAGGGTGACTCTACATTCCAGACAATAAATTAGTTCATTTGGAGTAGTATGCTTTTGTGAGTAGTACCCGAATCTGTCTGCTTTTCAATTTATTTTATTCAAATTAGTTCAGACTTATATCCACTGCACTGCTGAATAGACTTGTCTTAAACAGAGAATTTGTTTTGTGTTTTTCCATGTCAGTAGAAACCTTGGTTATTCACTGCCCAACATTCAGTGAATAGAAGGTGGACAAAAGAAAACATGCAGTAGTTTGAAGAAAGGTGTCTTGCTACACTCTGCAACAGATTGAATCTGTGAGATGTTAACAACCCACAAGCCATGATGTGCTATAGCCTGCAGGAATGGAGAAGGCATCCTGTGCTGCTCTCATCTCGGGGCTAGGCAATATTTAATTCAGTCAATGCCATTACATTCCTCTTGGAGTCTGTTACAAGAAATGAGAAGTTGCTTTGTAAAAAAGGGCAAGGTTATACTTACAGAACACATTTATTTTTTAACACTGCAAGATTATTTTTATACTCTGAACTGTAAAAGAGTATGTTCACTATTCTATCTCCTTGACTGTTGAAACAAAATTTTTAAGTAGAGGAGATTGCAGACAATGCACAGAAATACAAGACTGGGTCTTTTGCAAAGCATAGAGCTGAGTAATATTTACCCAGGCCTGAATGGTAGTTCTGCTCCTTTGCGTTAGTGTTATTTCAGTGGTGCAAAGAGGAATTATTCCCATATTATTTAACTCCAGGACTCTAATTGGAAATATGTCACCTGCATGAGTTAGATAAAGGAACTTCATGATGCTCTTCTGCATGTATCAAAACAGGTCTTGATGATACACAACAAAATGAAACAAATAACTAGTTTTCTTCAAATCTATTTTCTAGTTTTAAAACAAGGGACTAAGCCAAAAGAAAGACAACCTAGTTTAAGTGTGTAAAAGAAAAAGTGTGATTGGTTAATCAGCTGTTATAAATTAATCAGCAAAGTTATTTACACTCAGAAAGTCAGGCCAAGATCTCATCTCTTTCTTGTTTGTTTCATATTAGACACTAATTAAATACTTTGTTATTATTTATGTGACAGTATTCCCTGCAGAACACTTCTTCCATACCTCGTTACGCTAGTTATCCACTGCAACAGTTCGACTTGTGGAGTAAAACTCATACAGTTTCCTTAAGCCTTCTTTTCCCACAACCTAGCAGACCCCTGACTCCTTTTGTTTCTCATAGCTTTTGGGGTATTTTTTGGTAATAATAATAAACACTAAATATTGTGATCTTACATCATGCAAAAGTCTAACAGTTTTTAAGATCTTTTGCCTTTAAGAAAAAAAAAAGTAATCAAAAATTACAACTGACTTTACTGTGTTAAAGTATTTTAGAAGTTAGAATGACTTTATATGTTAACAGTTAGACCAGGAATATGAAACCTGTCCAGTTTATGTCTTTGCTAGACCATTTTTGTTGGATCTTTGACAGGTTGCTTGACCTTTATGTACTTTAATTCCTAATATCTAAAGTAAGGATAATAGTGTTTCCATTCTTGCACCCTTTGACTGCTTCACCTATTTAGACCACAGTACTCTGGGGCTGAGGAATGTCACTTGCTATTTACAGAGTGCTTCACTAATGGAGCATTAGTGACTTTTAAATATTTTCAGTTTTTGCTTGCTAGTTCTCCAAATGCCAGGCTGCTTTGCACAGAAACCTTGCCATCCATTACAACTGCAAAGTGCAGATTGCTTTCTGCAAACTAATTCCTACAAATGCTATCTGCCTTTGCGTGGGGCAACTTCAAAGCCAGCCAGAGCTCCCCTTACAAATTACTTTTGTTGTCTGCTTGGTGCAATCACCACAAGGACAAATGGAATTCATGGAGGTCCCAAACCTCCCAAACCGAGGCAGCTAAATACCTTTTGAAGTGTGCTCAAAACAAAACACTGGGGACATCTGAGCTTTATCTGGGGAGAGCTTAGTATGGAAGGGTAGCTACTTTCGCACTGGACCTGCCATGGGAATAGTTCTATGCCACTGTGCAAACACTGCCATAGGATCTTCCAGCTATTGAGGTTCTGGTTTTTAAATCCAAGCCTCTGCCTAAAGTTGTAGAAAAACTCCATATTTGTTCTGGATTTTTTTTGTTTGGGTTTATTTTGTTTTGTTTTGTTTTAAATCTTGATATTTTATGTAAAAGTGGCTTTTGTAGGCCACTTTGATACCTCAAACAATGATAAAATATTTTTACCAAGCACAGAAAATATAGGTTTTAAAATAATTAACAACTGCTTTGAACAAAATTAGATTACATCAGATGAATTTCATCTAGTTTATTCAGATATTCATGATGGCATGAAATACTCAGTTTCTGATTGAAAGTATGTTCTTCTCTTCCCTGTTAGCTTCTTTGACTGCATAATTGAAGGTACAATACCCATGCTTGGATTTTAAGCAGAGGATCGCTGTGACCATCCTGTTAAAGTACATTAATGGGAAATGTTCACATACCCTAGAAAAACCCCAGAGATTTCAAGATTTCAACACATCCTATTTTTGAAGGTTTTAATAACCCTGCAGAACATTTCTGCTCTTGGATAGCTGAGTGGGTTTTCAAAAAGTTCCTCAAGGTGAGCCACAGAATGACAATACTTGTGAATCACAGGGGGAAACAGAGTTGATTTATAAGTATTACCCAAGTTCTAACACTAAGATATGTCTTGTTTATAGATGGGTTTTCAGCAAAGATGAAGCATTGTGTGAATTTGTCTTCCTTTTAAATGTTTCACAAAAACAAAATGGTAAAGCATACCTTTCATGCTATTTGGTTTCTTTGGTTTTTTTAATTGAAACAAAGTAAAATTCCTTTTGTTTACAACCTGCTCATTAATACATATTGGTAAAGAAAATGATTAAAAACTATCAGTGGAAAAATAGCTTTAGGCTTTGCCTGCAGTATTTTTAAGGGTAGCTATTGAGTGTTAAAAATCAGGCACAAAACCGAAAGGTAACTGTTCTTAAAATACGTATTTTTAATGGAAATTTGCCAATGAAATAGTGCAGCACTCTAACCCTGATGTCTTAAAATGGAACATAACATGCAAATGTTAAGGTCTTCTGACTCTTAATGTCTAAAAATTCCTGGGGTAATTTATGTCGTTTTTATTAGCTCTCAGTATAAGGTCATAGTTGGCTGCCTAGCACTGTCACAAGTGAGAGGCCTGAGAACTGTGGCACCAGATTTTCATTTTCTTATATCCTGGCCCTTTTATAAGCAGCTTGGGCTTAGAGCCAGAAAGAAAACTGAGTCTCTTTACAGAGAGTCCGTGACTGTTCTTCCATGAGGGTGATTCTGAGGAGCAAATTCCCATGTTATCTTGTGCAAATATGTACAGGTCTGTCAAGACTCTAAAACTACATCTGTGGTGTAACTGATATATTTTAATTTAACCATTTACTTAGGCAAAATAGCACTAACTAATATTTCTCGTCACCAGCACATTACTAAGCATTGTACAAAAATTATCTGTTAATCTTTATAATGCCCCTTTGAAGATAGTTAAGTTTGAACACAGAGCACTGACTCACTGTGCAAAGTCCAACTACCTAAATGTCCTGCTTGATATGGTAAATTTTAATCCTTTGATTTGAATTACCCTGAGCATTAGGGAAATGCATTTCTTTAATGCAAATTTTCCACTCAAGAATTAGGCCAATTGGAATGAAGGTTTCATGTAGGCCACTTCTCTGTAGACACAGTAAGTCCTCTTCTGTCTATATTTTTCCATACTGCTTTAGAGATGTTCTTTACATTCTCTGATGGTGTAATAGTCAAACAGTTAAAGGAATTTTATTAACTCCGAAAGGTTGTATAAGTGCCCCTCAAAAGAACATTTTTATGTAATGAAAAGAAATATTTGCTTCTGTTACAAAATTATTTTGGATTTGGCTTAAAAATTGAACTTTTCAGGTCACTTACTATGAAGTTATATCTTGTTTGTCTTACCATTTTTTTCCTTTCTTTTTCTTTTTTTCCTCCTTTAGGCTAGCTCTCTTGGATAAATTCATCTCTCTGATAATGGAGTAAAGGAATTCAAATCAACATTACCACAAGTTATCCACTTAAGAGGTTTGAAATTCTTAAGTAATGTGTGGTTGCTTGAAAGTGATATGCATTAAAATGAAAGAGTGAATATGTGAGAATTTTAGGTAACTTTTGAAAAGTCAAATTGAAGCTGAGTTAGAAAAGACAAAATGGAAAGCTGATATGAGAGAGGCTGATCTCTTCTGAAAATTTTAATCTAACACCAAGGGCACTGCATATGTTGTGTTAATTGTTTTTATAGCTGGGGATAATATCTAGTCTGTATTTGTACATCTGTTGAGTGTTGAACCTCAACCCAGGGAATATAGTTTAATAGAAGTTATTGTCTATTAACATATATTTTTAATTACTGATTCACGTATTGGGGAAAAAAAGAGAAGGCAAACAATTAAAAAAAAACATTTAAGGAAACACCTTTCATCCCCTCTTCCATGTCTCAGCTTCACTCATTCACCACATTACTCTCCATCCCTCCCAGTTCCCTTGGTGCAGTGATGGGCAGCATAGGAGGTTGAAGTCAGGGTGTAATGGTTTATTTCTTCCATTCCCTGCTTCTTACTAACTTTCCTCCATTGATCCTTGCTTCTTACTGCTCCCCTGCTCTAGTGTGGGTCCTCCAAGGGCTGCAGTCCTCCAGAGGCGGTGCAATTTTTTTCCATGACTGTGTCTCCAGCTGTTTCCCCACAACATCCCCTTCCACGTTTCTCCTTTGTGCCTGCCTATGTATGTCTACTGCCCTTTCTGAAAAAAGTTTGAGCAGAGGCACTTTCAGGTCTTGTCCCAGCCCAACACACAGCTGAAAACATTACAGCAGTTTGAATATTCATCCGTTACAAAGTCAAATCTTCTTCCCTCCAAGGGATTATCACCTTCCTTGCTGGAGCAGCAGGATCGGGCCATTGTTTATCAAATCCCTCCATCAGCAGATCCCAGAGCCCTCTTGCCTTGCACAGGGCCCCAACCTCCCCAGAGCAAGTTTCTCCTGAGCCATCAGCTGTAACCCAGTGGCTCTGGTTTCCCAGCACCTCCATAGGCATTGCAGGGGCATCTCCTTTGGGCAGTGGCTGTAGGCAGCCTGCATTTCATTAATTTCACCCGGAGTAAAGGATCACTGCATGATGCTTTCTACACACAATTAAATTTGAGAGGCTTCATATCACACTCTATCTGAAAACACGGTGTGGTAGAATTATTTTAGGTCCAGATGCATTTCTGTTTCCTACAAACTGGGAAAAGAGGAAAGAGGAGGAATTATTTAAAAGACAAACAGCTTCAAAATCAAATTTCAGCTTCAAATCACAGGCTCTAGTTAAAGAGAAACATATTAATGATGCATTACCACTTTTAATTAGATTTTTTTTAATACTAAACTGACATTAAAAAGAGACAGAGAGAAGGTTGTCAGTCTTAGCTTATCAGTGATTTTAACTATAAAGCATATAGTAGCATTCAACCATTAAAACCACTCCTTGGGATGAGAATTACTGATGCCCTAATTAAAAAAAAAAAAACATGTATAGGGTAGAAAACAAAATGGTTAGATGATAGGAAAAGAAAACACCCTCACCTTCACTCTCTCAGATGTGGATGATCTACTGACTACAAAACAAAAAAGAAAAAGTCTTGAAAAAAATGTACTGTTTTGCAAAGTTGCCTTTGGTCTGTGTATTTTAATATGCCTTTACAAAGCAGTAGTGTCTAAGTGTGCTAGAAAGACACTTATTTTTATTTACTCTCAGGCTGTACCACATAGTTTACAGCAGAGTACATAGTCTCATCATGAAAGAAAATGTATGATGCCAGAAACTTCTGTTTCAATGTTTAACAGATGCTTTCATGGGAACTGATTACTGAGGAGGATGCTTGGAGAATACTGATGAAAAATATCAAGTGTTGATGCTTCCAGATTAAGAAAAAGGTATCTTTGCCACCAAAAAGCCATATGAAATGTCATTAACTTGGCAGCTTCAGAAACCAGTTTGAAGATTACTTAGCAGTGCTACGTGAAAGGCTGGAAAACCACCTCTTTGGTGAATATGAGAAATGAGCCATCCCATGTATTCGCCTCATCTGTGCAGCTGAACTGCGCCACAATGTTGGAGAGTATAGGATCTCACTGAAAATGGAGCTGCTGTCTGTGCTTGCCCCACCAGTACCACATGCTATGCCATTTTCTTTAACATGAACACCAGAGCTATATCTCACCCTGACAGGGTTTTGTTTTATACACAGTTCAGAAATAAATTTAACTCCCTTTGAAATCCTGTCTTTGAAATCATATTTAGGAACTTACTTCTGACAAGACAGGTACCTTGTTATGCTGGGATAAGAGAGGGTGTTCACAGATCAAGAACAATTTCCATCCACTTTCATAAATTGAGGAAGACTCTTTTTTTAATCCTCTTTATTTTTTCCTGTTAATGTATGCAAACAAGTCTTGTTTATTTCCCTAACCTGTTTCAAAGTTGTAACTCTTTATGCCACTCCCAGTCAGCAGACAGCATTGTAAATAGCTGGTAAATTGTAATAAACAAAATTATATTAATAATGAAATACGATTGGGAATGGATAAAATGCAGAAGTCACACACAAAGCTAGTGGCAAGTCAGCAGCAGAGGGAAATTTCCACGTTACCAATTAAAACAAGGTCAAGGACCCAGAAATTAATCTAGTGGGATCATTTATCGGTGACAGGAATAGGAAACAAGGGAGAAATAAAGAGTTTGCTGTGTCTGAAGCTAAAAAATAGGACATCATGGCTTAACTAAATTTCAAGAGAAATTTTTCTTTAAAAAAATATTCTCTCTTATATTTTAATCACATGGAAACCACTATGGCTAGCTGAACTGATTTGGAGAAATAATCACTACTGAATGAAAGCTTAAATTTGGAAAAGATTTGGGAAGCCACCTCTTGCCTCACCGACCTCCAACTAACATTTCTGCTCTCTCTGTTGGAGTGCCAAACCCATAATGCGGAATTGACAGACCTGTGATGGTAACCAGTCTTGAAAATTTACATGCTCAGCCACTTCCACTATATTATAGGTTTTGAATGTGGTCACTGGACAGCCTTCATCTTACATGAAATATACCTCAAAGGAAATAAATGTAAAGGCTTTGATCATGCTAATAAAAGCCACGGACACTGATTATCTTGCTAAGAAAAGGAAGGTTTCAGGTCTTTTCAAATTTTGACAATAACTTAATGAATCAATTTCTTTTTTTGTTAAAAACAGACAGAAAACAATAAATGATTTAAAATGGAATAAAAATTGATTACACTGTACAATGACTGTATATTATTATTGATAAAAATATATTCCCTAGATAGCATTTGTATATTGCACATTTTATTACCAAAGCACTTCAGTGATATCAAGAAATATATTATTATGTTCTTCTGCAATAAATATATTTTATTGATGTTATTGATGCAGAAAGAGAAAGAAGGAAGTCAACATTGTCAGCTGCAGCATTTTATCCAGTATACCTCAATGCAGATAATTGAACTTATACCGCAGAGTTACTGAATAGCTGAACATCCACAACTTAATCTTAGGTTAATGGCTACAGATGTTCAGCACTACAGGAAATTAAAAGTATCTCAGGTTCATGCTCTAATTCAGAGGCTTCTTATAATTACTTTTTTCCTGGGTGATTTATATTAGGTGAAAAATGTAATCCAAATCAGAGCAGTGGTTTGATTTCATGTGTGCTAGACACATGTAGAAACCCCTATTATGTAAAAAAGAAAGATATTATCGTTACATATTCATGATAAAATCGGAAATACATATTACTCCAAAATTCACAGGTTTCTTAAAAAAGTTTCCTAAAAAAACCCCCAACATATGCTTTGTAGCTGGTTAGACCTTTCTCTGCCCTATAATCTATGAGCTGGCTAGATGAAAATGCAATTAAATGCATTTGTTAAATGTTACTAGAAAGTAATAAATAAAAGTGCAACAAAAGGAGACAAATTACTTCATGAACCTGTTAGAGCTAATTCACAAAGTGTAACCACATCTTTTTTTTTTCCAAATATAATTTCTTCATCTACCTACCATTTGACACCTACATTTACATATTGATCATTTATAGCTAAATAATATTCCTGCTCCTGTTTTTAATGGAAAGGAGTTGGTCTTAGCTTTTGGCTCTAAAAACTCAATTATGGCCACATCTGGCTAGGAGGATGATTTTGATCAGTCTTCCATGTCTGTAGATTGTGATAGGACTGGACGGAAGACAGTATCAATATATTCATATAGACTATAATCAGGCAAACACAAACTTCCTCCTAACAGATCCATCCTGCCATGAAAATGCTTCTTTTTTTAAATCCTGATGACTGTAAAACAGTAGCTGAATTTGAGATTAGCATGAGACTATTACTCATTTTGCAGTGTTGCATGAAGTTCAAAGGCTGTTATTTTCCATAAAGGTTTATGTTTTTGCACTTTGGATAATTACATGGATTTGTGGCTTACTGGGTTATATAGGCAATTTTGGACTTAAATTTACTCCAGGGCTCATGTATAAATTATCTACTTGTTTGTGAAGGGTAAAGATTTTGATTAATAGGTTGATAAAAAGGACTTTGCTTCATAGCATTAATAATACTGGTGAACTGTTCTGGCAGAGCTGCATGTTACTACTTGATAAGCTGTATTGTTCTGGAGTGGCTACAGCCAAAATGTGTTAAAAAGTTACCACCCCTATTTGCCCTCAGATTGTTGCTGTCCTTTATCCAGATCTGACCCCACCTCAGCATAACTGTCCATGTAATTGCTCCCTGATCTAGTTCTATCAAAATGATAACATTTTAAATCCAAACCAGAACATCCATACTGTTAAAATATTCGCACTAGCCTGATGAATCAGTTTGACAGAACTGGCAGAGGGATTCACTGCTTATAAACAGTTATTTTGGCAAAGCAATAGATTCTTCTTTTGTTATAGGAGTAGAACAAGGACTGTAAGAGCCTAGAAAAATAGTCTCCTAATCCAGCTCAACTGCAATTATACCAGTAATACCCACACCTCTGATTCCTGCTCATGGGCATAGAAGTATGCTTATTTGCCCTTGAATAGTTGCACTGTTTTAGCACAGTCTTCTTTTTCTGTGACTCTTACTGATGCTCAGACAGGTCTTCAGAAAATTTTCATTGTAAAGCACTTACATATTTATCTCAGTAAGTGGGCTGCCTTGCATATGTCTGTGTATAATACACATATATACTTGCTACGAGAGGCAGACTTTTCTATTATTTAGATTGTCTTTCATAGCTAAGGGGTAAATGAAAGTACTGTGAGCATAAATAATTGCAAAATTAAATCAGCCAAGAAGCAAATTAATTTTCATCAGATTTTTTCTTTTAATGGCTTGGTATAGGCTTCTAAGTTTGTACCCAGTAATCTAAGCAAATGAGCTCATTGCAAAAGTACTGAATGCCATTACAAAGGCAGTGGGAGAAGGCATTTGTCTGGGGTCACTAAATGAATGGTGTTTACATGAGGCTGGAAACCTGTAGCTCTGCAGAACAAAAGCTTGTAGAAGTGAGAACTGAGTAACAGAGTCATTACATAAATGCAAGGAGGGGTAAATGGACAGTGAGGTACAGGGAGAAGATCTTTACCTCAGGGGGCTGAATGACCTTACAGTATCACAACTGCAAAAAAGCTCTCAGATGTGCTGAATGCACTTTTTGTCTGCCCTTTCCCATATTTTTAATACATCGATCTTCAAAGGGTTAATAAATCTGCAGTCTCTTTTCTGGTATTTGTCATGTAGATAGTAACAGCTACCATACAAATATAAACTAGTTGATATGGACTTACTACAAAGTACTGAAATATTTTCAAAGAAATGCTTGGTAATTTGTTCTTGTATAACCCCACATGATTCCTGGCAAAACTTGGTGTGAATTTGCAAGCAACATATATTTTTCTCCAATGGAATATTTGAAATGAAAAGAATTTGCTTTTTGTTCTCACTGTAGTATGGCAAATCTTTCTGTGGTGGTAGTTTGGTAGGTAGTGAATGAGCTAGATGTGTCAAATATAAGAAAACAGTAGGTCAGATATTAATTATCAGCAAAATGATTCACTACCAGGAATAATGAGACATGATCTTGTGCCTCCAGGGTCACAAACTGTGTGCAGTTTTCTCTTTCTAATTTGAAGCTCTGGGGAATCTTAGCTTTAGCTGGCCTTGGCTCTAAATTCTTGGGATCTCAGTATTCCATCAAAATAAAATGTAGGGCATGAATGGAAGTAAATTGGTGTAATTCTGGGCAAATTTCATTGCATGTAAGATATTTTGAATGATTCAGTTAAGAATCAATAAAACTATAACTGGCAGAAAATGTTAATTAGATCAAATTAATCAAAGTAGATCAAATTAGATCAAATTAATTAGATAATGACTCGGAATGAACAATTTTGATGTGCTATAAATGAACTTATCTTACCTCCCTGACACTTAAGTGACCATTGGAAATAATTCAGATGTAGATTTAAGCTGTCCTTGACTACTTTTTTGATATCAGCATTCAACGTGGTTCTATACTTCCACTCTCTACATAACAAAGCTCAGTCTACAAAAACACTTAGGTCTAATTACATACTTTACTGCTTTTTTTATGGGCAGAAAGGGCTTAAGAATGATTTTTTCTCTTCATGATAGCTTTCAAGTTTCAAAATCTGGGGTTTTTTTCCTTCCTTCATTCCTCTGTTCCTTTCTCTGTGTCTCTGACTTAGAGGTATGTGACTTCACCAACCTTCTCCTTACAATCTTTGTCTATATGTGTACTTTTCTGCAAAATATTTTGGCTTTGCTGAAACAGTGAAATGACTGAGAATAAGTGAAACCCAGTTCTGACTGGGAACTCCTGACCTCAGAATCTGAACCTACATGTTTTATAAAAGGATCTCACCTACATGAGTTATAACAAACTCTGAAATATGCATCCATATATATGCATGACTGCAATACCTAATAGGATGTGCAAATTTACAGAAGTGGATAAATAATGAGTCTTTAAAAATCTTTTTACATTTGCTTTTCATTTTTCTGTTTCTTTTTTTTTTTTTTTAATATTGTCTTGTGTATTTTTTCAGAAAGGTATAATAACTGTGATGCCAAGGACAGTCTGGAGTAAAAATGATAGGATTTATTATCAAATTGAGTGCATAGCTCCACTAAAATGCTAATGACTTTTACATCCTATTAGTCCATGGTGGTGAGTCAAGTGAAAACACAAAGCTATGTAACTCAAAATAAACTTTATCAACATAAAAGATGTTTTATTGCTCATAATATCCTACACACACTGGCTCCATCCAGATACAGTAGTAAGGATGACACTAAAGAATGAGTTTATTTTTAGGAAGCAGTGTTTTTCTCTTTAATGTCAAGACCTTGATATTATACTAATAAAAATAATTATATAATGGAGAACACTTAAATACTTATGACTTATTATTTTCTAGGTATAATGAGTAGTATACCTATGTACTGGTATCTCCATAGGAAGACAATTTTACAAAGTTGGTGACAGAAGGGCTATTAAATTGTCTGTATGAAAGGTTGAACTAAAATATTCTTTATTCCATGTTCTGTGAACTGAGATTTAAAATAAGAACTTATAAAAGATTTTAGCAGAGAACATTTCTTGCCTATGTAATATGAGTTTAGGGATCTTTAAAGGCAGTGATTAAATAAGACAGGAAATATTAATGCTCAAGTACTCCTAAGTCCATTGAAAGAAAAATGTTTTATACTGCTCAGATATGGGCTTCTGTCTGGGTCTATCTCAAAGCCTTGTGAACCTCATATAGTTACTTCAATTACCTTTTCAGGACATAAATTAATGAAGATGAACAAGTTAAAAATGGGAGATTTTGATTGTAATTATTTTAACATGTGACTGAAAATGATACTGTTGAAGAAACAACGGAAATTTAGTTTGGTAGTGGAGGAGGGCAGACAAATTGTTTGTATGCCATTTGACTCTCAAACTAAAAAGGAAATAAATTGTAATTTAACCCTTTAGAAGTTTTAAAGAGAGCTTTCTAATTCTTCTTCTCTATATTGTGACTTCAAAGTTCAGTCTTGTAAAAGAAAGTGGAAGTCAAAGGAGGCTGAGATTTGCCATACTGCTTCCAGATCCAATAAAGATTTTCTATTTTAGAAATCCTGTGGCAGGTTCTGCCTTTACTCATGGATATTGGATGTAGGGTGGCTATTTTAGCAATTTACCTACATTTCCAAAATAACAGTAGAGCACCAGATTTTTGTTATGACTAAGACCAGATTCAGAATTTTAACTCATATCTGGTATTATCATCTCATTCTTTTTTTTCCCTATTTTAGTGCTGCTTACTTACAGTAAATTCATTAGCAAGGCTAAGAAGTCTAGATCTATGTGATCTGATGATTTATTTTAGCAATTTATATCCTTCAATATTAAATAACAAATAATAAAAGTATTATTAGTTCATGCTTGAAAATTGTTCAAAAGCAGTTTTGTATAAAAATCACAGTTGCAGTAGTGCAGCCCTTTTTGAAAGGAAGATTATTTGCAAATGCAATATTGAAAGCACTGGGATTGTAGGTCTTTGAGACCTACACAATATGGGGGGTGGCCTGAAATAAATTCTGAATCATCTGAGCTGGCAATACTGTAATAATTACTCTGAAATTTTATAATTACACAGAACATACATAATTTGACTCCCACACTACTTTTGGTTCTGTCAGACTGGACTGACTATCTTGCAGTATGGATTGCAAATATCCATAAGGAGTTAAGTACAGAGGTCCATGGGGAGCAAATCTTTATAAATGTTTTCTAAACATCAGCATGCTTTTGAGCAGATGTTTTCTGTATGCACAATACCATCCTCGTAGACACTCTGACCTCAGCAAATGAATTGGTAGTACATACAAGCACAAACATTATTAATCAAAGTGACAGAGAAACTTCCTGTAAATTTATATTCCTTTTCAATTTAATTTTTAAAAGAGGTCTGCAAAGAGGTCTGTTGTGTTTTAGTTTTCTGGTCGCCTTCTCTTTTCTTTTTTTTTTTTTTTATGCATAGCAATCTTCTAATGATCAGCTGGGAAATTATTTGTAGTAAAGAACTAAAACCAAAAAGTAATGTTTTACAGTGGCTTAGTAACAACCTCATTTCCTCTTTCTCCACCCCTGTCCAGTGTGAAAAGGGCAACATAAAATGGTTTAGGCATTGGAGCCTTACAGTGTAGGGGAAAATCAGACCTGCTAGAGCTTCAGAGTAGCAGAAGCACAGTCTGCCACTGGTTTTGGACTTCTGGGGCTACACTCTTTGTGTTGACTGCCTTCCTGCTTCCACATCAGCATTCTGGCATCTCTCAGGTCTGGTGTGGAGACGCTACCATGTACTCTGCTCCTGAAAGCTTGATTTCTCAGACTTGTGTTTCTAAGCTGATCTCAGAGACATTCCCTCTAAAACATATGCAAAGCCTGAATAAAGATACTTCCATGCAGAGAAATACTAAGAGGAATCAGATTTTGGGCTCTCAGATACTGCAGCTCTTCTTCAGTTCCCCCGAGGTAAAAGGGAGCACAATATTTTGCAAATTTTTTGTATGCCAAAACTGGTACTCTCTTTGAAGTGACCCTTCCCAAAGATGTACTGTGAAGAACTCAGTTCAACAGCATTTCACAGTTATAGAACTCCATTCCTTATTTCTTACCCAGACATCTGTGTCAGGGGACTGGTGAGGCTTTCACAGTTCTTATTCTGATGGGCAAATTACACCCATAGCAATTTATTAGTACTTACTAAATTCCAATCTCTTTATTTCCTCCTCTGTTAAAACGAATTTTGTAATAATGATTTTTTTCCCCCTACTTTCATTTCTTTTCAAGGGTTTATTAGTGTATAGCTTCAGAAAGCTTATCTCCCCTGTATTCTCTTTGACATCTTCTTAATATATCTTTAAGCTAGTTTAACGCTCTGCCTGCCTGCTATTCTCAATACACTTATTATCGATGATAGGTGTAATAGAAACAGTGTTACTTTTGAAAAATGGCTGGACATTTTGTTACTGTCATTTCACTGAGAAATAGGAGTTTGTTTAATGCATATGAAAAATACCAGCAGAAATAAAAGATCAAAAGGGATAAAAAATCAAAGCAATTTTTCTTCTTTTCAGATGCCAAATTGAGACTCCTCAGTGTACTTTAAACAATGATTTATTAGTCTTTTGAGATTAGAGAAGTTTGTGTCTTCCTAAGCAGAAAGTTTTCTTATCCTAAAAATAAAAGGGTAATAGCATAATGTACTAATTATTCTTGAAGTTTATATGTTAATGTGTTTTTATATGGAATCCCTTTTTATAGCTCTCCTTACTTCCATGTACCCTGATCTAATAGCTGTAGTCCTAACAGGAGAGTAAACTGAATTATAAACATAGTAAAAAAATCTCATGTTAATGAGAAGAAATGTATTTTCAGCATAGCAACAAAAATACTGTTTTGCCATATAATTTTCCATTTCATTCACTATTTCATTTTTATCTGTAATTGTCAGATTAGGTTTAGTTCCTGAGAAAATCTCCTGCAAGGACAAGACAACTTCTTCTACACAGGGCAAACTGAAAAAATACATTGGTCTATTTGCGTACAGACTACACAGAGATCAGCCACCTCAGTTCTGTCATATAATTAACCCTGGACTGGTTCTTTCATGTTTTTTGGTTTTGCATCTTTTCTTGGTTATTTCTTTCTCAGAATGCTAAAGAGTGAGAGAATACTTGAAACCTTTAAAATGGCAGAAAATGCTCATTAGTATTCAGCTGAAAGACTAACTAGACAGTGACCATTGTAGGTAAGCTGAATACTGGTAGAACCACAAAGCTTCTTTTCATTTGGCCTTATCATCAAAGAAGAAATGGAAGGAAAATGAAGAATGAGAAAATGGGCAGGAAAACCCCCCTGAATTCCAGTCAAATAACTCCCCTACATTTAGTTTTCTAAACATACCTTCTACTTCACAAAAGCTTGTATGTCTGTTTTTCCAATGATATCTGTTGGCCTAATAACATTTCTCTGGAAATATGATCTTATTAAGGCATTTGCCACTGGCTATTCCTACATGTAGAGAACAGATTAATTCAACAAAAAAATAATGCAAATTGAGAGATATTAGTGAATTTGTACTGGTTCATTGTTTGATATTATCATTGTGAAATAGGAGACAGTCACCAGTTTTCACTGAATTTTGCATTGCTGTGTTTCTCTGTGGTTCATGTGTCAAGAACACTCTGAAATGACAAGAAGATAAGACATTCAAATAAACTCTCGAAAAACAGAACAAGATCTCTGTCTCTGCAGACTGAACATCTCAGTAATTATTGGAGAAACCACAGGGCCAGAACCTTAGCTGCTGTAAATCAGTAAAACTTCACTGAGCCCAACAGAACAACCTTAATTTACAGAGCGGGCTATTACAATATAATTTTAGAAGGTTTTATTTGCAAGACACAGTCTGCCTAACAGCAGGTGCAAAGTACTTTCTACAGTTTAAGCTACTTGTGAGGAATGAGACAGACTGACTAGGAGGAAAGGATTTAGTGCAGTTCATGTGAAAACTGTGGTGATTGATTTAAAATGCACTTTAAAAAATCTGCACAGCACTTGAAAAGAACAATGAGTTTTGAATTGCCAGTTGTCTGAGGGGCAGATCATTATGCATTAGAAACAAAACTTCATTATATATAAATGTTTCAATGATTCTCCTTGTATAATGCTCAATCAGGTATTTTCATGCTTGTACTCAATACGGCATTACACTCTTCAAATTCTGCAAGAGATACAGGAAAGTTATGTAGCAACTCAAGTGTACCACTATTGCAAGGATTTTGGAATCTCAGTGGTTGAGCTGACAGTGTTCCATGATATTTTGCTTGAAATTTCAGACAATTCAGACTTAGATCCAAAAAATAACTCTGTTGTGTTGCCTATCTGTTGGCAACCTAAAATGGAAGCAGAACAAAGATGCCATGTCAAGCCCACAGCTTCATATGAATACAAAATGTGCCATTAAATAATATGTACTCATCATTAAGGGCAATACTGTCTCATTCAATAGAATAACATTTTGTGTAATATCAAAGAGTAACTATAAAGAATGTACATTTTAAACTGGACAATGTTTTCAGTAGCCCTTTAAAACTCCAACATTATAGTTTTTAACTACCATCTTGTTTTAACCATTTGTTTCTCTGCTTATGATAATATTACATCAAATAGGGGATCACTTTTGTTGAGGTTCCCTTATGTAGAACAATCAGGGGAAAAAAATAATTTATAGGACTGAAATGTAAGTTGGTTCTATAATAAAATCTTAATTCCCCAGCTGATTACACACGTTAAAAAAATAATCACATTTCCTTCCTATTCTGATCTGTTCTTGACACTTCTAGAGCAATGACTGTAACTTCCTTAGGGTTCAGTACAAAACCACTTTAGATGCTTAAGTCCCCTTAGACTCCCCTTAGTCACCTAAAACAATGGGTGTTCTTTTTCTTCCTTATGAGGAACTATGACTTTTCTTATTTTGTCTTGTGTTGTTTGCCTTCTCATGTAGCTTTTAGCTTGGTACTGCAGAACTTGTCTTTTTACATTGTTTTGGAAGTTTAAGTGAACTCATTGACAACCACAAAGCGGTGGTATGATTACCTGGAGTTGTCAAAATTGAATTCTTTATTCTTTTCATCAAGTAGAGAATTTTTAGGAAAAAATATACAGTAAGTGTAGCATAGTAGCTTTCTGAGAATATTTTTCAAGCTTTTTCAATCATCTCACTAAATCTGTGGTCTCCAGTTTTGTGTCTCTTATACTCAACAATATCGGAAGAGCTGTAGTTAGGATCCTAGATTTATCACACGAAAGAAAATGTAATACTCTTTTCTTGTAGTCTTGAGTTACACAGAATGACAAAGTTTTTTCTTAGTTGTGCAGTTAGATACTTACCCATAAAGAAAACTAAGCATTAGATATTTTGTGATACTACCATTTTGTACTTATGAGCCTTTAAGATAGCTTTAACAAGATTTTCTAGATTCTGTGTCACATATAGCTTATAGAAACCAATATTCCATTATAATAATATTGTTTCACTTCTGGGTTTGTCAAAATTGGATTCTGTTGTATAAGAATTGAAAGCTATCTCTCAGAATACAATTTTAAATGACTTTTACTGCAGTGGCTTTAGCTGTACAACAATGGAATCTCCTTTAGTAAATATTTCACATTACTCTTTCCTTTTTCTTTCTTTCTTCTTGTGAAAGGTGCTGTGCCCTTACCACCAATTTTCCATGCCTCATTCCTTGCCTGTAAGCGACTTCTCTTTTAACCAGCATTGGTGGCATAAAATGGCCACAGATGTATAAGCGTATGAAAAAAATCTTTTCTTACAGTAAGCTCAAGGAGAACCATCCACTTTATCTAGCGTGGAAGTGACTTAGAAAGAAAATATACACTTTCAAAACATTTCCCAGGTTTTAAAGGTCCACTTCACTGAGAATAACATTTTGTATGCCAGATTTGCAATACAGAAAAAATTCAAGCACTGCATGTTTTTTCCTTCAACAAATTCCTTTAGGACAAAAAAAATATATCTGTAGTTTTTTGGGCATACCACAATCCTTACCCAACTTTTTTTCAAATGCCTCCACAAACCAGAAAGTCTTGATGAATCAGCTTCTAATGATTAAAAGTAGACAGAAGAATCTATTTACAGAAATAGGAACCCTGACTGAAAATACTCAACCTGCAGCTCTGTTCATTTTATACACTGAGACAAGCCCACCTAAGTGTCCCAGCCTATCCCAAGTGTGGTAATACATGCTGGAAAAGTTGTGTGTACTGTCTGATCTCACCCCACTTGTGTTTCAGTACATACATCAGAAAACAGTTTTGCCTAGGAGACAGTAATTAGCCAGAACACTTCTGGAAAACCATGTGTTTATAAGTGTCTCACAAACAGTGCCTCTTAATGCAAATTATTGCAGCTTTTGATACCTCAGTAGTCTATCCACAAATGGCAATAGTCTTTCCCAAGGTGACCATGACATAGTTAAACAAGGGAACGACTCCAGCTGAAGTAGAAAATTTTGACTGGGACAGAGTTTCAAAAGGAAGGATGGGGTGATAGGGAGCAAAGGTATTTCAGCACAATGTGGTTTATCTATGAACAAAATAAGTCCTTTGAATCTCAAATCTTATTTATAAATGAGTGATTACAGTCAATTAAGGGTAATGTAGAGTAGTATTGCATTGATCAGCCTTAAAGTGAATGAGATACATACACTAAAAATATGATTCACACGTGAATGAAAAAATTAATGTTCTTTATATATCCGCTATTAACAATTTCACAGTTTTATTCAATACACGCTGAAATGTTCAGAAACTTTATACCTTCTCATAGCACTGTAAGCTTCCTGTAAGTGTTACTTTGTTTCAGTAAAGAAATATGGTCAACTTACAAGTTGATTTTAGAGTGATTAGAAAGAATGAACAAGCAAATAAAAAGAAATACCTTATGCTGATTTTACTTCTGTTCATGTTTGAATTTTAGTGAACCTCCCTATTCACTGACTGATTAGGAACTAAATATTATACATTATGAAAAAATAAGCCTATCATTTATAGATATTTATATTTGTGCATATCTACATGGTCCTGATTCATGGATAATCCCTTTAGTGATTGTCAGCATGAAGAACACAGATTCACAGAAATCAGAGATGGGGAAGAAACACCATTTAGATCATTGGATTTATTCCCTTGCTAGTATAGCAAGACGGATTAGGAAGGCACAAGTAAATTAAATATGGAGAGTTTTCAGGCACATAAGATTTACCACATCTTGTTAATAATTGAGTTTCCAGAGTGTTCCTGCTAGAGGGCTCAGTAAACATTGCATTTAGTTGAGGCAAGAATATGTTCACTGATCCTTATTTGGCATTTTGACCAACCTCAGAAAAATAGCGTTTCATTTATTTATTTATCTTTGGGATATTTTTTAGGTAGGTTGTTGGTTTTTTTTCATGGAAGCGTCTCAACTGGTCATCAGTCTTTCAGACAAATAGTGACCTAAAGGATTGAGGAAAGGTTGCCTTAAGACCAACATCGTTTACAGACTATCTGTCTTTCCCTTTCACATTTTGTTTTGTTTCCTATGGTTATACAGATGTTCTGAACAACTAGCTGTTAACCATACATTATATTCCAAAAATAATAATAACCTAGAATACATTTTGAATTTTTTTTTTTTTTAATTTTGGTTTCAGTATTTTTTCAGATGTGCATAGTGTCTGTACTTATGTCTATACAGAGCAGTTGCTATTTTTTTCTTAGCTTTTTTTGCTGCCACAATACATGTTAAAATGCATGTCCAAAAATTTGCTTTGGCTTAGAGTTCAGCAAGCACCATGGGTCCAAAAGTGCTGAGGTTTAGATATATTTTAGATACATCAGATTTACTGTGCATGCATAAAGCATCTGTGCAACATATGCTCACTTAGACTTGATGGGTCATGGATGAAGAAGTGACGTGGTTATTGTTTGGAATCCCTTGAAATTCTGAGCAAATTGGCCAAGGGACCGTTTCCTGCACAGACAAGTGGAAAAGGGAGATATATCCTGGAAGCTGTTATCGGCAGATACTTGCAAGGAATGGAAGCTTTGTTTCCTTGAAGTCACATTTCTGGCTGCCTGGCATTGCCTATCTGTTGGAAAGTAGTTTAGGAAAGATGAAGAAATAGGTCACTCTAAGGGGAAAGAAAAAGAATACACCTTCAGTTATCAGGTCAGCCTTGAGTGTAAGGAAAACAGTAAGACCACAAGCATGGTTCTTAATACCTCTTAATAGATCTTAAGATAAATAGATGTTAAAAGTTCTTACCAGTATGGATACAAATACAAACCTGTATACAAATACTAAGAAGGTTATATTATAGCTGGGAAGAATGTAGCCTTCTACATTTATTAATATATCATAAAGTATATTTAGTAGTTAATAATAGAGGTATTCAGACAATTTCAAGGAATTTGGGGAGTAATAGCAAAGCTATGAAAGGCAAAGGCTGGGACCCACTCTTCTGTAAAGTACAAACTCTGGAAGGCAGTTTTGTAGTTTCAATCTTCCTGTACTCTTCTCCTTTATGTTATTTTCTAAAAGAGATATATAACAATAAATTGCTGTGATCTGAGCTGATATCTCCACACATAAAATAGTTAAGAGGTCTGTAACTGCAAGTTGGAAATATACTGTGAAAGACAGAGTGTAATTTTAGATGCCTATGGCCACTTAACCAACAATAATATTATTACATTTAAATAAGGTGAAATGAGCTGAAGATGTTATTAAGACCAAATTGTAAAAGGTACTAGAGCAAAACGGAAAAACAAACATTTTGTTTTCCGTGTTTACAGAAAGAATCGGTTATAAACACTGTCTCGTTCCAGCTCTTCCTTCATATACCAAATACCACAGACAGTCATATTCACCTCTGCACCAAATATAGCTGAAAAACACATAGGCATTACAGCACAGCACAAAAGATTAGGGAATGTTACAGTTCAGCACCTGAATCTAGAGTAAATAACTGTAAATACATCAACTCAGATGAAGTAAATTCTAAATTGTTGTTAAAGAATTAAATGTAACCCTTCTCTGTAATCGCTTGAATGTCTAGTAGTGTTCCACTGTGTATTGGGTCTGGCTGAGATGGAATTAATTCTCCCCATAGCAGCCCTCATAGCGCTGTGCTCTGCATCAGTAGCTAGAAAGGTGTTGATAACACACCAGTGTTTTGGCTACTGCTGAGCAGTGCTGGCACAGCATCAAGGCTGTCTTTCCAACATTTTTGCCCCCCCCTCAATGGCAGGCTGGGGCAGGGCGAGATCTCGGGAGGGGACATAACCAGGACAGCTGACCTAAACTAACCAAACAGATATTCCATACCATATGACGTCAGCTCAGATATAAAAGCTAAGTGAAGGGAGACAGAAGGGGGGCATTTTTGTCTTCCGGAGCAACCACTACACGTACTGAAGCCCTGCTTCCCAGGAAGTGGCTAGACATCGCCTGCTGATGGGAAGTAGAGAATAATATCATTTGTTTTTCTTTGCTTTCGCGTGCGACCTTTGCTTTCACTTTATTAAACTGTCCCTATCTTGACCCACGAGCCTTTTGTTATATTTTCTCCCCCTGTCCAGCTGAGAAGGGGGAGTGATAGAGCGGCTTTGGCGGGCACCTGGTATCCAGCCAGGGTCAACCCACTACACACTGTAATTTAAACAATCTTCCAGCTTCTTCTGTTAATTTTTTAGTTTAGGTATTCCTGAAGACCAAGTATTACCTATTTATCATACCAAGGGAGAAATTGGACATAAGACTTGTTTTAGATTATTTATAGTAGTTGATCTGCACATGTCAAGACTATTCCTTTTTGATATTCTCTTGAGTAATGAACATTTTTCTCTTTTGGCTTAGTTATGATTTCTGTTATTGACCATTTATAAATTGTTAAACTTATCCATGATAAATAAACCAGAAATAGTCATGAAGATTTTTGGTTCTCCATCTCTAAGCTTTTATACAGTACAAATATATACACTATTTATCCTTTCTGGTTTTCACATTTGATGTTTTCTGCTAATAAAGCTATAATGGCTTCCTTTGGGATAGACCCAGTCTCAAAAATGCAACTTCTTTGAAAAGATCCTTATAAAGGAAAAAGCACATAAAGATTGTAATGGAACTTGCCACTGTTCATTGTTTACATGCTCTTTTTTAAAATCAGTGCACTAATCATAGTTAATAAATGCGATACCAAACTTAAAGGAAAGAAAACATGTCTTTCAAGATTCAGATAAGTTTACAAACACTCTAGAAGTATGAAGAAACAAATCAATTCTAAAATGTGTCCCTTTATTTGTTAGCTAGATAAATTTTAGTAACTTTAGACAAAAGTCTCCTGTTGTCTAGGAATTTAAAAGAGTTTTTTTACCATATACTTGAAAAAATATTAAAAACCTTAAAATTAAAAAGAAATAATAGTACAGATTTTCAAACAGTTCTCCAATACTCTCTGACGATAATGTCTCAAACAAAACATAAGGTCTTACTTAATTATACTGTACATGATATTTCCTTTGAATCAATGCTACTGTTTTCATGTCTAATTTTTGAGTTGGGCTTTTTTGAGTGATAGGCCATCATGTTGCTCATTTATTAGGGAATATATTGTTTTCTTCATTTGTTACAGATGCACGCATAACCAAATCCAACAGGTGTTAAAACTCGGATTTATTCTTTCGTAAAAGTTAGTTAGAAGTCTGGTAACATCTTATAAAACCACAGGCTCAATGATGTGAAGAGAATTAATACTACACAGCCAACTTAAGAATCTCCAAGATTTAAAGTGATGGCTCAAAATGCACATATCACTCACCTAAAAGCTGAGGGCTCTCTCCCTTGAGGAGTTACCTCGGGCAGTGCCCCGACCTGAGGGGGAGTCCCCGACTGCAGACCCACTGCTCCGAGGAGGACTGATTCCCACATGTCCTCTGGCGGGACCCCGTTTATACCCCTGTCGAATCTGACCTGTGGTCATTTAATCCCTATTGGCCAAGAGGGTCACCTCGGTGTACCTGGTGCATCTCAATTCGCCAGTTCAAATTTCAACCTGTGGCCTCCAGGGTTTCCTTCCCCTTCTCCCTGCCTGGAGAAGTTTTGTCTCCTGCTGGTAGGATGGGGGGAATTAAGGGGGTGGGAGTGTACTGCCACAACATTATAGAGTGTAAACTCTGATAGCTTGATGGGTATATGTGTATAAATACTTATAAAATAAAAGTTGTTTTATGAAAAATACCAACCATTTCAACTTGACAAGGAGGTTTTATTTTTATTTTTATTTTTATTCTTATTTTTTATTTTTATGTCACAGATGGAAAAGATAGACAAATCTGAGCAGACGATCTAATTTTTTTAACCAGGGAAGTATCTGAAGCAATGTTTAAGTGAATGGTCTAATGATTGATACATTAGGGAAGCTTAAGCAGGGAAAATAATGATTTGGAATTGACAATACAGTATAGTTACTTTGTATCCCTTATGGAAAGTTGTCCCTACCACAAAGATGTGTTGAATATTGTATAAACTTGCTGTGTTTAGGACAAATGATTTCAACCTTTAAATTAACATCTTATTTTGATTCTTGGCACCTCAGTTATAACTTATTCATTAAAGTTAGCTGTCAGAAGTTTGAAGACAACTGACATTGCCTTCATTTCTGTTAATAAAAGAAATACGTGAGCTACTGGTTTCTGTCTTCGTTCGTTTCAAAGGAAAATGCAGTCATTAGCAACTGGCAAAGAAGACAAAATTTGGCTCTGACTGTCTTGTCTGCTGTTAGTCCTCTGGTAGCCTATGGTTAGTGTTCATGGTGATCCACCCGTACACTGCTTTTGTCTCTTAGGAAAAATCTGAATGGGGGTAAAATTGAAAAAGAAGGTATGATCCAAAGCTCATTTGGTTTTGATGTGTCAAAAAAAAAAATTCCATTTTATTACAAAATAATCCTGTCTGTCAGTTAGAAGTAAAGCAAAGAAGGAGTTCAGTAGTGAGCAGCCTTGTGATCAGTTTCTTTCGGAGTTTTTTTTTTCTCTTAACTGACTGTCCCAGCCTGCATGTAACTTTAGGCAGTTGCACTTTATGCCTTTTACTGCTGGTATTTTTCTTTTGCATAGCTAAGTAGACATGGAGTGAACAAGTGTAATGGGAGAGAACAAACCACACATCCTTACTTCTGCATACCTGTGCTAACATCCTGGATAGCAATTATTATTTGTAAGCACTCTCCCACAGGCTATTTGCAAGTGACTGAAGGAGAGGAAAAGGTGTTCAGCCAAGTAAGGGAGACTATGTACTTCAGTCACTGTTTCAAATACAGAACAGCATCACTTGAGGTGAATGGAAGTATCACCATTTCACAATATTCTCAACTTTGTATTAGGTCCTTTACAGCAGCTAAAAGGAATACATCTGACGAAGCATGCCCAGGGTTGAACTTGTCTCTAAGATTGTGACAGACTGGCTCCATAAAGTCAAATTGAAGTAAATTGGTAAATTGGTGTTGTGTCAGCATATTCACCATTTGTTTCAATGTGGGACATTTTCTTTTGGGCATCTGTTAAGCATTCTTTATGTTAGCATGGATCAAAAAATATTCCCTGTCATTTACCTCAATATGTCATTCTGAAATTCTGAAATTGCTACAGAGAAATTAAGTTTTTATCGAGTCCTCCAAATCTTTTTTGTAAGACAGTTAAATATGTTTATAATGACAAACATGAAAAATAATAAAGAAAAATAAAGAAATAATATCACTGCATGAATTATGATATAATCTCTAATTGCAAACTTTGTCCCTTTCAATACAGAGTGGAATATGGTCACGAGGCTCTTTTCAACGTGAATTAAAATTTTGCTGAAAATTTCAAGCCTTCTTTTGAAAGCAAAAGTGTTTGCTTTCTGTCACTAGTCACCTTAGTACACATGGTTTTGAGAAACAGCAATAATGTTTTCACAACACCAAGAAGCAGTGTAGTCTGTATCCCTATTTGGATATTTGGAATGTAAACCTCGAGAAATACACATGCACATGCAGGTGTGGAGCAAGGGAGGGGTACCAGACATCACATACTGAGTATTTATTTTGGATATTTTACAGCCTTCAGCTATAGATTTCCAGTTGTAATTTCATAAATTTTAAAGAAAAGCCAACCAGCATACTCTATCAGTGGGAATGAAATATCTACACCCACGCTATGAAGTTCTACGACCTTAAATAACTGCATATTATTAGACAGGTATAAGTCCTCATTTCTGTTGGCTGAAACCGGAAAGGGCTGGATCAGGCATATTTGTTAGTTTTAGGTTTCACATGTATTTGCTGAAAGGAAATAATTAAAGTCTTAGTAAAAAAACTGGAAAGCGTATGCTCCATTTCAGGTTTCAGGGAGAAGACTATCTAACAAAAATTTTCTTTAAGGCTGACCCTTTTGTCTTAGTTGTTGTCTACTCTTCCATCTTTGTTTCAGCCCTCGGCCTAACCTCTACTCCAGTCACAGTTGCCTTCTGAGTTTTCACTCAATTTCCTCCTCTTCCCACTTCATAACTCACGTTACAGTTGTCTTCTGTCCCTCATAGGGTGCTTCACCGTAGCTGGACTCTTCAGATTTGACCTGAAACAGGGGAGTGCCAGAGGTTTTCAACAGCATTGTTCCACATGGTGTTACGGGTTTACAGTCTTTTAATTTTTTTCCTCTTCTCAATGGCAGGAAAGTGTATACATCACCTGTCATACTATCAGAAATGGTTGAACTGTTTGTGGTGAAACCAATCATACTGACAAGTACTCTAAGATAAAGATAATTTCTACCAAAAATATCAGCTTTGCAAAGTTATAATTAACCAAAAAATGAAGTCTTGTAAATGGAAAACCTCAAGCAACCTTAACTGTAGGTGGCACTACTGGCTGTGTCTATGAAAAAAAAGTATTGGAAAGCTTCCAAAGGACCTCATCCTACAAATGCATTTATATACAGTTTTACTTCTGTAGAGCATTCTCAAGAATAAGGATATACAGCTATATATATATTTTCAAGTTTGTGCCTTAAGTCTATATCCCATACTTAGCAAGAGGAGTTGAATTAGCTTGTCGGTTACTACGTTTTACTTAAAAGGAAGTAAAAGATACACAAAATGATAATGCATTAGTATCTATACAAAATGAGTTAGAATGCAACAGCTGATCAGAATTAGGTGAACTCTCATACATTTTTTGCTAAAAAAGATTGATCCTTTCCTCTCAGTTTAAATTATCAGTTTCAGGCAGAAATAAGCCTAAAAGTCTTCATAATTAATGGTCTTATACTCAAGGGTTTTTTTTCCTTTTATTTATAACAGTTCCAGACAGAGTGACAAAATGTCAAAAAATGACAAAGTGCCAAAGGTAAAATGGACCACCCGCTAGCTCCTCTCAGTTTCTTTCAGAACCTTAATTCTGTTGTGTGGGGATTTTTTGGTTTGGTTTGGGGGTTTTATTTGTTGTTGTTGTTGTTTTTCATCTAAACTATGTCTAATCTAATGCAGTAAGGCGCAGGAATTACTTTATCAAATTTTGTGGTGGTTTGTATATTGTCATCAAATATGAATATTGCTATTTTGTAGTGCTAAGATATTTGTTAGATAATTCAGCTCTCAACTGGTGGCATCTACTTCTGCTTTGTGTAGCTATGTATTGGCATTAAAAGAAGAAACATCTGGTGTGTAAAAAGTAACTTGATGGCTGATTTTTAGCAGAGAGGTGAGCAGACTGTTAGCTTTTTCAAGCTTTACTAGATGGAAAAGAGATCAGGCCAACCCACGTCATACAACACTAAGATCTGTTCTAGATCAGTAAAGCCTTTTTTATCCAATTTAGTCCCATGTTAGAACTAATAATCACATTTTACATTATACATTTCTAATTTCAATGCTCATGCCATATAATTATTCTGTATAATCAAACCTAACTGGTGGTTTGCTACACTGAGCTTTTGAATGAGTATTCTGGCAGCGAAGCTAGTATTTAACTACTTATTTGAGAAATGTGCACACCCACAATTGTAGAAATTTGATAAATCTGTAATTACAATGTGTATGTGTCTTTAGCATTTATGAACAATGACAGAAAAAGAAATAACACACATCAAGCAACAAAAGGGAAGTCTGAAAGTGAATGGCATGCTCTGACAAGTTACTGTTTACCATTTTGACCAGAATGCCAAGTCTGCTCTATTTCCAGTCTGATTATAAATAAGATAATAAGTCCAGAGGCAGTTTCTATCCCCACAGAATATGCTCTTTCCAGGCAACAACATTCTGTCTCATTTGGTTATTTATTTATATTTTGTTTGGTTTTGTTTTGTTTTGTTTTATTTCATTATTCCAAATCAAGTAATATCCAGTAAGTCTCTGCCTTAGTAATTTGAGCTCCTGGGGTGGTTGTTTATTTTTAACTACCATGACAGGAAAATATTTTAACTCCACCTATAACATTATTTTGAAACTGCTATAGAATATCATGTTAAGTTTAAAGAAGAAAAACATCAGTTCTTAAGTACATATAGTAAAATATTTCTTATATGTGCAGTTTTTTAAATACAGAAAACAATGCCATCATGTATATTACAGTATTTTCAAAAGACAGGAAAAGAAATTCTTATGCTAAACAAAGTAATCATAATCCTTCAGTTCAAATGTCAAGATAATGAGAATCTGTTTTTCTTCACAATTTATTTTGTAACATAATAAGAATAAAAACATAAAATGTATCTTGTTCTAAATTGCTTCAGAATTCTTAGACTATATACAGATGTCTTCTGGATTTGGAGACATTGCAAGCAGATGCAAAAAAACTGAGAGATGAGTTGGAGAGAGAAAGTTTTAAGAAATTCAGTGGACATAGTTATTTGCTAAAGGAACATATGTTGATGTCTTTAGAATCCATATGTGAAAAAAGAGGCAAGAAAAACAATCAGAAACAAACTATTAAAACCCAGAACAAAACCTGTTTTCTGTTACGTTAGTGTTTTCTAGATTAGCTTGGAACTTGGCACGTTCTTTTTCTACAACAGACATTTTCTAGAGAAAAACATTTTACAATTTTCTAGTTAAAAATTCACATGGTAACAATGTTGCTAATTAAGAGTCAGCCATGTCTTCTTTTTTTAATCTATAAATGTGGTTCTAATCTTTTTTTTTTTTCTAAGTAAGCTTCATTTAAGAAAATTGGTGGTATTCTTTCTTTTAACAGGAAAAAAAATAATGTTGTATTAATCATTATGGTAACTCAGTATTTTGCTTTGGTCAGAGATCTAGATTCCTCTAGATTGTTTCCTATAGATAGTTCCATAAATATTGCTATACAGTTTCTACTGGAAACCTTAACACACCCTGACTGTACATAGACAAGGTAGCTACTTTCTTTCAATATCTTGAATACAGGGATATTGCAGAGTGACTTCTATGCTGTAGATAACCTCTTCCTCACTAAGATATAGCAGGGTGTTTATGCTTAGTTTCCCACAGTGGCAGGAATATAAAGAGGTGTGGAAGAATGGGTCCAAGTAGCAAAACGACTATATTCTGTTGGGAGACAGAGGGCATCAGGATCTGGGCATTTCTGTGGGAGTCTTCACCCTGATCTCCCAGTTACTTTTAGTTAGCATCAGTGTGAAAAGAGCATATAATAGCTATAGAACTAACATTCCAATTTGTCCCTTACCATTTCCCCATGGATAATACAAAATACAGTACTATATGTGAAAAATATGTTTATATCCAATATAAACTTGAATCTGTGCTCTGTAACACTGCTTTTATGCTATATAATTGCACTGTATTAACAGCCCTGCCACAAGGCAGGAGCTAAACAGCCAAAAGCTAAAGTACCTTGCTAGGGTAGAAGAGATGCATTTGTGTTCAGCAATGCCTTCTCTTGCACAGGTACAGCAGTGTTTAATATTAGCTCTTTTTAGGAGGCAGTGTGAGCTATTATCAAGCTATCAATTATTTATTAGTGGAATAACCATTAAAAAATTGTCCTCCCTGTACACAGCGCAAGCATGTTAATTTATCTAGCTACCTTAAAAGCCATTTGTCTAATTTGTTTTGTTAGCACATAGGGCCAAAATCATGCTGAAAGGTACCACATGGGCTAATTCAGGCAATGTCATGGTTTAACCCCAGTCAGCAACTAAGCACCACGCAGCCGCTCACTCACTCCCCCCCCACCCAGTGGGATGGGGGAGAAAATCGGGAAAAGAAGTAAAACTCGTGGGTTGAGATAAGAATGGTTTAATAGAACAGAAAAGAAGAAACTAATAATGATAATGATAACACTAATAAAATGACAACAGCAATAATGAAAGGATTGGAATGTACAAATGATGCGCAGTGCAATTGCTCACCACCCGCCGATCGACACCCAGCCAGTCGCCGAGTGGCGATTCCCCGCCCCCACCTCCCAGTTCCTATACTAGATGGGACGTCACATGGTATGGAATACCCCGTTGGCCAGTTTGGGTCAGGTGCCCTGGCTGTGTCCTGTGCCAACTTCTTGTGCCCCTCCAGCTTTCTCGCTGGCTGGGCATGAGAAGCTGAAAAATCCTTGACTTTAGTCTAAACACTACTGAGCAACAACTGAAAACATCAGTGTGTTATCAACATTCTTCGCATACTGAACTCAAAACATAGCACTGTACCAGCTACTAGGAAGACAACTGACTCTATCCCAGCTGAAACCAGGACAGGCAACAAGGCAGAACAGGCAAGGTCTGTTATAGCAACCTACTATACAACTCTCATAGTGAACCTTTGTGGAAGTTTTAAATTGTTATTGCAAAGAAGACCCAAGAATGAATTCACAGGAACACCTTGGTTCGAGTTTATCATATTAATATTACAACATGCAAATTTGATTATATCTGTAGCATATAGAGAAAGCTTGTAGACAAAATATTCTTAGAGTATTAGAAGGAGAGATTTATCTTTATGGTAGGCAAAGTATAATAAAATTTAGTTGAACAAATATATCCCTCTCTGAAAACTATCAATGAGAGTTTGTTTGAATATTCATTAATTTTTTTACATCTGAGGGATTATTTTTCCACAGACTCCCACAGACTCCTTTACTCAATCCTTTGTCTTACCAAATAGCAATCACCGGATTCCCACCGAACTGTCCCCTCCTTGGTAATCTTCCCACATTTCATATGCCATGACCAGAGCTCCTCTGAGATGTGCTGATCTTCCCTGGTGTCAGGAAGAGCTTGAGGTACATTCATGTGGGTATCTTTCTTGTGAAAGACAATAGTCACTGGCTCACACTTCTGCTAAACCTTAGATCACTTTTCTGGCTTTGCAATAAGGAACTCCTCATGTTTTCCTGAATGTGTATTGCTGTTTTCAAATGGTTTCGTTTCTTCCTGAAACAACTAGTACAACTGGGGAAAATGCAGTATCTGCTTTGTTTTCTCTTAGGTTCAGGAGACCCAAGCCTGCCAGGCAATCTCTGCTGCATTTTGGGTGCATATGAATGTGTATATATCTGTATATACTTTTCCTTTTTCTAGAAGGGACATCACAGAGCAATAATGGTTTTATTATCCTAGGACATGCATAAGAAAGAACTGAAGCTGCCCTAGATAAGCAACACAGTAATTCAGCACTCTCTTTTATTCAGTAATGATTTAATGTGTATTCTGAGTTTATATAAACTTGATTGATGACCCAAATGCAGCCCACATAATAACTTAGGCATGATATTGACTGGTTTTGAGGAACACAATTATGAGTTAGGTGACTGGTATTTATAAGCTAGAAGCAACCAACTTTGTTTTTTAACTGTGATACAGGCATTAGCGCTGTAAGTTAGATGTGGCCTAGTTCTTTCCAAACACCTTTTAGTAGCAGGCTCTAATGCCTATATTATACCTATACCTATATATACCTATTCTGGACTAAAATTGTTTATTTCATACTCAGCAACTCTAAAATTTCATACTTTTACAGTAAAAAGAAAACAAAACAAAACAAAACATGAAGTTGAAAAAAGTCCCTGTATTAATTCTTACAGCTGAGAAAAAAGACAAGTTCTCTGAAATGAACCGATGAAAAGAGAAGTACTAAGGTGTTGTTACATACATCAAAATAGGATTATGAACTCTGATAACATCTTAGGAAGAGATACTTTATCTCAGCAAACGAGAATAATAAAGTGTAAGATGTCTGTACTATCTGGCAAATGCTAAAGTTGGGACCATCATGTTGAACTGATTTATTCAGATGCCATAATATAGGAACAGAAACAAAATGGGCCAAGTACAATCATCAAGCTCCGGTGAAGATTGAAATATGTGTATCTGACTGTTTGTTAAGACTTAAATTTCAAGTGAATTCCAGAGATTAACACCTTAAATTTTCATTGATTTTTAACACTGTCAATAAAGACTGAGAACTCTACTGTTTAAAGTCCATACAACTGAAGCTCATAATCAATATCTTAGATACTTCCTGTCTTTGTGATCTGAATAGGTGCGATAATCAAGATTCAGTATTAAACCTTCAGTTGAATCTCAAAAGGGAACAACAGAGAATTTCATATTGTTAAACAGAAAAAGATTTGTATTTAAGTTAGATAATTAGAATTGGTACATGCAATGGATAAACTTTGGTCACATACTAGGCAGGTCCACAGTCCCAGATAGGATCACATCAGGAAGTTAGTGATTAATGATCTTGGGTAATTTAGAGCCAAGTTCATTACAAACTCAATAAATCTTAAAGCCAGGGCCATCTCATCTAACACTGATAAAACAGAGAAGGAAAATTGTTCAGCCATTGGCAGGAAGCTTGGAGAACATGCCATGAATGAGTAAAACTCAGGAAAACTATCTGGCAAAATTTAGATTATAGTTCTGTAATAACTGAAAATAGCTTTGGACAGTAGGAAACGCATATAGTCTGAGAAAGCAACAACAGAGAATAATGTTACACATATTGAAGTATTAGTGTTGATATTCAAAGTCTTTCTTAGAAACTTTATTAATTTATCACATGTGTAAGAGAACTGGATATGCAACAAAAAAAGGCCAAACCCAACATAAAGCCTAAACCAATAGCCAGTGCAAATCCCTTCGAGTTTAAGCAGCATTTATTCCCTACAGTACTATGAAAGGTCTTCCTATAAGTGGCTTCTTGAAATTCACAGAATGAATTGAGGTCAGATTTAGAGTTGGAACCCTGAATATCTCAGCTGTAGCACCTGTGCTCTGGCCACCAAGCTATTCATTTTTCTGAGAGCCCACAGCATAAGTCTGTCTAAAGAATATGTACCATAATTGAGAAATCAAACTGACTAAATCACTTCTGACCACAGTCAGGTTTGGTTTTTAAAAACTATTGCAGCATTTACATTTAAAAACCACTCTCTACCTTTTTTTTTTTTTTTTTTTTTTTTACTCTAATAGTGATAAGGCTTGAAATTTGTCATGGAGAGGTAGAGAATTTTATCCCGCTACACAGTGGATTTTTTTTTATGCCCACAGTCCTATAAAATGAGGAAAAATCAACATGTTTCACGACATCATGCATCTTCCACTTGTGTCATCTGCACTTTAGCTTGAAAGTGCTCTATAAGCCAACAGCACCTATTTGGTTCAAGTAGATACCTAGCTAAATTAAATTTTAACAAGCACTCTGGCTGTTAAACTTTATCTGCATCACGTATGGTATGTTAGTCAACTAAGAGTTCAAATGGTCTGCTGGTTACCCACAAATGTTACAGTGATGGATTAGATGTTATGCAAGTATCTCTACTGGATCAAGGTGTTCTGACAATTCTGGATGTCAAGTGAGAGAACACAACTGAAAAATGATTGACAAATGACCTATCAGCTATTGACACTTAAATAACATGAAGCCATCTTCATGTAAAGTGAAGAAGTACAAGTTAGGATTGGGTAGGCAGAGAAAGAGTCTTTTACCTTTTTGCCTGTTCACATGTTTTTGTATAAAAGCTTCTGTCGTTTCAAGGTAACTCTATTAATACATCTATTGATAATCTGAGTAATGCAGCTTTTCTTATAGAGATTCAACCTGTATAGGGTCTTACAAGGTAGATCTGAAGGTAATGCAGATTTTAGAGTAAGAATAGCCTTCCACAGTGCACTGGAGTGGAATCGAATAGTGCCAGGATTGAAACTAAAAGCACCTGCAGACCCGCTGTATTACATCTGCACTCCAGCGTGCACCATACACTTCCATAAACTGCTGCTCTGTGCACGTTTGGGTCTTTGTACCTGATGGAAACCTTCCTACATCTAAGAGCAGGTTGCAAGCATTGTTCCAGACTTAGAAGAGAAATTTTTACAGTTGGAGTACCCTTCTGTCCTCAGCTTACTGCTTAATGCTAAATGTTAATCTTTCAGTGCTGCCAGAAAAGGGTATGATGAAGGAGCACTTGTTTCCATATCAGGCAACATTCCTGGCTAATGGAGCAGCAAATGTGAGTATTTTATAAATAATTTATGAAACTCTTTAAAACCTATTTGTGGGAGATACTCACCTCTTCTCAGTCTGCACACTAAAACTCATTCATCATAGCTGAGATGGACGTATACTGTCCTGACTTAAGACAGAAAAGCTTTTTTCCTTTTTTCTTAAAGTCTAATCAGTGCTACTGTCATATGAGAATGCCTTGCACAGGCCCCTCACAGCTGCTGAAGTAGCAAATCAGTTGTAATGTGAACCTTTGCTACCTGTATCAGCAGAATAGAAAAAGACTGATGTCCCACGATTAATAGCTGAGCCCCAGAAACTAGAAAGAAACAAAGAAAGTTTCTAGACTAGTATTTTTAAAGAATCAAAGGGAAGCAACAAACTTTAAAAACAAGCTGCTAAGTCCCTTTGTCTATTTTGAAAAATTTACTGTCACTGAACAGTACTTTTTGATCAGCTACCTGAGGACATGTCCAGATACACAACTTTTTGCAAAATAATGTTGTTTTTTTGCCTGCCAATGAAGCAGAAGTTCGATATGCAAATTCTCAGAGAAAACTAGACATAGTAAACATACAAAACTATGCAGAACTGTGCTTCTTGTACTGTTCAAAGCAACAAGTTCCCTAGATAATTAATCATGAAAGCATTTTTAGCTGTAGACAGGCCACCAATGTCCAAAGGAAGATTTGCCTGTCCTTTTATACCTTTTTTTCTTCTCATATGTTTCCTGTTCCTTTTCTAAATTTGGGGGGTTTTTAAACCATGAACAGAAAAATAAAGTTTAGGGTAAGGGAAAAACCAGAGTCAGAGCAAATATGGAAATGTGCATTCTATTTTTATCTACAGATTGGTTCAGAACTAAAGTGTGTATAATTTGTATATTAACACAGAAATCAATATAGTATGTAAAGTTCATATATGAATACAAACAGTAAATAATACAAGAGTGTGCATAGTGTAAAAGACCAAATTCTCCTATGAATGGAACCTGTAAAAAGGATATTATCTTTGATAATAGAGTTTTTGTAATATTGGTAGACAAACAAGGTCTGGTTGTAGCACATATTGCTGTAGCAGATATTGCCCAATGACATGGAATTGCTTGGGTATAATTAATAGTAAAATATAAACTATGAATGTGCTATGGTTTTGATAGTTGTTGATAGTTCTTTAAACCCTGAGGTGTGGCTGCATCCTAGCTCCTTCTGGAACAAAAGTTTTAGCACATGTCATTCTGTATCTGCTTATCGTGGTTTCTATGTAGGAAGCCCAAAACTAGGGGGGAGTCATGGTGCAGATTTCAACCATGGGTCAGCGAACACAATGACTGCAGCATTTGACCATCACAGGAACCATCCCCTGTTGAGAAGTCCTCTGACTGCAATGGAAAGGCCTCTTCCATTGAGCACCAAAAAAGTCATTGTGCTCATCCTGAATATCTGTACTAAACTATATGGGTTTTTGTTATTTTTAAAACAAGTATGAGAGTTCAAGGACCAGTGTACATTAGTAATGTTACCTATTAGCCCACAAAATGCTCCATCAAGTACTAAAGGAAGAGGAAAACAGAGTAAAAGGAGTACTGTTTTTATCATCAACACTTTTCACCCCCTTCTCTTTCTTTTAATCCAAGTCCTGCTGCTCTTAGCCTGCGGTAAGCTCTGTTTCCTTGCTTTTCCTAGTTCTTCTGATAACTGTGTCTCTATCCGAATAGCATTAATGACTATCTGCTGAATACTTCTCTTCCTCAAGTGTTCTTTCAGCTGTTGTCTCATTCTGTTTACCATACTCAAAATGCTGCATTCAAATAATAGTATTTACTGCAGAAGCAAATAAGACCACTAAAAAATGAAATGTTTTTGCTATACTTAGATAACAATCCCTACATTAATGTTACAGGAACCTTAAAACGATGAGTACTGATACCACCGGGAATGACAGGCAACTAGTTCAAGTGAAAATTAAGTCACATCTTAAAAGGTCATCTTGCACTTTTTTGATTTTTTTTAAAATTTTTATTCTTTAGGAAACAATTGTCCACCTTTTATTTGCCAGAAGGAAAAATCACTAAGTATTGTAATAAGTATTGGATTTTTTTAAACAAAATATAACCAGAAATTCTAGTGTGGTGAACAATCAAAGCAGTCAGCTTTTGACTAAAAAACCCTAACAAAAGTATGCAACAATACATAAAGTATTGCCATTTATGAATACCTTTGACAATGCTGACAGACAAAAGCTTAGCTGAAAAACAGCTAATTCAAATGGCTTATATTGGCACTCCCTTATTTATCAAAAAATAACTAAATACAGCCTTTTAATGAAGACTTTTCAAAGTTGCCATTTCTGACTATGCAATGAAAAGGATTACTTATGACCAAAAAGTCGTAGTTTTATAAAGTTAGATTTTTCACCTCAGAATCAAATTTGTGTGTTTTCCTTTGACCTCATAAGAGCAAAAGTTATGATGAAGGCTTTATCAGGATAAAGAAAGAGGAAATTTGGCTATTGAAACTGAAATGTTCTACCAATTTTAAGGTAATTATACCAATTTTATCAAAGTGAAAGATCGCATTTTTAGGTAGATTATTTCTGAAAGTTTAGAAGAGTTTTGCTTTTGTTCTTCTGTTTGTCCATGAAATTAAAAGGAAATGTAACGGTATAGCTATGTTATTTTTACAGTAACAGAAAATGGAAAGATCTCCATTCCAAGAATTCCTGTTAAAAGGATACAGTTCACAGTATGAAAAGAAGCATTTTATTTTTTACTGAATTCATTTCATCAGTTCTTTAGTTGGATTCATCAATAGCATATTTGGGGAAATGAGGTGTGAAATTGTTCCCCCCTGTTGTTTTGCAAGTTCCCTAAACATGTGATAAAACTAAGTTTTAAGGAAAGAGCCTATTTGTTTGGATATTGTAAGAGTGTATATGTTAACTATAAAATGATCTTTGAAGAGAATGTCTGGAAGCATTGTACTTAGGCATTCAAACTGCTGGAACTTCAACATAAATCTTCCACTACTTGATATAGATTTCTGTAACATAGCTTCACTTTCTTGATCTATTTTGAAGTACTTAACTAACAATACTTTCTCTGTGCTGAATCCAATCCTAAGGAATAGTAACTAATTTTTAGACAGAACAAATATTTTTATTAGGATGAATCTATTTTTCACATCAGAGTGCTTGTATGCTATGTGTAGTTTGGAAAGTGATGTAGGTAATCCCCATTAATTGTGTATTTTAAAAAATTATTAATTCAGAAAATTAAATCTGAGATAAGCATATATTTTCTGAGGATCAAGTAATGTAAACCCACTCTCTGAGGATCAAGTAAACCCACTTCAGCTTGGATGAAATTATTTCCCTGCTGAGGAAATAGCTCTTCCTTTTCCTTTGATGTACCTACAATGACTGATGTGTTGTAAAATTTGAGCCCAAATAGTTTGCTGAAGCGTTTGAACAAAAAGTTCGTTTACCTTCTGCAGAACTGTGTCTACTCAAATCAAGGTAAAATATAGGTAGTTTCTGGATGTCATTTGCATCTAATCCACACAAATATTGAATCCATCCATATGTTTCTTAGTGGAACGGTGAACTCTTAACACTAGTTTGATATCAGTTTCCTAGAGTAATCTAGAAGCAGTTTACAGACAAAAATTATTCTACTTAAAGGGAATGTGTTTGAGGTTACATCAGTCACAGGTGCTGGAATAACACAAGAGCTACGTGAAGTTGCAATAAAATTAACTTTCTGGCTATGAGCCAATGACAAGAGTGTACCCTCATGCAAAAAAACCACTTTGGTACCATTTTACTTTCTTCACCTATACTTACCCTCACTGGTGACAGCAGAAGCACAATTTCACTGATTCCATATGTTCAACTACAAGGTCAGAACTACATGTGCAAATGAGTCACAGTGTAAGAAGAGACTACAAGAAGCGTGCTAAAACTGGTAAGCAGTTGCTAGTGTCTGTAGGAGAGGAGGATGCTTAGTATCTCATCTACAAAGCTCAATCTTAGAGGACTAGACTGTAAGTGAAACTTAGGACCTCTATTAACCCTGTTTGATAGTGCTTCATTGATTAAATAGATTGTGATTCTTTTGCTTCAGAAGTGATGAAAAACAGAAATAAAGAAATTCTCCCAGCTGTTGCTCATCAGATACCTACAATACCACTTATCCAATGTTAGTTAAATCTTAAGAATTACAGTAGGCCATACTAAAAGAAGTTTGAATTCCATAGGACCATGTATTCAATTGGTTAAAAAAAATTCAAATCTTTATTCTGCTTTAAGTAGTTTCAGTTCTGCATCTTTGTTTCCTTTGGACTTGCTTTCAGAATTTATCCCCTTCAATGAGCATATTTTGGTTTGTGTATGGAATATAGGGCATGGTATCCGGTCCCACTGAAGCATAGGTACAATTTTCTAAATGTGCATTGTCTTGCACATGAAAAAAGAAATAAAAAATATAAGTACAATGTAATTTCTAGATGACTACTTATAGAAATAGGAATTTAAATTCCTGAATTAAAATATTTGTGTAATTCTTGTTCCCTACATGTGTACAACTCTTGCCCCCTACACTCAGCAAAAATTAATTCAGTCTGGAACACATACAGAAAAAGATTGAATGAAGTGGGAGGAGGGATTCAGAAAATTTCTAACATTTAGCCTAGTGATATGAAAACTGAGGTGACAACTAGAATAATTGCTGTCAGTAAACTCAATGAAGAAGAAAGCACTAGGGAGGGACCTAAGGTATATTGCTGGCATGAGAACTAATGAGTATAGATGGCCATAAGGAAATTAAGGATACAAATAGAAAGCTTAGATGTTTTTAGAGAGTGAATATGATGTTGATGTCTATACATGGTGTTTGGTGCACTTATTAAATGAATACCTACTTAGAATATTAGGCAACTACATTCAGTCATCCAGGTGACTGTTTTAGTTCTATGATCCTACTTCCTATTCAAAATAATTTATGCACTGAAAATTATGATTTTGTTGTGCTTTCCTGCCACTAGGAGAGTTGACATCAGTTCTCTGAAACTGGACTTTAGCACTTCAGTTGTATGCAAGCAGAGCACTGGCTCCTTATTGAACAACATGTTAGGAGTCTTGAATTTGGAGGATGTTATCTCCTGAAGAATCTGGAGAATATAATAAATTCTAATACATCTGGAAACCAAGTATAGTCTCTGACAGGATCATTGTCCTCTGTATATTTTGATGCTATTACATACAGACCAGTTATGGTCCTTCTGAACCTATGAATTGAACCGTGACATTAACCCATTCAACTCCAAGGAATGACAATCCATTTTGTCAGAGAAACCTCACTGAATTACAATCTCGTACATGAACCAAATCTGTTCTTTTTCAAAATTACCTTACTTTCACTTCTGCTCATTCTGAATTAAATATTCTGAATTACATATCACTGTATTCCTTAAATCCTATGTTAGTTCGACACACTCATGCCTTTGATAGCAAAACTATTGTCAATTTTGAGATGATTTTGCAGATATGAAAAATACATTCCTCTACATCACCAACAAAATGCATAAAGTACTCATTGATTTGCATGAAGATAAATTAATCAGTCCTGCAGATTTTTATATCTACTTGCTTCTAAGGTAATGATATATTTGCTCCTAGAGCCCTAAATTCCTGCCCAGTTCCTGGTTTTGAGTATCTGAGAACCTGGTTGTAAACCCTCACTAAGTAATAGCTTTGTTACAGTTTCTGTGTCATAATAACCTCCCTTAATATTGACCCTAGTCTTGTCACTCATCACAACTACAGGATGGACAAATGCTTTGAAAAGGTTTTATCTTCCTCTGAGTGCCATATTTTGTTTGATGGAAATGACAAATTGCATGGTTCTCAGTTATTTGCAATAAGCTTTTCACGTCTGAATTTAGTATCCAGTTCTCCTTTCAGGGTTGCACTATCCTGAACGCTGCCTTAGTCAAAAGAGGGATGCCAGAAAACAGCCACGTCAGCACAAAGTAATTCTACTGAGGACACACTTTCAGTTTTGAAAATGAAGAAGACAAGTTTATAGTTTGTGGAAACCCCTGGATTTCCTTGCCTGATTCTACAATTCTCCCACTCTCTTACAAGTGACTAGAAAAACCTGCTTTGTCTAATTCAGTTTGGTTTTTTGATGGATGTGACAATCTAGTGAGCAACAGAGCTGCCTTTTGGTTTCTTTGACTCAAATCTGTCAGTGTACAGTGAAATCTTCAGAAGGTGCCTTTTGGTCTACTTGCTTTGTAAACAGGGTACCCATGTAGTGCTTTCTGTTATGAAACAGTAAGGTCTGGTTTTAGCTGTACTTTGTGAGGTGAAAAGCTTACCAGCATGCTGCTTCTAGTGTTGGTCTTTGCTCATGGACTGTATACATGTGGATAATAAGCCTTTTCATGTAGGTTGCAAGTATTGCTGTATGTTCTCCAGTTTCTACTGTTATCTTCATAAAAAGGCTCCATCTTAGGAGCTCATGAGCACAGTGCGAACATCTCAGCTTTGGAAGCACTTAGCTATCTCACATTCTGCTCTTTCAGCTGGGATGTGGGATACAACAGCTAATTGTGCCCCTGTTCCTCCACTTCTGGCCAGCACTGAGTTGCTTGCCAGTGCTCTGTTTTCTTGTCTTTAAGTTCACAGTCTTGCTGGGATAATAACATTTCTTTTGGAAGAATAAACAAGACTCCCTAATTTATTTTGAATGTTTGCACAAGGAAAAGGATTATCTTACTTTACAGTAACAGCCCAGAATTGTTATTTCCTTTTATATGCTTCCCTTATTGATGCCTATGTTCATAGAATTCTCCCCTATTTCAGTTACTTATTGTAAAGTTATCTTGGAAATACTATTTAAACCTTCATTCATTAAAATGCCCCTGATCAATAGCATTTATCTTAGGCCAGGTGGCTTGAAGATTCTTCAGAAATAAGGCTTGTTTAGAAAATATCTTAAAACATGTTTCTTCTGGTTGTTAGCTGCATAATTTAGATGAGAAACTAGATTTGGATTGTGTTCATAATGAGGATCTTTCAATCCAAATAAAGTTCTTCTCTTATGTATATCTGAGCTGCTGCAAAATTTTGCCAAAAAAATTTGCAAATGTAGCAATACTTCTGTTTAGCTCTTGTTCAGGATATTCTTTTCCAAAGCTTTCTTTAAAAATGAAATTCTTTAGCATATATTAAAATTTGGTTTTGGAAAATGTTTTTTTCAGAAGGCATCTCTGAGATTAGACCTGACAACACTGAGAAAAAAAACACAGCACACTTACAATCATTTCTGAAAGTAGCAATGGCAGGTTTCCGGCACAATGGGTATTAGAGCTGAATTGTTTCCATTTTCTCCAGAATTCCATTTGTGTGTCTTTTCAAGTTGGTCTCAGTGAAGAAGGATGACCTAGATGGAGGTGACTTACTGCATACTAGACAGAAGACTGCAGAAAAGAATCGCTTTGAGTATTCCCATGCAGCGCTAAGCTCTTAATCAGCTGTATCAGAGCAACGTTTGGGTGAAACAAAAACGTACAAGTAATGTCTTGTGGTGCACATTTCCATCTTTCCAGGAAAGAAAGGATCAGATTTCCCTGTAGAACAAAAGCTAGAATGGCTACTTGAACTGTGAATTATTGTATTTTCAAAAGTTTAGTTTTCTTGTAACTTTAAATTAAGAAAATTCATATTTTAAGCCTAAAAAAAAAAAAAAAGAAAAAAGAGAGATTTATTACCTCTAACATTCTTGCAGGGTAATAAACCTTTAAATCAAAGATCTGTGTCTGCATTCTTCCCCTAGATTTCATGTGGTTATTATTAAAAATCTTGGGAAAGCTGCCACTCTCTACTCACCAGCATATTAGCAGGTATTTGCTTTTTCACACCCTCAGGTTAAAAACTGGACATTAACATTTTAATAAAGTGGCACCCTGGCACAGACAGAACCTTTCTTCAACATTTTGTGTGTGTGTAGCTGGGAGGGAGTTGGGAGCTGGGAGTATGTTTCAACAGTTACTACATGGTGACTTACAAGCGCTTTTAATGGCTAAATCTTGTAAGAATAGGATGAGGTAACAGAATTGGAAGAGGAAGAATGTAAGTTAGAAAGACCAAGCACTTTGCCTAAAATTAGTTGAACCCTTATATAAAATATCTATTGAGATATATTCCTCATTATTTTCTTCTTTCTGGTTCTAGAGGTATTGGTGATGTTGAAATAAATGATAAAAATGCCCTCAGTTTAGTATTAGGTTTCATGCTAAGTAGTTGGAAGCAGCAAGAAACATTCCTATCCAGTAAAAAACAAAACAAATTCAACAAGGTAGCAGAAATGATCAATTTCTCTCACTCTTGACAAATCCTTTCCCCTCACCAAGACATGTTGCTGAAGAATGTGGACTGGCTGGTATTTTTTGCAGTGTAAAAACATATCCTTCTTGCTGTAGTCTCCACTGGTATAAGGGTTAGCCTTTCTTTAAGGCAGTCAAGCACTGAGATCCAGAGCAGAACTTGACTTTAAATAATGTGATTTTAATACTCTAAATGACATTCCTTTGCCTGCACAAGGTCTCTGTTATTGCATTTTGGCTTGAGTCAGCACATGCGAAACAATGTGGAGGAAAAGAAGTGAATGTTGTGTCTGGAAGTGTGATACAGAAAATCAATATATGTACTTCTTCAGTATGGAGTGTGTACATCAAATATATTTCACTGAGCTATCCTAGTTTACCTTCAGTCAGTGCAGTATCCTTTGGGGGCTGTGAAAGTACAAAAATTCATGACCAAGTGACAGAAGAACAAGAAAATACCTGTGAAACCTGGGCAAACACTCCATACCTATGTTTCAAATTTTAAAATTAGTTGGGCTCCTGCTGGGATTTTTATTAAGTAGTCAGTAGGCTCTCAAAGGGGTTTTCTAGTCTGCAGTGGACATAGCTACTGGGCCTGTTGAAATGTTTTTCACTCACTGAGTACTCTTATACACCTTTGTGTGTGCATTGTCAGGAAGTTTGTTTCAAGCATTTTCAAGTTAGAGATTTGTGTTGCTGAGATAGTTTGAAGCAGTTTTCCTGATATCTCTGTTACAAATTATATCGGGAATTAACTTTGACATACTAGCTTTGTCATGCAGACTTGAAAAAGTAATGAAAAGAAAAGAGAAAATATATATTGAAAACATTTGCAATATCAGTTTTGATGTTGATTTGCATAGCCAACATGATGATCCCTTGTGTGCTCTGTATCTTGTTGTATCTGTCATTTGTCAGGTTCTTTAGAACAGCTCTAACTCCTGCTAAAGATAACACTAAGCATAAAAATACTTAATTCTTTGCATCTAATTTTTGAGATCTACATAATTCATGTTAATCCTCAACCGTTACAAAGATAAAAGTGCTGTTTAATTGATTGCTACTGAAGACATTTAACCAAATGTTCATAAAAAGTAGCTGGGAATTGAAATAGGAGATTTAACACTTCATTGTGTAATTCAACTGATTCAGGAATTTTAAGATGATTTACAGCTCCAGGGTGTTTATTCAGTCTCATCATTATTGTATTTGAATGCAGTCTGGAGATTAATAGGAATGGAAAGACAGCAATTAATTGTTCTATTGCAGCAAAATACATATGCAAAGGTCACTGCATTTCTTTACTCATGCAGGTACTCTTAGGAAATGGCCCTTTAAATTATTGTTCATTTTCCAAATGACGTTAACTTTATAGCTTTTTTTTTTTATACAGTTAGAAAAAATTAATATTCTAGTTTACCTTACGTGTAAATATAGCAGCAGTACACTATTTAGTCTGAATATTACCAGCATTTAGATATGATCCTATTGTTTCATATGCTTTTTCCTGGCTGAGAAATGCACTTATTCTGAGTGAACTGCTAGAGTCCTGTACTGGTTTTGGTTCTTCTACTTTCAGAAATACTGTTAGTCCAATCTCAAAATAAGGAACAGTCACAATAGCCTGTGATTTATATCTATACTCTGCAACAGGAATATTTGTTTCAGTAGATCAGACTTTTCATGAACTCAAGTCTAAGTGAAGAAGTGCATATGGCAAAAGTGGTTCACTGAGCTATCCTAGTTTACCTGCAGTCAGCACAGTATCCTTTGGGAATGAAAAGTTGTGAAACTATAAAATTAATGATCTTTCAATCTCTCCACCCACAAATATGTGCTTTGAAAAAGATAAAGCATAATTAGAAACTTCTACCATGAAATGAAATTCACTTTGTTTCTGCATTTAATTGAGTTTAACATAAGTGTTGTATCACTCACTTGAAGAGAAATTGTCAGGTGCTTTAGATAGCCAGCTACTTCGAAAAACAGTAAGTGAACAATTTTAAATCAATTCACTAACTGCTTTTCTTGGAAAAATTATTTCCTGAATGATTACATATGCTGAACAAACTGAAAAATCATAAATAGAGATAAATAGATTTTTTTTTTTTTTAATTTCAAGGAAGGTTTCTAGGAAAAGGTTTTTCAGTACAAAGAGTGTATATGAGGTTAGGTTTTGGAAGCATCTGAGAGAAGATTTCAGTGAAACAGAAGTGGCTGCTGGTATCCAATGGGAGCATATAAAAATTGACATTAAAAAAGTGTGAAGGCGCCAATATATTCTCTAAATCTGTGTGGAACAGGAATCTCAAAAGCAAGATGGAAGATGGCAAAAGCATTGTTGATATCATATGTGGAAAAGACTTGTTGAGTGTTTCAGCTGGTGAATCAGAAAGTTTGCTCATAAGTGAGCAAACAGGGAGTCAGGGGAAGGTATACTAGGTATATTTCTGTTGTACAAGGTGGGAGAAATATTCATGGCAAAGGAAGAACATGCACAGAAACAAATCAGAGAAGGTACTTCCAGAGTGAAGCTTGCCAGATACCACTCATATTACACCAGCTGCTTAGTGATAGAGGATCAAAGTCAGTATCAAGGAAGAATGCCTATCAGCTGGTGATGGCTATGACAGGGGAGGCTGCTGTATACTACATCATTTGTTTTGCTATGGGAAGAAGAAAGAAAGTAAATGGACTTTTTTTTAAGCTGAGCGAGGGAAAAGGGAACATCCCCCACATGATACTAAAGGAAACATAGGGTACCCCACTTGTTCTTTTATAATAAGATTCATTATGACTACCCTATTTTCTGTCATCTGCATGAAATTACAATATTATTAATGAGAACATCTTTGCAATATTTTGTACAGACAATAAAATAAATGGATTTTGAAAAGTAAAATCAGTAGTTTTTCAAGAAAAGAAAAAAGAATAGACTGAGTTTTCTTGGCAGTAGAATCAAGACATTTAGTCAGATCTATTTAAAGAACAGAAGACTCCTGATTAAAGGACAACTGATGATACTAGGCAAAATTTAGCATTTGACTAGTTCCAAATAAGGCAAACTCAACTGCTGGTTCTTTATCATTATACTAATAAAAGTGATTATTGCAGTTGTGGATTTTTCTAATTTTGTTACAAGAGGCTTAACATACTAAAATCTATGATAAAGGAAATAGAAATCAAATTAAATTAATGATTCACTGTTATTTTATTGAAGTGGAAATTACAATATGTTTTTCAAGGTTTTGTATAGGTTCAGTAACACCATCATGATGATAATACAGGATTTTAGGTGTCAATTGATATGTTCAGATTACACAGGTACTATTAATTATTCTTTAGTAATTCAGTTTGATTACAAAGCCAACAAAAAGCAATGATTCAATTTCATCTTTCAGTACCTCATGCAACGACCTTAGACAGAAAAAAAAAAATCCTTTTGCAAAACCAAATTGTCAACTGTAATATATGAAGTAAATTACATTTTTTATTTTTTTGTTGCTGATTTCATTTTTTCAAAGCAAAGCCTTGTTTTACATTCTTTCTAGTTTTAAAAGTGATTTAAGTAACTTTGATCAGACAAAGCTGTCCATTTTCTAAGATTCAAGAGGAGAACTGAACTGAAATATTGCTGTCCTACTAACCAGGACAATCTTCCAGGAGACATTCAGGCCAAGAGAAACAATGAATTCAGCTTTCTCATAGGAAAGGCTTTCACTCCTAAGCATTTAAAAGGTACACACAATCTTCCTGGGTTTAATTTTAATCAGCTACTGCTGTGATTGCAGTCAGGCCAATTTTACAGCTGTAAAATGGTTTAAAAACCACTTGTTAAATGCACCTGATGACTTCAGCAGAATCATGCCTCTTTCCAGGATCCAAATAGGACTTTTGTAGGAGAAATGTGTGGACTTGCCTAAGGCGGGGGTGTCTTACACCTGCAAAGAAGCAGGACTCCAAGTACTTGCAACACTTTGTGTAAAAGAGGGAGAGGTAGTGTGAGAGGAAGCTGTGTAGGAAGTGAAGGGGGAAGAGATGTATATGTGCACTTGTGACATGCATGTTTGGTTAAGGTCACAACTTCAGGCTGATGTGCTTCAGTTTTATTTAAGTTTTGGTTAGGTGCCTTAGCATGCTACTGGAATTGCCCGTAATCATTGCAGTCCTAGTTTGGATAATTTCCATATGCAAACACAGAGCTTTGAAGATGTGGTATCTTAGCACAAAAGATTTCACTGTTTCCCTTTGAACAAGACAAGATGCTTACTCGATATAAATAGCACAAACAATATGGCTCAAACCATAAAAAAGAGTGACAGCTGTGCAATTAGTAGCCATATAACAATAAATGTCTATGAGAAGCTGGGGAACATGCATATGCGGCTGGTGCCAATCTACATATATCACAGTAATTAACAAGAGTCCCTTGTTTGAGTAATACATGCAACAAAAGTTTCAACTAGGAAAGTGAAAATTTACAAATTCTTGAGTGTCATTTGTTTTGAAAAGTGACCACTTTCAACACATCAGTTGGGTATGTTCAGATTTATAGTGCTCATTCTACTTCAGCTAAGTTTTTAATGCATGTGTAAAAAATATGGTATTTAACCTCTTCATGCTCACACTGTCAGAAGACTCAGAGATTGCCTTCTCTCCTGGCTTGTATTGCCACAAACCAGTCCAATAGACTACCTAGTTTTTAGTTTCATAAGCACTAAATATTCAAAATTGCATAGGTATCAGTCATGACAGGTATCAGATTGCTGAAAATGTATCAAGTGTAGAAAATGAAAATGTGCTATGATAAAGTCATACAGGTAAAAAAATATAAGGGGGAGGGAAGACTTTTTTTAATGGTGGGTTATATTGTTATATACCAGGATTGATTCTCTGTTCCTCAGAATATAATTTATTTGTGAAATACTGTTGTTCCATCTTTGATAGATAAAACAAGAAAGAAACTATACATGAGGGACACCATGTTGCCACTGGTCAGACTTTTTTTTAAAGTGAAATTTCACTTTTTGCCTTTCTGGTAAAGTAACAAATGCAAACATAGGTGAAGTAACAATTCAGGTGGAGATCAGTCTTACCAAAACACAGCCTCTAAAATAACAGTCATCATATATATTCAAATAAAAATTGCAAGTTACTGTAAGTTTAATGATGACTACAGTTTACCCTTGTGACACAGGAGTCATAACAGATGCTGGAGAAAAAATAAAGCTATGATTTTCAATATCATCCCACAAGATAAAAAAAAAAGAGGGGGGGGAATTTTCAGAATTAAAGCACTTACAATAACAAATCTAATTTCCTAGAGCGACGTTTTTCTACATTTCTTAGAAATGAAAATGTCTTCCCCCACTGAGACATTTTGAATATACATAGGGTAAAGAATTAACTGGAGAGAAGCTAAATGTAAAGATTTTCTTGAGTTTCTCTGTGCAGAGAACCCTTGTTGTCTTGGCCTGGATATTTTCATTTTAGAGTCTGTTAATGCAGGAGTTCATAATTCTTTGCATGAACTGGCCATGGGTTTCTGTTCTCTTGCCGTAAACTTTGTGTTTCCACGCATGATCTTTTTGAAGACAAAAAACAAGCATGGCATTTGTTGAATGAGCAGTTGCTTAACTGCGGGCTTCATGTATAGCAAATGAATTCAGTTTCAAGTTTTGCTTTAATATCACAGTCCTGCACACAGATGACCTGAGTTTAGTTAAGGTAATACCTACGGCAAACTGAAACTACAATTACTGTCAGTGCTAGCATATTTTAAGCATCACTGCTGCTACCAATAAGAACATACAGTCTATGTTATACTGTGATTTGAGAATACGTTTTGTTTAAATGGACAACGCCCCCCTGGAAATCAGTGATGTTTTTATATAATTTTTAAACTTAGTTTCTCCTCATTCAGTTAATATCTGCATTACTTAGTAATTTTCTAACCTTTTTACCACAAATTATAAGCTTCTACAGAAGTTTAATCTAAATTATCAGGTAGACTTTTTAAGTGACGCTTTGATCAGAGCAACTTCTATCAAGGACTGCATTCACTACCGGGTGTCTGAAGATGTGTCTGTCAGTAGACCTGAGTACGCCTTTTCCATCTGACCACACACACAGTTGTACTTTTAGGGAAATGCTTTCAAGGCAAAATATTTGTAAGGAATATTTGGTTTTCTTCTTCCTGCCCCGGAGCTAAAAACTCTCAGAAGTTGTTAAAAAAATGTGAGCACTCTGACTTCATCCTAATCAACTTCAAATACAAATGAGTGAGGCTGCAGACTTTCTCAAGCAGAAAGCACAGAAAATTGCTACAAAAATCCCCACTGCTCTTTCAGCAATACCACTGAATGAAAAAGAATAAATTGCAGGGACGTTAAATACACTTTGCAGAATACTTTGTTTATTTATACAGTTCAGTAGTCTCTAGACAATTTAGAGTTTTTACTTGTGTAATTAACCTATTGACCTCACACAAAAAGGTATACAAACAATACATATCTCTTACTAGTTCGCTATTCCAGTGAATGTGAATATTGATTTTGTTATTTGAAATGCTGCACAAAAATAGTTTTCAAATTAAAGGAAAAAAAAAGCAGCACACAACCAGGAAATCCTTCTTTATGGTCATTCCATTAGCTGCCCCCCTGCTTCAGTTTTCATGAAACTTTGATTTTGACAGATTTTGGCAATCACAAGTGCATATATTTAAGGGAAACAAAACTTTTTTATTAATAAGTGTAAACCATAAACACAGATCTGAAGCGTCTTAAATACGGGAATGGCTCAACTCTTCATGCCAGCTCCATGCCTTTGAAGTTTTCAGGTTTATCAGAGAACTAGCCTTCAAGATTACACTGGTCATTTTATAGCTGTGGTCACAATATACTTAAACATTGATTATATTCCTTTATCAAGAAGGCAGTAAAATCAGAGAAATCTTGGCTAATTAGACCACGCTCTCTCATGAATTTTTGTACAGTACAGTTGATATTTTTCAAGGCTGTTACTAAATATTTAGATGTTGCACGATTTGGAAACAACCCTCTTGATGAACTCTCATGATTTAACTCCAGCCAGCAGCTAAGCACCACCCAGCCGCTCTCTCACTCCCCCTCGGTGGGATGGGGGAGAGATTTGGAAGAGTAAAAGTGAGAAAACTCATGGGTTGCGATAAAGACAATTTAATAGTTAACGCAAAAGCCGCACAAGCAAGCACTGCTTCCCATCGGCAGGCAGGTGTTCAGCCACCTCCAGGAAAGCAGGGCTCCATCACGCGTAATGGTTACGTGGGAAGACAAACACCATCACTCCGAACGTCCCCCCTTCCTTCTCATTCGCCCAGCTTTATATGCTGAGCATGACATCATACGGTCTGGAATATCCCTTTGGTCAGTTGGGGTCAGCTGTCCCAGCTGTGTCCCCTCCCAACTTCTTGTGCCCCCCCAGCCTCCTCGCTGGTGGGGTGGTGGAGGAAGCCCAAAAGGCCTTGGCTCTGTGTAAGCGCTGCTCAGCAGTAATGAAAACATCCCTGTATTACCAACACTGTTTTCAGCACAAATCCCAAACAGCCCCATACTAGCTACTATGAAGAAAATTAACTCTATCCCAGCCAAAACCAGCACATGAACAGAAAAACTAAGTTGTTGACAGCTTTGGCTTGTTGCTAGCTATACTGTTGTCTCCTGGCTGTGGGTTAACTCCTTGCTAGCATGGACATCTGCTCTTCAGTGCTTGCACAGTTTTCTGGGGATTTCTTCTGGGGGACAGCTGGGTTTATACTTTCAGACATGGCAAAAACAATATTTCTGCCAAAACTGTTATGACATGTGTGGCAGTACATCCCACCCCCCCAATCCTGCCAGCAGGAAACAAAACTTCTCCAGGAAGGGAGAAGGGGAAGGAAACCCTGGAGGCTGCGGGTTGAAATTTGAACTGGCCAATTGAGATGTGCCAGGTACACCGAGGTGACCTTCCTGGCCAATAGAATTAAATGACCCCAGGTCAGATTTGACAGGGGTATAAATGGGGTCCTGCCAGAGGACATGTGGGAATCAGTCCTCCTCGGAGCAGCGGGTCTGCACTCGGGGACTCCCCCTCGGGTCGGGGCACTGCCAGAGGTAACTCCTCGAGGGAGAGAGCCCTCAGCTTTTAGGTGAGTGATACGCGCGTTTTGAGCCATCACTTTAAATCCTGGGGATTCTTAAGTCGGCCGTGTAGTATTAATTCTCTTTACGTCATTGAGCCTGTGGTTTTATAAGATGTTACCGGACTTCTAACTAACTTTTGCTGAAGAATAAATCTGAGTCTTAACACCTGTTGGATTTGGTTAGTCGTGCATCTGTAACAACATGTGAAGGTAAGAAAAGACATTCATGCTTTTGTTGGCCCTCCTGTCCTATGAAATGGATGTATAATTTCTGAAATAACTTGTTATCTTGGATTGAGATAAATATAGCATTTATGATTTGTATATACTCCCAGATAGCCCTAATGCAAAAAGGTTAAGTAAATGAAGTTATGTGATGACAGATGCACACTTATTGTCAATTAATTGACTACTTCAAAGGAATTTGCAGCACTAAGTTGCCAAAATTGTTCTGTATGTTGCTATCAGAACTACTAGCCCTTAACTAATAGAAGAGCTTAGCAGAATGGTTCTCAATTATTTGTTTTTCCATGTGGACTGCAATTTACTAAAAAGTACTCTCTCAGGGATCCCCTGTTCTCTTGTTAATAACATTTCTCTAAATTGCTTGCAAAACCTGCTTACATAGGAGAAAAAATCTGGAAAGCAATTTTATTCTCATTTCTTTTTGTTGCTGCTAAATCCCATGTAAAACCAAAGACTAAAACCTGGGAGAAACTAACCTTTTAGTCCAGCTTTGCAGCAGAATTTTGAACCTGAAGAGGCAGAAACATGCTTATCTGACGTCTTAGTAGCTTGAAGATGGTGCTACTAATGTTATTGGGTTTTTTTAAGCCTTTAATATTTTTTTTTCTCATAAATATTAAAGTAGTACTTGGTCAGTGTTGGAAATGAGGTATGAAGCAATCACTAGTAGTAGTTTTGCGTGACAAAGCACCTTTGTTTTTTTCCCCATGTTTTGAAGTCTTCACGATAAATCTGAGCAGCCCATTGAAACCCTCGTTCCTGCATTTAAATTGTGAAGCTGTAGTCAGCCCATTGGTCATCCTGAGTGAGGTAAGAGCTGCTTTGTACTTCCCTGAACACCAATGAGAGAAAATGTCATGGTGCAGGGATGCTTGCGGGAGCAATGTATTCATAGATCCCTGTATTGATAATCTCTTTCTAGGAAGAGTGGGAATTACTATGGCTATAAAGGAAACAGAGCTACTTTTAGCCCTTGGCAATCTTTCATCAGCTACAGGTATGTACTGACTAATGTGATGGGGGTAGGGGGGGAGGTGGCTGACATCCCTCTGCCCCTTTGCCATCACTTGCACAGTTAGAGGGGTCAGATTGAATTGCAGCATACAGCATGTCTGGCCTGTGATATAGCCCTGCTAAGTGCTGGTTTTGGTGGAAATACTGTGACATGGTTCAGCTACAAGAACTAAAACTGCACAGTTTGATTCCAAGCTCATCTACAAACTTTTTCCTAGCTTTGGCAAGTTTGTTGTTGTACCCTCTCCTTAGCTAGGAAGTGAGGCTAACACTTGTACCAAGTATGCTGAAGAGAGTTGCTTGTACTTGTGACGTTTTTTTCATCCTCTGTAATAAAAGATCCAATAAAAATGTATGGATTAATATGAAATCTTGCAAGTGTATATATATCAACACATTTCCCAAAATGAAATTATGTAAAGCCTGGACTAGTTACCATAGCTATTCAGGTTGTGTAATTGCTTTAAATATGGCAGGGGTTGTTTTGTCCTATGTTTTTTTAACAGATTTTGAATAACTAGACCTCTGGAAATTATCTTTCAGACTATGTGTGGGAGGGGAGAGGATTATTTAAGTAACTGAATGAAATGGCCAATATTTTCTAATGAAAAATTAGAAAGAAAGAAGGCTTTCTAATGAAAGCCCTCCCTCTGGGGAAGACAGGTTGCCTTTTGGGTAAGTGATTTTACCTGCCAGTCACACAGATGTGGTTCAACAACTGACCCCCCTCCCCAACCCCTAAGCCACGTGGTGATCTGAATTTGGTGCCCAGTCAAAGTACAAATATAAACCTCAAGCTGCCTTTAAAAAAAGCTGACTCTGTGGTGAGGAAGGAATGACTAGAATGTACAGGAGGAAGAAAAGTTTGTGCTTAAAAAGGCTGCAACATTTACATGTTACAAAGAAGACAACAAAATAGGAGAAAAAACTGTGTGAAACAATCCAACAGTTATAAAATGACAGGTCCCAACTCTCCAACAATCAGCTTCTGTTGAATGATTAAACATAAAATACATACGTAAGAAAAATATATTGCTATTTTATAGGTATATACTATGCACAACTCTATAACGTCCATTTGACCTAAAGTTTTCTCAGTAATAAGGCAGTCAAAGTCTCAGCAAAGCTGATGCATTCCACTTAAAAGATCAGAAGACTGATTTAGAACATTAGCAGATTTGTTGCTGGTTTTGCGCTTCAGGATTTGAACAAAGAACTTATGTCTGAAAAGTCAGAATAGATTTTAAATAGTATTTTGTATTTATATTTAAACAATCTTTTCCCAGTAGCCTTTGCATATTTTTTAAAACCTAATTTCCAAGCACGTATTCAGGACTTCTTCTGAAAGTATAATTTCTAGAAAGTTTCTAATTCTCTTACTAACATGTTCTGTAGGAAAAAACCCAGCACAAATAAATACACTTCAAAATTTACAGCAAATTTTAAAATCAGTAAAAAGTTTGTAAAACCTCTAGAGGTTTTGGAGTGGTTTTTTTGGGGGGGGGCTGGGTCTGTTTATTTTGGGTTTTGTTTTGTTTTGGGTTGCTGGTTTGGGCTTTTTCCACAAAAGAGAAAGAAAAACAACCCAGGATTGTTTTACATAACATAAAAATATGTTATTAATTTGGAAATTGGCAATAGATTAATATACAATTGAGCACAAGAATGAGATGAATAATGGTTGCTTATGAGGGAAGCCAAGTCTGTGATTTGTTGTGAGTAATGAAGAGCTAATTTTGGTGGACTGAGAGATATTCTGCTTGAAAAGTCAAGGTAGCTTCCAGAGGATTTGGGAGTGCAACAGTAATGTACCCCATTATACACTTTTGAGGTGTTGTTTTTTTGCCTCATGCAGCTAGTCAGCCCTAATACCTGGGGAACTAGAGAGGAATGTGTGTCACTTCTTGAGACAGCAAATGAAGCACTATTTTTCCCCAGCTCTTCGCAACAGTACAGTCCAAATTGGGCCCTAATCTGGCCTATCAGAACACAGTTTTACAGGACTAGCTCAGTGCACCTTAAGACCTACTTTGACTTTGCTTTTCCTTTGCTGAACATTGTAGTGGCTTTGAATATTTAAAACCTGGTGAAGTTCATGGGACTACAGTACTCCAGGACAATGGAAGCATCTCTGTGGGTATAGATTTGTCTAAACTCAACTGCCCTAAACATTTAAGTAAAAATGTGTATATAAGGACTAGTGCTGATGCAAATGTGAGAATTAAATGTGGAATGGGACATACAAATCAGCTGGTTTTATTCTGCACTGGACTGAGAAGCACTCTAGCCAAAGCAAGCAGGACGGTATGATAAAACTCTGATGTGCTGGTACCATGTTGATGTAAGATCTGGCGCAGCATCACTCTGTCGACCCATGCACCTTCTTTATGCGGTGGAGGTGTATCCTCTTAGGCTACAGATGGAAACTAAAGTTCAGTAGCTCTCATATATTCACAATCAAGTTTGCCTATACATACTAAATTTCTCACAATTTTTAAAACTAAAGTACACGTGCTTCACCTTCTGTGGCATTGACCCACATCAGTTTTCTATAAACAAGTAAGATTATGCTAAATTATACCAATATGATAAAGATGAAAGAAAGCAAAAGCAATACAATGAATCTCAAAATATAAATAATAGAACTCATCGAGTATATGATATTGAAGTTGGGATATTAGAAATAAACTTACCATTGTTCTGTAATGTCATGAAACTATAATAATAAATGCCATTTAACTAAAGTAATAACAGTTACCTAATACACAAGCTCATACAATTGTTAAAAGTAGAGATGCATAAATTGCATTAGCTTCATAAACTTCCCATGAGTTAAGCTTCTATATTAAGCTTTGGTAATGCTTTTCTTTTTCAGAATTGAAACCAGGATTACATATAAACATGAACTTAAAATATAAAATAATGAAGTAGACTTGGATAAATTGTCCCAGGATTTTGGCTGCCTGTACTACTGTAATGTTTTTGGTTTTAGCAACAAATATCCTTTAACTAAATATAGCAACACTGTGTAATTTTACAGCAGTTCATCTTTGGCAATTAGTAGTCTAGTTTGGTTTAATCTTTCCTAAGGTCATATTCATTTTTTTCAGAGAGAAGCAAGAGCATATTTTCACTATGTTACAAAATGTAGAAAGGAACAAGTTGGAGAAAAATAAATCTCCCAAAGGCATAATTTCCAGACAATGATTATAGTTCATATTTAAAGAAAACATCATATGGAAAAGTCTAATTTAAGTGAATGAAAGACAATTGTGAAGACAAACAACACATTAGACAGGAGGACAAATCACAAAGGATGACAGATTCAAAGGGACTGATGTCTTCATAGCCTTCTCCAAAGATGCAGACCAAGACCAGTTGTCATTTGCTGACACGCGACAGAGGAGTATCTTTTAAAGTTGAAGGAGAGCTTAACAAGAAAGGATTAAGACAGAAATCTAATTTAAACAATATCTTCCTTTCTCACACACATGATTCATGTTCATAATTAATGCCAATTAGAGTTGAACTCAGTACTATACGGCAGTTAATATTTTTTTGGCATTGCAAAGAGTGTTATATCTAAGTGCACATAAGGACATACTGTATTGGGTCTGGCTGAGATGGAGTTAATACTCCCCATAGCAGCCCTCATAGCGCTGTGCTCTGCATCAGTAGCTAGAAAGGTGTTGATAACACACCAGTGTTTTGGCTACTGCTGAGCAGTGCTGGCACAGCATCAAGGCTGTCTCTCCAACATTTTTGCCCCCCCCCAACGGCAGGCGGGGGCAGGGCAAGATCTTGGGAGGGGACATAACCAGGACAGCTGACCTAAACTAACCAAACAGATATTCCATACCGTATGACGTCAGCTCAGATATAAAAGCTAAGTGAAGGGGGGCATTTTTGTCTTCCGGAGCAACCACTACACGTACTGAAGCCCTGCTTCCCAGGAAGTGGCTAGACATCGCCTGCTGATGGGAAGTAGAGAATAATATCATTTGTTTTTCTTTGCTGTCACACGCGACCTTTGCTTTCACTTTATTAAACTGTCCTTATCTTGACCCACGAGCCTTTTGTTATATTTTATCCCCCTGTCCAGCTGAGAAGGGGGAGTGACAGAGCGGCTTTGGTGGGCACCTGGCACCCAGCCAGGGTCAACCCACCACAAGATATGTGTTTACTGTTTATGAATAATACTATGCTGAAAGGTCATTTTTTAATGTCAGTGTCAGCGTTTCCTTCTCTAAGTGTATTTTCAGAAGCAACACATCAGATTCTTTCTATGATCACACTAGTATAGATCTTATGCAAGAATATTAATACTCTTACAAAACCTTGAATTCCCTTTTTCTTAGTATGATGTGCATGTTCACATAAAGAATTTTTTAAGACTTCTGATTCTGGATCATCTGAGAATCTGCTGGTGAAAACCTTTATCAAAATTACTCATCTACGGTTCAAAGTTGAGGTCACTTCCTGTAATTGTTGCGCTGACCCATACATTAACTTGACTGAAGTTTCATTCTCAGGGAAGTACTTAAAAGGTGACTAAAAAGGGAATGGAGGCTCTCTCTTCACAAGGAGTCAAATGGAGAAGACAAGGGGCAACAGGTACAAGTTGCACTGGGAGAGGTTTTAGCTCGACACAAGAAAGAAATTTTTTACAGCAAGAACAGTCATTTACTGGAACAACCATCCCAGGGACATGGAAGAGTCCCCATCACTGGAGGTTTTCAAGATGCAATTGGACAAGGTGCTAGGCAGTCTCATCTAGGCTCCCTTTCCCACGAAAGGTTGGACCAGAAGATCTTTTGAGGTCCTTTCCAACCTGGGCTGTTCTATGATTCTATGATTATATTCATACTTACAAGGTAGGTTGCTTTCCGTCCTGTGCTGTTGATGTTGAAAGTCTTCCCAACTCTTTTCTCCTTGGAGTGCTGTGTCCAATGTACCATCTCCACGCCAGTCTGGTTATGATGATGAAGTATTTGGTAGATAGAGGTGAGACTCCCGGAATCAGCCCCAAGCCATTAGGCTCAAGCTGGTAAGACCTGCTGGGCTGTTGTTACACATACATTTTTGATCAGCTTGTGTTTGACACAGCTTAGTCATGTCAGTCTGCAAAAGACCACACAGCCAAGTCCGCTGAGTCCTTTCAGTATGCATGAGTAGAAGAGAACTGTATTATTCAAGGTTGTAGAAAACATGACACATATTGAGATGTAAGCTGATAAATACCTAGATGAGAGATTTCACTACCTGAATGGCAATGGAAGGCAAATGTCATAGATGTGCAAACTACTTGGATGTGCTCACTCAGATAGAAACTGGATTTTCAGATTACACTTAGGGTGTCATTTGAGTTGTGAGTATTGATGGAAGATGTTACCTGTAAAAGTAAAAAATGAGAAACATGTATCAATTAGGAATACATCTGTTTTGTCATCTGCAGAAAGGTGGCATGAGGCTTTATGTCAGAAGAAAACCAGTGAGACACCAATGTAACTGCTGCGAAGCTTTGAATGATGAGTAAAAATACAGTTCAGAAGACATCCCAGAAGAATGAACAGGGGTGTTCAAAAAGAATTAAGAGACAACAGCATCAGTGAGTAGATAATAAGATTTCAGGAAAGGGACCATTGCCAAAGGCACCTGACTTAGTGAGAAGCATGGTTCTGAGTTTTGGGTTACCAGAGTTTATTATAGACTTGATCATGAACAGCCTAGTGGAGTCACAGGGGGTAAAAGTAGCCTGGAAATAGTCCAGATGGATCTGGAAGAGAGAAAAACTCTCAGCGCTACAACATATTCACTGATATTAGAGCTGGGGAGGGGGGCAGGGGCAAGGCAGTGAAATGTGTGCCTGTTCTTTTTAAGGTAAAATAGACTACATTTTGTTTATGCATAGGTAAGTAAAGTAGTAGGAGCAAACCAGAGGTTAAAGAGAAGAAAACGGTAGCCAGCAGTATTCCTCCACACATCTCCTGGAACAGGTCCCAACAGTGTAAATCATCATACTGCTATTAGCTTCAATGTTGTCTTAATTTTTTAAGTGTCCTGAGGGACTTCTAAACCCATGAAGGCTTATGGCTGTATAGCAAGCTAGCTTTATTTGTCATTTCTATTTTGGTCTTAGCTGAATGTTGGAAATCTGATCAAGGAGCAAACAAGAATGTTTGAAAACACCGCAATTAGCATTCCCATATGTTGAATAACATCTTATTACATTCTGTGGGGCTGGGATTTTTTTTTCATTTCTAGCATGATTCATAGCTTGCTTCAGTGAATCAAAAAAAAACCCCAAACCCCACAAACCATTCAAAAAGTAAAAATCCTTCAAAGAAATGTATTTCAAGAAAGCCAGGTGCACTGGATATAGACCCAATTTTCAGCACATACTGAGTACCACAAATGAGAGCACAAGACTTAACATGATATAGACAGCAAAAGTTAAATATGCATAGCACAACCAGAAAATAAGTTTATGGAGGATTCAGTAGCAAATTGGAGTATGGAAAGAAAAGTAGCAACAATTGTTCATATACTGACAGTTAATGATAACAAACAAACGGTTTGAGGTAGGGAAGCCTCAGAAGTATCCAGATTTTCAACTTTGAGGGAAACCTCATAGTAGTGTAGATGTTTCATGAATATTTTCCCTTCTCCCAAGGAACCATACCTCACCTTTCTTTCTATATCCACCACTGCTTCCTCTCCACAGAGTTCCTTTTTCTATAAGTCTCTATTTCCATGTTTGTTTTGAATAAAACCTTTTCAGCTGTCTCTGTCACTTTGTAAATATGATAAAAAAAGGAAACAATAGCTTCGATGAAACGAAAGAGAAAAGCAGTAGTCTTGCCACCATGCACCAGTGTGAAGAACCTGACTCTGTCTTCTCAATAGCCACCCTGTAGGTACTCGGGGGCTGCTTTTATATCCCCCATGAAGCCATCCCTTCTCTAGGCCAAACAAGCCCCAGTCTTGCAGCCTCTGCTCACAGGGTGAGTGCTTCAGCCCCCGATCACCTTCATCCCCTTGACTCACCCCCTTTTATTGATATCTTTCTTGCACTGGGAGGCCCAGAGCTGGACACAGTACTTTATATGTGGTCTAGCACACACATCAGAGCTGAAAACTCAGATTTATGTAGGAATAGAGCTTTTTCAAAGAGAAGCACTGGGTGCTTCATTGGCAAAATCTGTGTTAATGGTTCATTTTCGTAACATTTATAAACATCCAATGTTATAGAGGAATGCTACAGGAGAATGCCTATGATTTACTCGCATCTTGCTTGTTCATATCAATCCCAGTAATATCAAGAGCACAAATAACTTGATAAATACATGTGTATATGTAAAATGAAGTTTCTTATTTGGAAATGAATTCTTTCTACTTGACATAGCCAGAAAGAGAACTGAAATGTTGAATGATTTTGTTGAATAGCATTAGATATAGTTGCCTTGTTTGTTGAAATATGATTTGTTTTAACTTCATAGTATGCAACAGGATGTGATTAATTATATTTTAACATTCTGTATTAGTTGTTTATAAAATACATACATTTAAAAAGTTATGATAGACTCTTCGTTTAAGTAAGCCTTATCTTTTATAAAAAAAGGCATAGGAAATACTTTATATGATAAATTCTTCCTGAAGATGTATATATCCTGATTCCTCACTGTAAGGGGTGCTACTGCATACATGTGAGGTCAGACTTTGGTGTCAGAGTGGTATGCTAAATTTTTGAAAGCAAATACATGTGTGTATATATATGTATATATATAAACACATTATTATATATATTATGTATATATATAAACACATATGTGTATGGTTTTGGACCTCTTATCACAGATTAAATCAGTGGCTTGACACTTTGATTTTCATGTTCAACTTTCATAAATTCAGATCCTTCAGACAGAGAATGAATATAATGCTCTATATTAGATAGTTTGCTTATAAACAAAGACTCCAGGGACTTTCAGTCAGAGAACATAAAATGAAGCAAGCTAGCAAATAGAATGCATTACAACATAATGCATTTGAGGATATGCAGGTGGCAGTTCAGGCAGGAGCGATCAGTGCATCTGCATGGATGCCCATCCTCAAAGGCGAATTGGCAGGGTGCCGCCTTTGGTAACACTGTTTTCAAAACTATGAGCTTCAGGGCAATGACATGACCTATTTCACAGTCCATGACATCAGACATTCATCCTTTCATATACCTTGCATACAGCTGTATATGCCTCATGTGTGACAAATGGAAATAAATTCCTTTTCTGAAAATAATTTCACAGTCAGTCCAGTATCTGTGTTAAGAAACACACAGTTTCTTGCAAGTTTCTTTGCACAGGATGGTTCGTCCAGCTGTAATTGTCAGTATGACGGAAACAAGTCTTGTATGAGAATGGAAAAAGAAGGGATGAAGGAAATTCAGAAAGACTCTAAGGAGCAGAAACAGATAAAAGGAGAGATGTAGGCAGAGGTAATGTTTAAAGCACCTGAAAGAGTGAAAGAGGTCTCTGAACTTCTGATAGAAAAAAAAGTAAAATTCAAGTAGCACACAGAGAAGAAAGGTCAGAGCTTGAACAGAAGATTGGCAAGGTAAACAAGGACTTCACAGATAAGTCATAAGAAAAAAAAGTCATATTCTTCCGGCAATCATGCTTTAGGAGTATTTTTTTGTTGTTGTTGATTCTTTTGTCCTTATTAAATCAAATCTGGTAACACAAGTCTAAGACAACTATGATACTTATCAACATTTCTCACTTGAAAAAAGGCAATTTGAAAGCAAAAAGTCTCTGCTGCCTTACCCCTGTAAGAACAAGTTGCTTTGCCCACAGAATATGAGATCTGTGAAACATTTTTTCTGGGCAATATTCTTTCTAGGTATATGTGCTTTCTTTTATGTTGTATATAATTTGCTGTACTCCAGGCTGTATCAGAAATTACAAAAAAGTAATAAATAACATACATACATATAAATAAAACAGATATTATTTAATGTAGTTAAGATGTGTTGGCCTGATCTTAACTTTACATGTGTTTCACTTCACTGATAGCTGAAAATAAGAAGGAAGAAGATGGTATGCCTTAAACTGAAAGTTGCTTGCTTGATGATCCTTCTCACCTGGCTGATAGCAAAACTAGTATGCCTTCAGTGTCATCACAACATCCAGAGTCATGGTCCTCACTTAAGACATGAAGGATCAAAGAGAAGTTGCTCAGCTTTCACTTTAAAAACTTCACAAAGTTCACTGCTTCCACCCAGAAAGTTATCTTTGTGTATGTGAAATGAGGCAAACTCATCACCAGGATCAAGAGTTTATTGCTGATTTCCCTCGTAAAGCTACCTAACATGTAGCAATCTGGAGCTGAATCACCTCGGTTGTTGAATAGATGGAGTGGTGCCTGGCTAGAAGCAACAGCAGCTTGATAGTGTGAGGCTGTGATTTAGAGAAGTAAAGGAAGTACTAATCCCCTCCCTAACACTGACTTTTACAGTCTAGCTTTTTCAGACTGAATAGTGGAAGTTAGATACATAAATCCAAGAAACCCTGGACTAAGTGCTTCCTCCCACCTTCCTTACCATTAAGATAGATAGCAGTGCAGTGGCAGGACTTTATTGTAACAGCTATTTCAGTTAACCAGATGTACCAGCTTATCTGCGCAGGCTCTGCTGTGAGCTTCTTGCAGAAAGGTATGTTTTGGGGCGTAATATGATGCATCTCATTCCTCTGTACTATGTCCCCCACTTTTACAACCAGTGCAGACTGGCAGTCCCATCCCTTTGACCTGATAGAAAGAATGATATATTTTGCAATGTAAGATTTCTCCCTTATAGGGAAAACTTTATTTTGTTGCTTTGTGAATGCAGATCTACTCTGAAGTAAATATTCAATGTATCAGGTAGTGTGAATATCATGTAACGTACAATGTGCTACTTGGATTTAAAAATATTATACTTTCATAGTTACTGAATTACTGACTACTATGTTGTTTCACAAAATCACTTATAAAATGGCCACAAGGGAAGAGCAGAGAAAAATAAAACTCCAAGCCCTCAGTTAGCTATTCTGACTAACTTTAGTTTGTCAGCTCTGCTCACAATGTAACATTTAATACAGATCCTCTTCTCAAAAGAGAGTTCTAGAAATAATGTGCTGAGCCTTCGTACATAATTCATCATCCCAATATATGGCAAGAGACTTATGGATTTGCTATGGTCTTTCTTCAATGTATGTAAGCTATTGGCAGCACGCCCAGCTAATAAGAATCTAAGATTACTGACATAAATGTATTTGGCTGGCAGAGACTTTTAATAAAGTAGTTCAGGTTCATTTAAACCAAAAAGATGCTGATATTTTCTCCACATTTCAAGGCATGTGGAACAAATGTATTGAACAGAATTTACCTGTGTGGAACATTATGGACAGCATATTGCTTACATCAAACTTGTCTTATCCACTGGTAATCCCCTTCTGCCTGATACTCACCTGAGTGTGGAAGATTTGTCTTGTTATGATATTAAGAGCTGGACTCTGAACTGATCCTGGTTGCCTGTTTTATTGTTAGGCCAGAGGGGACTGAAAGCATTTGTAAGTATAAAAATCAGTATTTGTTGTCTTTTCTGCCTTCTGCCTCATGAGATCCCTCTTTTGGACTAAGACAGACATGTCTAGAGGTTAAAAGACATGCGATAGTGGACAAATTGAACTTTAGAATTGAAAGGTCATTTCAAATAAATTTTATATTTCCCCTGTGGTGGTCTGTTGCAAATAAAATCTTGGTCTAATGGCTGCACTTGCACTAGCCTCGGGTATAAAAGATTAATAGATTTTTATAGAATCTGAAGCCAGAAGGGACCATTAGATCATATAGCCTGACTGTTTGTATATCTCAGGTCATTACATTTCACCAAGCTGCCCTTATATTTAATCTGATAACTTCTATCAAACAGAAGCACATCTTCCAAAAAGAAAGCCAAACTTTATTGCAAGACATCTGCATTTGCTGAATTTATGTTAATAACGTGTATCAAGAACCGATCAGTAGAGGTAGGTGTGATTATTTTTGTTTTCACCAGGTAATGCCAATCTGATGGTATTGCAGTCATTTGCACTAAAGGGTTTATTTCAACCTGTCGTGGTTTAACCCCAGCCAGCAACTAAGCACCATGCAGCTGCTCACTCACTTCCCCCCCACCCAGTGGGATGGAGGAGAGAATTGGGGAAAAAAAGTAAAACTCGTGGGTTGAGATAAGAACAGTTTAATAGGACAGAAAGGAAAAAAATAATAATGATAATAAAAATACTAAAATGAAAATAATAATAATAAAATAATTGGAATGTACAAAACAAGTGATGCACAATGCAACTGCTCACCAGCCACTGACTGAAGCCCAGTTAGTTCCCGAGAAGCAATCCCCCCACCCCCATTCCTCCCGGTTTATATACTGGGCATGATGTGACATGGTATGGAATATCCCTTTGGCCCGTTTAGGTCAGCTGCCCTGGCTGTGTCCCCTCCCAACTTCTTGTGCCCCTCCAGCCTTCTTGCTGGCTGGGCATGAGAAGCTGAAAAATCCTTGACTTTAGACTAAACACTACTTAGCAACAACTGAAAACATCAGTGTGTTATCATCATCCTTCTCATGCTGAACCCAAAACATAACACTATACCAGCTACTAGAAAGAAAATTAACTCTATGCTAGCCGAAACCAGGACACAACCATACTTGGTTTTGAGAAAAATATTAGTGTTTTCAAGATGAAAACAAATTTGTTTTCCTTTTCATTGACACACACACAAAAAAAGTATGAACTGAAATAAAACATACCGAAAGAACAGTCCACAATTTTGATAGAAGGAAAAAATAATTCTCATTAAAAATGATTGTTCAGTCTAGACTAGGTTGGAAGGAAAACCAGTATATTTTGGAAATATTTGTCATGGAAGTTATTTCCTACTAGGTCTTTTTAGTTAGCCAGACACTTTCAAAAATAGGGACTTTTCCTTTCCCACCTCCTGTTTTAACTTATCTGCTTTCAGTTTCCATTAAAATCAGTAATGACTTGCATTCGTTGCTTGTGTATCTGCATCTCCACATTTGTCTTACATTAAATGAATTTTATTTGAATGGGTCAGTTTTTCAAATGAGCCATATTACTGTGCAGTTAACTGCATTCATCATTTCTTAACATTTCACTAAGCTTTAATAATTTTATAAACACTGATTTTATATTCACTTCCATATCATTAATGAAAATTATGAATTATATTGATATCAATCCCTACAGAACTTCATGATGAACTTCAGTTCTATGTTGATTTCTCATCAGCAGTGACTTTTGAGTTCTGACACTCAATGTTTTCAGTTCTTTTTAGATTGATCCACCCTTGGAGTCTCCATTCTTGGAGATATACAAAAACCATCTGGACATGGTCCTGGGCAACTGGCTCTAGGCAGTCCTGCTTGAGCAGGGGGGTTGGACAAGATGACCTCCAGAGGTGCCTTCTGACCTCACCCATTCCATGATTCTGATTCTGATAATAAACTGGGCTATTTTAATTCAGTGTTAAATAAAAACCTTATACCAGTCAAAACATGTTGTATAGAAATGACCTCTGCATTAATTTAATTAAGCAAACTCGTAGTCAGCTCACTTTTGGATTTCCCAGGCTTTTTAAAAATAAATTGTCTGTAGGCCATAAAACTCTGGAGTCATCTCTTCTGACATGTAAACGTTCCTTAGATTTTTACAGATTAATGGATGCAATAATTTGCTGGTTTAATAATATTCCCGTTCTTTTCCGTCTTTTCCAAATAAATAGAAGCCTCAAATAGTTAATCCTATCATTCCACTTCTTTACAAATATAGCACAAAATAATTATTGAAGACTTCTGTTTATGTCACTTATCAATTTTACCAGCTCTTTCTTTCATAGGCCAATAGTTACTGTTAAAATTCTTTAACTTCTAATTGACATATTAAAAATACTTCTTTTCCTTAGGCTTATCCCAAGTACATTTTCCCTTGACAGATTCAGCATCTTTAATCAATTCTGTGCATGACACAGAATTGTACGAATTACAATGCATTTTCCCATTATAACATGCAGCTCTTTTTCTTTTCCCCAAATACCTGTCTTCAATTCATCTCTAAATTAGGATGGACATTTAACCAAAGTGATGGTCTTCCTTAATTGTGAAACTGTACCTTTTCTGTTGTGAACATAAACCCATACACTCCAAAACAATCACAATAAAAGTACATCTTACCTTGTATTTCATTTCTCCTTACTGTATAGTAATAAATCAAGTATAATAGGACAAATTGCACCTTTCACTTTTGTTGCATTAGAGAAAGTGCACATTAATTTTTATATGATTCTTCCAATACAGTATTAATGCTCTGTTAAATATAGTGGTACTTTCAAATGAGCAACCTATAAACTTGCACTTTCCTAATCTAAGGCAGGCAGTACTTTGTTTACAAGGTATTAAAATGTACGCTGCCAGGGCGTTGCTGGAAAATGGGTAGAACGGTGCAGTATGAAATGCCTAAAGATCTTTAACAGTACCAAAAGACTCAGTTGTGTAGAGGAGGATAATCATGTGCATATTGGAACATCAAGAAATATCTTCTACATCCTCATCATCAATAAAATCAATTATCATATCAATATTGTTTTCTGAAATTATATCTACTTATCTTCTGGGCTATTGCAGACTATATATCTTGAGAACTACTGCCTGATGAGTACATAAAATAATTTGAAAACTGCTAGGGACATTGTTCTCCCATTGCTTCTACCACTTATATCGCTGATCAGGTATAACCCAGTAGTTTGAACTATTGGGACATAGGATACAACAGACAGTGTCCATCTCACATCTATTCACATAGCAAAAGTCCTGTATAGATTTTGGTAAGAAAAATCTTACAATATAAATTACAAATGCTTATAATGTAAGTTAATTTTTTCTCAAGTTAATGCATTACTAGTTGTTTCCCTGGCTTATTCTCCACTGAATATTTTCTTTCCTTTCATTCAGTGTGTATTAATCAGATAGCTGTCTTGGTTCTCAGTTACGCTAACAAATTTTTCTAATGTCTACTCTACTTATGGATATATTTGCATATGAAACCCAAAGCAGAAATGTAATTAAAAAAAAAAAATCCAGACACAACTTAAAAGTCCTGTTGTATAATTGAACACATATTACCAACTTTTTGTCTTTAAAAAAGAGATTTGCTATTATGTGGCAATAGGATGTTTGCTAATTATACTCAAAATACATTTTGGAAATCACTTAACTGAATTCTGTTAAAAAGACTTTTGGTCACCGTGTCATGGTGTAGCTGAGGCATTTCTTATTCAAGTCTAGAAGCTTTCCTTTTCTCATCCTTCCATATCTACCTCCTTATGTTAGTGGATCAGCAGGGATTTCAGCTATCAGGAGTTTGTTTATTCAGGAACAGAGAAAATGAAAGATGTGTGTAGAGCTTTTCAAAGGCGTAGTGGCGGTGATAATCTAATAGCAAAGACAGTCAATGAGCACATAGTTTTGGTTGGCTGGATAACGTTCAGCTGTCAAGCTGCAGAGATGATATTTTTATTCAGAATATAAAAGTAACTTTGTGTTCCACTTCACTTCTTGGAATCAGTCATCTAGATACCCTCTGGGCAGTCTTTAAGGCAGTAAGCTTGGATGTGCATTTGCAAGTGGATTCTCAGCTGTCAGCTGATGAAGTGAGTTGAACTAGCCTGATGGATATAAAATCACCAGTGGGCTACGGTGCCCTATAGATGGAACTGGACTGTCTAGTTGCTGCCCCAATGAAGTCTATTGGTGTCTAGTGTGCCAGAACATGTAGTTACATTCAAAAGGAGGCTAGAATCAAATAGAAGAAAAGACAAAAGTGTAAGCAAGAGGTGCAGGTTACCAGAATGTGATCTATGCACCAACTAGCAAAGTATTTAAGTGCAATTGTAAGTACAGTAAGGATCAGGTTATTTCTTTACAAAGAGTGATATGCAATTCTGTGGAGGCCAATCTTCAATGCCATGTAAGTTCTCACAGCAGATTATAGTCCTCTGCATGTGAAAGAATTTTGATCTGTCATTTAAAAAAAAACCCAAAACTTCTAGTTCTCCCTCTGACTGTGCATAAATATTAAGAACATCCAGTGATGGTTTTCAGTAAGAGCTGAATTTAAATTCCTCCAGGAATTAGTTACATCTCTAATTGATGGTAACTATCACTTGTGTAGACATCATTGGTGTTAGCTTTAGTAAGTGTTACATCATCTATTGTATTGAAAGATTGGCAAATGAAGGAAACTGCACGTAAATAATTATTTTTTGAAAGACTTAAATATACTAAATATGAAAAATTTGGTCTAAAAATATAAACTGACATATTTGTAGACATGTATGTATAACCTTAAATGCATTTATAGTTTAGTAAACTGCTTATTTGATATAAAAAGTATTTTGAAAGGTATATGTAATTTAGCTTATACATTAAAAAGACTGGGATGCAGTAATTGTGTCCCTTAATGTATTAAAATAATCAGTTTTGGAAGTAACTTTAATATTGCCCAGTGCCAAAAAGTGCACCTGACAACCAACGTGAATTATTTTTCTAGATGCTCTTGTGACACAGATGCTTATAAAACTGTGGGTTTTTTTCAGACAAGAAATCATGATTCATTTAAGGACTGAAGGTAAAAGTGTGTTTTTCATATGTTATTTTGAATCATATCTAATTGCTTTGTTAAGTAATTATAAGTTTGTTTAATTGAAATGCAAGTTTAGTTTAAATTTAAATGTTTTGAAAAGTGTGTTTTCTTTTACTAATACATTGCTTATATAACACTTTTTCTACAGATCTAAAATGGAGAATACTGAAGAAAAAAATGCTTTAAGCTCTACACATACCATAAGGGAATCTGTCAGCTCCATTTCATCATGCAGTTATAAAAGGTATAACTACTTAATGGGGTTAATATACAGACGTCTTTGAGGGCTAAGGGCTTTATTTACACTGGTTTATGGATCGTAGTAAGAGCTTTTTTTTTTTTGGCCAAGGAATGCAAGTCCGCAAAAACTTTCATAACAGCCTGCATTCACTGGCAATATTAGAGCTAATATCATCCCTGGTATGTGCTTATTAAGTTCATCACTTTGAGTGGCACCTTGACGTTTATGGCCTCTGGATGCCAGCTGGATGAGGTTATAAGCCTAAGAAGACGGCAGTTTATACCAACGTCGTTTTTTTGTATCCAAGAAGCAAGCCTCAAGCAGTTGAACAGAAGGAAACATTTTCTTTTCCCATGAACAAAACTGTTGAAGAAAATTAATTTTGCCTGCATTTCAGTCTTCCGTGTGATAAAGTTAATGGAATGTTAAGAAGCTTAGTAAATAATTCGTTTGGTGATTCTCACAGAAAAAAATGACCTATAAAGATATATGGCTACATGATAGCTTTAGTCATTTAAACACTGTAATCTGACAGCTAAATCTGTTCGCTACAGTAAGGAGTGAGTTGAAGAATTACAAAAGACAGTGCATTAAATTATACGAAGCTATTCAGAGTCACATACAGGCCAGTTCTGATCTGTCACTGATGATCTCTATTTGCATGAATGTATCTAAGCATTGAAGACCAAACAATTTAAAGGATTTATTTGTTCAGTAAGAAATTTATTAACAATTATAGCCCATTTGAATATGTGTCATATATATATATATAATCTGTACCAACATTTACATTTATCATTGTAAAACGAAACAACAAAAAGTGGTCTTTTGTAGTTTTTGCTTAACTATATAATTTATTGCAAGGGCAAATATGAAGCCCTAGATAATATCTGCAGTTTGCTAAATAAATCTTTCTTAATTTAGTTAGCTGTAGCTAAAATGAAATCTTCTAAGGAATTTAAATTACTTTAAAGTTACCATGGTTCCCTGGTATTCCCTCCATCATAATGCAAATGAAAGAAATTGGACTTAAATGTCATAACAGCATCAAACTGTTCAGAGATCATACATGCCCTTTGTGATCACTTGTTTCAGCAGGGTCTCAATGGTCCCTCAGAGACTGATTATATTGAAGAAAAACATATCCATAAAATACCCATGCCTACTAAATAACAGAATATGCACATCTTTCTGCCACCAGGTGCTCACTTGCTGCTTTCTTTTAATTTCTTCTGACTGAAATTACTTTTATGTAAGATATTAAGAACCGTAGGCTATTGTGATAGCATAAAAATACCCCAACCTGAAGCAGAACAACAGACTACGTAATGAATAACAAGCTGCTTTCCCCCCGCCCCCAACAAATATTTATTTATGTGTTTGCAAGACTAAAATAAACCTAATTATGTCTACTCTGGCCTTTCTCATTTAACTAACTTTGAAGAATTTTTAGGGGATTATGGTTGCACATACTAATCAGTAAATGTTCTGGAAAGCACTAATTCTAATAATGAGCAAATGCATAATCAATTTTATTATTTAGGCTTTGATTGTCAATATGTATATGTTCCAAAGCTCTTTGCTTCAGTTTGAGTTTTTATACATGTAGAGCAGGAAAGGCAAACTTAAAAGGGAGAGGAAAGGAATATATTGTGTTTCTGTGATTTTGTGGATGCATACATTCATAAACATGAAAACATCTATACTGGAATTGTATGGCCTGCCGTACAGCAATTTTCTTGAAATATGGCAATAAAAGGGACATAGACTCATTTTACAGTAATCTGTCCAAAGGGCCACCACTAAAGTTTTTCCTCACACTCATAATTTCCAGCCTCTCATCTCTTGCATTGCCATTGAATTGCAGCATTTTCCTTGGTAAGCACTACAAAACCATGGTCTTCAGAAATGTTTCTTTCTCTGACATCTCTCCATTTACATTGCCATTCCTAGAAAGATCAGGAAATAGAGAGGTAAGCTGTCAGAAAAATAAAAACATAAAAAACCCCTAAAAGACAAAAATCTTTGTGAAAACTATTAACAACTTCTTCCCGTTTTCTTTTGTGCCCAATCTCTTCCCTTAATGCTGTTCACTTAGAGAATTGTTGTATGCTGTAATTGCTTGCTCAAAAGACCTTTTGCTTTAAGGCTCTCTCTCTCTCTCTCTCTGGAACCCATCTATTTGATTTAGTTCATATTCGTATAAATAGGAGAGTGGAAACCAGAAAAGTGTTAAATGAAAACCAGTATTACATTTTTATTTAAATAACTATTTCTCCTGGCTAATCAGAAGTATTTCAATCCAAAGCATTCATTTATGGTTTGAAAAGTCACCAGAAGAAATGGACTACACACATATTCTATCTTCTGAGTAATTTCTGTTTAATTTACTGAAAAAAAGAACAAGTTTTACTATTTCCAGTCCTCAGAGACAATAAATCCATATTTTATTCCACCTCATTCATCTTGATGAAAAGAGAAAACTAGAAGATAAATTCTTGCTCAATGGCCAAATCCTCTTTGAAAGGGTTAGTATTCGTCCCCCTAAGACATCAAATAGTGTTTTACTATTTGATTACTATTCTATAGTATCAGTTCTGGGTATTTGGAGAATGTCATTTATTCACCTGATGTCAGCTTCTACCTCAAACAAAGTGTGACATTATTGGGTTTGATGACTATCCTGATGATATGGGATTTGGTGGCATATGTATTGCTTTATGCTATATGCTATATTGCTTTAAATTTTTAAATGTGTTGACTGTGAACAAATGTTTGCCCAAGAAGTTTATTACACAGAAAAAAAAAAATTACTTCCTTGTGAAAGGAATAAGACTGCTTTGTGAAACTTTTTTTTTCTTTTCCTTTTTCTCCTCACTGCTTTCTGATAGCTATGCCTTTTTTCTCTCTTGAAGTTTATTTCACATAAAGAGTGTATGCTAGAAAAATGATACATACAAAAGAGAATGTTCAGGAATGATTTTTTTTCCCCTGAGGCAGACGTACCTTTTCAAATTCATCCCTACTGAAACTATTGAAATGAGTGGAACAGCACCAAACATGCTTTTAGATGTATTTAATGAACAAAGGGAAAACCAGGTATTTTTGTTCTTGCTGTTTGTTGCTTTTGTTTATAAGTAAAGGCAGCTGATCTAAGTGTCTCTTTTCCAGCCTTGGAAGCAGTACAGCCACTCTGGTATAATGTTCTGGTCAAGTTCAACACAAACCCAATTATAGCTAACCCCCAAGCTTTTTGAAAACCCATAGGATTAGTGAGAGCCTTAATAAGCTGCCTAACTTGTAATCCACTGTTTATCCATAGTAACAGATGGGGGGAAAGAGAGAAGAGACCAAACTTTTAGAAAGTTCTCAGAAGCTGAAATTCTGTCCTATATCAAATTAGGGCATAGAAATTACCAGGAACATCCAAAAATGTTTTTTGTGCCACTGGTATGAGCTTAATTATTTCACTAGGTTACAGTCCCCTCAGTGGGAATAAAGACTGGGTAACCTTCTAGCTGAGAAAAGTTTCTGCAGCAGGAACTTGCTCTTATGAAAAGACTTATGAAGCAGTACTCAGTGGAAATAATTATTACTATTTTGTTTGTTTCAAAGACATCTTCCACCATTTTCCCATGATTTTATGCTGAAAGAGAGCAATAAGAACAAGCCTTCAAAATATCCTGGGAAATCAGAAAACCTTCAAAATTATTATCTTTTCATTTTTACTATAACAATCTTTAAAAAAAACCTGTTTTGACAGTGATAGTAATGAAGGCTAACTGTTTGCTGGACTGCATTATCAAAAGCATAGCTAATGGGCTGAGGTATGTGGTTATTTCATAAGGCATTCATATCCAGAGTACTGTGACCAGTTTTGGGTCCCCCAGTATGAGAGAGAGATTGACAAACTGGACAAAATCCAGTGGAGGGAAAATAAGATGGTCAGTGAGATAAAGCACGTGACATATGGGAAGAAACTGAGGAAACTTGGGGGTTTGTATTTTTTTTTTGCCTGGAGAAGGCTGAAGAAAGGTGGAACCTAATTTCAGTCTTGTGCTATGTAAGACAGTTAATCAGAAAGTTGTGGAGAAGAAGAGCTAAAATCTTGTTTGAGATGGATTGTAAAAGGAGAAAAGACAGCGTTCACAAAGTGAACATACACATAGGGAAATAGTATATAAGGTGGTTAAGCACTGAGGCATGTTTCCCAGAGGTGTAGTGAAATCTCTGTTCCTGGAGATTTTCAGAACTTGACTGGACAGGGCATTGTGCAACCTGGTCCAACTTTGAGGTTAGCCCTGCTCTGAGCAGGAGGTTGGACTAGGGCACAGATGACAGGTGCCTTCCTAAATAACATCAATAAATGTATTCTTCTTTAATTCTATGAAAACAAAGGACTTTTTATCCAAAACAAAAGTTTAAACAATGTGAAAAGAAATGGAGGCTTTTCCTTTCAGCAATATCAGCTTTTTAAAAGTATTTAAAAGTGACAATATCAGATTTCATTAAACAAGCAGATGAAAAGGAAACGTTCTCAGTTCTGAGCTATACAAAGTTCTTGTTCAGAAAGACGAGTTGTCGTGGTTTAACCCCAGCCAGCAACTAAGCACCATGCAGCTGCTCACTCATTTCCCCCCCACCCAGGGGGATGGAGAAGAGAATAGGGAAAATAAGTAAAACTCATGGGCTGAGATAAGAATGTTTTAATAGGACAGAAGAAACTAATAATGATAATGATAACACTAATAAAATGACAACAGTAATAATAAAAGGATTGGAATATGCAAGTGATGCACAATGCAATTGCTCACCACCTGCTTACTGACGCCCCATTAGTCCCCGAGCAGCAATGCCCCCAAGTCACCTCTCCCCAGTTTATATACTAGGCATGACATCACATGGTATGGAATATCCTTTTGGCCCATTTGGGTCAGCTGCCCTGGCTGTGTTCCCTCCCAACTTCTTGTGCCCCTCCAGCCTTCTTGCTGGCTGGGCATGAGAAGCTGAAAAATCCTTGAGTTAGTCTAAACACTACTTAGCAACAACTGAAAACATCAGTGTGTTATCAACATTCTTCTCATACCTAACTCAAAACCATAGCACTGTACCAGCTACTAGGAAGACAATTAACTCTATACCAGCTGAAACCAGGACACCAGTGAAAAATGTTTTTTTATTTGCTATAGTTTCTTGGCTTATCTAGGGAGAAAAGAAATCCCAGTATGAATGTAAGGTGGTACAGATTTCATATGGTTGGAGAGTTTACTGGGCTGAGCTATAAACTACGAGGCTTGTGCCTAGTCTCAGTATTTTGACCAACTTTTCTAATTCTTTTCAGTTCAATCCTTTGGAAGCAATTATTCTACCTACGTTTCATAAACAATGTAACTGAAAGACTGCAGATAGTTATACAGACAGGAAAAAGAACTTGCTGCTAGGGTTACAGTCCTTCCTATGTCTTAACCAGATTTCCAGAGTGACTTACAGTATAGACAAACCAGATGTTTCGAGAATTCATGCTAACACAATGTAGATGTTATGTCCTTTCGTAGTCACAGTATGAATTTAGATTTCTAAATTTACCAGCAAGTACATGCTAATAGCCCTAACTCTTGATTTATCTGGCAAAGCCTTGGTTCTTTGCTCTATTCGTGACTATTTTGCTAGACTTACTGCTCAATTTCTTTTAGGTGTTCATATAGTCATTAGTTCTATACATCTAGCTCTCCTATATGCTTGAATTACAGCTCATATATAAGCAGTCTTTGGTCACCTATAAAAGCACAAATTTTTAGAAAAGCTTCAGGGCTGGTAAAAAACTATAGACTGTCAAGCACTACTATTTCTGTGCCAGCCAAGTGTTTTAAATACGATATTGAAAAAGTTTGTATTATAGAATCTATATGTAAAATAATTATATAATTATACCATATAATACACCTAAATATTTAATAGAGCTTTGGTAAAGGGTAGTTATGCTTTAAAAAGCTGGTAAGAGTTCTTTGAAGGTTTCAATAAACATGTGAGTCACAGTGGTTTGAGGAGCATGACATAACATTTTACTTCACCAGAAACACTCTTAGAAAACAAAGTGATCGAAGCTAAAATGATCATGATGGGAAGGTAGGAAGAAACTAAACACACATAGGTCTAAAGCAAGTTCAGGAAAGTGAACCTCTTAACTTAGGTGATTTGTTCTCAGCAAGTCACCCTCTACGCATCTCAGGAAATTAGTGGGCATAAAGTAACAGTGTGAGAATACTACCAGTGAGAAAGCTTTTTTCTCCCAGTGAGACCATCCTGTGTTTCTAAAAGTAAATCAGCCTTTTCTTTTTAAGATAACTATTTTGCAAGAAGACCTGGTTACAACTAGTGCGTTAGGCAGGTGACTGACAACTAGCTTTCTAGTGCATCTAATTTACCCTGTGTTCCTCATTCCAATTTTAAATGAAATTAGTGGTCTTTGGAAATGCGTTCATACAGCAGAGTACATCATATTGGATAAAACCTAATGACAAACCCACACAAAGTCCTTGTGTTCCTAATAATAATCCCTGTTTTGAGAGTTTAAGGAATGACTTAATAGCTTTGTATCAGCTGTCCACTCAGAGGTAAATATTAGTTTCATGGGAAAGTTTTATCACAGCCACACAAACCCAAAAACTAAACCCAAAAGAACAACCAAAAAACCCCAGCACTCATGACAAATATGCAGGTCTTAAACTTCCAAAAAGGCTATGATGGTGGGTTAAAACCACAGATGGAAGTGTCTGTTACTCATACTAGCTTGAAAGGTGAGCAGCCCTTAGATCTCATGTATAATTATCCTAGAAGACAGGATGCAGGATAATAAAGCACAACTTTAGCTTTCAACCTTCTTTGATTTAAAAATATATATATTTATAAACTAATCAGAGGCTCACCTTGATCTGAGTAAGTAGGTCCTGTGTGCAGTATGGAAATTAAGAAATAAAAATGGGGAAAGATAGATGTTTCTGCTTTGGGGATCCACACATGCTTTTGTGAGAAGTCAACAAGATTTGTGCTGATGAAACAATTCAGAGCAGATGTTCTCTCACTCCTACACCAGATAACTTCATTTTGCCCTAATCATTTTAGCCATATAGTGTGCATCTACTTAAGTGGTGGAGTGTGCGTGCTAGCTGTTCTTTTGACGTTCACTCCCTTACAAAGTCCTATTTAATAATAACTTATAGGTAGAATCTGTTCTTTACATATTTTTTTTCCTTAACTTCTGGATGCAGATATGTCTATAGCAAATTGCAAAAATGTGTAACATGTACAAAGATACAGGTAACATATACCATAAATAACATCTGTTTATATAAAACATGCAGCTCATGGCCTAACATTAAATGTGTTATCCAACATTTAGCATTACACATGCATATTTATGTCTGAAAAATAATTTCAAATATTCAAGTCTGATCTGTGTGATTCCAATATAAACTCCATGGAATTTGCAATAAAATAAGTTGAATGAGTATTACTAGGTTTTGTATGTTTTTTGTCCTGGTTTCAGCTGGTATAGAGTTAATTGTCTTCCTAGTAGCTGGTACAGTGCTATGGGTTTGAGTTAGGTATGAGAAGAATGTTGATAACACACTGATGTTTTCAGTTGTTGCTAAGTAGCATTTAGACTAACTCAAGGATTTTTCAGCTTCTCATGCCCAGCCAGCAAGAAGGCTGGAGGGGCACAAGAAGTTGGGAGGGGACACAGCCAGGGCAGCTGACCCAAATGGGCCAAAAGGATATTCCATACCATGTGACGTCATGCCCAGTATATAAACTGTGGGGAATGGGGGTGGGGGAATCGCTGCTTGGGAACTAACTGGGCTTCAGTCAGTGGGTGGTGAGCAATTGCATTGTGCATCACTTGTTTTGTATATTCCAATCCTTTTATTAATATTATTATTATTATTGTCATTTTACTATTGTTATTACTATCATTATTTTTTTTTTCTTTCTGTCCTATTAAACTGTTCTTATCTGAATCCACAAGTTTTACTTCTTTTCCCTAATTAGTGAGTGAGCAGCTGTGTGGTGTTTAGTTGCTGGCTGGAGTTAAACCACGCTGGTTTTGAAATAAGCTTACCTGGACACAAAAACTTTCCCTGCATGTGCCACAGAAAATTAATGCATGTGGCCTCTAAATCTGTACCAGCAGCATTAAATCTTAGAGTCTAGATACAAGAAAAAACATGTTAAGTATTTTAGTCCATGGTCTGTATATTTTAGTCCATGATCTGTAGTCAAGATGAGTTTTGTAGCCCAGTCTCTAAAATTTTATTGTCTTGTTCAAAATATCTCAAATGATGGGACAGCTACTACTTCCACTAGAAGATTACTCTACTTTAATAAAAATCATTTGACAGGGTATTTCCTTTGTAAGCCATTGCCTTCTTGCTTGCCTGAAGCAGTTGCAGGTTTGGAGCTTCTCAAAACTTAGATGATATTTTCACAATATAATATAAGAATCCATGCACACCTATCATCATACCCCCCCCCCTTTTTTTTTTCTGCTGTTCTTTCTTTCCTTTCTTTGTTTCCTTCCCAAAATGTATGCATACTGACCTATGCACAATGTGGCATTTCCTTCCTGAGGAAACAGTGGCCAATTTTTAGGGGGTTGAAGGAGTACTGTGGCACTGAAACACTACCAACTCTCCCTTTCTGTTCATGAGCAAATTAGATGTATTAATTTCATAGTTGCTGCTAGAGATACCAAAAGGAGTCCAGGTACATGGAATAATTGCTTACCTCTTTCTTTCCCCTTTCTTTGACGTATTGAGGAAGATCTGAGTCTATCCGAATGAAGATTTTCACCTATACAAATGTTCTATTTGCATTCTGTCAATTGGCTTTTTAGATTAATCTGTGATTTTCCTTTTTTGACAATGCAAGTTTTCTATTCTGGAAAATCATCTTATTGTTTAGCCCTCTGTTTGACTAGGAATTTGGGGGCTATGCTGACTTAGTTTTTTCTGGGTTTTTTCTTGAAAGTTTTTCCCACTACCTCCAATGTTAGATTGGGAAATTAAGTTCATCTTCTCCTAGATCTAATATGAGGATTCTGTAACAGATTCTTGAAATGAAATTTTAAATTTCTACCCTAGCTGTTGTAAAACCCAGCCCTATCGTCTCCAACAATATAAAATTCTGTTTGCATTTCAAATGCTTAACATTTCTTTAAAAAAAAAAAAAAAGGTTGACAAAATTCTTCATTTCTGGAAACACAGTCTAATGCTCTTGAATCAGAACTGTTGCTTTAAATCTCATTTCTAAGCAATCTTTTTTTTTTTATGCCACCTTCCCTCCCCCCTACATTATTGACTACTGTATGTCACTGCCTAAAAGTTGCTTTGCACTTGGCACTGGTGAGAATTTGGCTTGCACTACTGTGTCCAGTTTTGTTTGGAAGACATTAAGAAACAAGCAAACAGACAAACAAACAAAAAGTGGAAGGGATCCAGAACAGCACAAATCAGAAAGCTGAGACTTTTAGAAAGCATTATGTTGTATACACAGCTGAAAGAGCTAGGTGTTCCTAGATTACAAAAGGTACTGAAGAAAGACACAATGATGTTCCACTACACAAAAAGGAGGGTAATCTTCTATTTCTACTGGGAAAGGATAAATCATTACATGGATAAAGAAAGCATACATTACAAAGGGTGAATATTTGCCATGAAGAAGGCCTTCCTTGGAAATCTAAAGAAGACTTTCTGTTTATAAAAATATGTATTTGTTTGGACCATGTTAAATATGGCAGATAGATGTCCTTTGCCACCTTTATTACAGTCCATTAGAAGTGGCCAAGATAGTAAACACTGAAAGACTTTTATGTATACATATTTTTTACTCTGCTGAGGACATTTTGTATACAACTTGATGGCAGTTGTGCACTGCAGGTGCAAAGATATAGGAAAGGAAAATCAGTCAGTTTTTAGGGCAGCAGAAATATGAAGTGTTATAGAACTACTGGACCATATGTAAAAAGGACTTACAGGCTAATATAAGAAGAAGAAATCAAACACAAGTAATTGACCCTGCATGATATATGGAGGCTTGCTGTTTTATTTATTTACTTTAACTTGTTTTTTACTTTGGGGAATATGTGTTGGGAGGATTAGAAGTGGGAAGAGCTATAATTTACCATTTAGCAAAGGCTATAGAGTTACCCTGAGACTTGTAGACAATGTATCAATCCATTTGTCAAGTACTTGCAGTTCCCACTTCAAGTAGAATGCACAAAAATAATAAACACTGAGCCCACAAAGCTGTTTCCTGGTATTTTATTAAATAAAAAGCTACAAACAAAACCAAAAATCTGTGCAAACCTGATTGCTACTGCCAGCTCTTGTTAGTAATTGTATTATTTGTGTTAATGTTGGAGCTGCATATATATTAAATTAAATTACCTTTAGCCATGCCTTCAAATAGAATCACTCCATAAATATTTCTACACTTTTCTTTATATGAAATATAATTTCAAAATAAAAATGTAGTTCCCCTCTGTAAAATCAGAGTTATGTAACAGAAACCCATGAAACTAAGGGCTACCTATCAGCTTTAGAGTTCCTTTGAAAACTTCTCCCTTTAACCTTCATCGATATCTATTCACTGTCATGCTTTCCTTTTCTATCTACTTATTTGTTGGACTGGCTTGTGAAGTGCTTTGAGATAAGTTTGTGCAATGCACTACACAAAAGAAGCTGAAGAAGCATGCTATTCCTCAATAGATGCAGCTCTGGTGTAGAAAATTGGCAAATCTCTCAAATCCCCTAGGCACATGGTTTACAGTAAAATGTTTTATGACTCTGTAAACATCAATCACAAATGCAGGAAGCAATTTTTTTTTCCCTCTTAATCCAGATTTTTCTAATTCAAAAGCTGTTTACCAAGGGTAAACACATCATTCTGTATCCCCTTCAATTTTTCCACATTTTGGTTTTCGGTGTTGCTCCCAAGCTTCTTAGTTTAAAAAGGTGCTTGCTGGAACAGCACATTGTCTTTATTGCACACAAGATAAAAATGTAAGGGTTATGAAGTTCAGCTGAAGTGAATCGATCTGATATACATTAGGGGAAAACAATAGTAAAGCCAGCATTAATACATGACTTGTAACCATACAGCTGGTATGGCAATTTTTTAATTTATGCTTAAGAAGAAAACAAATAAATTCCCGAAGATTAGTATCAGATGATTAAGATGATTAAAGAGGATTAAAAATGCTATTTTTTTAAAAGTAATTGCCCAAGTTCAGAATCAGAATGAGTTTCTTCATATACTTAAAAAAGTTATAATTTGAATCTACAGCCAAGCCCTTGTTTTGTTTTAAACTTTCGTTTCTGGAACCTACGCTGATCGCAAAAGAAATGACAGGGGTTTAGTCTTCAACCAGATTGAAGCAAATCTACTTGTAGGTGATGTTTACATCTAGGACAAGGCCCAGAGGTTTCATTCTGAATAAGGTGCACCTGAAGCATTTTAAGTTAAATTTTTAATAGAGTAGGATGTACTTAGAGTCAGATAAGTCTTTACCTTGTTGCATTTACAATATGGAAAGCAGAGGCTCCTAACGCAGGCAGTGTGAGTACTTCACCCTCTATTTAGATCTCTTCATACTGGAGATATCTTCTTATTTAGAGCACTTTAATAGTTAAATTTACTTCTCCCCTACCCCCAGTACATGTGTACAATATACATAACTTTTGGAGGTAGATTTAAATTTACCCATGTGCACTGTGTATCTGTGTTGGCTCAGAGAAGCAGTCTCTCCCAGTCTTCTACTTGTGCCTTCCATCTTCCAAGGAGGGAAAAAAATTTGCTGCTGCAATTGTTTTCCTCTCTGAGCAAACACAGCTGGTCACCATCTGAAGCAGGAGGTAGGTGCTGGGCAGGGTCTGCTCCCAAAGCTGATCTGCCCACCTGTGTGAGCAGGAAGGTAAGGGAGTAAAGACAATAACCATTTGCTAATAATTGCTCTTCAAATGGTGGAAGGGCTAGTCAGATATAGTCATAACAGAGTTTATACAGACTCTTAGAGCTAATTTGCATTCTCAAATAGAAACACAAGATACAGCAAAATCTCTTTTAAAGAAAAAGAGCTGCTGTCTTCTGATTGAGAAATCCAATGAGTCCTCTAATTAGAAACATATCTGTACTGGTTTTGTTTCTAATTCTCAACTATTTAATGTATTCTCTGAGACTATTATTCTTGTTTCTCTAAGAGTTCCTTTCATCTCTCTCTATTTTCTCACCTAAAGAAGTGTTCCTTCTTGCTTCAGGCCTTTAGCACTTGCACAGTTGCAAATCCAATGTTACAAATGAGAGATTATGCCTTCAGGATAGAAATAAGGGACAAGATTAGTGCAATACAATGAAAGAAAAGCATATTTCTCATTTAAAACATGAGAAAAAAGTTTTATCCATTTATGTATTTATATGAAAGTATATGTTTCTGCTACATATAATTTATACATATTTCTGCATTAACATATATAATTATTATTTGTTTCTAAATAATTTTTTTCTGCAATTTTTGTGGTATGACTTTTTAAGCATTCATTCTCTGAACTTTCGATATTTCAGAATAATTTACTTTAGACCAGCCTTTGCTGGAATACTCATTAATTTTCTTGCTCTGGAGAAAGACAGTTTTTTTTAAAAAAGAGGTGAAGACTAGAGACCTGCCTGTATTCCTTTAAATTAATGTAAGATAAGGAACAGACATTACAAGCCTGAGAGAAAAAAACAGCTGCTACAACTAGGAGGAATGCAGAGAATATGGAAGTAAACAGATGTTTAAAGAAGGCAAGATGGAATTTAAAAGAGGACCAGTCTGAACCTTCAGTGGCACTGCTCGGAGCTGTGATGTAGTTCAGCTGTGATGGGAACCTGTGTAAGCACAAAACAGCTTGCAAGACAAATTATTTTCTTTAGTGCTGAACACAACAAGCCCTGGTCCAGAGAAGCATATACATATGCTTAATCTATTAGTTCCTTTAAAATCAAGTAAAAATTTCTCTCCCTTATTATTAGTTATTTGTTGTTAGACTTTTTTTAATTTTTTTTTTAAATCTGATTACTTCATTTACTTCCAGTAGTTTGTGGAATACGAACACGTGTCATCCTAGAAAATAGATCTTACTTATGGTAGACAGTACTGTAACTAAGGAAAGTACTTCTTTCTGTGAGGAGTACAGATTGTAAACCACTCAGTGAGTATTTGGACTAAAGGTTTTTTGTAGGTCTAACTTACTAGGTTATTGAAATAGTGATTTTCCTTAAGGGAATGTGTATGTACATAACTTTTTGGTATGGTGTAAAAACATGGCAACTTCCATCAGTTCAGATTAATGAACACCATAAGGTTTACTCTGGCAATCTCTTTCCAGATGGATATATATGCTGGTTAGCATATTGCAATTATTAGCCTGAAGTGAAAAAAAAGACCTCCTTAGAATGATTTAAAAAATAGAAATGTTGAAAGAAATCTTAACCATACAATTTCTTTCTAAGACAAGACAACAAATATGACATAAACAAGCAAACAAAAAATAGATGAATTTGGTATAATAGAGAAGATGGAGAGAAAATGAAAAAGGAAAATTGGCCTTCATTTTAATTGTGGAAAGAGGACAAGACTTGAAAAATGAAACAATAGGTCCATATGTGATATATGTAGAAATCTTTTCAACAAAAACATCTAAAAGGGGTTTCATTTATTTATTTATAGCTCACATTTTAAAGAACTGTATAGTCTGCATGCTTACAAGATCACTTGGGTATAGCCAAGCCAAATTTAGCTCAGGAAATTTCACATTCACTGAAATATATGCTTTGTGATTTCCAAGTAAAGCCAAGTTTAATGATAGTGTTCCAGTATTTTAGCAGAACAGTTCAATGAAATCTGAAGGTTTAGTGATGGCCATGGGGGAAGAAAAAAATAAACCCACAAAAAATCTTTACTGATAGTGCCTTAAACTGCTGAAGGACAAGAGAGAAGAAAAAAGGTAGATCAAAAATATGGAATAGATAATACAGAATGCACTGCTTTGACTAAAACCATTTTTCATTAGAAAACACCTTGTAAAACATTGTTATCGGGTCATGAATTTAACCCCAATCTCTGAACGTTGTGCTTTGTCTCTGTTGTCATTAATTTTAGCAATCCCATAATACTATGAAGCAGTAACTTAATTTAAATTATGAGATACTCCAAATGATTCTTTCCTTAAAGTTTCTCCAAATGCCTTGTCTTCTCCATATGTATTTTAGACTGTAAGTTCTGAAGAGTAGGAACTACGTATTTTTCAGACATCTATTATGCAAATCTGTGGAGCTTTTACTAAACAAAAGCAATATGACAAGGTGCTACAGAGATGGAGCTATAATTTGTACAGATGTATGCACATCTAGTGTGAGGATACCTTCTGCACAACAGGAGGCTGCTTTAGGCAGTCATTCCTTCTCTTCCAGGTCCTCCTCTTGATTTGCAAACCTGAAGAACCTGAGCTCTCAAGACTGTATGCAAGAACAGTTTCTCTGAAAATACAAGGAGTAAATATAATAGAAACCTCTTTCTTGTTGGACATTTAGCTGAACAGTATCTTTTGAACTTAAATAACCACGTAAAGGGGAGAGAGTTATGAAAATCTTGATTATACATGCAGTTAAAATTGCTTAACTAGATGTTTAGCCTCAGAGCTTTCATTTTGCATAAACATACATTTTTCCTTTCAGACAATGTCATTAGGATTCTCTTGAAAAAAATATTCTAGCCCAAATGAAACTGTTCATTCACCTCAAACTCTGAAGGGACATTTGTGATACAATATGAGCAGAAATGAAAGGTGATATAAGACATGAAAAGTTTGGTTCAGGTGGGGAAAGAAAAATCTTCACTTTAAGAGTTTAGCTACAGACCCCTGCCCCCAGCCCTGGAAAAATGAAGCAGAAAGAAACAAATGGAGAGCTGCTTTTCTGTAACAGTAAGAAAAATCAAATGGTTGCAATAAAGTGAAAGGGTTTTGCCTAGAGTGTTAAACAAAATTAATCACAACAATAAAGGTGTCAGTATACTGTGTAACTTAAGATATCATGTACTGACTGATTCAGCTACATTCAGGGCATAGCAATGCTTTCAGTGATCACTGTTTTAGCTGTAACAAGCATTTTTGTGTGTGTGTGTACAATGGCACAGCTAGAAGCAAGGCTAGACAGATGTAGACAGTGAAATGCTTTTCCATTGGAAATCTGTGAAAAGGTAAGACTAAATAATGCTATTAGTTCAAATTTATCATTAGGATTCATAACACGTTTCATTTTTCTTTCAATAGATAGATTGTACGTTATACATCTTGCAGAGGAACTACAGGAGCTCCATGATGTTCATGGCTCAGCTACCAGTTGCTGAGTCTTCTGTGGTCGATTGACTTAACAATCATTAATGGAGACAGCAATTGGCACTTTCAATAAAATGGAAATCACGGAAATCTTGAGTAGTTTTACGTCAGATGCCCACCAAATGAGGTTGAACATGTTACTGATAATTCACCCAGATAGACAGTGTTATTTTTCAATGTGTCAGAGAGAAATAGTACTATCATCAATAGGGTATCAAAAATGTTTAAGGTGCGTAAAAGATAGAAGTGTTTGGGTCAATTTAATCAAAATAATGACATCTGTTTCAAAAGAAATTTTAAGGCAAGTTGTAAAACAACATATTTGCTTTAAAATTATGAAATAGTCCTTCTTACTCAAAATAATCCAGATATTTTCTTCAGTGTTCATCTTTTTTTTTTTCAGATTTATTCCTTAAGTTGAATGTCTTAATCTTTTTCTCTGGTGATTTTTATTACGACAAGAAACTAATTTTTATTCTTGAATTATTTTCTACTACATTCTAAATCTAGATTGAGCTCCCACTCGTAAATCCCTTGCTCTGTTTTCTTATGATAAATTATTATTGTTTGAATGTATCCAGCTTTGTAGCTGTTATTTTAAAAATATAGATCTGCTGTCTTTGAACATATTTTCCCTTTTTTGGTTATTTCCAAGGTCTTGTTTGACTGTGCTGTCTCATTATTGGATTAGTGACAAAAATCACATGTTACTGGAATTTTATAGATTTCCATGTAATATGTAGGCTACAGCTTGCTGAAATGTTTGGTTTTAATAAAGTGGAGGAATCCTTCATTTCTCAACAGACATTACTTCTTTTTAATCACATCTAGAGTGAGAAGTGTTGCTGAATGTTTGACATGCATCATTGTACATTTTCCTAATTTAAGAAGTATGAAAGTCAACAGATTATTTCATTAAAGCTCTTTACATTGGAACTTAGGTGTAAGTCAGTGATAATTATTTTTATGTTGCCTTACTAGTGACCTCATAGCCTGTTTTAGGAGACAGAACTTTTTAAAGAGACATAGGGTTGTTTTTTGGTTTGGGTTTTTTTTCCCCCTCTTTTTTTTTTTTTTTTTTGGTCGCTTTGTGATAAATAAAACTTCAAGTGTCTAGCTGTTCAGTCTTTTCTTGTCAAGCAGTGTTCTTTCAGATACCTTAATGTTTTCTGCTAAAAGAGAGAGAGAGAGTGAAAGAAAAGACAAGAGCTTAGGTAGGATTTTTCTCAATCACTACTATCTGAAAGTCTTATGTCTCATGTGAAGTGCCTAGAGCAGCAGTATTCATTTGCATTGTGCTTATTTATTCCTGTGACCACCCCAATGGATGGGTGCTGTGTTATGTGGTGCTTCAGTAATGGTTCTATTACAGACACTGCGCTAAGCTGAGTTCAAGGAACTCATTCATCTGGCTGATTGCACTGGCAATCCAGAGCGAATGTGTTCTTCTGATAGCAAAATACTAACCAAGCTTCTGTAATACCTTTCATGCAAACTCATACTCTCTCTATTTTGTGAAGAAATGCCATGGACAAAATCAGACTGCCAGTGTGAACTAGGGTTAACTAGAGTTAACAAAACAAAAAATAAAGAAAATGGAGTTCAGAGTTTTGTTTTCCTTTTTTTTCAAGCTTATTGAACCAGCATCGAATGCTGTCTGTGAATGAATTTCAAACTAGTACAGGAGTGAGACACAAATTAAAAGTAGATGCGCAATACTGTTTTGTAGTATAGGACATAAAAATCTTTACTTGTGAATAGGCAAATCTGGGGTCAGCAAGTTATATAAATACATGTTCCAGAGTATGCTGAAAGCTATTGCAATTATAAAATTTAATAAATGTTTGACAATAAGTATTGATCTAACTCCCCAAAGACTATCAGATTAAACTGAGGTTGTTTAGTGTGGCTTAAAATGTTTTCAACAGCTTTTTGTGTTAGTAAGAACTCAGACAGCATTTTATGAAAGAGGTAATAAAATAAAGCTTTTCAGTAGTCTAACGTGGAGGTCAAAAAGGCATAGAATAAAGTTATCAGCATCAGTCCACAAAAGCCCTCACTGAATTGTGGTTGGTGACTTTCTGTATGAAGTTCCAGCAATGGGCACAAAGCAATACCTTGGGTGGCCTTGAAACAAGGTAGAAAGAACTTCAAAGGAAAAAAGCAAATTTAAATAGAGAGTTCTTCTATTTTTTTTGTTTAGCCCAGAAATTCAAAGCTTAATTTTCCAGAAGAACATGTTTCCCAGAATTGGCTATAAAATCATTCTGAAATGTGTTTTTTAAAAATCAAATATAGCCAAACTGTTGAAGAGGATGTAAGCTTGTTTAAAACACACCTTAAATACTTCTTAAGATCCAAGAAGAAAGCTGTAATACCAAAATGAAACATTTAATTGCTCCTTTGATTCCCAAGCTCAAATCAAGTAGAAAGCAGACTTTGTTTTAAAACCAGTTAGTATCGCAGATGATATCCTTCCAGATGGTTATTGCCAACTATGAACTGATAAAAGCTTATTTGCAATTAAAATTGGTTTTCAGATATACAACCTGTTACTTTAATGGTCTTTAGGGTAGCTACCATTTTAAGAGGTTTTGAGCTGATACAGCAAGCTTTGTAAGCTACCAATTTATCTTCAGTAAGCTTGATTTGGAAAAAGTAGTGGATGTCATTGTGCTCTAAGTTTTAGATAGATATGTTATTTAATTTCCCATAGAAAGTGTGAAGAATTGAAACTGGATTAGGTAGTTTGATAAATGAAGTCTGAACTTCAGAAGTTTATAGTTAAGGCTTTTGAAAGTATTCCTAATGACTACAACTGTGGAAGTTGATAAGGGAACTCCTGCTGAAACAAATCAATTTGTATTTGAAAAATTTGCCTTCAGATTTTTGGTTCAGATGTGCTCTCATGTGCTTGAATATTCATTCCAGGTGTATTAAAACCTTTGAAATATCTTTTGTTTAAAAATGGAATGGAAATATCAAACTTTCCTATAGAATTTCCTTTACAGTTTATTTTCTGAAAAAGGCACAACAGCAACCTCTTTTAGGCTAAATATGCTCTGTTGGCTCCCTAGCGCATAGTTGCTGTCTTTTCTCACTGACAAGTGTTCAGGGACAAAATGACCCTTCTGTTATTTTTATCTGGTTTTGCCTGTGCAATGCTTTTAAAAATCTCCCCAAAGTTTCAAGAATCCCCAGGATTTATCATTAAAATTTATAGAGGTGATGTATTTTTTTTTTTATTTTATTGTATTTTTAGGCCATACTAGTGCTGAGAGTTTAGTTGTCTTAGAAAACACTAAAAAGAAGATTAAATGCAAAGGCTTCCTTACCTGGGTTTTTCTTCTTGTACTAATTTCAGTGTATTTTATGTATTGTTCTATTCACTAATTTTTGCTGAAGCTTTGATTCTGTAAATGTTATCATTCGAGCCTAACTGTAGATAATAAAATACAGTATTCTTTATTCTCAGAGGGCAAAATATGACCTCAAATGCAACTCAAACAGAGGATAAATTAGTGATATAAATACACTTGTGGGAATTTACATTTGAACATTCATTTTTACAGTGATTTACCTCTCGAGCATTGGTAAGTGCATCAGGAAAAGTTCAAAAACCTCATCATTGTTCCAGTTATTTGATTTTATCATACATACAGAGCCACGATGTGGTTATGATATTGCATGGTTGCTTCAGGAAAAATGCAAGTGTCACAGGTGTGTATAAATACTTTTCTGTTTGTGTTTGTGAAAGGAAAAGCTTAGTTTTATCTGAAGTGGTATTTTCAAGTTTACAAAGGAAGTTGTCAACTCAAAATTTTATAGCTTTAAAAAATTAACACTATAATAAAAGCAAATATTTATTAACCTTATCATCTCCTCATTAACATCACTGCTGTGACTTCCGCAAGAGATGGGAGCTACTAAAATGTCTCATTTGCATTTTGCATATCTAACAAAAGCAGATTACTTTGTTTAAATTATAGCTAATATCATTATAGTGGTGTTATATATTAGAAATTGATTACCTTGTTTCTTCTTCTCTAATGGCCTCATTATATTTGATTTTTATGCCTCATTTTTTTCTTATTGAAATAATGAGTACACAACAGTAAGATCATTAATATTTTATACACATTTTTGTTTCTACCTAGTACTTCACATGAAACACATTGACTAGTCTGATGACAAATAAAAGCACTTTGACTATGAGCATTGTCTGTCTGTGAATAAAATCAGGCTGCTTGTGACAGCTAGGGTCAGCTATAAAGAGAAAAAAAAAATAGTATCCTGTATATTTTCAAAGAATGGGATAAACTATAGGTTGAGTCTACAGAAAGAAACAAGTCAGAGTAATGGGCTGGGAACATGTTCTCTGCAAAAACACTAAGAACGGGTATAAGAAGACAAAACTGGGGGAAGGAGAATCTGAGAGCAGGATTTAGTACATGCCTCAAACTACAGAATGAAAACAGTGAAGTATACTGCTCTTCATTCTGGGAAGGCCACCTTTGGTCAATTTGTAGAGGTTTTTTTAGTTGTGATATCTGGGGGTTTTTTCAGTTTATCTTAGATCATCAGTAGATTTTTTTCTGTTCTGATGTTTATTTTTCTTCATTTTTTTCTATTCTGTATACAACTGCAATTAAAAATAAGTCTTTTATGCATGTAAAGATTGATTCTGCTTCCTCTGCTCACTTTGGAGTGTCTTACCCTGAGAACAACATCGATCTGAGTGGTATGAGCAAAAAGTTTACCCCTTTCAAGAGGTTATCAATCTTTATTCCTCTGCAGCAGCCTTGTAAGATTTATGAAAGTTCTGAGGTAGTTATAAGGTATTCATACCTCTATATTTAGTGTGTATCTGCTTAGATATACTATAACTCGTAAATCAAGCCTTCTAGTCATTTAATCATTTCCTCCAATTTCTTGACAAGTTTCATGTGTTGAGGTGCCCAAAACTGTGCATCATATTGCAAATGTGTAATCAAGTGCTATACAGAAAGGGAGCCCTACTTCCCTTTCGATGATGTAAATCAGCTATGTATTTCACTATCAGTATCTCTATACAGGAGGTCAAAATATCTTGGGTTTGTTTGTGCTGTATGACCTTCCAAGCTCATATTTCTTTTTCTTGCCAAAATTGCCCCTAAGTTTTCTACAGTTTTACCTCTTTCAAAATATTCCTTTCTGTTAAGTGTAAGAAAACATTCAGAATTCACCAATATGTTAGATTTTCAGGTTGGATTTCATTGTTTCCTTCCTTTCCTATGATACTTTGTTCATGTTTCTCTGACGTAGCCTTTTTAAAGTGAAGTACTTCTTAAGGCTTCCATTAATTCAGCTGTTTATAACTTTATACAGATTCTTTTCAGTTAAACCCATAGAAATCTGAAAAAAACTCATTTAATATTTATGCTGATCCTTTGATTTTACTGGATTGTATCTAAAAGACTCTCCACTATGTAAACCCAGGCCTACAATTGCCATTTATACAGCTTTCTTGACATAGATAAACAAAAAGTCATTGGTCCTTGTCGTGGTTTCAGCCCAGCCGGTAACAAAGGACCACGCAGCCGCTCGCTCACTCCTCCCGCCCCCCTCCGGTGGGATAGGGAGGAGACGGAGGAGAGAAAAGAAAAAAAAACTGGAACCTCGAGGGTTGAGACAAGGGCAGTTTACTGGGACAACACAAAAAAAAAGTTACAACAACAACAATGGTACTAATGAAAGAATATACAAAAAGAGTGATGCACAGTGCAACTGCTCACCACCCGGAACCCGATGCTCCGCCACCGAAAGTCCTGAGCCCTCCCCCCGGCCCACTCCCCATTTATATACTAAGCATGATGTCACATGGTATGGAATAGCTCCTTGGCTAGTTCAGGTTGGCTGCCCCGGCTATGCCCCCCCCCCCCACCTCCCAGGTTCCTGTAAAAATTAACTCTATCCAGCTGAACCCAGGACATTATCCACCCCTTATTCTATACCATCTACATCATGCCCAGATCTTACATTTTCCAATCAACTACTACCACTTTCCTTGTCTTATATATATATATGTATATGGACCCCCCCCCCCCCCCCCACACACACACACAAATAGTATTCCCTTAGTCGATGGGCTATCCCTCCAATGTGTCCATCAATTTTATTTAGTCCATGACTTTGGGGCTCCATCTGTTGTAACAGTTCTTCAGGATAAGAGAGATGGTGTGAGGTGTTAGGTTGTTGTATGCTGCCTCTGGAACTTGCGGCTGGTACATTTGGTGCAACCCACACCCTTGGCCAGCAGGTTGAAGAGGCTAATCTTGAGGAAATTGCTGGGCGCCAGTTCAAGTTCTATCACTGTTGTACTTGGCTCAGTTTCAAAGTCCATCCTTCAGTCATTTGGGTAATTCTTACAGTAATACCCTTGATATGGCATATAGACACTATAGATACAATGATATACATTGGCAGGTTATTTAGCAGTTAAATATCATACAGCCTAATTCACTGGCTATTCTCTCCCAAAATCAAATCTCCCTGAGGTACACATCGAACTTCCCCATCCTTCTGCATCACCCACCAGGTGTACCCAGGTCCCTGAGCAAAAACAACCCCTTGGATGGGTTTGTCTCTGCTTGAGGGGGGACTAACCCAGACTGCCTTTCCTAACACACTTCTCATGCGCACTACAGGGACTTTATCCCCTTCTACAATATGTGGAAGTCTTGGTTGGGCAGGGCCAGCCCGATTGGCAGATCCTCTAGTATTAACTAACCAGGTGGCTTTTGTTAAATGTGTATCCCAATGTTTGAAAGTTCCATCCCCCATTGCTCTCAATGTAGTTTTCAGCAGTCCATTGTATCGTTCAATTTTTCCGGAGGCTGGTGCGTGATAAGGGATGTGATATACCCACTCAATGCCATGCTCTTTGGCCCAGGCGTCTATGAGGTTGTTTCGGAAGTGAGTCCCGTTGTCTGACTCGATTCTTTCTGGGGTGCCGTGTCGCCATAAAACTTTCTCTTCAAGGCCCAGGATAGTGTTCTGGGCAGTGGCGTGGGACACAGGATATGTTTCCAGCCATCCAGTGGTTGCTTCCACCATTGTAAGCACATGGCACTTGCCTTGGCGGGTTCGTGGGAGTGTGATATAATCAATCTGCCAGGCCTCCCACTGTTTATATTTCAGCCATCGCCCTCCACACGACAGGGGTTTTAACCGCTTGGCTTGCTTAATTGCAGCATATGTTTCACATTCATGGATAACCTGCGCGGTAGTGTCCATGGTCAAGTCCACCCCTCGATCACGAGCCCATCTATATGTTGCATCTCTTCCCTGATGGCCCGAGGTATCATGGGCGCACTGAGCCATAAATAGCTCACCCTTATGTTGCCAGTCCAGGTCCACCTGAGACACTTCAATCTTGGCGGCCTGATCTGCCTGCTGGTTGTTTTGATGTTCTTCAGTGGCCCGACTCTTGGGTACATGAGCATCTACGTGACGTACTTTTACCACTAGCTTCTCTATCCGAACAGCAATATCTTGCCACAGTGCGGCCGCCCAGATGGGTTTACCTCTGCGCTGCCAGTTGCTCTTCTTCCATTGCTGTAGCCACCCCCATAGGGCATTTGCCACCATCCATGAGTCAGTATAGAGATAGAGCACTGGCCACTTCTCTCTTTCAGCAATGTCTAACGCTAGCTGGATGGCTTTCACTTCTGCAAACTGACTCGATTCACCTTCTCCTTCAGCAGTTTCTGCGACTAGTCGTATAGGACTCCATACAGCAGCCTTCCACCTCCGATGTTTTCCCACAATGCGACAGGACCCATCAGTGAACAGGGCATATTGCCTCTCATTTTCTGGCAGTTTATTATACAGCAGGGCCTCTTCAGCCCGTGTCACCTCCTCCTCTGGCGACATTCCAAAATCTTTGCCTTCTGGCCAGTCCGTGATCAATTCCACAATTCCTGGGCGACTGGGGTTTCCTATGCGAGCTCGTTGTGTGATCAGTGCGGCCCACTTACTCCACGTGGCATCAGTTGCATGATGTGTAGAGGAGACTTTCCCTTTGAACATCCAGCCCAGCACTGGCAGTCGGGGTGCTAAGAGGAGCTGTGTTTCAGTACCAACCACTTCTGAGGCGGCTCGAACTCCTTCATATGCTGCCAATATCTCTTTTTCAGTTGGAGTATAGCGAGCTTCGGATCCTCTGTATCCCCGACTCCAAAACCCCAGGGGTCGGCCTCGGGTCTCCCCAGGTGCTTTCTGCCAGAGGCTCCAGGTAGGGCCATTCTCCCCAGCTGCAGTATAGAGCACATTTTTAACATCTTGTCCTGTCCGGACTGGTCCAAGGGCTACTGCGTGAAAAATCTCCCGTTTAAATTGTTCAAAGGCTTGTCGTTGCTCAGGCCCCCATTTGAAATCATTCTTCTTCCAGGTAACTTGGTAGAGAGGACTTACAATTTGACTGTAATTTGGAATATGCATTCTCCAAAAACCCACAACACCTAAGAAGGCCTGTGTTTCCTTTTTATTAGTCAGTGGGGACATAGCTGCTATTTTGTTGATCACATCCATAGGGATGTGACGATGCCCGTCTTGCCATTTTACTCCTAAGAACTGGATCTCCTGTGCAGGTCCCTTGACCTTACTTTCTTTTATGGCAAAAACAGCCTTCAGAAGGATTTGAACTATTTTCTTCCCTTTCTCAAAAACTTCTTCTGCTGTGTTGCCCCATACAATGACGTCATCAATGTATTTCCGGTGTTCCTGAGCATCACCCTGTTCCAGTGCAGCCTGGATCAGTCCATGGCAAATCGTAGGGCTGAGTTTCCAACCCTGGGGCAGTCGATTCCAGGTGTACTGGACGCCCCTCCAAGTGAAAGCAAACTGTGGCCTGCACTCTGCTGCCAAAGGAATGGAGAAAAATGCATTAGCAATGTCAGTTGTGGCATACCACTTAGCTGCCTTTGGCTCCAGTTCATATTGAAGCTCTAACATATCTGGCACAGCAGCGCTCAGCGGTGGCGTGACTTCATTCAGCCCACGATAATCTACTGTTAGTCTCCATTCCCCGTTAGATTTCCGCACAGGCCATATGGGACTATTAAAAGGTGAGTGAGTCTTGCTGATCACTCCTTGGCTCTCCAATTGGCAAATCAGCTTATGGATGGGGATCAGGGAGTCTCGGTTGGTGCGATATTGCTGCCGGTGCACCGTCGTGGTAGCAATTGGCACGTGTTGTTCTTCAACCTTCAGCAACCCCACAACCGAAGGGTCTTGAGAGAGACCAGGCAGGGTAGACAGCTGTTCAATCTCCTCCATCTCCAATGCAGCTATACCAAAGGCCCAACGGTATCCTTTTGGGTCCTTGAAATACCCTCTCCTGAGATAATCTATACCAAGGATGCACGGGGCCTCTGGGCCAGTTGCAATGGGGTGTTTATGCCACTCATTCCCGGTTAGACTCATTTCAGCTTCCAATATGGTTAACTCTTGGGATCCCCCTGTCACACCAGAGATACAGATGGGTTCTGCCCCTTTATAACTTGATGGCATTAGGGTGCATTGTGCACCAGTGTCTACTAGAGCCTTATATTCCTGTGGGTCGGACGTGCCAGGCCATCGAATCCACACTGTCCAGTAGACTCGGTTGTCCCTCTCCTCCACCTGGCTGGAGGCAGGGCCCCTCTAATCCTAGTTAGAATATCCGTTACTCACTTTTCGCACACATGAATCAGAAGTCCCTTCAAGAGGATCAGAAATGGCATCATCCCATCTACTGCATCTGGGGGACTGCTCACGGGAAACTGGAGCAGCAGCTTTCCAAGAAGAATCCTCTTTTCTGGTTGCTTTTTCTCGCAACTCCTGTACCCGTGCATCCAGGACTGAGGTAGGTTTTCCATCCCACTTCCTCATGTCCTCTCCGTGGTCACGCAGGTAAAACCACAGGTTAGCCCGTCGTGTGTACTTTCTCTCTCCTCTCTCTTGGGCAGAGGAGTGCCTACTCCCAATAGCTGCGATGCGGGCCTGTACAGGTGGGGAGGAGGACATATCCACTTTGAATTGCTGGAACTCTCGGGACAATTCCTCTACAGCTGAGACACAGGCCCGTAGGGAGGAAGAGAGACTTCCTTCATATTGCCGGAGTTGGACAGCCAATTCATCCACCGTTTGTCCATTGCCTTCTTTCCAGGACATTACTGCCAATGAGTTAGCATAGGTTGGTGGCGCACTTCGTAGAAACTTCCGCCACATTGGTTGTGTGCATTGGACTTCATCTGGATCTGTGGGTGACTGCGCATTTTCTGGATCATTATAAATCACCTCCAGCACAGCTAATTCCCTCAGGTACTGGATACCTCTCTCCATGGTGGTCCACTTGCCTTGGTGACATGTAACTTCATCCTTGAAGGGGTATCTTTCCTTTACACCTAACAGAAGTCGCCTCCAGAGGCTGAGGACTTGTGTTTTTCTCCCAATCGCCTTGTCGATGCCCCCTTCCCTAGACAGAGATCCCAACTGCTTGGCTTCCTCACCCTCTAATTCCACACTACTAGCCCCATTATCCCAGCATCGGAGCAGCCAGGTAACAATGTGCTCACCTGGGTGGCGGCTAAAATCTTTTCGCATGTCACGCAACTCACTCAGGGATAGAGATCGGGTAATTATTTCAGGTTCTGCCTCTTCCTCCTGTTCTCGCGATGACCCTGGTTCATCTTCATCTCTCACTAAGCGAACTGATTTCTTTGTGTGTTTCTTTTTCTGTACAGGGGCGACTGATACTGGCACAGGTTGGTTCTCTGGTTTAGCTGCAGTATCTGTCACCGGGGTTGGGGTAGCCACACTGCCTGTTGCCGGGGTTGGGGTAGCCACGGTGTCTGTGGTCGGGGTAGGGGTAGCCACGGTGCCTGTTGTTGGGGTTTGGGTAACCACGGTGCCTGTTGTCGGGGTTGGGATAGCCACGGTGCCTGTTGTCGGGGTTGGGATAGCCACGGTGCCTGTTGTCCTGTTTTTCATCTTTTCCCCTTTTTCCCCCTGAGCGTGCTGCCTAATATCAAGCAGTGTTTGGTAGATACTGGCCAGGGCCCAGCACAGTGCAGTGAGTTGTACGTCTTTGGAATAGCCACAGCATTTTTCTTTCAAATATTCTACCACTTCATGAGGGTTCTGTAGTTGTTCGGGAGTGAACTTCCAAGCCACTGGAGGTGAGAAGTTCTCTAGATACCTGCCCATATCCTCCCACATGCCGTGCCACCCATGAATATCCAGCTTTGGGGCAGATCTCTGGGTGGTACTCTTAAAGAGCCTTTTTGTAGCCGTAAACAAGACCTGAAACATATTCAGGAGGCATAGCACTAACAGCACATTGGCTTGCGCATCCCAAGGATATTCAAAATTCTCAAAAGCTGTTGTAATTAGTCGGAAGGAGAGAAGGGAGGCGAACGGACGGGGGGAAGTATCCCCCAACTTCCTCACGGAGTGAGTGTAATTACCAATAAAATCCGATAGAAGGTGCCCGAAGTATGGAAATGGTATCACTGCCTCATACAGATACCAGCTTAACCTCATGACCAGTGATGTAATCATTTCACAAGTCGACATTGCCCAGTACAGCAAAATGATAATCCCAATCACTCTCCCAGAGGTGAGAAACGTGACTACAGGCAATACGTAGAGCACATAAGAACTTACAAAACGCCACCATGTAAACAAATGAATCAACATTGTGACTAACATCTATTTATCTAATATAAGAAATGCGTATGACAAATTTGTTTCAACACGCTCTGGCCAGATCTGTCATTATCTCAACCCTTCCTGCCCCACGTTGGGCGCCAAAAAGGACCGTCGTGGTTTCAGCCCAGCCGGTAACAAAGGACCACGCAGCCGCTCGCTCACTCCTCCCGCCCCCCTCCGGTGGGATAGGGAGGAGACGGAGGAGAGAAAAGAAAAAAAAACTGGAACCTCGAGGGTTGAGACAAGGGCAGTTTACTGGGACAACACAAAAAAAAAGTTACAACAACAACAATGGTACTAATGAAAGAATATACAAAAAGAGTGATGCACAGTGCAACTGCTCACCACCCGGAACCCGATGCTCCGCCACCGAAAGTCCTGAGCCCTCCCCCCGGCCCGCTCCCCATTTATATACTGAGCATGATGTCACATGGTATGGAATAGCTCCTTGGCTAGTTCAGGTTGGCTGCCCCGGCTATGCCCCCCCCCCCACCTCCCAGGTTCCTGTAAAAATTAACTCTATCCCAGCTGAACCCAGGACAGTCCTTTAATTGACTTTAGTGACACTTCATATACAAACCACTGGAATTACTTTTGCTACCTCATTTTTATCTTAGGGTGTATCATTTATTAAAATTGAAGGATCTCTTGCTGTCTCCTGAGAAATGTTTGTAAGAAACAATTTGAAGTTGGAACATTCCATCAGGGGAAGTATTGGATTGTCCATTGTATGACATTTTCACATCAACACAAAAAGCCATTCTGGAAGAGTTAATTTAGTTAGTGGGCTCTACACAGGAGGAAAAAATATAACATTCTACAGCTAGAGAAATACAGAAGATAAAACTATATGACCCTAAATATTGGATTTGCCCCCACATTTCCTGGTGGTTTTGAACACAGGAAAGTATTAAAGGTTCTCTCTTGCAGCTGGAGTTAAAGTAAGATTGGGACCAATCATATAGTGTAATTTTTATATTTTTAGGCAAGCTATTCAGGAATCCTTATTAAAAAAACACGGTTAATACTCTATATAAGTTAGCATTTCCATGATTAGCATTTCAGTGAGTCTTCAGTGCCTGAGAAACTTAAATGTTTTTAAAATATAAATTATGGTCAAATCCACTCCTTTCAGTACTTGGATCCACCTTTAGTTAGGTTCAAATACCTCTTTGCAGCTGCTGACCAAAGTTTTCAGGCATTTTGCAAAACTGCTTAATTCTTGATGCTACCAAATACTTGGGCAACTACAGTGAAATGTTTCCAAGACCTTTCTATAGCCATGACTCGGATGAGAAAATTGTCAGAGTTGCCTTACACTAAGTGCATGTTCTCAGCCTTTCTTCCTTACGTCCGTCCACACTAACTTGCAGTCTCATTGAAGCTGGGCTTAGGCACACCTGAGGCAGCTGTGTGCAGTGCCAGGAAGAGTAAGGCTCAACTTAGACACATTTCACGAAGCAGAAATGGGTACATTACAGATATGTCCTTATCTGATTAGGACAAACATAAGGGTGGTTTTTTTTAATTAAAATATATTTATATACGTGTGTGTGTGTGTATGGATTTATATTGCATGTTATATGTATAACCATTTTTATATGCACATATAATATACAGGTAATGCTGTTACATATGGGGACTTGGCCGTGCAAGGTTCAAACCATTCGATTCTCATGCCGAAACAGTCATTCACAGATTGTATCAGTGGATGTTCAACTACTGCTTGGTTTAGATCTGAATCAAAGCACTGAAGGCATAAGGATTACAGCTAATTTCACCCCAAATGTTAGAAATTACTGGGTTTAGCCACTATGACAAACTCCCTCAGAGCAGAGATGGGCCACTTCTATGACTTCCTGTGTGATGAAGAGCTTTGCTGGTGATGGGATGATGCTTCTTCCTTTCTAAACCCCTGGCCTGGCCAGTGGATGGAACAGAGCACATCCCTTCTGAACACACTGGGCAATGTGGCAGGGCACAAAAGCACCCCCTCAGGTGCTATTTCTCAAAAAACGAATGGAGTTACATTGATACATGGAAGATGCTGACAAAAATGAATGAAAAACTGTATTTTGTATATTTCCCTTAAAATTAAATTAGGAAGGTCTTTGTCTTCCCTTCCCAGATGGCTTGCTGGAGGTTTATATGACAACTTCTCTGTCAAAGACTACCTTTTTGGCATAACTTATACCTCAAGCTGCTTTCATTGGAAAGAACTACTTCGTGACCATTTATGTCATCTTTAATAAGCTACATCTCCACTGAAGTCTTCCAGGAGGTCCAGACATTTAATCTTTCTTCCCACAACTCACTTTCTTCTTGTCTAAGAGGTAGTTTTATCATATTAACTGTGGTCAGCTAACCATGAGGTTAGATTAATGCTGGTAGTACTACAAGAGAAGTGATGGAGCATATACATGACCGCAAGCAAGGGAAAAGGGAAAGTGGGACCCGCCCAGTTGGCAGCAGACAAATACTAGATCAGCACAGTTGGGATAGCAAACTGAATCCTTGTTACTCAGATTCCTGTTACACAATCTCTTTTCTACTGAATCTAGTATTTTACATCAGTGTGAACACTAATAAATGTATTTGATACACACCTTTAAATAGGATAAGCAAATAAACACAGCTCACTGTTATGATTTCACACTAATCACTTTGGAATGACAATGGATTTGACCAATTATTGTCAATATCTTTATTCTAAATACAATGCATACATTCTTAGCGCATGTACATGTGTTTGCATATGTGTGTATGTATATGTGTAGTATAGAATGCAAGCATAGCATGTGTATGTGTTTAATATACCACAAGTATCCCCATATCATACATTAAAAGTATTATTTTTTACTTTCTGAATTAGAATATAAATGACCGATTCCAGACTTTCTGCTTATTTTTCCCCTTGTTTCTATGAATCGTTGTCCATCATAATTTAGTGTGTACGTGCATGTACACATATGTAAACACATTTTGCAAGCTGTTCTAACCTACGCAAATACAATGTACAGATAGATGGAATCACTAAAAGAATTGCAAACTATATTTCTTTTAACCTATACCTATAGAGTGTTTGTATTAATGATATTTATAGTAGTAAATACAAAGGAAGGTTTGGGGTTTTTTTCTGATAGACTGGAATGATTCGCATGAGTCTGGTTTTTTGCAGGTTTTCCCTCTAGCGTTGGAAAAGCTTTTGCGTTGCATCAATTTATGCAGTAAAAAGCTGAAATGAGCAGAGTGATGAAGTGGTGGACTTAGAGTTAAACATGTTTGTGGGTTTTTTTCTGCTTTTTTTTCCTTTTTGTGTAACACAGACATTTGTCAGAGGAGTAAGGAAAATTTCCCTCTTACGTGTTATTGCAGAAATTCCAAAATAACCTACAGATAGGGCCTGTGAATAGGATTAACTGTCACAGGGAATTCTGCAGTGAAGTTTTCTCACAGCTAATGAAACAGGAAGCCTTTAAGTAATACCTATTCTTTCACTGACACATCTTCTTTACTGAAATCTTTATTTCAGAATTCTTTCTCAGGACTTTCATCCATAATAAAATTAAATTCTCTTCATATCCATTCATTTAGAACGTGAACTATTTAATGTGTACATACTGAGAGGAATCACAATGGTGATAAATATTCTCAGTGCTGGTATTGTGCTTGATGTTGCATATAGTAGGAAACAAAAAGCTTTCTGTTTTAAGACATGACAACTAGAGAACAAGAAAGCACCAAATGGGCTTGTATACTTACAAGGGAGGGGTTAGAGAGGAAAGTATTTAAATAGATTTCTTTTTTTCTTTTAAAGCAAATTTTGGTTTAATATTGGGAGAACTCCTCCCTCCCCCTAGTTGAGAAGATCACTGCAGATGTCTCTCTGACTGAAGCCTGCTACTCCCAGGGTTGCAGGAGACCATCATTTATCTTTTGCACACAGACACCAAAGGCTCTTCAAATGCAGACAGTAGGTAAAGAGGGAGAAAGGTAAAATAACTGCCAACTCAAGGCATGTTTTCTGAGGAGAAAAAGCCAGGCACCGTCAGGGAAGGGTACAGATATGAGAGTCAACAAACCAGAATAAAGTACACAAAACAAGCCTGAGTATCTGCAGTTATTGTTTGCTTATGTTGTAGTAACACACTACAAAAAACATACTGGTGAGCTGGGACTCAGCTGGTGGGTCCGGTTCCAGGAAATTTACCTCTCCAACTCCAGAGTAACAGGATTTTTCATTCTAAACTGTTTGCCATGCAGTGTTTTGGACAGCTCAGTTTCTTTCCTTTTTGAATGATTTAATGCAGTACTTTTCACTGGCCCTCAGCTCCAGAAGAAAATAAAAGGTTTTCTTCACCTGCTTTTTCATACTGTGTATTGTAAACACAGATATATATCTGTTAGCTTTACCTTTAGAACCACATTGCATGTGGTCTTTGAGGAATTCTAAGGACAAATCTGCCTAATTAGTGAGGGGTGGACAGAGCTTCATTGTATGAAGACACTGAGGGAAAACTGCAGGCATACAAAGATCTTTGACTTATCACAAGTAAATATGACTTGATAAGTACAAGAACTGTTTGTTGTTCAAAACATTCACCAGTTTCTTCAACATTTAATTTTTTTTTTTCCCCCTAGGCTTTTTTTACAGGTTATGCTTTTAAATTTAGCAGTTAAAAATACCAAATTATTCAAAATTTGTATTTAAACACTTTTAAAGGTACCTTCCTTTTTTCTTATATTCTGACTTGTTACCCCCATCCTTTTTTCTGTTCAGTCAAACAGAAGGAACAGGGGAGGGAAGCAAAGGAGACAGAAGGTGAAAACTGGAAAACAGTCATTGGATTTTCCTGCGTGCATATATTGATAAAAACACAAAGTAATGTAAAGAAATTATTTTTAAGTCCATAACTTCAAGTGAAAATAAATTAACAAATTCCAGTTACCTGTAGACTCCTGCATGGGATGAATTTATGCTGCTTGATCAAATGTTAGCCTTGAAGAGCCTTCTACTTTTCTAGAGATTGTTTGGTTAGAATTTTATTTTGCTGAATAAACTGTCACTTTTATAGAAGAAAATAGTGTGTTCTAAATCTATGCACAGTCTAACGTTCAGTGTTGTAATACAAAGATGTTGTCCATCCATCACTGATAGTGATCTCTCCATTGCTCGTTGGTGGTGTTTAAAAAGCTGGAAACTCTTAATGATTGTTTCTTGTTATTTCCAGCTTTTCTGCAGGAGTCTAACCCTATTATACCTATACTAACAGCACAGAAAGAGGAGCCCATCTAGATGTCAATGCTACATAATAAAAAGAGAGTCACCTTTAGCAACAGAAATGAGTAATAGACTATGTAAAATTTGGCAGGGTATTTATACAAACATGTATATTATAAACATGTATATTGTACAAAGGGACAAGGAAGGGGCAATGACTTTGATGAGGAATCGTTCTTTGACCCTGCACATACACCAGTCTGGATCTTCGTGTGGCTAACAGCCATATAATTAAGCTCCTGAAGGAGGCTTGGTTCGCTTTTCTTTTTTTCTTTCCTTTCCCCCCACTTTTCCTTAAAAGGAAAAAAACCCAAGCAGAGCCTTGCCTACAGACGGAACATTCAAGAACATGAAAATAAGGCACAAAACTGTAAGGATTCTGCACCTTCACCTGTTCCTGAAAAAAAAGAACACAATGGGATCGTAGTGGTCATTCTATCCAGATTGGGGTCTAAAGGCATGAACACTCTTCATGCTTTTAAAGTATTTCTACACACTATTGATATTATACAACTGATAAATAGTTTTCACTTGAGCTGTGCACCCCATTTTCTCACACCAGTGTGGAATCGTTAGCTTTTCCTGTTTATGTATTTTATAATTTAGGTATGTATGTGTAGTATATTCCACTATTTCATGTGCTATGAAGCAAAATGCTTTGTAGGTTTTAGCTTGTGGTAAATGAAATCAGCAGCTGTCATAAACATTCAGAATTTTAACTTATTTCTTTTTATAGTAACATCCACACTTTAATTTTCCATTCTATTTTGTATTGTACACAAAATAAGAAAACACAGTAATTTGATTTGGGAATGCAGTCTTCTGATCTTCATTCTTTTATGTACTTTGCTACTTTATGTGAAACTCTTGTATAGATATAAACTAATGTTATGTAAACCAGTGGTTTTGTCCATATTTTTTTTGTTTTTCTTCATTTTAACTTTATTAGAAGGAACCAGGGGCAATCCCAAAGCCTTTAAAGAAGCTTCTCCTACCTGTCTTCTGCTGAGCACTTTAAAGAGTGACATACTTCAGCTTCTATCGGCTTACATGCATATCCGAGCATTTCAAAATATATTAGTACAAGAAATAATTTGGTAGATAGATAAAAATATTTTGTTTGCTGCTTATTTGCCTTATCAGTAAAAAGGAGCTTTAAAATTGCTTTATTGCGCTGCCCTAGATTGCTTTAACCTCGATTTGTCACACACAGTAGTATACGTTTTCTCCTGACAAGAAATACTTATGGACCAGATGTTCAAATGTAACAACAGCTAATGCTGAAGGGAGGACCTATTTCTAAATCTCTGGAACAGACTCACCACACAATTATAGCACACTTAGCATCAGGGTACTTACTGGTTCATATATATTTTTTAATCTATATATTTTCATGTTCATAAAGTGGATAAAAAAATCTGGTCATTTACTTCCCATTGCACGATGGTGTGGACAGACAAAGATTTGGTGCCTCTGAATAAGCAGACAGTTTCTCTTTGCTTTCTTTGCCCATCCAGGAGCGAGACCAGCAACCTGTGGGGTTCAGGCACCTCTAAGCCCTTGTTTCCAAATGTGCCCCATAACTGCAGAACAGTCACATGTTGTGGTGAAGGCTGTGGAAGGGATGCCTTGCATGTTCCTGTCTGCCCACTAGCAGAACGAATACAATTAACTCTCTGAAACTTATATACATTTATTCTCAGAAAGGTCTATCAATAAGGATAAGTTATAGATATCCTTGTAAGAGAGAAAAAATCCACATAAACAAAAAGATGAAAACTGTGCATCACCTGAGTCAGAATGTGGCATTTAGGCAGGCAAGGTGTCTAACATGGGATCACTGAGAATGGGCCTAGGAAAGCTTAATGGAATTATACAGATAGAAGTAGGGAGAAATAGGAAGACCTGCCAGAACTTAATTCAGTATTTAGTATTATTTCTGCCTTTATTCTAAGTGAAGTAAAAGAAGTGTACAAAGCACAAAAAATAAAGTAAAAGCAACAAGGTTTCCACAGCTAGTTTAAGACAGAATGCATTATGAGTTCTGCCCCCTGCCAAAAACCCAAAATTATATATCGATGTACACATCCCTGCTTTTGCAGGAGTAGGATTCTAATGAGCAAAAAACATCAGTAGCAGTGAACTGTGTAGGCAGGATGATAGTGTGTCATTTTTTAATTCTTCTCGGTAAACAACTACATATGCTCACCTCTGTTGTATACATGAAAACCAATTCCCATGTCTAAGGTACAGAGCAAGCCTTCTGTGGAAGCAGAAACAGGCTCATCACATAATTACATAATTATTTTGAAAAAGTTGAATTGCTTTTTGATTTACAAGATGAGAGGGCAAAAAGAAATCTCACAAACTACTTTTTCAGAAGTTATAGCTCAGAAATCATCAAGTGGAATGTTTTTTTAATTTGTAGTAATTCCACATTGAAATCCTGTACATCCAATTTTAGCCTAGTGCACATTTTTACAGCTGAATGTACAGCTGGAACCTCTGGACAGAAGAGCTTTTATTATGGAAATGCTGGCATAGTTTTAGCTAGGGTCGGCACATGCAGCATACTGTAATGTGCTTTAAAACTTGAGATGGAGACCAGAAGTCTGAAGCTCAACAGTAGCAAACCCTATATGTATGAAACGCAAGCCTCCCCAAAAAAGTCATACAAGACTGCTGCTCCTGGCATAACCCTCATTGATGTAAAATGTCAAAATGAACCTCATTGTGTATGTTTTAAAAAAAGAAAAATGGTTACAAGAAAGGTATTGGTTTGCACGTACAAACAAAAGTCCTCAGAATAAGAAGAATAAAAGGTGTGCAAGAGCATAAAAACTCACTCTGGTACATATGAAACTGCGTGATCGGTAAAAGAAAATTTGGTTGTGCTAAAATGGATAAATGTTAATATTTTGAAACCACTGTTTTGGTTACTGACAATCAGAAGCAGATTCCTCAGCCAAAAAAAAGTGATTACTGGAATGTCAAAGCGCTTTAATTTATCCATCTGTATAATTTTAAACTAACAGGTGAAACAGAAGCAGTCTTATAACAGTCTGGTCTGGATGAAACAATGGACTGATACTGCACCAAATGATCTGAGAAAATGAGTTCTCTTTGGCAAGGTTCATAAGGCAGTAGTAAAACAGCCTGATCATCTCATTAATGTGGGTTTAAAATGAGAGTTCAGGATTACGAGTATAAAAAGTGTTCATTATCAGATAAATGGAGTCAGATGGACAATGAAGTCCCTTCTCATTTTTACTTTGTTTAATGGCAAGTGACTTTGCACACGTTTAATACGTATGAATACAGTCCTTTCATTTTCTACCCTTTCTTATGTCTCATTTTATTCCTTATCTTCCTATTTTTCATTCACTTTCTCCTACGCTTCTAAGCTCAATACAGCTATTCATTACGTCTCACTCTCCCGGTCATTTCACAGAGGATAAATTCACACTGAAAGTTGTGTGTTAGCCTGCCATCTCCAGATGCAAAAACACTTGCCTAGCTGGGGCTGTGTAAAACACTAGTGCCAGTGTGGACGTGGACTAAAATCTAGAAGGATAATCCTCAATCTCTCCTACAGCTGTTACTGAAGGAGAAATGCATTTTCTTGTAATTCTGATGATGGGTGTTACAACTCTTTACTGCACAGAACCATGGAGTGTCTGCTTCCAAACTTAGGCATTTGAATACAGAAAGAATGAGAAGAAATGCAGAATATTTTTTGTGGAATGCTTTCACATATGCTAAGTGAGGTGTTCAGTCTGAGGAGCCAGTGACCCATCCTAAATGTCCACACAGTCACCACCTAAGCTTCATTCATTTATCTTTACCTTTATTCTATCCAAGTTTCATTCTGTTGTCAAAGATGTTCCCAATGCTGCCCTTCTTTTGTCTCTCCTTTGTTCCTTCATTCGTTCTTATTTCATTTGTTTGTTTGTTCATTCCTTCCTTTCTTGGCTATGTAGACAACAACTAGCTCATCTTTCATCCACAAAATAAAATTTAAAAAGTGATGGTACACAGGATTTTAACTGATGTCTTGCTAAGAATATAACCAATATCCTTAATTAGAACTGGAGAAAAGGGAGTTGTCCAGAATATCAAAAGGATTTAACAGTTCTTTATATGGTGCTGATGATTTTCTGTAGTTATTATAAGTCTGCCATGTGTCTTCCTAGACAGAATTTCTTATTGCTACTTTGTTCGAAGTAAATGCAATGATGAGATCATTGCCAAAACCAACACTAGTACCATTAATATTCAGGTCATTTGCACAGACCCCACTTTTCTAAGTGGACAGGTATCTTCTAGGAGCCTCTAAGTTTCCTAGGTAGACTTAAACCTATTGAAATTCCAATATCTGAAAAATTATTTCATTTTTTTGTAAGGCACAGCTCTTTTTACTGTTAAGAAAGAAGATTTAGAAATAAGGTGGTGGTGTAGACATATGTTTTTTAAGCAACTTGTAGCGATACTTTTGACTAAACACTTTCAATATAAACCTCAGAGACATAGCTATCTTTCTGGTTTTAGCAATGCATTATGCAGTGATTATACAATTACTAACTGGTGGTGACCTGATCACAGCCAGCTTGCTGTTGTGATCAGGAAACTGAGGAATTCAGCAATTTTTTTAACCTGTCTTTTGGGTTTTACAGCAGGCAGCAGTACACTGATTAACAGAAAGTAGAGCACTGTCCTTTTCCTTTGATGGCCCCCAATAACACAGAATGTGTTTCTTCAGAAAAGAAACACATTTTGAATGAACCCATGACCTGTGCTATTCAGAACTTTTTGGCCTAACAGTTTGAATCTCCTCTATTTCATTCTATTACACTTCTCTCTGAAATAAATCACCACTGAATCATTGGTTGGAGCTCTGAGCAACCTGATCAAGTTGAAGATGTCCCTGCATGGGTTGAACTAGATGATCTTTGGAGGTCCCTTCCAACCCAAACTATTTTATGATTCTATGATTCATCAGCTGTATTCTACTTTGGATTTCTTTCTATCAGCTCTTGCAACATTGTCTTCTGCTAATTCCTAACTATGGAATACATTTTAAAGTTCTACTTAATTTTCTGAAATTATTTAAGAATACAAATCTCAAAATATTCTTAAAGGAAAATAAGCTGTCATTACACAATATTGTTGCTGTCTTTGTAAAATAAAGGTGTGTTGATGAGTTTTTATTTCCCCCCCCTCAAAGTTATACTCAGAGAGCAAATCAGTAGAAGGCAGCTGAAGCCAAAGACTCAGAAGTTATCAGCAGGCAGGACAACAGCCACAGCTCTGTCAGGGTTGCATGCACTGCATATAAAAAATTGATTCTGTACCACTGAGAAGTTTTGGGTGCTCTGCACATGCTCATCCCATAGGGCCACCACTATTAATTGGAAAAGTGGTTGAGAGCCTTCATTTTCCACTCTGGTAGAGCCTGTGATAAAAAACCTCTACAATTCTGTAGTCAAACATCTCTTTTTCCAAGTCCCCTCATCAGAACCACAATTTTGGCTCTGAATTGTTCAGTTATATCTTCAATAACATAGATCTCTGTGCTTGTTCAGAACTTTTTACACCAACAGATGGATGCATGTGTATGTCCTTCATTTCAGGCTTGCTATCGTGTAATTTAGAACTCACAAATGTATGTAATATATTTCAGATGTCAGTTATGTTCAAATCTTAATTTTGAAGAACTCTAGAATTTCTTAGTATTTTAAAATTTTATTAATTATATGCTGAGTTTTACCTATTTTTTCCCCAAAGTATAGCACCTGTGGTAGGTACACTGTGGACCTGGGACATATACTGTTTGGAATGGCTGTAGCAGATGAGTCTTTTATGTGGATTTGTACACTCCCTTTCTGATCATTACTTCCCAGAATCTTCCAGCAACTATAACATGGGTTTTAAAAAGAAATCATTAGAAAATACTCATGTAAAACTGAAGGTGCTGGTTGTGTAGGAATTACTAATAATGAAATGTTTAAGTGTACAGATTAGATGTTGTAGCTGAACCCCAGTGAGCTCTATGAGTAAAATAAAGCACTTCAGGGTATTTGAATCAGCATGAACAAAAAATGGATGCTCACTCTGGTACACTGTAGCACAAGTTCTCACTAGGCAATAACTTAACAGAAAAAAAAAAACCCAAACCTGACTTCCTAAAATAGTATTTGTTAGCTAAGTGTATAAGATTAGTACTAGTTATACAGATTTGCAAATGAGTATGGGAACTCTATCATGTCTTTATTATATCTCAGGAGAGATGGACAAGCATAAAGGTCATGTATAATATATTCTGAAGGGAGAAATATTTTTAAATAGTGGAGTAGACAGCATGAGAATAAGGAAAAGGATATGAAGCTGAATTTTATGTATCTTTTTATACAATGAGCCAGTAAAATCAATGGTATTTGGCAAATGTGTGTGTATGTGTGCATATGATTGGCTTAAATATATATTCAGGTATTTGGGGGAGAAGCCTCATTTGTGCTTGCCAAAAGCTACATAAATCCCAGCTCAGGTAGGTGATGAAGATGGGGGAGCCAGATTTTCCAAGCCAAAGAAGTGGGGTGCTTATTTTAACCTGGCATGTCTTCAAAAGTGACACTACATCAATGCAAAAAGAATGCTAAAGCAATATGTCTGGAGTCAGCATCTCATCTTGGTTATTTCCAGTTGAAAAGTGCACTGATAACAAAGAAAGGGAAAGTTACTCACCAATAACCAGATTTCTTTGAGCTATCTTGTACACATGAATACTTATTTTGTAAGTGATCATGTACTAAGGCTCTTGAAGCCAAGGACTTTTTTTCCTGCTTTTGCATTATCTAAAGAGTTTACATATTTTCCAGTCTTTCTACTTATTTCATTCTCAGATGTAAAATGCATGCCTGCAATAAGACCTTCAGTTAGCTATCAACTACACATTTCACATGACAAGACTTCCAGAGAAAAGGCAAGGAAATTTGCAAGTGAATGTAGGAATCTCAGCAGAATCCCAAGCACTGTAAATAAGCCTTTCTTTGAGTGCTTGCTCCACGCACATTCATACAGCTGGTCACTCCTGCATGTTTGCAGGAAGCTGTTTAGACTCCCCAGTAAAGACTGGGCTAATTTCTGGACATTTGTTCATACAATTAGGTTAGAAACTGCTCTCCTGACTACTTATATTCATTCCTTATCCTTTGAAGACAGCGAGCAAGATACTTACCTGAATATATGTAGGTCCATAGATTTTGAATAATTGCACTTCCTCATTGAATCAATAATGCACAATTAACGTTTTGAGTTCCTCAAGAATTCAGAAAATCAGACAGAATTTTAAACCAAGTTCTTATTTATTTAGAATCTCATTTATCATACATGCACCTAATTCCACTCCTTTCTTTCATAGTCATCAAGAAAAAAAATACCCACATAGGTAAGAACTGAGGCAGATTAAAATCTTTTTAACATTTTAAATGTAGTCAGCTTGGTATCTTTAAATGTAAAGATATTTACTTTATATAAAATTTTTGTTACACAGATGAGATGGACTTGTCCTTGTAGTTAATTGAGAGGTATTTATCATGCATTTTTAATAGGCTTATATGAATTGTGTTAAGTAATCCAATAGAAATGCTTCTACAATTCCAAGCTTCTGAGCAGCTTTTAAATCATTATAATCCGTTTAAGATGTCATCTCTAAGTATTTCTTCCCTAACTGGAATCCCTTGCTCTCAGTTATGTTGGGCTGGGATAGAAGGGAGACTATTCAGTCATAGGTTAATAGAAAGCTCAAGATCTGACATTTTGTCAGCTATCAATGTTAAAAAATGGTTTGATGACATTGGGAATGCAGTAGTTACTCCTAGCTTCAGACTAATTCAAATATCAAAACTTAATATCACAGTATCACTAACTCTTTTAGGGCCTCTTGAGATGTTCCTAAAATTTGTACTTACAAATATGGTGTCCACACTATACACATTTTTTTTTTTTTTTTTTTTTAACTTCAGACCACTTGTAGCCTGGTTCCAAAGACCCAATGCCTATTTGCAGCTGGAGTGCCTTATGTGATTCCTGGAGTCCATCTTCTACTTCAGTTTCATTAAAAAAATAATGTTAAAAAATCCAGTTTCTACTTTCTGAGAAGGCTTCACAATGCAGACCAAAGCACAGTAAATGGGAAACTTGCTGAAATTACATTGATACTTCTGTTTCAAAGACTGTTTTGGTACATACAATACATCTTTTTAGATGGTCCTTCACCTTTGCAGACTGAATCCATGTTAATTTTAATCTGCTATGCGTATTTTATGTTAGTCAGATTCATACATTTCTTAGCTTCTAGGATAAGAAACTATTTAAAGCTTTGAGTTTTGCAAAAAGGGTCTATGTTTTCTCAGCTACCCACAGTTCTATATATGTATGTGTTTCACTACACTGTTACCTGTGGTACTGATATGTATGCAACTGTATAGGAGGTGTGTAGGGTGAAGGTTAAGTCCTAAAAGTTATTGAAAACCATTGTGTCAGTGGTAGAATAGCATCTTTACTAGCAAAAGGTACCTTATTTTGTTACCTTTATTTCAGGCAGTCTGAAACTTTTTTTTTTGAGTTGTGGTTAAAAGGTACATGATTCTTTGAATGAAATAATTCTTTTGTTGATAGTATCCAATCTGATATATGGCTGAAAGAAATATGTACCAGAAAGAGTTTAGCTACTATTCAGGGATAAAAGCCATTTCTTCATTAGTGTTAACCCAGATTACATCATTTCAATGGGCTGGAGTTAGTTCAATGAGAGGAAAAGTTCTGCAGCAAGTAGCCAGTATTCCAGATTACAGATCAAATCTGATTAGCTCAGAGTAATTACTCTGAAATCTTTTTTGGGTTTTATCCATTTGGTATACATTTTCATTTGATTTCTACTGGTTATTATTCATAAATAGAAAAAAAGACGGTTTTCCTTGAAATGGGCTTTGCTTAAGACTAGAATCTAAACTGGAAAATCTACATAATTTGTCAGTAATGCTTACTATAATGCCTTCGTAAATCTTACAGGATAATTAATTAGGAAATCACTTTTCTTCCTCCCTACTCCCATTATTTGAAAATGAATATCAGGAAATATTGTGTGCATTCCTTTTATCTACAATGACATAAAAAAATCGACTTACATTTTCAGGATTTATCTTCAATTTTAAATGTTTCTCAGACTTTGGTACTTGATTTGGTTAACCACCCATAGACATCTCCTGCCATTTGAGATGCCCCAAAACCTTCTGCATCTTGTACAGCTTCTGGTTCAGAACATCTGAATTTTTCCACAGGTGATATATACAGTCCAGTCCCATGAGATTGGCCTGATACTCTAAGGCATCTAAGATACCATAAGGTGCTAGTGACCGGCAGCTGAATAAAATCCTCAGTGGTCCATGCAGACTTGGTGGCCAGCAACTATGCATCCTATCCAGGTAAGAATAGAATTTTTTTTTTTTTTTTTTAAATCTACCAGACTACACAGAAAAAATGTCCTGGATATGTTTGTAATTTGAGTCTACAGCCTTTACTTGAATAAAATCCTCATCAAATTATGAATATAAATAATTTTCCCTATGTTCTTTACCCCATTGTATTGACATAAATGGATATACTTTGAGGTTATACCTCTGTTCATAGGAGGAAAATCTGGAAATATCCACCATCTAATAGTACCCTGCTTGGGGCTTTACTGCATAATTTAGTGCTTCCTGTTGCCAGGTACAAGCATCGCCTATTGAAATTTTTTAAAATATATGTTAAGCATTTAATGCAATATTAAGGAAATATAAAGCTTATTAATTTCTCAGAATAACCTGACTTTCACAAAAGGAAATGAATAGCCGTGAGAGAGATCGAGATCCACTAAAAATTAATGGGAACTAAGCAATTTTTTTCCTTTGCTTGCTAAGACCAAGTTTTTAAATTTTTAGGAAAAATCTACAGGTTTCTTGTTGTTGCTTCTGTGAAATTCAACAAAGAAGAACACAAATCACCATTACAATTTCTTTTTTTGAGTTAATTGAAATTCTACATTTAAATCAAATCGATATAAAAACTAACAAAAATAATATAAATTACCCCAGGAAAGGCAAAAAAGAGCTTCACAACTTTTGGAGATTTTTATGGATAAGTTTATCTTCCAGAACTGCTTTAATGAATTTCTATGCTCCTGACACAGCATCTTTGGAAGAAATAAAGAAAATTAAAAGAAATTCAAACAACTTTTCCCATAAGACAGGGTCCTCTAGGAAACAATATTGATAAAATGTATATTTGTTTTTACTTCTTGTTCTAGGCAATAAAATGCCATTTTGTGTTGTTTATATAAAAATACTGATAATGGAAGTAAGATTTGCCTAGTGAAAACCCCATGAGATAAAGCAGAACATTTTTCTGTACTGCTAGTTTTCAAGCCACTGTGATGCGTTTCACACACAGTTAGTTAAGAATAGTTGAAACTATTGAAGAATATGTTCACTATCTCCTGCTGGTGTAAATTTTCATACATCTCATGATGCTTGTAGGATGTCAGTTTTCATCTGTTGAGGGTTTGCACAGTATCCACCTATCTTTCAGTGCCATATGAGCAGACTTCAGGGCTTTTACAGAGCTTTAGTGAGATTAAATAGAGTTCAGTCACAGGAGATTCACTTATTTGGAACAGTAAGACATGTCATAGTACAACTATTCTATCTGGATTTTAATGTGCTGAGCATTTGTCTACCATTACTTAGTTTATCCCTTTGATATTCATCATTTTTATTGTGTTTTCTTTCTTGAAAAACATTACATTCATTTTATGACCTTTTGGAAATGTGGCATTAATAATAGTTGAAATGGTGCCACCAAAATATAGTAATGGTTTGATTACTGCTGAAATTATATTTATTTTTAGTTCCTTTCTTCTAGAACTATTAAAGTCTTATGTGCATAAACTTTGCATAAATGAAAGTTAAGCTGCCAGCAGTGATTGTCATAATGTAGCTATAAATGCCATCAGATGCATTCTTGGTTTATTTATATATTTATTTTTTTTAAATAAGCAACAGTCACTGTTTTCAAAGCAGAGCCCTTAACATTTAGGTGTAAAGAATTCAAATAACTGGGTGAGCAAAGCATATTTTGAAAATATGTTTGACAATAAAGGCTTGTAACAGCTTGGTTTTCCTCATTTCCTACTTATATATCATTAAGGAAATTATATATGTTATTTATTATCAAGGCTTTATTTTAACACTACTGTTATTGAAGGTGTATAGAAGTTCTGGAAACTGTTTCAAATTGGCTAGTTTTGGAGCCATAATAAATATAAGGTCAAATAAGGTTCCTTTTAAAGACATAGTCTTTACTAAATTATTAAGTAGGAATAGCACACTGTCCAGACTCTTTTGAATGCTTGTAAATCATGACTTAAAACCACCATAACAAACACTCAGGTACAGTTGGAAAGTTCTATCTATCTTTTCCAAAACAAAAAAAGACCTAAAATCAAACTAATCAATCAAAGCAGTGATGGTCTAGTGGAGGTGGTTTACATAAAAGGCATGGTCAGATAAGGGATGTCCAATCACCTCAAAGCGAAGTCATTACAAAGACAACTCAAGTCACAAACAAATACATACATATACACATATGCATACACATATACATAGACTGATTTTCACTGGAAGCTCCCCAGAGATATTGCAGAATTTAGACCAACAGTGATATAATAAAATCCTGAGATAGAATCTGACTACATTTTAAGTCCTTGTAAATGCTCTCTTCACTCACAAACTAGAAAAAAAAAACCAGGTCAAAATGCTGTGAAACCAGAAAATGCAGATGGAGTTCTGTATTTGAACTTTACCGTCCATCTAATGAACAGTTTTTGAAATTTATCTTTGTATCAATTCATATCAAGGACTTGATAAGAATTTTATCTTCAAGTCCAGTTGAAAACATTTTTTCTCACAAAAACAGTTCCATTTAAGTAATTTGGATGAATAAAGGCTGTGGCACCAGACTCCTAAAATGTGAACTTTTGGACTGCTAAGCTCAGTGGGAAAGATGTACTATTCCTTTGAACACAATATTAACTGTTTTCCTTTTTCTCAATAATATAATGAAGTTCTTGTATCTGGCATAATGTACCCAGTCTTTTAAGCACTCTTTGTGAGTAAAGGGCAGTTGAACTAACTCAGTACAGAGCAGGAATGCCTGACAGGATGTTTCCAGATAGTGGAAAATGGCTCCAGTGCTCCTAATGAGAATGCTATGTTAAAGAGAGAATCAAAAAGATGTAAACACACTTGTTTTCTTCTCATGGTTCTCACTAGCATTTCCATGCAGGAGCAAACATCCCTATGGTGAATATTTACTTATCTTTCTTTCCATATGAAATATTTGTCTGCCCTTGGCCTTGGCTTCATCTTGGGGCAGGATTTTGTTAAGCACAACAAAAAAGATAAGATAATATTCATCTCTGCTTGGCAACAGCAGCAAAGCTAGCAGAAAAATGCATTCATCTTTGTCCACATGGCAGTAGCAAGAACAAAGCATATTTATGTTTTTTCTATGTATGATAATAAGCCCCTGATAAAAAATGTATTTCTTTGTCCCTGAATCTAGCAATGGCAAGGACAAAATTGCACAAACCCCAGTGTTGCTTGCAGTAGGCAACAATGAAGGAAATGTTTTCATTAATTTGAAAAGAAATAAAGAACAAGACCTTTTTTGAAGTTTTGTTTAGAAGGTCACACACTATTTAGGTTTTTATTAACCATATCATTCTGTTAACATCCAATATTAATCTCAGGCCTCAATATTATATAAATGACTTTGAACTCAACATGCAGTCATGCCTCAAATTTTAAGAAACACCTGACCATTTGCAAGCAGCCAAGGGATCTGCAAAAAGTTAAAGATTTCTTCACTGTTCTGTACTCCATCCTTTCAATGTGGCTTCTGATCGTGCTGCTGGCTGGTTGAATTGACCTACTATGACTGATGTAGCCTTTGGACTGTCTGGACGTATTGTTTCATCATTTTAATCACAGTGCAGTATCTAAGCTATTTAAGTTGAATGTATATGAAAATGCAAAGTTATGTAAATTGTATCAGCTAACCTGATCTTGTAATTGCAAGAAGATTCTAGGAAATTTTAACTTTGGCTAAAATAGCATATTTTTTCTGATAGTAATTTTTATTGTAATTGTACTTGCAATCCTTTATTCATCAATTATATGAAAATCATTATATACTAATTCTAATCCTTTACTTACTTGTAATATAATTGAATGACTTCAAGATAAATTCACCATTCACCCAGAGTTACATTTAATGGAACTGGGAAACTTGTAGTATTTCTTTTTATTCAAATTAACTGGAGGTCAAATGAGTCTCTGTCTTAAAAGATTTTGCATTTTTACAGGATTTTAAAGAAAGGATACATGATTTCTTATAACAGTCCTAAAACATATGTTCTGCCCAGCAGAAAAAGACATGGGAGTGCTGGTTGCCAGCTGGCTGAACATGAGCCAGCAGTGTGCCCAGGTGGCCAACGGCATCCTGGCCTGTATCAGAAATAGTGTGGCCAGCAGGAGCAGGGAGGTGATTGTTCCCCTGTACTCAGCACTGGTGAGGCCGCGCCTCGAGTACTGTGTTCAGTTTTGGGCCCCTCACTACACGGAAGACACTGAGGTGCTGGAGCGTGTCCAGAGAAGGGCAATGAAGCTGGTGAAGGGCCCGGAGCACAAGTCTTATGAGGAACGGCTGAGGGATCTGGGGTTGTTCAGTCTGGAGGAAAGGGCGCAAAGGGGAGACCTTATCGCTCTCTACAACTACCTGGCAGGAGGTTGTAGTGAGGTGGGTGCTGGTCTCTTCTGTCAGGTGGCTGGAGATAGGATGAGAGGAAATGGCCTCAAGTTGTGGCAGGGGAGGTTTAGGTTGGATATTAGGAAAAATTTCTTTACTGAGAGGGTTGTCAGGCATTGGAATAGGCAGCCCAGGGAAGTGGTTGAGTCACCATCCCTGGAGGTATTCAAAAAGCGCGTAGACAAGGCACTTCAGGACATGGTTTAGTGGGTATGTTTGATGGTTGGACTCAATGATCTTAAAGGTCTTTTCCAACCTAAATGATTCTATGATTCTATGATTTTATTCTACAAGTCAAAAGCACTCTGAGTAGTATTTAGTGACTTCTTAAGATGTTAGAGGCCTCAGTCCCTACATACATCTGTCACGCTGCAAAGTCAAGCCTCAACTCAACTTCCCCAACACCAGTCCCTCCTGACTAATCATTATCCTTGAATGGAAAATTAATGTATTTTACAAAACAACAAAACTCTTTATCCAATTACTGGGTCCTCCTTAAAGTCATACCTGTACAACCTTTTTTCCAGGAGAAGTAATTTCTGGATACTTGTTTCCTCCAGGGTCACTCTGCCTGTAAAAATCTGAAAACATAGTAGGAGGATCTCTGACAGGAGGACTGTGACTGTCTCTGTGCTCAAAATCTACTTCACAGAAGCAATTTATTAATTTTTTTTCCCCATAGAAACTAATGGAGGTTTTCATAAGAATTCTAGGACATAATCTCTCAAAAGGATAAAAATCGACTGAGAAAAAAAAACTGGGATAAGTAGTAAATTTCTGTATAAGTTAAAGGTCGTACTGGGGCTTTGGGGAGTGGTTCTCATGTATGACATCTTCATAAATCATTTGGAAATATGAAGAACTTGTATGGGAGTACAATAAGGAACTTCAGAAAGAGAGATTTGAAAAAGAACCATAGTAAAATTCAACATCAGCAATTTCAAGGCCTAATGAAAATATTTTCTTACAACTAGATTAGTCCATATTTGTCAGATAAAGTGACCTTATCCCTTTACCCAAAGCACCTTGTAGTACCAAGGTACCATGACCTGAGTCTACTGGAATCCTGACTGCCTACCCACAAACTCCAAGTTCTGAGTCAGCCAGAAGTGTGCAAGCTCCTTTTCAGAAGCCACATACATATAGTAGTATTGTTCTGTGTCCAAGCTAGTATGTCTTGCTAAGTGCTGCAATGGCTGTTAGTTTCCAGGGGAAAAGCTGACCTGTGCTGGTGAACTCAGGCTGCTTTTTCAAGAGATAAAACCATTGAAGGGGGAACTGTCCATCATCTGGATGACTAAAATTGTATTCATGCCATCTGCAACGCTCTTTCAAACCACATAACATCACCTCCCATTGATAGAGATTAACATATGGATAAGAACTGAAGTGGGAAAACATGGGAAAATTATGATCTTGGGAAGTCAGAAACATTTGGCAATTAACTAATTATTTAGGACGTTTGAGAACATTTTTCCTCCTACCATCAAACGATTGAGAAGAAATTATTTTCCTGTTAGACATCTCAATACAGGCTTGACAGGCTGGACAACTTGGTATTCTAGTCTCCTGGAAATGCTGTGAGGATATATTCTTCAAAGACAGTCTGAAGAGCCTTATTTGCCATGTTGGATGTAAGGGGCGACTGAGAAGCTCAATGTGGTTGATGAAAGACATCTCTATTTTTCTCCATGATTCTTTTGAAAGAAAAGTCTCTGACAAAAAGCATGAAACCTAGTGCTTATGCACACTGCAGATATTTTGGGCTTTGTGCAGTAATTCTGAGTTTCCTTGCAGCTGTACAAAACACCTGTACAGAACATGCACAGAAAATATAGTGCTTGCAGGAAGTAACAGACTGACCACACGTGTGCTATGCAGTGGGTATGGCAGCAGCTCAGCTACTTCAGAGTAGCTCTAACAATATTGCCAGATTTCTGAAAATCACGGACTATTCTATATATTCCTGTAATTCTTCAGGACAAATTTCACAGGCACAAAAGCCACAGAAATTTTGATCCATGAAAGCCTTAAATCAAAAGGAGAAGACAGTACATAGTAGCTGTCACAATCAGGTCCAAGGTATGGGAAGGTGGTGTGGTTTGTTTTCTTCAGACTTCAAACCAGTATGGATTCCATTAAATCTAGATGAGGTCTAGATGAGGTATCATATTTCTGTAAGGCTTTTTTTTTTCTTTTATTTTTTTCTTTTCTTTTCTTTTCTTTTTTTTTTCTTTTCAGGCTGGGAATATTAAGGTTCTATTTATGTGTCACAGGTGTAACTCAGGACTGCCTGAGTCCGGTTTATGCTGGAAGGGGAGTACAAGTATTTTGGCTAGAAGGATATTGAAATATCAATTATATCCAGAATTGGAAATATAATGAGAACTAGTTTCTTTTCTGTTCTACCTTACTGTTTCTCTACAGTGTATGAATACTTGTCTGTAATCTTAAAAAAAATTAAAAGGGGAAAATTATTATTCTGATTATGTTCTACCTTACAAATATTTCAAGCTTGTAAAGACTTGACTTTTGCTTTGGGTTGCAACAAACACTTGAACCTGAGAACAACTTACATTTCTTGCTGAATGAAGTAAAACAATAAAAAGGGAGACAAACATAATTTATCAAAAAATTAAAATAGTATATATTCCAATATTGGAATATTCTGTCCTTATGTTATGGGTTAGTATTATAGGCTAACAGCTTCCTGCACTTTTATGTAGTATTTTTCTGTTTGGTATTTTTTAGTTAATATGTTTTCTGAGAATGTTATTTTGTTAGCAGAAATCATACTACTGAATACTGATAAAGAAAGGAAAAAAGATTATTGCGCCAAGATCTTTCTCAATCTATTATTTAATTTTTTTGTTGTTTTGTTTTCATGAATTTTTGTTGAAAATGATGGATTTCATAAAAACTTCAGGGTGTTTTGTTGTTTTTTTTTTTTTGCCATTTTGAGCCTCGACTAGTAGAACTGAAAACAGAAATACTGACACAATGTAATTTACAGTGACAAAACAAAGGAGGTGTAATAATAATAAAGTCATATAATCTTCTAAAGTAATGTCACATCCAACTAAGAAACCTAGTAAGACAAAGAGGGTAACACTTTGAGTCTTAGTAGATAAAGCTACAGTTTTCTTTTATTTTTCACTGCATTTTAATTGCTAAAGACAGTATCTTTTTTATTTCTTACATGAAACCCCAAATAAATCAGCATTACTATAAATTTAAGAGGTTTAATTTAAGATTACTCATAGTATTTCCAATGGATCTGAAATTTGAAAATGATAAACTGAAAATACTGCCAGGCCTCAAGTCAGAAAGCACCTTAGTAATTAACATTTGTTGCATCTAAAGACTGTAGAATCAAATTGGGCAAACAAGATGATAATTTGATTCTGAATACAAAAGATTTTACTTCCTGGCTAATGAATAGGAGGTCAGTACGGGCTGTCATAAGGGCAAAGAATTTGTTCTTAGGACTTGGAATTTTAACAAGACAGCATTTTCAAAGATGAAAATGCTGAACCAGAGCTTATGACACACATTCCAAGCTTAGATATATGAATGAGAGTCTTATATTGAAGCTGCTTAGAAATCTAAGGACAAATTTGTCCCTCTGCATGTAACTCCAGATGAAATATACTGCAGTTCTGTGCATCTTTACTTTAAGATCTGGGAGGATGATTCAATGCTTTGAAGTCCCAGTTTTTCTAAAAGGGTTTTCTTTCTGCTTTTTCTTTTATTTATTATCTGCATCTGCTAGCTGGACCCAGACAGTACAAAGGTAAATTGGCTGATTGACAGCTCCTTCAAGAACAAATTAAATCATGAAGATAGAACATTATCTAAAAAACCAGTATTAATAAAAATGAAAATGCAATGCCACTCTGAAAACTAAACCTGAAGTTACTGTGTTCAGCTAGCTACAGATGAGTGAGTCACTAGCATAATAGGAAGTGAAAGAAAAATAAATTCAGGCAAGGCGATGAGAAACACTTTTTTCAGTTGCTGAATAATAAATGTGAGAAGTCCCCACAGGGCAAAGTTGTGAATGCAGAAAACACTAGGGTCATTCAGGTAATGATTTTATGTGTCTTGGGAAAATAATGTACAAGGAAAGGATGAACCTCAGTGGGCTGAATGGCCTTCTTCATTCTCAATATTCATGCATCACAGCTGTCATGCTGCAAGGTATGTTAAAAAGAAGAGATTACATGCTGGTGGCTGTGAGATCTCTTAATCCAAAACCCAGCTCCATATGTGTCTAGTTGAAGAGCTTCTGTTACTTGACACCTACTGAGCCCACTTGCAATTTAGCCCTTCCAAGAGCTTTATTACCAAGCTCGTTATTTACTTTTACTAAAATAGAAATAGCAATACATTGCACAAGTGATTCCAGTATAAGTGCAGACCAAGTATCTTCAGGATGAAACTGTGGCATTCTGTCACCAGTTCTGAAGAGGTGTAGGCAGGAGGAAAGCAACATTTCTAAAGCAGGCATGATTTGCATGATTTGCTTGCCTGAACAAAGTGGTGAAAAGACCATGCTAAAAACCTTTCTGTGATTAGCACTCTTACGGGCACACAAAGAACTTTCCACCTTATATCCTATGCCTCATGATTTACAAGATATTAGCTTTCAATCCTAAGAAAGGATCTCAAACGCAGTAGTAGCAAAAGGTTATATGACCCATCTAAGAACTTAGAAATCCTTGTGCACTTCAAGGTGTGCTTCATTGAAACTACTCTGACTACGGAATGTGGAAGAATAGTAGAGTTGCCATTACCACTGTGAAACACAGTTTTGCGGATGCCTTTCTGTTAGGATTTATTGCTTCACTGGAACTGAAATGATTTGAAAACTGAGGTCAACTTCTTTAAACTAAGCCCAGAAATTAAAAACAAACTAAAAATCTCTGCTCTGCCAAAGTTCCAAAAATGTTTAAATATTTAGTGCTGATGTTTTTCAGCAAAAGGTCTTCAGAGTTTTCAGTTTTGAAACTGGTATCTACTTCAAATATATTTAGCTTCCACACCACTGTGAGAATGTTAGAATATTGTTATATTATCACATTAAAATGACAGAATTGATATGTGACAGTTCATTGAAATGAAGAGATTTCAAAAATTCACGGAGCTTTTACCAGCTATCCTTTTTCCATCCCAAAGGATGATTTCTGTTCTCCATATTTAATTTCTGCTGAGTTTGGAAAAAAGTTTTGGTTCTCTTCAATAGCAATTAAAGTGAAATTGTAATTTTGATTCATTTGCGTTTGTACTAAGAAGCGCCTGATTTGGAGAGTGTATAATTTGTGGGGAGAGGAAGGCAAATCTAGGTGAAATTTTGATTTACCATAAATATATGTATACTACTTGAAGTATTGGCATATCTTATTTCAGTACATTAATAATATACAAAACCCAAAGTGTTTGACCTTGTATATGTGTATATTAGTATGTGATCATTATCCCTATGAGAAACAATAGCATTTAAGGAAATAACTCTTCTTGTTTCTGTTTTATTTGCTTTTCATACCTGTGACATAGCTATGATAATAGATACCCTATATTGTGTCTAAAAACTACTTCAGAGGTAAATATTGTGACCATTTGGCAATATGACACATAGGAATGTAGGTAGCTGAATAGCAAAATGCAGTGTTTGTGAACACTTGTTCAAAAATCTAATGGTTGTCCTGATTGGACATATCTGTGTCCATTTTCATTTGCAATGAGAATAGTCACAGTTTTATGTGTACTCAAATGTTTAGGAAATTGCTGGGTTTTGTAGGTACATGCATATTCATATGCCAGCTGGCTATGCAGAAATGACAGTATTTGCTTGTATTTATTAAGAGTTTTCCTATTTTGAAAAGACTGGCTTATTCATTGGCAACATGAAAAGAGGTGAGAATCTTGGTAACTAGTCAGTCAGAAGTGGCAACATAGGATTTTCAAACAATGGTGAATGGTGGATAAGGACCATGCCAGACAGTTTATACATGGATACAGCTAGCGTGCTAACTGAATATTGGAATAACAGGGTTAGCTTTAATTGACTATGATATTCAATAGCTGTATGCCTGGCAAACGTGGAATCAAGATGGTTTCTGGAGAATGCTTCTTTGCCTTTTTGTTGGTTTTAGGCATTCTAGTATAGTCCAATATGCCTTCAGGTTTGAGGGGGCGATGATGGTGGTTTTTTTTTCTTTTTCTTTTTTGACTAGAGAATATATTGGTAATAAAACCAAGTGGCCTGTAATACATGATTTTGTACTTGTCTTTGATCCAGGTCTGTTTTTCACTAGTACGCCATCATTAACAGAGCTATTTGGAATATCAGTAACCAGTAACTTGTCTGAAATATACATTATTTTTCAGGAAGTTTTCATTGGGAAGTTTCTCAGACACAAGAGAAATTATCTCAGAAATAGATGGTACCTGAAATCTATTCTACAACCTAATGACTGTAGCATTCAGTCCATGTGTGAGATCATAGAGTTACTCTGAAAAAAAAAAAAAAAATCACTTGATCTGAAAAGACTAGACTTTTGTAAGATATGAAGCCACAATGAAGGTTTTGTGTGTTTACAGGTTGAGAGGAAGATTTTGTTTATTTTTATTTTAAGAATAGAACACTTAACTGTCTTTCCGATGTCCTGGGTTTTTGCAAGATTGCTTAGAAAGCATTTATAAGAGCAGTAAGGAAATAGTCTGAAAATGCTGATATTTCAGTCTCATCATATATATTTTATACAACTTTGAAATATAATTGACTACCATAAGTTTTCCTTGTAAATAGTATGAAAAGCTGTTTGCATCTGATTTAATCTGTCCGAATCAAACTAGTCGGAACAGGTTTCCAGCATTTTCAAATCCCTGCTTTAATTTAGTTATGCAGACTGGGACCTCTGAGGACTGTATAATGGTTTATTTGGTATGATCCATGTAATGGATGTTTTCTGTATAACACTCCTATATTAATATGTTTTTGTTTCAAGTTTTAGGAGGTTATTTTTTGACTTGGTTGAGCAGCTAGAATGCTTCCTTAGCTAATGATATATTTGGTCTGCTATTTGCTTTTTAAATTGGATTCAGATTTTTGGCTTGGCTAAGTTGCCTAGACTCTAGAGTAAACAGTTTTCTCATACAAGTCAAAATCAGCTAACTTTATATGTCTTTTTGTGGTTTTAAGAAAAGGCAAAAATATTTAGCTCATCTGCAAAATATATATTTATATACTTAGTAATATGTAGTACCCTTTCATGTGTGTATTCTGGTTAAATATTTAGATCACATCCTAGCCCTTCTGAAAAATCATTTATCTTACAGTCTATGACTTGTTTACATCAACATTAAACATGTTTAGAAGAAAGATTGTAGGAGAGTAATTTTACTTGCTGGCTGGGAAAGAATTAATATAGTTTGGCTTGATCTTGATTAGAGCTTCTTTGCTATATCCACAGTAGGTGCTAGACCTAGATGACTCTTCCATGACCTCGTAGTATCATTTATTGCATACATTTATCTGACAGGCCGCTACTCCATCTACTTATGATCACCATAGACATTGAAGATATATAGCCCTCAGCAGTCCCAAAATTACAAAATTTCTTTCTTTCCTCTCAGTGCTGCACAGGCTTTCTTTCAGTCCCTAGTCCTGACATGCTGTCTTAGAACATCTACAAACAACCCTCTTCACCTTTATCTACACTTAATCCATAGCGTTAAAGCTTCAAGTCTGGCTAAACTTTATCCTTGTTACTTTATATGCATTTCAGAACATTAGGGATATAATTGGCCTACCAGAAAGAAAAAAAAAAAGAAAAAAAAAAGAAAAAAAAAGCCTGCATTCTCATGAATGAGACATTTGTTGCCTGATTTCCAGAACAATTTTTCACATCCAAACGACTTGCACAGCCCAAGCAAACACCGAAAAAGATCACCGACAAGCATTGATGTTTAAACAAACTACCTCAAGTAAATGATTGATTTGAGATTCAGCCAACTCTCATTGTTTCAGTGTTCAGATAGAACATATATTGCTCCACCTTGGATCTGCGATGAAAGATGCTGGTGACATAACCTCAGGTGAAATCATATAGCCCTAGTTGGGAGAACAGAAGTTTACTATCTGTGTAGAACCTCAAAGCTAAGGCAACTGCCTGGAAGATGTATTTCACAAAGTCGGACAAAAACAACTGAAAAAAATGCAGCTTACAGAACATCTACTGAATATTATTTATGCAGTCTGAAGTCCTTGAGGTTTACTACAAGTTTTTCTCCAGCTGTGTAAAATACCACTCCAGAAACAACTAATGCTATTTAAGTTATAAATACATTAGTGGGCTTGTTATTAATAGTTGTAACCAGGTATACCTATGGCACTGAAAAATAATAACCATTTTAAGGCTGTCATCAACTTGATTTTTAGCAAAGTAGTTGGATTACAGGTAATTGTCAGGTGTTTTGAGAAAATAAATGCACTTTTTAATGTCCAGTTTTCTCACTTTGCCGCAATTTATGCTCCATGTAGCCAGTAGGCACAAAAGCTTCATTGTTCTGTAGAAAACTGGCTTGCCATTCTCTCTTTTTCATGCTGAATGAAAGTAATTGACCATATTTAATGTAGCTTTTGGCCACAAATGTTACATAAACGTCTTTCACTTTTGCACTACAGGACTGTAACACACTTCAGCTACTAGGACCCACTGAAGAAAACAAATTTAGTTACTGCGAAAAGAACATCAAAATTCTATGCAGTAGCTTTGAGGACTGGTTTGTTCTCTGGAACACAGTTTCTCTTCAAAGTTCATGGTAGATTTATATTTGTTGTCACTTATTAGTATTTTCCTGGTACAGATTTCTCAAGAACATTTTTCCTTTAAGAGAAATGGGTAGTAGCATCCAAGAACAGTCTTTGTTTTTAGAGACATTTAATAACAATTTATTAAAACTTCATTGTTGAACCTTCCTGGACTTCAGCCATGTCAATTATGTGGTGATTATTGTTATATTTCAGGGCTTGTTTATTTTTTTTGCAAGCAATTCTTACAACTTGCCATTTTTCTGGATCAAATTGTTCTACTCATTTTCCTAAAGGTCTCAGGTTTTGTAATTTGATTTATATGGTAACCTTGAAACAAGGAGAGACATTAATAGACCATTCTGTTTTAATGAATGGCTTGTCAGGTACTGGTTGACTACTTCAGTGGCCAGAAACCCTCTTCCTCCAGGCACTGAGTAGAAGGGCAAGGCTTCATGCTCTCAGTCATGTCTGTGTCTTGCCTCATTTAATATGCAACAGCTGGCAGGAATGGCATTGGTTTGAAGGACTCATTTGATTAGTAATGACTTTGATATTTCTATACGTCTCTTAAACTTGTTTTTAACTTTTTACATTCAAGCAGGAAGAGCTGGCATGGCTTGGAAATACTGAAACTGGCTGAATGCATGCTGCCTAACAGCTCTCTGAGTCAGAAATTGCTGAGGAGCTATGTGCGTGTAGGCACAGGAAGAATTTACCCAGGTCCTTCAAAGGCAGATGTTTCCTTATCTGCTTGATACTTCCTGAAATATTTTTGCTTTCTTTTCTTCAACGTTTTCATTTATTATGTCTTTCTCCTGGTGGCTTGACTGCCAGAAGGGAGGTGCAGGTTGTGACTGGCATCTGCATGCAGGGCACTGCTTATGCCACCTCCTGGTTTTCATGGACCAGAAGACCTCACAAACTGTTTGGGCTAATGCACTGGCCTAAAAAGTCCAGTACCTCTACCTTCAGTGCACCTCACCCTCTGTGGAAGGGATCACAAGGCAGGCTCAGAGTGTGTAGCTTCATGTTGCATACCTGCAGCAGCTCTGGAGAGCATCTCCCTAAAGCTTAATTATTCCTGAGCACCCCTCTCCTCAAGAAATGCAGTGAGACTTCAAGTCACTTACAAAAACAGACTTTGGCTGAGTGACATCAATAATCATGGATTAATCTTCCTTAATTTTATGATTTCCCATCACTGTTCTGTTTATTTGGTGATGAGTTTGCGGGAGGGGTGTTGCTGGCAGGGGACTTGCCCCCTGCAAAACCTAAGAGTTACAGTGCTTGTAATCCCCTGCTTTGGAAGGCAGCAGTAGAACTTTTGCTGACTACAGTGTCTGAGCATTTCAGAAAATAGTACCCAAATATGAATTGGAATGATTTCTATTCTTTGGTCTTGTTCTTGCTGGAAATAATTTAAACTAAACAAAACAAAACACCACACACAAAAAAAACCCTGGAATCCTCGCATACATCAGTATTGCTTACCTACACTTACAGGTTCATTCTTAACCTTGTGGTTATTGGTGCATGAAATGTTCCTGAGACCCTTTTTGACAATGGTAATTTGTTTGCTTCTCTTTCTGTATCATTTGAGTATCTGATTTTTAGTCAACGATGCTGTTTCCAGAGCCATCTGTCTGGCAGATTTGGTCTGAAAAGAAAATTGAAATTATTTGCATGTTGCACGTAATTGTCTGTAATGTCTGCTCTTTTTTCCAAAGCATTCTGAAAATATAAACTGCATGCATGCATACATTATTAAATGCATAGATAATTGAACATAGAGACTTGTCACTGAAATAAACAGGAAATTTCACACCTGTGATCAGAGAAAAGTGAGCTGAGTTTTAGTGTCCTGAAACTTGGTCCCTATTAACCAATCGAGCTTACTCAGCAGGTTTTCATAAGTTGCTTTTAGAATGTCACACAGTCAAGTGATACTTGTCTTTTATATTATTATTATTATTATTATCATCATTACCATTATTAACAATCATTATTATTATTATTTTATTGTGAGTCCACTCTAACAGATTTCATATACCCATACCTAGAGTTAGTATTAGTTGGAGTTCTACTTTGTTTTAAAGCAGACATTAAATTCAGACAAATATAAATTGGATGACAGTTGTGGAGTAGAAGTTCTTGAATTACACAGAAATGAATTCTGAGATGGAGGAACTGGATTTAATAAAATGACCATTGCTTGGGAAATAAGCAGTTGTTATTTATAAAGAGATTTCTCTGAGCTGAAGCTTTTTTTCAAATAATCTCAGAAATTTGGAAAAGAACTTTTGCTCTGTGTGATACGAGTTTCTTGTCAGAACCAAGAGCGAGAAAGAGGTGGAACAGCTTCACTGTAACACAGATATCTGACACAGACATTCACGCAATACTCTTCTTACTAGATTCTATGGTCAACCCAGTATACCTAAATCCTAGGTATAACTGACTGATAGTGCTCAGCTATTAGTTGTATATAATTATTTTGTGTTTGATATTGTATATTACATCATACACTGTAACAGCCAACCAAAAATTTGTAAATAATTCTGGGGAAAACTTCTGAAATTTCTGTGATTTGTTCAATTTCTAGTCTTTATTGCTTTTTGATATTTTCACAAAGGAAGGGTTAAAAGACAGGAACAAAAGTAATTCTTTACAACAGAAATAATGGAGGTTTTCTAACTTAATGTCTGGCTGTGCCTTTCAAAGTCCTGTATTTGTCTTCAGACTGTTTTGTTTTGACAGTTCATTGACTGATATGCTTTTTGCGTTGTTCAGATTCTGTCTCCTATTCAGAAATGTCAACTAGGTGACTCTGATCTACTAATTTATATGGGCTATGAAGCTGGTCTTATGCAGTCAACATATATTTGTAGATTTACCTTCAGTATGAGTTTGTGTTCCTTTAGTATAGAGAAAAAAAACTTACATATTTCTGTTAATCATAGATTTAAGACCAGGACACCTTTGGTGGGAAATACGCATTAAAGGACTTGTTTTGAATAAGACTGGCGTGCTGTCAAGTATAAGATTATCATGGCTGTACACACCTTGGGTTTTGACCCACTTTTTATTTTAGAGATGAGGACTCCAAAATGTTAGAATTAACAAGCAAAAATTTAATGTTTATCCTACCAGCCCTTCTACCCTGAGCTTTGGCTTTGCCTTTCTACCAGTATGGACTATGGCTTGATATCAAATTGGTTTTAGCATCTATAATTCCACATCGTATAGAAAAAACGTAAGGAAAATAAAAAGCAGTCTATCTTGGTATTGAACTCTGTTAACTGACCAAATTAAAAGCGCCATCAAATCTTGTGTAAAATCTAAGATGTTGTCTCTGTCTCTCTGTATATCTATCTATCTATAGTTCCAAATAAGTAAAACCAGAGGGACATAGTAATGAATTCATCCAAGCTGGCAATAATAAGGGATCTGGGAGCAGAGACGGATTGTCAAATATACTTTGGGAGATATTGTGCTGAAGGAGAATAAGAATGGTTAGGGAAAAGGGAAGCTGGGGACAGACTATTTTACAACCAAACACTATGAAACTAACAAATGAGTGATGGCCATCAGGTTCATAGTTCTGTGGGGTTTTTTAGATATATATATTGTGTTCTTCTCACAGAGCCAGACAAAATAGGGTTTGATTCTGTAAAGGAGCCTTTGAGCAAAACTGCAAAGAAAGCTGTAAATAGTAATAAAACAGTAAACTACCAAGGCACAGGCTGAGATCAACATTGCTCAGTTCTTTTGTTATTCTGTTATGAATTTCAATATCCCACTGAGTGTGGTTGATTCTTAGCTGAGGATTGAAGTTTACACATACTACCAAAATAACACAGACCTGAGTCGGTGAACGTTTACACCCTATTTCCATCCAAGCATACCTTGATAACACAACTGAGACTGAAGAAGAGTACTACCAACTGGCTCTCTTCTGGGATTCCTGATTGTTTATCCAGACTCATATTAAAAAGAAGTTTTTCTGAAGAAGAATACCCAGAGGTCCTATGGCAGAAGAAACTTGGTCTAGCACCAGATGCGTTCTCTCTTTGCTTCTCTGGACAGAAAGAAGTAAATGTAGGGTCTGAAACAGGTATGAAATGAGGAAAGAACATTGATTTTTCTGGTTTGATATTTCATTCCTGTGCTCCAGCAGAAAAACAGTGCTCCAGAGACATGATGTTTTTCATGGGTGAGCTGGGATCAGAGTTAAAATATAGCCATTCACTGATTACAATAATTGCACTCTTTCTTTACCACTCGGTAAGACCTGGGTTGTTTTTTTGTTTGTTTGTTTGTTTTGAGGGGGGGGAGGGGGGATGACACTTCTCTGAATGGGTCAATTCATCTCCCATAGGTCACAGCCATCCAGGATTGTGCAGTGACTTTCTGTGAGGGTGGAGATGAGCGAGTCACTGGAGCATCTCTCAGAATTCAGAGACTGCATATCTTTTGAATACAGCCCTTTTGGAAGGGCTGTTACTCTTTTGGTTATCTGAATCCCATATTTTGTTGTTGAAAATCATAAGTGTTCAAAACCAGATAAATCATGAAACAAATGAACTGATTAACTTTGTAGTTCGTTCCATGCAATAGGAACCGTCACTACACACTGTGATCTCTTCTGGTTACATCTTAACTGAATGTGTGGGCAGCAGTATATAATTCAAAGAAAACCAAGCAGGTAGAGAATCCTGAGTTTTAGTTTTCCATAGGAAGATGCTGGTGATGGTTCAGCTTTTAGTTACTTAAACTTTTCCTTGCTTTTCTAAGCTAGATTTCTTACCTCTTCTTGAATCTTAGTGAATTAGAGAAGGAGCAATCTAGAGTACGTATTTGTTCTCACTTAATATTGTTTTAAAGGGGCTTCCACACATTGAGTACAGCCAAGAAATTGATCTTGTAAACTAGATCTGTAAATTGGAGTACCTCCATTTTAGTCATTACAGTAGCATGGACTTTGACCAGCTGTTGCAACATAGTCTTAAACAACATTCAAGGTTTTTTATAATATGTAATTATACTATGATCTGCACCAGCAGTGTGTAAAGAATTCCTTAGGGAAGATTTGCCTAGGCCTCTCATACATAGGCACACAAATTTCACATATACATGTACAAAAGCATTTATGTGCGTGAAAAATCAAGTCTTAAGGCTGAAGTGAATCAGCTGAATTTTTGAGAGTAACCCAGAACATATGCATTTACAGAAGTCCACTCACAAATATTGCATGCATGCAAACTAGAGGTTATTTGAACAAATCTGATCCAGCAGTGTTAATGGAAGGTATCATAAATAAACTATGCGAGGTACTGACATGATGTGTCCCAGTGGCTGCTGGTGCCAGTACCTACAAAGGGCTTGTATACATATTGGATGATGTTTTCCAAGTCTGCTCACACATCTGTAGAATCACCTCAAGTGATCTGCCAGGTAATGAGCTATGTCTCTAAGGACAGCTGCAACGTGTCTAATAAGAGCAAGTGTAGAAGGTTTTACTCAGGTAAATGCTCACTTTTCCTTCAACAGAAGTTCTTATCTAAGTAAAGTCTGAAGGATTTGCCAAAAAAAAATGGCAGACATATACCAGAAATATGACTGAGACATTGCATGTCATTTTGGTGATACATAATGAATAAAAATGACAGAAAAAGAACAGTATGAATAAATTTAATCTTCTGTGCATGGCTCTGAGTTCCTAACTCCAATGATTTATTTCCAATTCCTGCTAGGTTGATGCATTGCTATTATATTATTTTTGTTAAAAATGTGTAGTTTATAAGGCTATTACTGATATCTCCCTTTTTGCATTCAGCAAAAGGGATATGCTTGCTCAGAGCTTCACTGGCATTGGGCACATTATGTTAGTCATTTGGGAAGTATTTCATGCACTCATAACACTTTATCAGCACGAAAGGAAGCACAGACAATCAAAACAAAAGATTTCACACAGAGCAATAGAAAACAAGACTTGCACTGTAGAATATTCATGAAAGCCTTGCAGTAATGCTGAGAGGTATCTGAAGATAGCAGATATTGTGATAGCATACACATTTCTCAGTCTTTAAAATTGTATAAACCCTCAGGTACAATTGAATCGTATAAGCCCTAAGGTACAATTATTCATAGCCTTGCACAGTCTCATTCAGTAGTCTTGAAGTATTAAACACTTGTTTATAAAAGACAGAATTCCCTGGGCTTCATTGATTGCTCTTATGATGCCTTGAAGATAGTGCTAACCATTTAGATTAGTAATACTTGGAACTCTGTACAAGACAGCTGCATATTTTCTGTGACACACAGCTGTAGGAAACAAAATATCATTGATGAAAACAAGTTAGAAGAACAAAGAGTTTATTGTAGCCCACATGATGGCTTCAGCTTTGATTCACCAGTGTCTGAGACACAGGAGAACAATTTTATGAGCTTAAGCAGAGCCAAAGTGCAATGGTGCAAATTGGTGTGGGAGTCTTTTATGTGTCTTATTTTATTGACATCTAAAGTAACTGAGAAATGAAAAAAGAGAGGAGAGGGTTATAATAAAATGCACATGTTAATATTCACTTACTAAATTCTGCTTAAATCTTGTAATCTCAAAGCTAATTTAATCCAATTGCCTTTTAGCTATAGTGTCTTGCTCCAACATCCAAATATAATGACTTTTTAATATAGCTTGAACTGTTTTGTATCCAAAAGTTGGATGTAATTTATTCAATCAGAACCAATATATTTTGTAATTAAGGCTCACACCTGCACAATCTCTACATTAAAGTATTAATAATTCTAGCTTAATCCTAGAGGAAAAGGAATTTTAAAGAAGAAGATGCAACCCCAAACTGTAATTACATTGTGCAAAGCATAGTATAGATATGCCATAGCACTACCCTCCATTATTTAGGTATTCTATCATAGGCTGGGAGAAAAATCTGTTTTTTTTCTTTGTATGGTGTTCTATTATCAGAGACAAAACTAAAGACTAAATGTTGAAATTAAACTTGTGGAAAATTAGTGTACATGAATTATTTAATATATATAGAACACTGACATTAAAAAATGGATGAGACTGAAGAACACATTATAAAAACATGAAATTAAGCAAAGCAGCAAATGTCACTTTTGTCACTGATTATTAAATCAGTAACTCTAATATGCACATTCTAAACCTGAGATTTTTGTATAATTAATGGGATTTTTTTCATACTGACATTGTTTATAGCAACAAAATGGAAGGAGTTTGTGGGTACTGAGAGATTTGAGGGTGACAACTGACTCTTAAAATAGCAAGCATGAGCTGCCAAACAATGCAGTTCAGAGATCACAAAGACCCTCAGGCTTTCTTGAAACGGTAACATCTAGTGTAGCATCATGGTTACTACCTTGAAAGGTAAGATGGTGATTAAAAACATAACTAATGAGGTAAAGATTTTGTGTCTAATTTTTTCACTAGCCAGCAGTGCCAAGTCATACCATTTTTTTTACTTAAATTCTACTCAATCTGTTTATTAAACTTGAGTATATAACTCAGTATTTCTCAAACCTACATATTGAAGAATGGGGTTGATAGGGAACATGAAACATTTTCTAGTCCCTCCCCATACTTCAGGTCATTTGACAGATATTTGTCTAACTGCTCTGGCATTTCTGCAATGACAGAAAATCTGCAACTTTCCTGGGCAATTTATTCCTATTGGTTCACTATGCTTACTACCAGGACTTTTCCCCAAATATTTACGCTGAATCTCGCTTGTGTTTCAGTTCATAACTTCTTGTTAGGTTGATTTGGGGCACAGAAAACAGACTAGTCCTTTTACTTTTGCAAAAAAATTTATGTATCATCTGAGGGCTGTTATGGCATCACTCCCTTCCTTCTTCCCACTTTTTTCTTCAAGCTAAACAACTCCAATTATTTCAGTCTTTCCTTTTAAATCATGTCTTATCCCTGATCACTTCTTGCATCTTCATTTTCTTTGCACTTTCTTGAAACATAGTGACCAAATGCAGATATTTGCATCCAATGAGGACCCACCAATGCCGAACAGAAACATGATTTTGTGCATTTTGAAGATTATCCTTCTCTTTAAACATCTCAGTACCATATTTGTGTTTGGTTTTTTTTTTACAAACAAATTTCATTGTTGACTTGATTGGGTTTTGATCTGGATGTTCATTGCACCCTCTTCTTTCTTCTCTGAAGAGATATAACTCAACTTCTTGTTCCTTAGTCCAGATTATTTCCTCCTGAAATCACTCCAGACCTCAGAATGGATGCAGGCACCCCCCACAAATAAGGCAAAACCTCCTCCATTCTTTTCACAGCTTGCCCTTGCAAATATATCCTTTTATGCTAATATAGTCAGATTAGGTGTCCCACATGGTCTCTGTTTACAGTTAAGTTATAAATGTTGAGACAAATGGAACAACAACAAAAAAAAATCACTAGCAATGACTAGTTTAATAAGGATCTGAATTTACACCCCTTATTTATCCTGCATAGTAGCTACAGAAGAGATTTCAATCAACATAGCTGTGATGGTGTCCTGTGAAACTGATACAGAATAGGGTCCTGTAGTTGCAGCAGTAGGTAAGTGATTCAGATGTCTCATTCTGCTCCTTTCTGAAAATACATTTCCAGTCTACTGTTCATGTGTATATACTAACTTATAAAAAAGTCCTCTTACACACACATGTAAATGCACATGTACACTGTGTATTAGGACTCTCTGTAGGTGTTGGTTACAGTTTAATTTAAAGATAATTGTTTCTCCAGAGGTGTTTCCCCACTGAAATTTGTTATACGTGAAAGTGGTCTTATGTCTTAAAACCTTAAAATTAATTCAGCATTTTTGTATGTAGAAAATAAATTTGTCTAAATAAGGAGGACCTGAATATCTAGGGTGGGAGAAACCTGAATTTATTTATCTACACAGTTCAAAGGTTCAATAGGTTGCACAAAGTCAGGTCTCCAGTGGTTTTTGAGCTGTTCTAGGGTATCACACCTATACTACCAACTACCGATAAAGAAGAGCACAAGTCATTTGTTAAATCTGCCTGTCCTATAAATATATTTCAGATAGTCTAGTGGCAGCAGCCATTCATTTTTGAGCAAACCTAGTTCTCAGCATCTGTGTTTATTTACCTCATTTTATTTAAATCTTATTATTCTCAGTGAGGTCTTGATTCAATTGGCTTATAACTAAATATGCCGTGACACTTGAGATGCACTAGGGTATTAACACCTCTACACAGAGCTCTCAGATGTGACATGACATCAAACCTATGTCATAAACACAACAACTGGAATTGTCTAGGGCATATCAAATGGCACCAGACACCTCTGTTCAAGCAACCAGTTGAGTCCTGATTATATAGCTAATTACAGTCACTGAAGTCTACAGAGCTACTCAGCCAGCAAAGGCTAAATTCAGTTGTCTGAATTCACTACGTGGGTGGTGTAGTGTCACTTTGAGAACCCTAATATCTTCAGGACATCTACAGGATGTATGGGAACCCTTATAGACTGGTGGGTGGAGGCCAAGATATGTCCAAGCATCTCAGGTAACCATAAGTACATAAGAGGTAGCCAACATGATCAAACCAAAAGTCTGTCTATATCTGTATTCTCTCTGACATTGGTAATAGATGTTATTTAGCAAGAGCTTAAGAACCAGGTGACCTTCTGTGATCCAATATCTACAGTGTCCCTGTAGGTCTCACCCATGAACTTCTGTTTCTCTCTGCGGTTGTCTTAATTTGGATACTCTCACCTCTTTTTTACAGTGCCAGGAGCTCCCTGAACCATATGCAACCATGTGAAACCTGCTCCCTGGGTAAACAATCTTGTGGTACATGTAGGATTGTGTGTAATTCTCTGTGTGATAAACCAAGTGTCCTCTATTGTTGCTACATCGTAGCATTGCCTATATTCTAAGCTTAAAAGTCATTAGGTTTTGGAGGTTAACAATGTGATAGATTTTCCTTGGATTAAGTGTTCCTCAGGAGAGGAAGTGTCTCCTTTTATCCTACTCCACCCTTAGTAAGCAAGTTAACAAGAAGTGAGATATAATAGCTAATCAAGCTGCCCTGCTATTCATTGCATTTCCATCAATGTAAACTCCCTGCATCTCCTGATGAAGATCGTCCTCACTGATGTTAACTGTTGACAGGGTGACAGAATATGCATGTTATTAGAGAACTGAGCTGTATTGTACAAGTTGAAATGTATCTGAGGGTCAGTTGAATCACTCTTCAAGCTCCACTGATGGAGTGAATAGTTCTAGGATGACGACACATTGAATAGTTCTGGCATGACTATAAGAAGAGTTCAGAGAAAACACAGCCAGCTACGTGTAGACACCTAACTCCAGTTCTCTCAATTTGAAGCAGTCACACCCGCACCTACATCCTTCTTTGTGGGCTGGAAAAAGACACATGCAAAGAGCAAAGATGAATTTGTAAGAGAATGAGGCTGCAGAGAGTTTTGAGATCTTTTGCCTGTGAGTGACAGAGCAAATTTACTTGGTGTAAATTTTCCCCTGAAGCCTAGTAGAAGAGATGATGCAACAACAAAAATTTATCAGCTAAACAGATAAGTAAGTTAATATAGCTATTTCAGTAGGAAGGAAGAGATATTCAAACATAGAGAAATCAACAGGATTTGGAATTTCTGACATTCTTAAATCAAGGAAATCCTGGCAGAGGAGGATGGAAAGACTGAGGGAACTGGAGGTGTTCTCCAACAAGCTGACACTAGTCCAAGAGATCACTGTTGTAAACTCATTTGCCTGAACTGACCATTTGCTCAGAGATTAAGAAACTTAATGTGTTGCTATTAATAAGATGAAGTTTGAATATTACTACTGCCAAAATCGTTATACTTTATAAATAATTTTTTTTTAGCTATTGTTTTTAGTTAACATTCTCCTGCCTGTTGGGCAAGGGTCTGCAGAAAGGCCTAATCTCAAAAATCCTTCTTAACTGACAGTATTCTCTCACTGCCTCACCATCCAGCATAAAGCGTTATGCATAGGAACTACTGATTCTTAACCACGAGCTCTGCACATTGGTGCAAACTTCCTTTTTTTCATCTCCACATGCTGCTTTACACACCAGGAATGGGATTTTTTTTTATAATAGCCAAATAATTCATGTAATGGTGTGGGAAATACTTTTAAATGCAGTTAATGAGTTAAATACAAAAACAATTGTACACATGCACTTTGTCAGATTTGAAGAAAATTAATGTAAACCTTTGTGTACTGTTGCACTCCGATCATCGTGCCATTTTTCCTTTGTAATATCCACTTCCTGATTGCTTGCTTATTTGTTCTCTTTAACTTTACACCTCATTTTGTAATTGAAATATCACTTTGGAGTAGGGGAGGATATGCATGGTTTGTGAAGCAATTTGACAGGTCTGCAAAAACCCATGGAAGGCCAGGTTCTTGCAATTTCTAAACTTGCCATTAATGAGACAAAGGTTGATGCTAAGTGGTGTATCACTTAAGAATCAGAACAGAAAGTACTCGATACACATTCTCTTTGAAAACCACAGTACAAAAATGTGCTTTTAGGTGGAATTAGACTTCATTTAAAACTTGAAACCTGGTTTGTGGTTGACTGTGCTCTGTTGTCTCTAAATGCAGGTGTGGTAAATACCTCCTGGTAGAATTTTCTGTGTGGCTTATATCATAATTTAAGTGGGTTATGCAAAAAAAAAAAAAAAATTGTATAGTTCTGCTCTATGGCTGAGAAAGAAAATGTGTCTCTGTTGATACTGAGATACTATCACAACACTTTAGCATTGATCCACTTCATCTTTGTCCCTTTCAGAAGGAAGACAGAATTGGAAAAAATATTTTAGAGGATTTCATGCACAAATAAGCATTGCGACAACTGTATAGCAGGAGAAAAGTGGTCCTTAAAAGAGAGAAAAGGAAGTCAGAAAGTCAGGATGAGTCAGAATGTAAACTGAGACTAATAGTCTCTGTGGTGCAAGTTTTATGTTCTGGGTATATCTTATAAAGATGAAGGTTTGGGGTTAAAAGAAAAGCAGGATAAAGGATAATAAGCTATAATATTGATATGAGGAGGGAAGGGAAAGATTAAGGTGATCACAGGGAACCGGAACGGGTGTTTACTGTAGAGGAACTACGTAGAAGACTAAGAAAGAGAGACTAAAAAGAAAAGCCTTTCCACAAAGAGAAAATAAGAACACAAATTCAAGAAATCAGGTCTCCTGACATGTTGTGTCCTAGGACAGTTGTCCAGCAGTTCCCTACACTCCTTCCGTCCCCTCCCACTTTCGGCTTTCTATCAGAAGTGGAAGGAAGCCTGACTACCTTGGTGACTTGACCCTAGAAATGTCTCCCTTCCTCAGTATAAATTAGTGGGAAGGTAAGTGAATAGAATTTGGTATCCCAGAAAAATATCCATCCCATGCTAAATCTAAAGAGGTAGAAAGTAATTCAAGTTTCCTCTACTCCAGTGAGAGTGTATATGTTCACACTAAGTAGTTTCTTTCTCAGAGAAAGAAACTCTCTTCACTTAAAAGTGAAATAAAAAAAAAAAAAGTGCTCCAGAAGACTGCGAAATTATTATTCTTCGTGTCTAAGATTCCTTTAACTTGTACAGTCATGCTCATTTTGTCTTAAAACCTATGTTTCTAAAACCTGGTATCAAGGAAAAAATAACCCAGTGTGCAAACACCTTTGTAAGAGTGTTAAAATGTTAATTTAGTTTCAACATAAAATATCTGAGTATTTTTTCAACAGTTTTTCTTAAAAATGGGTTCTCTAGGAGACAGAACAAAGAGTGTAAAGGGGAGATTTATGAGAAGTGTTACTACACTTGCAAATGCTTATTGATTACATTTGGAGCTTGCAAATAGACAACCAGTTGTTAGTTGCAGATATAAAAATTCACAATTACCTTGTACGAGTCCACCTATGCTATATTACTGTATCCTTTCTCCATGACCTTGAAATATCACTTTTTTTTGTAATTGGAAAGTAAAATTCACAGCTAGGAAATGCCCTTGTCATTGATGCATCTATCATGCAAGATCGTTTTTCAAAAAAAAAAAAAAAACAAGACCCCTGGCTAACCTTCAAAAAACCTACAAGGCTTTTATTTATGCTAGCTAATTCCATATTTTGATTTAAAATATTTAATGAGCTTATATTTATCTTAGTAACATATACTATGAAATTTCTTACTGTTTGTGAATAATAAAATAGCCTATGTTGTAGAATGGTGGTTCCCAAACAGTGATCATTGGCTCACTACCGGTGATCAACAATTATGTCACAAAATCATGTCTCCCTTATAGTATTATGATTTAAAGGCTTAACGACAAGAATGTATTTGGTCCCTGAAAAATGTTGATGGTAGTTAATGACCGAGAGGTTTATATAATACTGTACAGGATGAATTAATCACTCTACAGGCTTCTAATGGGTGTCAAAATTGTAACAAACACCCTGCTTTCAAGTTATTTTTAAATCTGGTCCTCAATTGTTTTATTATTTTTTTTTCTTTAAAAACAGGACTTAAAGGGCTGGAATCTGAGAAGTCCATACTAGGAATTTTCTAGCAAACTGGTATTGATTGACCTTCATCAAAATACAGTGACATTTAATATTTTTTATATGTCAAACAATCTAGCTATCTAATCTAATAGGATCTTGTGTGCCAATTTGTACAAGATACAGGTACAATAAAAATGAGGCTGAAGAATGAAAAGGCTGTCAATACAATTTACAACATTATTGCATTCCAGTTTGCCAAGCTGCTAAAATATCATAAAGTTATAGACTAATAAACTGAGAATGATACTTAAGATCCCATAGATCTTAACTTTCAGAGAGGAAAAAAAAAAAAGAAAGAAAGAAAAGAGTTGTTGTAACGTATGTATATCCTTCATATAGTGTGTTTTTCCAGAAACTGTGTGGGTTACTTTACCTACTTGTTACCATTCAGAAAACATTACACTAGCAATATTAACTTGTTTATTTAATTTCTCTTTACAATTAGACAGTCCTAGTTGAAATTGTTTACTTACCTGCAGGGTTGGGGTTTTTTTTTAGATTTTCATCATGAAACCAAGTAAAAGACAGTAGTTAAGTAAGAAGTGGTGCGTAGTAAGTGATTAATGTGTTTACAATAACTGTTGACATTATTTAAAAAAAATAGATTTTGGAGGTAAAATATTCAACTTGTGTATTTGGCAAATTATGCATTTTCAGTATTCTTTGCTTGATCTGCAAATGACAGAAAACTGTAACTCTTCTGGTGTTGTCCAAAAGTGAAGCAGAGACAACACTGACTTCACTAGTGTATGTCACTGCTGAGTGTATAACATACCAAATATAAAGAAATGAGGAAATTAGTGTTTCGTGATAAGGTGGAGACCCACGATAATAATGAAGGTGAATACTTGATTATTGCACTGTACAGAATGTTTTGGGGAGGCCAGGAAACAGTGGACTACAAACAAGCAGTCTGATGTGTTTTCTTGAAATACTGTAGGATTATACTGTAATGCTGTGAAAATGTACAGGAAAATAAAACCTCAGATCAATGCCAAGCTGTATCACTTAATGGACCAAAGCAAAAAAGTCTTCAGAGACCAAGCCTAGATACCTTGTTGAGCTCAGATAGAGAAAAAAACTCCACTTTCCAGAAAATGCGCTTTCTCTGTCAGCTTCTTAGAGACTCAGTCACAAAAAGGAATTTGATACCTTCAGGCTGGACAAGTAATTAATTCTTCTGAAGACATTTATGAAATGATGCATAGGCTCTGTTTCAGAAACTGTGGCACCTTGCTTTCTCCAGGACTCAAACTGGGTAGACAGCCTATCATCGGGTCTTGCTGCTGCTGCTGGTAAGCTACAGGTAGCAGGGGGACTACTTTCCAAAATAAAAGTGTGGTTTTAACCCCATCCATGTCAGTTCAGATGAGATTTTCACTTGTGAATCACCCTTCTGGTTTTGCTCTTCTAAGCCCTAAAGCTCAGGACTGAATATTTGGATGGCAGGGAGAAGCTATATTTTATCAATTGCCAAGAAGCAATTCTTAGGGGAAATGAGATCTTAAAGAAATACTGCAAAACTTTCCTCAGTTTTTTCATCTCAGATATAATCACCATTTTAAAATACATGTTGCTTTCAAACGCCGGAATCTATACCCCATAAAAGCTCCTCAGTTTGTATTTTTTGTTTTCTGAAAGGCCCACTATGTAGAAATAACTACTGCAGTACAATCTTCTGATCTAGAAACAGACTGTGAACCTGCAATACACCAAATGGAGACTCTGGTGAGCACCCTTTTAAGACTTCTAGTGTTAGAGCCATACATTCACACCAAACACTAGATTAAAGTGAAAAACATCACCAGGCACTCCTGAAAGGCATTTAAAAATGTGTGCAGGGCTTGTGCCAACCTGTAGAAATCGGTAACGCAATCAGAACAGTTTTCTGTCATTATTCAACCACGCTGACTAAGATGCTATTTAATACCTCACTGGTGAGTTGGAGGAATTCTGGAGAACATCTGAAGGAAATTTGTGTCTTACCAGTTTTCTAATGAAAATGAATGAGAAACTTGCAAGTCTTCACAAACTTCCCTTGAGCCTCTGCCAGTTTTCAGAGCACAGCACTATAGTAATTGAACTGAGCACTGAGATTGGTGTCAGGATCAAAGGTTATGAGCTATGAGGACAGGCTGAGAGATTAGATCCATAAGGCCTGAGAATGCAGGCTGTTGAAATGCTGTATTGAATGCTAACGTGAAGTATTGAGAGGGGGACTTGTTTTTTTCCAGCATAACTGTGCTAATTGGACAAGTGGGTGTGAATGGCAATTAAAGGAAAAGCAATTTAGGATAGGTACCAGAAATCATTTTTCCATACAGATAATCTGTAGGTATGAACTGTTACAAGGATGGAGAAAAAATAAAATAATTTAAAAAAAAAAACCCACAAAGCTGATGTCATACAGGACTGGACTATTGCTTATTCATTAGCTATGGCTATGGGGCCAATTGTTAGTCTAAGCCAAGTTGGCTGTGTATTGCTTTAGCAGTTCTAAGCAGAATTAAACCTGTTCTGACTAACTGGGGATTTATCCCACATGGGAGAAATCTCAGCAATGTAAAGCTGTCATTGCATCAACCTGGCTAAGGAAATGCTTATTGGAAATGTAGTGGGGCAGGAAGGACTATACCTGGAGCATACCATGCTCCAGTCTTCCCTGCCAATGTAATTGCCTCTAAGGGGTTCTACCATCTGGTGCAAGTTACAGAAAGCCTGAGGCTATTTTAACTTGTACTGGGATTTAGCCTAGGAGCAGGAGTGTGCTGAACTGGCTTTAAGCCAGTTTCACCTTCTTCTCTCCTACATCAAGCAGGGTATTTCTGTAATTATAAAATATACTTAAAATCCATTGAAGTTCAATTAGTTAATACGGAATTGATTCTGACTTCAGGTGGGAAATAGATCTTGGAACTGAATGAACTTCTGTGTTCTCTGTTTTTCATGCAAATACTTCTAATAAGAAGAAAAACAGGCAAATGTCAAATGCATAAGCAAAATGTTCTCAGAACTGATTTTTTTTTTCAGAATGTTTCCATTAAGTCAATTAGAAATTCTAACTTGCTGAAACACATCCAAGACTAATAACAAAAATACCTAAATAAATAAAAGGTGCACATATGCAATTCAATAGGAATGATGTATGGATACAGACCTGTCATCACTCCCTCACTACATAATTTTACCTATTCCACACCTGTGGCATGTGGTAGCAGTGAAAGAGATAGCCAGGTTTAATGTTACAGCTGTATGTATCTGTGTCCTTTGGAACGCTTCCTGGAATTTTGTTTATTATTCTTCAATTCAATGTTCTTGCAAGTCTCTAATATTGTCTATTCATCATGACAGTATATTCTAATTCTGTTCTATGCAAAAAGAGTCAGTGTGGACACTCAAGCACATCTAACTGAAAGTCAGAGACTAACTACCGTTCATAACTATAATAGTGTTTGGGTTTTGGGGGGTTATAAAGAAACATTTATTAGTTTTCTGGTTTTATTGGATGAAGAGATCAGTAGCAGGGGAATGATATTGTAGCTCTTTTCCTATGGCACATTATTATTTCTGAGGTGGATTTTTTTCCTATTTGAGTCATATCATGTTACTGAGACATGGTTTTTGTGGTTTGGTTTTTCGTTTTTGTTTTTGTTTGGTTTTTTTCTGGGGATGGGTAAAACAGATATGCAAACCATTCTGGAGTAACTGTCAGCTTCATGATTCCCTGTGATTGCTAGGCCTTGATTGCTTCAGTGCTCCTTGATGTTACTATGAACTGACCACTGCAGCTGAATTGTACTACCTCTCAAGAAATAAATATACAGTGAATCAAGCTCTTCAGAATGCCTGAGTATCACTCTCCTCTCACTGGCTAAGGTCAGAATTGTATTGTTAATGATTATTAGCATCATTGTGTTTCATGGCCAGCAAGTCTCATTGATTAGAAGAAAAAATCTATGTGTATCGTTGAACTTACATAAGCAACATTCCAATCAGGATAGTTCAGAGATTTTCACCCTTGCAGGCAACAGAGCAGCTCACATGACTCATTCCTATGGACTCTTTGACAAAAGTAGTTTTCTTTTTTTACTATAAAGTATTGAAATTTTTTCTTACACACCTACAGTTTTCCACAAATTGAAACATGAAATGAGTAATATATCAAGAACAGGCTCAAGTTTAATAAATGGAGCTGTTTCAAACATTACAACAAAATTAAAATAAAAAAGAGACTCCCTTACTATGATATAATCCATATTTTTACACATTCATGTGTCCTTTTATGTCATATAGCTCATAACAGGAATATCTAAGGTTAGAATAAATGAACATAAAACTGCAATTTATTGGGAAGATATTTTTTTCCAAGTATAAGCCATTTTGCATTATTTCATCATTCTGAAACCAATTTAAGGACAGAAACTATCCCTAAATTAAGCAGAAGAGGCAATAGAAAGGTTAGATTGTGCCACTGGGAACTTTAAAAACATCAGGATTTAATTAAGATTATATAGTATTGTTAAAGACTGTTAACAAGTATATGGAAGCTTAGAGGTGAGTACACATTTTGTGACCCTGAACAATATCTGTGGTTTCAGTATCAAATTTTAGTAAGCAAGAAAAATGTGTCAATGAAGGTCATAGGAATATTTATTAACCTCCTCTATTTATTGACTTACTACTCATGAAGTTTGATAAGGCAATCTCTAGTCTCATAAAAGCAGTACTGGGCCTATGAAATCTGGATTTCCTGTCTAGAAAACAGATAAGGCAGGGTAGGAGTTTGGAAGGGTAATCCACTTTTAAAATAACTATAATAAGGAGGAGGATAGAAGAGGAGAATAATAGCAAAGAGAAAATGAGTATATTTCATACAAAATGAACATTTTTCTCCCAGCTGATAGGTTACCACTTGACTGATGGTTGTAAGTTTGTCCAGTAAACACTCATGAGCTGTCATGGACAGTCAGCTAGGGCTAGTGGCTGAAGGTATTGTTCTCTCTTCACACCATAGAAAAGCAAATAAAAAAAAGGTCATCATAAATTAGTATAATAGTGTACAAAGTGATATGTGTTTTCATGTTCAGACAAGTTCATTACCATTGTAGCTTTATTGGCATGACATGTCATAAAAACATTGCCAAAGTCAGTAAACAGCATAGCATGTGCCTGTCAAATGTTAAATCACAGTGCTCCCAGAAGTACCCAGGGTCTTATCCCATGAGTTCATTTTGCATCATTAGGCATATATGATCCAGTAGCAGTTTGCTACATGTTATGTTGTTGGTTGGGCTGCCTAATACCTTCTTTCACAGGATTACTTTGTTTCCCATAAGAAGCATTTTATCATGATTTGCAATATTTTAGAGGAATGAAAGTACCTTTTAAATAATTGGCAATCTAAACAGGACATAAAAGATCAGCATGATTACATTTATGAATGTTGAAAACTTAATTGCCTTCTTCACATTATCACATAGAATGCCATTTTTAGATTGGGTTACTCCCAGCTGATTCACAGTTCCTCATACCTTGCTACCATTGCCAAGCATTCACTGATATCCACATTCTGAAAAACCTTGTGGAATTCAGAAGTAATACTCCTAATGTGCAGTTGCAAATGAAAAAGATTGAATGATTTGCTTTTAGCTCACAGAAATGAATCCTAAGTAGGGATAAATAAACAGTATGTTTTCTGATTTTATCAGAAACCATACTTAGGTGGAATGGAAAATGAATTTTTGCTATATTTTCAATTAATCTAATTGTTAAATTGCTGAATTTTGAGCTTTTTCTGTATTAAGGGAAATTTCACTGAAGTGATTTCAAATACACCTCTTGAATACATCACTTGAAATTGCTTCTTCTTCATGTTGTGATTTTGGGGGAAAGAAAAGCAGTTCCATGAAACCAAAATTAGTTTCTGAACATTGTCCTGTTACCAAATTTTCTTTTTTTTTTTTCACTGAAACGTCTTTCAAGTTACACTCTATTTTTTAGTCTTATTACCTTGCCCCTGATTCCATAATTTTGCTGTCAATAGAAATATCTCTTTCTAGACATCTATGATTTCATTCCCCTGCATCTTTCTGCAATTTATCTGCACTTAACAAAATCAAAGGAGTGACATCGATATAAACAATGACACAGGCTATACAAGTGTTTTGTACAGTAGAAGTAGTGCAGAGGCATTCAGCCCACCACCCATGGAGCTGCTGTCTTCCCACAGTTATGTGCAGTGCTGTGCAGAGGTACTGGTTTGAATTAGGAACACTCTGTTGTCAGGTTAGTTAGACTCTGTAAAACTAAACTAATAAACGTGCTTTCAGTGAGGTTAATTTAACACAGGATGACACATACATGTCCTGGTTACCTGGGATATGGAGAAGGCTGAGGTACTCAAGGAATTTTTTGCCTCAGTCTTCATAGGCTAGTGCTCCAGCCACACCGCCTGAGTCGCAGAAGGCAAAGGCAGGGACTGGGAGAATGAAGAACGGCCCACTGTAGGAGAAGATTAGGTTTAAGACCATCTAAGGAACCTGGAGGTGCACAGGTCCACGGGACCTGATGAGAGGCATCCATGGGTCCTGAGGGAATCATAGAATCATTTAGGTTGGAAAAGACCTTTAAGATCATCGAGTCCAACCATCAAACATACCTACTAAACCATGTCCTGAAGTGCCTTGTCTATGTGCTTTTTGGATACCTCCAGAGATGGTGACTCAACCACTTCCCTGGGCAGCCTGTTCCAATGACTGACAACCCTCTCAGTAAAGAAATTTTTCCTAATATCCAATCTAAACCTTCCCTGCCGCAACCTGAGGCCATTTCCTCTCATCCTATCACTAGTTACTTGATAGAAGAGACCAGCACCCACCTCACTACAACCCCCTTTCAGGTAGTTGTAGAGAGCGATAAGGTCTCCCCTCAGCCTCCTTTTCTCCAGACTGAGCAACCCCAGTTCCCTGAGCAGCTCCTCATAAGACTTGTGCTCCGGGCCCTTCACCAGCTTCATTGCCCTTCTCTGGACACGCTCCAGCACCTCAGTGTCTTTCCTGTAGTGAGGGGCCCAAAACTGAACACAGTACTCAAGGTGCGGCCTCAACAGTGCCGAGTACAGGGGAACAATCACTTCCCTGCTCCTGCTGGCCACACTATTTCTGATACAGGCCAGGATGCCGTTGGCCTTCTTGGCCACCTGGGCACACTGCTGGCTCATATTCAGCCGGCTGTCAACCAGCACCCCTAGGTCTTTTTCCACCAGGCAGTTTTCCAGCCACTCTTCCCCAAGCCTGTAGCGCTGCATGGGGTTGTTGTGACCCAAGTGCAGCACCCAGCACTTGGCCTTGTTGAACGTCATACAATTGGCCTTGGCCCATTGATCCAGCTGGTCCAGATCCCTCTGTAGAGCCTTCCTGCCCTCAAGCAGGTCAACACTCCCACCCAACTTGCTGTCATCTGCAAACTTGCTGAGGGTGCACGCGATCCCCTCATCCAGATCATTGGTAAAGATATTAAACAGAACTAGCCCCAGAACTGAGCCCTGGGGAACACCACTTGTGACCCGCCGCCAACTGGATTTGACTCCATTCACCACCACTCGTTGGGCCCAGCCATCCAGCCAGTTTTTTACCCAATGAAGAGTACACTTGTCCAAGCCATGAGCTGCCAGCTTCTCAAGGAGTATACTGTGAGAGACAGTGTCAAAGGCCTTGCTGAATTCCAGGTAGACAACATCCACAGCCTTTCCCTCATCTACTAGGCAGGTCACCTGGTCATAGAAAGAGATCAGGTTGGTCAAGCAGGACCTGCCTTTTTTGAACCCATGCTGACTGGGCCTGATCCCGTGTTTGTCCTGCACATGCCATGTGAGCGCGCTCAAGATGAACTGTTCCATAATCTTCCCCAGTACCGAGGTCAGGCTGACAGGCCTGTAGTTCCCCGGATCCTCCCTCCGACCCTTCTTGTAAATGGGCATCACACTGGCAAGACTCCAGTCGTCTGGAACTTCCCCTGTTGACCAGGATTGCTGATAAATGATGGAGAGTGGCTTGGCAAGCACCTCCGTCAGCTCCCTCAGTACTCTTGGATGGATCCCATCTGGTCCCATAGATTTGTGAGTGTCCAGACGGCATAGTAGGTCACTAACTATTTCCTTCTGGATTAAGGGGGTATATTCTACTCTTCATCCTTGCCTTCCAGCTCAGGGGGCAGAGTACCCTGAGGATAACTGGTCTTACTACTAAAGACTGAGGGAAAGAAGGCATTAAGTACCTCAGCCTTTCCCTCATCTCCGGTGGCAATGTTTCCCTCTGTATCCATCAAAGCATAGATATTCTCCTTGGCTCTTTTTTATTGTTAACATATTTGTAAAAACACTTTTTGTTGTGTCTTACAATAGTGGCCAGATTGAGTTCTAGCTGAGTTTTGCCTTTCTATTTTCCTCTCTGAAAACTGGTGGTTCCTCTCTGGAACTGGTGGATGAAGTGGCTAAGCAGCTCTCCATCATATTTGAGAAGTTGTGGCAGTCTGGGGAAGTTCCCACTGACAGGAAAAGGGAAAACATAATCCCCATTTTTAAAAAGGGAAAAAAAGAAGACGCGGGGAACTACAGGCCAGTCAGTCTCACCTCTGTGCATGGAAATATCATGGAGCTGATCCTCCTGGAAACTATGCTAAGGCAGGTGGAAAATAAGGAGGTGATTGGTGACGTGACAGACAACATGGCTTCACTAAAGGCAAATCATGCCTGACAAATTTGGTGGCCTTTTACAATGGGGTTACAGTGTTGGTGGATAAGGGAAGAGCACCTGATGTCATCTACCTGGACTTGTGCAAAGCATTTGACATTGTCCCGCACAACATCCTTGTCTCTAAATTGGAGACACATGGATTTGACAGATGGACCACTCAGTGGATAAGGAATTGGCTGGATGATTGCACTCAAAGAATTGCAGTCAATGGCTCGATGTCCAAATGGAGACCAGTGGTGAGTGGTGTTCCTCAGGGGTCAGTACTGGGACCAGCGCTGTTTAACATCTTTGTTGGTGACACGGAGAGTGGGATTGAGTGCACTCTCAGCAAGTTTGCTGACAACACCAAGCTGTGTGGTGTGGTCAACACACTGGAGGGAAGGGATGCCATCCAGGGGGACCTTGCCAGGCTTGAGAGGTGGGCCTCTGCCAAGATCACGAAGTTCAACAAGGCCAAGTGCAAGGTCCTGCACATGGGTTGGGGCAATCCCAAGCACAAATACAGGCTGGGAGATGAGTGGATTGAGAGCAGCCCTGAGGAGAAAGACTTGGGGATATTAGTGGATGAAAAACTGAATATGAGCCAGGAATGTGTGCTTGTAGCCCAGAAAGCCAATTGCATTCTGGGCTGCATCAAAAGAAGTGTGGCCAGCAGGTCGAGGGAGGTGATTCTCCCCTCTACTCCCTTCTCATGACATCCCAACTGGAGTACCGCATTCGGCTCTGGGGCCCCCAAAATAAGACAGACATGGACCTGCTCCAGCAGGTCCAGAGGAGGGCCATGAAGATGATCAGGGGGATGGAGCACCTCTCCTATGAAGACAGGCTGAGACAGTTGAGGTCGTTTAGCCTGGAGAAGAAAAGGCTCCAGGGAGACCTTATAGCAGCCTTCCAGTACTTAAAGGGGGCCTACAGGAAAGATGGGGAGGGACCCTTTAACAGGTAGTGTAGTCATAGGACAAGGGGTAATGGTTTTAAACTGAAAGAATTAGGAAAAAAATTCTTTACTGTGAGGGTGGTGAGGCACTGGAACAGGTTGCCCAGAGAGAAGTTGTGGATGTCCCCTCCTTGGAAGTGTTCAAGGCCGGGTTGGACGTGGCTTTGAGCAACCCGGTCTAGTGGAAGGTGTCCCTGCCCATGGCAGGGGGGTTGGAACTAAATGATCTTTAAGGTCCCTTCCAACCCAAACCGTTCTATGATTCTATATACTGCTTTGCTCCTACAGTTAGCTTTATCCTAGCTAATCGCAAGGACTCTGTACAGGGTATTTCATCATGATACCTGAAAGTGGTCAATCAGGATTTCTTTCATACTTCCATATACATCAGGTTTCTTTCCCACTCTCCACACATACACTTTCATCTGTTTCTCAGTACATTCCTGTTACTTTTAAAAAGTAATCAGTCCCATGGTATTTTATGGGTCAAAAAGTACATTTTACAATGCAGCAGTCCTTTCTGAAGCACAAGAAATACTGTATGTATCAGAAAATAGACCAACTTAATCATCACCTGAGATTTGTTTTTACTATTGTTCTTATTTTTTGGAGGTTTTTAGATGGAGAGAAAATAGATCTTTAAATTCACAAATTTTAAGAAGGAGGAACTAAGACTCTCTCATTAATCAGCCTAGCATAAGTAATCTCACAACATGTGATACTGCAATATTGCAATTCAGGTTATTTGTGTCTACTTCCTCAATAAGAACTCAATACCATTGCAAATCTGAGCACCTCTTTTCCAAATGATTCAATAAGATGTCTTTATTTTATTACACAACTGAAAATTCATTTAGCTTTGCACAATACCTATAAGGCTGAAAACATAGTACAATTAGACAGTGTCATGTATTATTTCCACTTACATGTTAACCCATTAGCAGCTTCAAGTTTTCTTAAAGAATGACCACAAGGAATTTTTCAAGTCCCTTCTCAAATCTTCTGGATCTATAATCCCATAATAATTTACCCTTAGAGATCCTGGCACCCTAGCAGAATGCTGAAAAATTGCTAATTACTTATTAACATATTTTATGGCTACATCATCTGTCTGTTCAACTAGGCAGCCTTCTATTTTTGTCAGGATCCTTCTGGGAAATGGCATTTATGGTACTGCAAGGGTTCTCCCTTGTGGCACCGACTGTCATAAGCACAGGTTAGAAGAGATCACACAGCCCCTGTGCACCACTGCGCTTTCTTCTGAAGCTTACACCCTTAGTTGTCCCAAGTACAGTTTTCCCTCAGTGCTTTTATAGATTTTCCCCAGACACAGAATGCTTCGCTATCTTTTCTTACCAAATCACACCTGCAGTCATTATCTTGTCTCTTTTTAAAAATCCCTTATCTGTAAGTGAATAGCTAGCTTATTTTGCCTTATCTATTATGTAATACTAGAGCTGGCAAAAATGTTTGTTCAAGTGTCTTTCTGTCACTGAGAAAAGACCAGTTAAAGGGATCAGTGAAATGCTACTGTAATTCTATGATGGTGCTGAACACAATGTGTTTACTATACTGACAAATGGTCAGTCTATTCATCCAAGTGAATGCAAGGTTTGTTTGACTAAATTTCTTTTCTTTACTTACTTTAACCTAAATATTTAATGTTCTGGGATCTGCAGATATGGGGCTCAATGCCAAGTTTAGCAATGTAGCAACTGTGGATAAGAACTATTACAAAGGCAAGGAGAGCTGTGTTTGTAAAACAACGTCAGGATCAGCGGCAGCAATCAACGGATTTTTTTAACTTTTGCTTCAGTCCTCAATCTGGGATCTGCTCTACCCCGTAACAGAAGAGTGTTTTCTGAAGATGATCATTATATGTTCAGTGTTATTTAGAAATCTATACTGTTGCACACAACTGTGTGTTAACAAGCAATTGGGTTACATTATTATCAACCTATTTTCCCCACTCGGCTTATTTTAAACTGCAAAGACTACTAGCATTCAGCGTTGTTTCTGATAAGCCTGTACATGTAAACATACACCTAAAATAATCTTTAAAAACCACCTCCTCGTGATCCGTAAAACTCATATGTTTCTATTAGATATATTAAGTTTCTACATGAAGCAGCAGAAAATTAAATAGACACTTGTCCAGGAGTCATAGAAAGGAAGAAAATTCCCTCCTGCTTTCATCTGCTCACTTGCCATTTGCTTTCCACAATTTTCCACATGGTTTTTCATCTTCACAATTTGCAGAGAAAGATGATGCAAGACTTCCCTATCTTTTAAAGTACTAATACTAATGTGATTACTACATCTTTGTGCAACATACACTCTTAATGTGACTTTTACCTTCAGAAAACCCCTGAAAAGAAGAATCAAATTGTAACAGTACGTCTTAGAAGGAGATGGGAAATCTGGACTAAAATTATCCTTCCACAACAAGGAGCAAGATTTATAAAAGAATCAATAAGTAATACATGTGTAAATATCAGTTATCTAAATGGCTTCATGTTCTATGCTATGGAATTAAAAATTACTCTCTCCTCATTCTAGAGCTTGGTGAAAAACTGAGAAGTGGTGAATAGAGAAGGGCACTATGGAAAACTGAACTAGCAAATGACCTCTGACTGAGTCATTTTGAATTTTGGAATTTCTCCACAGCATGGATATGTGTATGCACCATTTCTGGGGTTTACTCTCATTCCTACAGAAGAAAGAACACAAATCCTGCTGAACTCTACAAAAATTTTGCGTTGCTAAAACTTCTCGTGTTTCTATTTCTGCTTTGGAAATGCTCTAATAAGGATGCCATGATTCAGACTACATATAATTTTATTATTATATGTAGAGAAAAAACTAATAAAACTTTTTTTTTTCCTTTTAAAAATGTACCCAGATATTGTGCAAGAAAAATAGCTTTTTTTGTTTTCTTTATTTCTCAGGTACTTATAATCCTAGACTTACACATTAAGAAAAGTGTTAAGGGTAGTCTGTCAAGAGTACGAAAGTCATTGTGACTGTACTGTAGAAGACATGAGCAGAAAAGGCCTTTTCCCAGCCTGACTCCTTTCATTTGAAGAATTGGTTTTACTGATATCGGCAAAAGGAATATAGTTAGTACAATGACATCTCAATGAATTGACAAATGTAATACTGATGACCCCTTTTAGTTTTTAGCAAATTTCTAATCAAAAGTTATCATTAGACCATCTTCTATATTTATTAAAACTTTTTCAACAGCTTAACTTTGTGCTATTTTCTATTCCTTGTACAGATGTTGTCATGAAAATGAAAAAGGAAAACATCAGTGTCTCAGATGTTGGGTAAATTGCAGATAACAATGTGCAATTCTGACCTCATTAGTATTCAGGATTTCGGTCAAGTATGCACGCCATATGCCTACAACTCCAATATCCCGTTTCAGTGGGAAGGAGTAGAGCATCAAATCAGCACTGGAAACAGTAAGTGATCAGTGTAATGGCTTTTGTGATACCATGTTCCACAGGGCACCAGACTGTATGTATTTATGCATGTTGTCTGAATCCTTAAGATCTGAGTTCAATGTCTGTGTTTAGGAAAACAGAAAACTGTTGAAGTTATTCCAGCTGTACATAAGTATTCATTACAGTACAAAACTAGGAAGTTTATCAAGTTTAGTCCCTGATATGACAAGCAAATACACTGTTTAATCTTTTTAAAAAAGGTTCTACCTTTCAGTGAAAGAGGTTTTCTGCTTCAGTGTGGCCATTTAAACACTGTTACAGAATCAGCCCTTTGGTGATTAAAAACCTCCTTCTAATTTTCAAGAGTCACTTTATTTATGGCCAGTTTATACCTATTTATTCTTGCGCCAGAATTTAGTTAAAGTAGTAGTCCTCCTATGCTCCTTTTTTCCCTGATGAATTAAAAACCTCTGTGGAGCTGTAAGCAAAGAGAAGTGGCATACATGCTAGATCAAACCACAGAATTATGCATGGCATAATGTCATGCCATTTTCTGTTCTTGCTACAGCTAATGCTACTCGCTTGAAATAACAGAATATTCTGTCTTTGATATTCAGTGAATGATTGTGATTTACAGTGGACAACTTTTTTTTCTGTCCTGTCAGATTTTTGTTTGCCTGTCTTAAAAAGCCAAGTCTTTGACTCCTTTTTTAAGGGAAGCTAAGTATATTTCTTTTTTTTTTTTTTTTTTTAATTCCCCTCTCCTTTCCTCTACAGAACTATGGACAGTATACTAGAAAGTCTAGAGCTACCTAAAAGACTGTTGATACTCCCCTATGGCAACTGAAAAGGGCTTACATGAAGTGTTTTGAGAAGGACCTGAAATCTTCAGAGTCTTGTTGAATTGCTGTCTCATAATTACTCAGTGGTTAAGAGACAGCAAATTCCTCCTTCTGTCCTAGTCACTGAACTCAAAGTCAATACTAGGCTGGAGCTGCTAATAAAGAGTGGTTCATCTATTACTGTCAGCTCAGACCTTGACTTCGATATGATTATTTTAATCCTATTCCTATTTCTTTATTCCTTAGTAATCCTCATCTTCCTGTCAAATACTCTAACTCTTCAGTACTAAAGATATCTTTGAACTTTGTGTCAATAGTAAAATTAGTTAACATACTTTTTCTACTTTTACCAACTTTGCTAATGAATCTGTTCAAGAGCAATCATCCTACACCAGATCATTAAGGAAATGGTCTGTTAATTTCTCTTTACACAGTACTCGGCTTTCAATATGACCAGCTGACTTCTGTCTCCTCTCTTCAAAGTCTCAGCTGAACCTCATTATCTCTAGTCTAATTTCCAAACTTCCCAGTTTGGAAATGCTTGAGATTCGGATAAAATACAGTTTTAGACAAATAAAATGTAACAAATCAGATTTTTCCAGAAAAAGAAATTATCAGGATGTAAGTCTGCTATGAATTATCCCTGCTAAATATCTTACATTTTCATTCCTTGTCTTGTATATCCCCCAAATAAACTTGCACTTGTTGCATGATACCACTATTGTATGAATAGTAGTATCTAAAACAATTACTGGTGGAACCATGATTTTACTGCCAGTTCGTTAAGTAGCTTGGCATAGAAAACACCTAGATCTTCTGTCATTAGTCTCTGGCCCATTCCTTCTCCTCCTCTCCCCTTGTCAGCCAAAAGAAATCATTTGATAAACTCTGAAGGAACATTAACAAGGACTTATCATAATGGCTTTTGTGCAGCCATGTTAAAAGCCAATAGTGTCTTTTAATCTGACTTTTTATCTCTCTTCCCATCCTCCATTCCTGGACATTGACCTCCAATATCTTCTTATTCTCATCTTCCCCTTATTGAATTTATTTCTGCACCTTCTTCCTTCTGCCTGTTTTTTACCTGCTCGTTATTCTGCTCTTGGAGTAGCAACTAGTCTGAAGTGATGACTGTGAGCAAGGAATCGCGACCCTATCTAGAAGTGCAGGAAGAATGTTTTTGTTGAGTATATGCCAAGCATGCAGCTTGGTGGACTGACCATTCCCTGAAATATGGGGCTGCATCATCTGTAGTTTTGATTTGGTCAGGTTTATTGGGGATTGCTTCTTTGCCCCATTTCAAGATAGTCAAACTTCAAGTACTTAATTTCTCTCCTGAACACTTAGTACTGCAATTGCAATCCACAGAAATGGCATTTTAGAAATGGTGCATTGGCTCATCTTAGATTACTCCCCAGCGTAGACTCAATCAAAACTGACAGCTACAACAACAACAATCCACTAGATGTTAATCCTTCTCTGATTCACTGTCATTACATGCAACCTTCAAGGTGTGGCCAGACATAATGCATTACTAGGCTACCTTAATTTAAAGCACTTTTCTTAACTCAAATTATAGTTAAACAGTGAGTAAAATGGCTTAGTTATAGATCTGGATCTTCTCCAGGTCATGCCACAGCAATTAGAGGTTGGCAGGACCTTTGCAACTTGTTTTGTACCTAAGGAGAGCCTGTGCCTTCTTGATAAACAATTTTTCTTACCCTTCTCCTGAGGTAATACAGTTTTGTAATTTACCAAACTTAAAAGTCACATTTTAATTTCAGTGTTAATTTCATCATGACCACAGGCCTGATTCTGGCCACATGATACAGATTCTTAAGTAACTTAATGAGGCAAGTAGAGGAACTGAAAGCAAAGTTTTCTCTGTTCTGCTTTAGAACATAATTCCATCAAAACATATCAGTGTAAGTGAAAATTCCTAAGGATAAGAAAAAGTGTTCCTGTTCAGATATGGCTTAAATTTGAGTATCGTATTTCCAGCCTGCATTTCTTCACTACCTGGTTATTTGTTATCCGAGAGAATTTTTTTCTAAAAAAAAAAAAAAAAAAAAAAAAAAATTAAAATCTTTTCTACCTCTAAATGTTTTGTTGTTTTTTTTGTTATTTTTGTCTCCCAGCTGTTCCACATACCTTGTTCATCCTAAAGGTTCTAATTTGTAAGGCTTCCTAATATAAACAGTGAAGAACGCTAAAGATATTGTGTGAATATTGAATTGTTTTCCCGGGTTCCTGTGAGAGAGACTTATAGAAAACTTTGCAACAAACTACAACTCCAAAGTTTGAGGCCATTTAATACACCTGAATGGAATGAGTGGAATAACACAAACACGTGACAGTCTGAAGGATATATTTTTCACCAGATATAAGGGAATGTGATCTGCTGAGGAAAGGTTAGGGACAGTATCATCTTTAATTACAGAATTACGAAGAATTAATTTACCAAAGTATACCTAAAGATTTCTTCAGAAAATTCAGGAGGAAATATTTAGAATAATAGCTAAAACTGCTTGCACCAGAAGCCTGTTTCAAATCATTATGTTCCCCTGATCTGCAGTTATTAAGACAGTATGATAATTTAGAACCACATGTAAAAAGAAAATACATCGCTTTAGACCCAATGTAGTGAGAAGGGACTAACTGGTCTCCTATTGAACTAGGGAGTTTCGTTCAGTCCTACCTCATGTTTCCCTGCTGACTACATATTAATCTACTGATTTATCATCTCTGTAATAATCTTCACATCATCCAGTGAATTAATCGGGAGATGAATTAAATATTTTAATAGCATATGTCTAGTAAAGGTAGAATGATTTCCCCTTCTAATTATAATATTTAATTTTGTTCTTACTCTTCTTCAGCAGCTATACTGTCGGTCATGTTGGGTTTTTTAAATTTAATTTTCTTTTTTATCTGTAACCTCTTCACCTTCAAGTGATCTTTTATCTCTCATGAAAACAGATGACAAGACTATTTTTCAGTTCAGAACTTTTTCATAATTACATTTTTTGCCTCAAGGGAAAAACTGTATACATTATCGAATCCCCTGGCTTTGCAACTGAGTAGCTTTAACAGCCTTGCACACTGCTTGCAGCTATTGTAATTTAATTTGAACATCAGAAAATTCTCAAATGATAAGTTCTAACAAGGTAGAGTCCTGTTCAAATTGAAACTCATTATAAGGTGCTTAGTGCCCTGTAAACTGATCCTGTAGATTCTCTACGACTGTTTATTTCTCTTCCAGTCCTTACAGTTCCCACTAATAATTCATGCTATGGTGGATCTAACAGTTTCTATTTATCCATATAAAATCCACTGGCCATTTATCACTTACATCCACAGAAGAATTACAGTGCAATCCAGGAATGCTCCTGAGCAGTGCAGCACTGATTGTGAAAGTGTGAGACACTTCCTGAAAATAAGCTCAAACTCTGTAAAAGAAAATCCTTCTAAAGCAGAAACATACCAGTAGGTTATAGATTTTTGTTTTGGACTTAAACACCAAGAAGATTTATAAAACCTGAAGATTCCTTTATTGTATTGTCATTCATACATTAAGACTTTCAGGTCAACCAGAACACACCCCAGCACCATCCATTCCCAGTTAAGGAATCACAGTCATGGTCCAGGGCTGCATCAAAGCCTTTGTGTTTCAGTGAGCTTCACAGAAACTTGTCTGAACATCAGAACTCTAGAAAAAGGAAAAGAACTCTGGATCTACAGTCATGACATAGCTGAAAATATGATCTTCCCAGATTCCTTGCTTACTTGCAGGTCATAAATTGAGATGAAAGAATAACTGCTGTAAAGTGAGAACAATGCACTGATCAGCAGAGACATAACTGGAGACATGTCAAAACCTAAGTTTATTAAACAAGAAAAAGCCAGTAACCATGTAGCTGTAGTGAAATACATATGAAGTAAGTTTGTAGACTGGGTAGGTACTGGTATAATTTCAAAGAAAGCACTTGTTCTCAGCTTTTCTCCTAGGAATCATAATTTTCATTCTGAAATTCTGCTCATACCATTCACTACATCATTGTTATCGACATGATGCCCAGCTGAAAATGTCTGCTTAGATTTTCATAGAAGTCAATTCAGTACTTATGCATTTTGTAGTTAGATTGTTCTTTACAGTCACTAAGGCCACAAGATCTGCTGTTTATGTACCTGATTCTATAGCTTCCTCTTTCAGAGCTATGTTCTTAATAATTAGAGATTTCTGCTTTCAGCTAACATCCTCAGAGATACAGAAGTGTTTTCTAGTAAGAGAAGCATTTTCTTTCCCCTCAGGTCTCTTAGGACACCCAATCATGCCTAGAGGACTAAAAATCTTTTTGAACACATCAAGTTTAATTGAACTATACACACATGTATCTGTAACACTTACCCAGATGGAAGGTAATTATGCATATGGTATTTGAAACAACAACCTCAGTAGCCATTGTCTTCCTTTTATAATTCTACCTTCATATCTTTGTTCTGACATGAAAAGGAAACTCCTGGTACTGGTTTCTACATATGCTAGATCAAGTCAGCCTCTCGTTTTAGTATTACTAATGAATGCAAGAAAACAACGCCTACATCAGTCCTCACAACCATTAAGAAATCTTCACTTACCTCATCACCTTCTCCTTACTTGATAAAGGAGCTCTAACTCTGCTTCTGGCATTATAATGATATCTGGAAGTCTCTTACTGAGATCCTTTCCTGATTGGCTTGATCTACTTGAAAGACTTTGAGTAGTTAATTAGCTCCTGGGATCTAAATAGCAGTGAACACTGCAGTAGCTCCAGTTCTTGAGAACTTGTAATTTGTTCCTATGGCTTTTGGGTATGGGAATAGACTCACATATGCAGAATTTTCATTCTGCTTTTGCTTTCCTTTTTTTGTTCTATTTAAGATAAGCTCGGAAATTAGATTGAGATGGCAGTTGTAATCCTAAATTTTTAGTTTGGGTGCTTGATTTGAGAATGGTTGTACATCAAAATAAGGTTTGAACTTTCTAGGCTGTGTTAGCTTAGAGCTTTTCTAGTTTTTTGTCTTAAATTTTGTTACAATATTAAGTAAATCAAAGAGGTTGTGCAGTTAGCTATACTCTGAAACTGTGCTTCATAGAGTGAGTAGAGCTGAGACCTGTGAGAATTCTGAGAGCTCTTTTGAATGTAATGGCATTCAAGGAACTTTATTTGGATTGTCCTATCTGTTGCGGTTACACTAGGAGATGAAGATTGAACACATTGGGTATGTCTAACATTTTCTAACTACGTTTGTGTCGTTACATTGATTCTGATTATGCTTGCTGGATGCTCTCTGGGGCAGACTTTCTCAGTGAAGTTCTTTGAAAATGTTAGCAAGAAACTTAATTAAACTGAGACAGCACAATGAAACAGCTTGAGATAAAAATATGAGTCACTATTTACTTTTCTGAGATGCTTCCAACTTTCTTTCTGCTGTGGAAGACCAGGAGATATGTTAGAATAGATAAGGTAGCATATTTTTGCATATATAAGAAAGAAAAAAATTAAATACAGGAATACTTATTCACCCCATAATTTATTAATAGGATGAACAGTATTTCTTTGACTTTGTCCCAGCCCCAAATTACTTCCACTTCATAAAAAACAGCTTTCCACTGTCTGTTTCGTGTTTGATTGGTATTTCTTGCAATTTTAAATACACATACAAAAAATTATTACAGTAAAGCTGATTAAGGTTTATTGAGGTTTTGCTATACCCTTGCTTCATAACTAACAAATACATCATAAACACATGAAATGGAGCAGAATCCTACTTACTATTTAAAAACAATGTTTGTTTTGGTATAGTATGGAGAAGTTCACATTCAAACTGTGTATCATTCCCTTGGCAGCCCAGGGAAATCTCACTGTATATGTTTCCATCAAATATAAAAAACAGGCCTACATTTTCCAGTCTCTCATCTGTCCTGGGGACTTCTGTCATGCAATAAAAACACAAGATTGTAAATATCCTTCCATTTTCTTTCATTCCTCAGTAATACATTGCTATGGATGTGAAAACTAAACACGCTTTATGGTTCTTGTGCTGCCCAATATTTTGACTAAATATTTTGGTGATACTGGCCAGAAGAGAGTCCTGAACAAAAGACTAAAAGTCCAATATATACATATCCATTGGAAATCTATATATAGGGAGAATAAGAATGATTTATTGTAAATCCAGCATGCCACTGAATACCATTCCAAAGATAAATGAAGAGTTTTAAAGTAATTAAATGTGAAAGAGAGTCTCACAGCAACAACATGAAACAAGGAAATATAATGTTATTGTGGCTGAGAGACACAAAAGAAAATAAACTTCCGTTGTAATGGTTTTATATAATGGTAGGGTTTCTTTATGGTTTTCAAAATAAGTAAAGATAAGTTAAGAAAGTTTACATTTGCCTTCTGAAAAGCACAATCTAATCATATATCTATGACACAGTAATGACAGCTTCAAGCCACTACATCTGTGGTTCCTCTTACTGAGGAAATTTTCTGTATGAAAATAACTCTGCATTTAAATGGAAGCGGCTAGAAAGCTTTCATTTTTCTTTTGCGGAAGCCAGTAAAATATCTTGTATTGAGCTGGAGTACAGAATTAATAGTGGAAAAGAAGCTCGAGGGTGTGAGTTTACTTATTCTCCAGAGAATTAGAAAAATAAGAACAAACATGGAAAGAAGGCACAGAGAATTACTAAATATGCCAGTACACAAATGGGAAAAGATGTGACTTTTGAGGAAATTTTCCCATGTTGGTCTACAGATAAGGAGGTAGATGTTTCAAAGCTTTCAACAGAAACAGACGTAAACTTAGGGAACAGGGATTCATTTTTGCACCTAGCCAGCTGCTTTCAGTGAAATCAATGCAATCTGAGTCATGGCGGTTGAAACTTTAATGAGTTCACAAAAGTTATGATTTTCTCTCTCCAGAGTGCCAAAATAATGGCTAAATGTTATATGGGGCTGAGTTTAGTCCTGATTTGAGCCTCACTTGAAATCAACTGGTATTTGAGCATTTTTAGGTCTTCCCAATAGATGAATTTCATCCTTCATCTCTAAGTGTAAACGAAACAAGCCTGGTTTTGTAGCTACCTTAGGATTTTATACTGACGATATTTTCTTAAATGTTTTGTCGTCTTAGTTCCTGAATGTTTTGAAGAAATAAATATATTTGTGTGAAAAGATATTAAAGCACCGCTACCAGAAAATAACTGTTTTCACATGTTCAAAGAAGACTGAGCACATTAACTGATCTAACTAAAGCTTATGCAAAATAATAGTGAATATGGCCCTTATTGCCTTTTAGAAGCAAAGATATCCTAATCCATTTGGTTTTCAAAAAGGTATTTTTGTGCACAGTTGCTGTTTTTCAGTCTGCAGGCTACACTGCATAATGAGCTGCTGTTGTGCATGTGAGCAGTATTTTTAGTTGTTTCACCCACATAAATATTCTTGCCTTGTTTTTTACCTGTAGCCTAAAAGTGACAGGTACTAATATTGTAGGACTTTTAATATTTATTTTTCATTTCAGTGCAAAACACATAGTTGGACCCTGTTAATAATCATGATAGTAAATGACTAAATAGAATTCCATTGAGGAATACTATAAGTTAATGTACTTTTAGGGGTAATCTGTGTTTTATTTCCTTTATTCTAGGAAAGAGGCATGACAGCTTCACCTAGGCATTCTGAGGTAAAATCCTGAAGCATTATATAAAAAATATGTTTCTCTATCAAAATATTATAATGGAAAGTTTCACTGAAACAAGAAAGTGATTTTTTTTTTTTTTTCCTAAATATGTTGAAAAAGTTCCACTCTGTCCTTCCCCCATCCTATAGAGCCTACAATATTGCAGCAATCTTAAACTGCTGGAGGTTGCTATAGAAGAGCAGTAAAATAGTCCCTGCTTTCCAGAGATTATATGTAACTCTTTCAGTTGAGCTTGTCTTCCAAAACAAGTTTTCAGTTCCTTCACCACTGTATCCACCTTTGAATGCATTTAAATTACCTGTTTTCTTACCAGCATGTGCATTAGATACTAGGTACTTGTAGGGAGCATGGGCTTATACAATGACAATTTGACAGAACTATCATAGAAATACAGTAAGGGATTGAAAACCCCAAAGCCACATCTAATTCCCTATACTGACTAGCGCTACCCACACCACTTTCTACAGTAACGCTACTTCAGTCAGGAGATTCTACCTGCTGGGGGCAAGGATGGCCAAGATGATGATGCAAGGACCCAGAATAACCCTAGTATTTCTTTGAGAAATAATGATTAGCTTTTGATTTCTGATTCCTTCAGAGACTTGATGTTGCAGTTAGAGAAAGAATTCACCAGAGTTTTGGAAAATAGCAGCCTGGTGGAACACAAAACTCCTTTCAGCTTTGGCCTGATTGTGTGTCTGAATCCCTGTGAAGGTAGCTAGACTTATCTTCATGGATGTGAGAAAGAAGTAATCTGTAACAGGGTTTTTAGAGTCAGATGCAAAAATCACTTTGTGAAATTACACCTACTGAATATTGTAGTACTCCTATAGAGGAGTTAGGTAGTTAACCCATACATAAATGCTTACCACTGTATGATCTCAGTTAACTTAATGATTTTTCTCCACTCTGTTTTAAATTGTGGATTCATAATAATTTACACACATTTTTTCAGACCTATGTTGCAGTATTTTGTATTAGCTATCTTACTTTTCTAAAATTCCCCATTCAGGGCTTTATCTATGTAGTGTAAATGTAAATTTAAAATGTTATGCTTAAAGGAAAAAGTTTAAAACCATTTTCATGTTAATCCTATATAACTATGTCATCATGTAGCCTAAAATATCCTCTCTAAAATTAACTGACACATTGCAGTAAATTGTTCTCTGGGTGGGCAGAAACGAATTCTATTAAAGCTAATGAAAATTGCACATCCGTGGCACAAGACCATATCTCCAGAAGAGAAGCAGTATGTGGAATAACTTTCAAATTTAAGCCCGATCACGGAGGTCTTTCTATTAGGGAGGCAAGCTCACCAGACTTATGAGACCTCTGAAAAAGTTTGATACTCTGACAGACTTTGAAGCAGTAGCCTAGTTAAAATAGTGAGCAAATCAAATTAACTAAAGAATTAGATTATTTTAACATGGCTGGAATCTGAGACATCCTTCATATATTTTTTTTTAATTTAAAATATTCTGAACAAGTTGTACCCAGTCTTCATAAAGCTGAATGACATCCTTAAGGCTAAGTCTCTAGTTTCAACATGTTAAGAGGTACTTTAGATACAATACATGCACATAAAATAATGGCTTGTAATTGTAAAAAAAGGGCAGAGAATCCTTTAGTACTGTTAAGATCTGTGCTTTCATTAAGGAGGTGCAGTCTTGGTACAATGGAAGATGGATTTACTAGTGGAGCTGAGCCAAACATCTGTGTTTCACTGCATAACCTTTTTTGTCCCCTTTTCCAGAATGGAAAAACAGAAACTAATAGAACTGGGTGGAGAACATCAAACTCCTCCAGTCAAATATTGCTAGTTTTTTCTTTACTGTGATTTTCTTCCTTCTCAAGGAATAAAAATTCAGTGATGCCTTTAGTATAACCATTATTTTTGTGACGTTTTTGTTTAATACAAAAGGATTCCTGTCATTCTGTGGGACCTGTTCCTGGCAGGTATATTTATATTACAGAATTATGCTTCTCCCCACCCACGTCATGATATTATATACAGTGCTCAACCCCTCTTCATTCTCTCTCTCATACTCCAAGGTTAACTTAGAAGTCTTTGAAATGGCTGAAGTACTGTTTTAGCCAGATAGAGGGACGAACTTATGCCCTGCGACTGGACCTTGAATTAACTTCTGGACTTCTGAGGAATAAATTTACAACTCTTAGAGATTAATTTTGGCCTAAGATGACTTGTAAAATTAATGAAAGCTGGTACACTTATTCACAATGAGATAAACATTCCTTTTACTGTAAGCATCAACAAATAGAGAGTTTATGACAAGAGACACAAAAAATATTCTTCCTGACAGTGCCTAGAGACAGACTTCTGAATATGGGATTTCTTTATTACTATCTCTTCTCTATATTCATGATTACCCCCTCTGTAATTTTCCTAGTTTCCCTAAGTTCCTCCTAGGGACCAACCCTCTAATTTTGGCAGAGGCCATAAGTAAGAGTCACCACTGAATATTCCTGTCATTAAGATTTCTTTTGCCAAGGTTGCTCACACACTGTATTTTCAGCAAAAGAGTGTATATATAGCACCTTTCCTTGAATAATGGAAGTGAAGCACTTGAAAGATGTTTCTTCTTCCTTCTGGCACTATTCTAGCTGTTTGATCCCATGTTTGTAAGATATACATACTTAAGTATAACATAGCAGAAACTGTGTTCGAGGTCAATCTGCAGGTCACTTATTTCTGGTCTTTGAGCAATAACTTCTGGCACCCTAATAAAACTACCCAGCTCAAAAAAGTGCTATTAGCTATGTCTCTTCAAATCACAAGGTATCACTTCAGCATACTTTGCATGAAAATAATTTATATTCTTTTTTTTTTCAAAAAAAAGACTGAAATACAAGGAAAAGAGAATAGATGCATAACATAGGAACATATATTATTTTTTCAATAGTAACCTTTTATTTTGCCTTTCTCTTATGTCTTTTCTTTTCTGATCATATAATGAGGCAAATTTGATGAGATATTGTATTTATTTCCATACTTAGTCAATGTCAAGATTATTTTTTAACTGTGGGAAAACAGGAATAACACCAACAAGTACACTCTGACTGGCATAGTAGGGTTTATTTCTACTTGCGTGTTTTGTATTCTTCAGTTCTTAGAAGTTTGGTAAAATCTTTAAGAGTAACCATGAAGTTTAAGTGTCTAAATCTTGTTGAAAGTAAACAGGATTCAGGGTTGTACATTTTTACATCACTTTTAAAACTAGAACTTAGACTCCAAAGTCCTATAAATGCTTTGTATATTTTACCACTTGTCTCTTCTGCAATATTCAACGAGTTTAACCAAAATAATTCAATACTTCATTTATTAGCAATCTAGTAAAAATACTTTCAGACATTTAAAAAAAAAATCCATTACATTTTCTAATAACATTTTAATTTAAATGAGAATCATTGTTAAACAAGTATTTGGGCTTTCTGATAACTCATCATTTTAAATATGAATGCAAGTACCATTTCAATGAACCAATGTTCATGATAATTGAATGACCACTTTGCGTTACATGCTCAAGATATGGAAAAAATAGAGGACAGAAGGTGTGCCTCTAAAGGAAAGATGTAGTCCAGAATTAAAATCTTGGATGCTGAATGCTCTTATAAATCAGCTCTGCATCTCATAGTGTCCTGAATAATACCACTGTTTATCTTTTTCAATAGTCTTGTGCTTTACTACATGAACTCAGGAACTTCAGAAACCCTACAGATGTACTTTATGGTATAATGTAAAAAAAACTATAATATATAATAAATAGTAAATAATTAATATAGAGTACGAAGTAGTATGCAATTATAGTATATAATACATAGTGTACAGCATAGCTATACTGTATAAAATATGTATAGCATAGAATTTGTATGGCGTATAACATATACATGGCTTTTATATATATATACCTCTTAATAGATATCTTTTAATGTATTTATATAGCTACATTTACTATATAGGATATAATATGTAACAGTCAGACTCATCCTTTAAAACCAGAAGAAGCCATTTAAGTTTATAGCTTCTGATCAGGCTCACAAACTAAATGCAGTCATTACACAATTTGATATTATACCAGGCAAGATAAACCTCAATTGGTGGAGGAAATTTAGCTGCAATAGAGTCTTTAGCAACTTATTGTTTCACCTTTTACTTTGCCTGAAACTCCTGGAATGTCAGTGTTAGAAGTGGCTTTCACTAGGGAAAAGCTGTTATCTATTGAAAAAGATTTACCTGATCACACCAATTTTCTATTCTTTTTTTTCTGCCCTGAGCTCAAGTGGAAGAAAAGGAATTGTCTGGAGGAAAGTTACAGCACAAAGTAACTTTCAGATTTCTATAACGTGCCGTGGGTTCTCTCTGGCTGGCTACAGATCATGGAAGTACCAATAATGCTGGAATCTCAGCAAAAGAGACAAGTTGTTTCTAGTGATGTTTTTATGACCATAATTTACTATGTTTTCACCACTGTAGTATTTCATAATAAAGACTTTTGAATGTGTTCCCTTACCGAAGACTACATAGGTGAAGCGTATGTTTTTCACCAAGTACCTACGGTGAGGTAGGGATACAAATTCATGGTTTTGAATGGAGAGCAAAGTGCATGTAGTTTTAATTCTCAAATAAACTAAAAAGGAATATAGAAATGCTCTCTCTCCAAATATGCAGAGTTTTTCATAAATTCTCACTTGGGTATCGAAACAAAATGTTTGAGCATGCAAACAAGAGAGTAGTAGTATTCTGATTTATCCCTTACTGATTCCTATAAGTTTCTTGTCCTTGGTATTCGTCATATCCATCTCTCATGAAATATTGTTATGCAAGCCTTTGGGGGCTCTAATTATGTTGGGTTTTCTTGATTATGAAGTTAGATGAAAGGGAAAAAACCTTACCTTATAATTTCCCATTTTATAGTAGTGGCTTTGAATACTGCTGTGATAAATACCTGAACAATATAAAAAATACTTTAAAAAAACCCTTAAATCATGAACTCTCATCCTCTTTCATATGGATTTTTTTACCCGTGTCAAATATACAGACTTATTATTATTATGGCTGCAATATTATACTCTGCTAGTACTATTTTAACAGGTGCAAAGGAACAACTGTGTTCTTAGCTGTAATAGACTGTTCTTTGCAACAATATTGAATTGAGTAAAATTTATCTTGTGGGGTTTTCCAAAGCCATAATCAGTGATATTTTTTTTTGGTATAGAAAAACTGTATTTCACAATTGGTCTGTTAATGTCAACAATTTGTATTTATCACTTCTGGCTATCTTGCTATATTAAAAGAAAAAAAAGACAGTGACTTTTGAAATCAATACAAATTTTGCTATCACCTTCAAAAGGAGAAAGATAATGGCCTCAATGATCCAGTTTCTGTTGTTAGTGGTGTTGATATAAATCAAAAGTAACTCGAAGTAAATTCACTGTAATTAGAATATGCGTATGGCTCTACATGCTTAAACATCTTTAATGCTTAAGACTTTCCTCCAGATATCTTACTGAGTTATGATTTTGAAGTCTGTGGGGGTTCTGACTTTTTATACCTACTATGTCAAAATAACTTTGAAAAGCTAAATATTTCTTAAATGGGACTAAAAAAATAAATCTGATGCTAAGTACCAGCCTCCAGTTTATTCTGTTTTTTATGAAGGGTTTACTGACTATCCAGATACCCATCTGAAACTTGTCACTCGTAGGCATTTGTGTTTTTCATGGGGTACAGAAAAAGCTAACCCACTTAAAGAAACTCTTTTGCTTTACTGTTAGTAACCTCCTTCTCCTCATCTCTGCAAGTTGAGAGGAGTGCAGATGGAGTAGCAGATGCAGTCAGTACATGAAGAAAAAGGCGCTTCAAAACTAGTCAGCATCAGGATCCTGAAGCATTGAGAGAGGCCTCCATTCAAAATGTTTGAAGCTTTTAAATAGGCACTGAACAGGAACAGAAAAGTGTCTATATTCTAGCACTTTGGCAGCTCATCAGGTGATAATGTTCACATGCAAGATATGTTCCATATGAAAATATTTTAGAATATTTCTTCTTTACTCCTACTTTAGCAGCAAGGCTGTGTCACAGACTTTAAAATACCATTATTATCCTTTGATACCCTTTAGTTTCCATTTTATTGCCTTTTGTTTATTCTTAGACTTCCTAAATCCCACTATTTTTCTTTTTAGGTTCTGACGTCATTCAGTGAAAAAGAACACTTGCATATTATGCAGTTGCCTTCACTGTAAGCAAAAGGTATCCAAAGTCACACAAGTCTGACTTATGTTCAACAGCCATTAGGGAAGATTTCTTTGCATTATTTTTTAAATAGTGACATTGTAGGGATGTTGTCTTTCAAACCAAGCTAAAAAAAGATTAACTTGTGAAAAGAATAAACATGGGAACGGGAGGAAGAGAGACAGGCCTTGCTGTCATTAGTGAAGAACATTACCTTACTTAAAAAGTAATATTGACTTTCCCTGAAGCACAACTCAAGTGTATGTATATCTAGTTCTAAATGTTTTTTGCAAACTTCTTCCAACTGTTCTTTTACTATCAAAGATAGTTTTTTCTTTTGTTTCACTATATCTGTTTCTGCTTTTACACCTTATCCTTTTTCTCCTTATTCTTGCCTGAGCTTTTTCCCCCATTTTTCTCCAGTGCTATGGCATGCTAATGCCATCTCCACCAGAAAATACTAGGAGAAAAGCTGCTCTTACAAACACCTTCATATATTACTCTGAATTTTTACAACTTGTCAAGCATTTTAGTTCATTTTCTGCTGATAGTGTACAAATGTCTGCCAAAACCATTCTTTGTGTGTTGGGTAATGATAAATTTGGATTCCAGTTTCAAACTCAAACTCATGTTAAAAATAAGGAGAGTGAACATCTGTGATAAGCAGGTAATTTTTAATAATATCAGACAGTTCCTTTCTGTGGAGAATTACTACTCTCTCATCTCTAATCAACCTTCTCTGCTGTAACAGCAGCTGCCAATTAGGGATGTTGTCTCTTGGCAGAGTGCTCAACCCACACTTAATTTATTTTAAATGTGTTGTGTTTCTCCATGGAAGGTGAGGGGTGTTTTTCAGTATTTTATGCCATCAGAGGCTCGTGTCATGTTATACAAAGTGGTGAGATACTCTCAGATCACAGTGGAGTACTTACAGATTCAAGCAGATTTTTTCAGGGGACAAATCCTCTCATCTAAGCTCCTGATGATGTTAAAGAAAGAGGAATACTCTAATTTTCCTTTTTTCTTATATAGCAAAACCCACATTCCATTCTATAGAAAGATCCTCACTGATTTCCATGAGGACTTTTTGTCTGTTACTACTATACATATTGATCTAAAAGTTAGCTGCCAAGTCTAAGCTAGTTGTGTTAACTCCCCAGTTAATAGAAAAAAAAAGGAGAATCCAATGGAGAATCATCCTAATTTAGACTACAAGGTTTGAAGGGGTGAATCTATTAATGTAAATACACCTTATTTTGTTGCTGTTGAATTTTAGCAGTGTATTTTAGAGAATAAAAAGGCAAGCCTTATAATATTTAGACCACATTTTATTGAATCTCTTCCCTTTGCCTGCAACCCTCTTTTTCCACATGCAAACACATATATACAAATTCATCATAATAAATTTCAAGAAACCATTGAAGCTTTGGAGAGTTGATTCAAGTTAAAATAAATATTGCTGGAGGTAATAACATGAGGCAATTTTAAGGCCTATCTTTTATTGATCAGATATTAAAATTTTTGCAAAGAAGGAAAACCACCCCCTTCCTCCTTGTGATTCTTCTTCATTCAATAACTCTTTGAGTTTTATTACTAAAAAGCAAGCTAAAACTAAGGCATGTTGAATAACTTGATAACCAGACCAGCAGAGACTGGGAGAGACAAAGATTTTTTTTTTGTAAGAAGCTCCTAGTTCCCTTTAGTGATGTGAGAAACTGAATGGTTAAATAACAACTCTCGCTACCTGCAAAACAGGCCATTAAAATCTTTACAAAGTATGAAGCTTGAAAAGACCATCAACCAATACTTAAAGAGACTGTACAGTTTTCATGCTATTTTGATTCTAGACTTTTGTTTGGCTTAAGAACCACATTCATGGCTGCAAGAATGTCTGGATAATTAAGAGACATGGAAAAAAATCTCATCTCCTGGGAGTTTAAGCAGTATTTAGCTTGTCTTATTTTGTTGATGAGCAAGACTTTTTCTCAAAAGAACAAAAGAGAAAAACTCATAACAAGAACAGTATACAACTGAGGTATTTAAACACCCCCAAAATTAACTTATGGCTTGAACTTTGATTTAGAAAATCATGAGTTTATTTTTTTTATAAAGTTAGAGCTAATTAATTCAATTGCTAACTGATGGATTACTAGATTTGCCTCACAATCAGGAATCAGCAGCCTGACAAAACATAATAAAATAATTATTTGTATAAATAAATATATGTAAGCATGTGCAAACATGTGTACATACATAAAATGTAGTTGAAGTCCCCTTCCCTAAAAAAAAAAAAAAAGGTGTGCAAAACCTTTACAGAGTTTATGTTAAAGCTTTATTGTACTTGTGCACTATTCTCATTCCAGTCTGTATCAGACAATGTAATGTGTGTGGAGTTCATTAATTGGGTAATATCTGCTTTGTGCAATCTATTCTAAAGAGATACAAATAGAAAGAACAAAAGAGAGAAGGAGAAACAATGAGAAATAACTAAATGTGAAGAAACAAAATACAGAGGAAACAGAAGAGGAAAACAATGGGAGGGAGAAAGATGAAAAAAAAGCATATGGAAATTTTGGCTTTTAACAAAATGATGGATAAGTGTTGAAGTAGTTTCTCTTCAAGCTGTATCATTTCCTGGAAATGCCACAAGGCATAGGCATGGTTATCAAGATGATAGATCTTTTCTTCCCCTAGGCTTGAAGCAAGAACATTTTGTTTCACAGGACCCACTGAACTTTTGGAATTTCACTGTGGCTGTTGATGCTTTTGTCTTCTATTTAGCAAAGACTTGCATTTTGTCAAGCAGTCTTGCTCATGGAAAATATTTTCCTCTATCTGTTCTTTAATTGTATCATAGCAGTGAGCTTCTTGCTTGATACTTCCAAGAACAATAAACATTGTATACTGGGTAATTCTGAAAAATTCAATACTTCATTTTCAGAACTCCTTTAAGATTGGATCTCTGGGAAATCTTTGACTTCATGGTGTAACACATCTTCATGATGACTTATTATTTTTATTTTACTATTTCATTCTATGCTTCAGCTTTTCCCAGCTATGCCACTTCTTTTGTCTTGAACATGGAGCTTGCTTACCTTGTTTGGCATACCTGGATTCTTCCTCAGTGGATAAATATCAAAGTGCCTTTAATAAATTATGATGGATAAATTAGCAGTAGCAAGCTCATATGAAATAATGCACATTTTATCTTGAAATTTTTTTAATGCTGTTTTTTATCAAATCAACCCTTTCCACAAATTCTGCCACATATACTTAATTGCCTTGTGCCAGGGTATAATTTTAATATTACTATAGTATTAAAGACAGCTGAGGAATTCAAGATTTTCTCTCACCAATAATTCTTGTTTAATATACTATTGAAAGACAAATGTCCCTCTGACACACAGGAGGGGATCATAAGGGATCTTTTTTTGTGTCATGTACCCAAAATCAGGTCAGGTTCCTACAGCAAGCTGCTCTCAAAAGGACCGAGATCTCCACTGGCTATACACAGCATTTAAGACTACCCTTCTGGCTCTAAAGCATCCTGTTTCCTCTGCCAGCAGCTCTGCCTCTTCATCCTGCCCCTTCCTTCCTTATGTTTGCTGCACGGCTCTGTGTTTGGGAGCCTGCAGTGGTGGCGTGGTCTTGTAATCAGGAAAATAATGTAGTGCATATGTATGTGCATACACACACACACACAAATATACATATACTATATGCATAGTGTTTGGCCCTCATCAATTTATCTGATTCTAGGATTAAAAAAAAAAATAAAAATTGAGCTATTGACTCTTTGCTCCAATCAATGACAGGAAAAAACATTTGAAATTTCAAAAATGCCCCTATGATAGAAACAAATATTTCCTGCTCAGCTCCAGACTTTCTTCTTTTTCCTTGCTTTCCTTAAGTGTACCTCTTTGTGCACCAGTCTCACAAAAATTGCAGTGACCTGTAGTTACTGTGTATTTGACCTTCTCTTTGAACTCCTGTAAGGATGTTATCAAATAGAAATATGGTTCAGTAACGAGTGATGTTCCTAGCAGATCCCTCCTTAAGAGTATTTGAGATTAAACTGACCATTTAAAAAAATAAGAAATATTTTCCCAGTGACCTTCAGCAATTTGTTGTGCTGGACTCATTATGTAACTGAAATTTCCAAGTCGTCACCTAATCCACTTCAACAGTCCAACAAGCTCTCAGAGAGGCTAGAGCAGAAAATACGTTACCAATAGAAACAGGGTTGGCTTTTTTTTTTCTTTTTAACATATTCAGAAAAATAATTTCTTTGGGGAAAAAAAGTTGTAACTATATTTTTGGACATAAATCGAAATTTTGATATAGCGATAGAGATGAGAAAAACCCATAGTAACTCAGCTTCATGCCAACAGGCTTTTTTTTTTTTTAACTGAAATATAGTAGCTGTAAAGTCTGTGGCCACACAACATCTTCAGATTAAAGGTAAACTTTTATTTGGCTGCAGGCAGATTCCATAATCCAGACCTAGCTGGGAGGAATGGTGCCCCTAGGCTTTAAAACAAAAGTATTCAGTATGATAACTGTAGCACCTCTGAGTTCAGCAAAGTATCTGTCTCTGTCCTCATAATCCCATCTTTTTCCCCTGTAGTTATTATAATTTGTCAGAATTTGTCTGCTAAAAGCTGCCAAACAATTTGTATAAACTGAGCATGTTCCAGAGCCACACAGTGAAATTCTCGTAAAGAGGATGCAGCACAGATGCAACAGAGCCATTCATTCCACCTGATGATGAAAAACTGGGCAATGGAGAGATCTGATGGATTGAGGTATACAGGACCATCCCCATTTTCCCAATCCAAATTCTTATCAATGTTTTCAGTCATAATTTCTGTTTTTCTCTACTGAAAAAGGAAAATGTTGTTTTACGGATGCTGGATTGCAACAGAGTGATTTTTCTAAAAAAATTCCAACACTGAAAATGATTGATCTCAATTTTTTCCCCCAACTCCAAATTCAATAACTAAACAAGAAAACATTCAATAAAGAAAAAATATTTACCAAGACGAGATGTTTGTGGCACTTTATTTCACACTTCAGTCACCAGGCAACTGCTTATTTCAGATATTGGGATTAGAACTTGCACGGTTTGGCACCAAAACGTAGGCTGCTAACCAGAAGGGGAGACATCTATCTCCATAAACTCTACTAATCAAGAAAACTGTTCTGTATGAGGTAGTCTGACATGGGTATACTAAAGTAAAGGGTAGTGGTCCACATTCATCCATCATACAAAAGTCAACCTTCATGAGACAGGCTCAATGATTGAAAAAGGATCTTTTTTTATGGCTTACAAAGTTTTCATTTAGACTTTATAGCTTTTACTTCTCACCTTCTCTGTGTTGAACTTATCATCTCTTTCATGGCAGGTAAATCACTGAAGAATAATGGATGTGAAGTCGCCCACAGGCACCCTGCATTTTGTGACTTATATCCAGTGAAATACCCTGTATATAATTAGATTGAAATAACTTCCCAATTTTTATTTTTTTTTATTTTTAACCAGCTTTTAAAATTGTATATTCTGCCTTTTGTTTCCCTGAGATGTGAACAAAAAAGTTTAATGATACACCTAAAATAAACCCTGCAAAAGCAGATGCCATCTCCTCTTCCACCAGAGAGGTTAGAAAGGTAAGGTTTGATGACCCTATGAAATAACTAATGAGACTAGAATTATTACCTGAAGTCCTGCAAGTAGGAGTATGTTATTAGAAGTGGTCTTTGAATGAAAAGCTCACTGCAACCAAAATATCATTATTCAGACTGATTGGATGTAGCTTCTGCCAGACTGAAGACACTGAAAGAGTGATGGAAGAACATCAAGGTTGCAACAGCAGTATGATGTAATTCCACTTATCTTCTGTTCCTTGTGCAGTATTGTATTCTTTCCCTACACAAATACATCAGCTAAGGAAGATGATTTGGTGAAAATTTAGAATTTAGGTGGGACAGTTCAGGTAAGAGTTCATTATCACATTTATCAGCTGAAGAATTCTTGGCCTGGATAATTTTTACCTCAGGGTTCAGGAAGAGACATCATAAAACTCACCAGGAGAATCAGCATTTGAAATGAAAGATTGGGGCTAAAATATAAAGCCACTTCATGCTTTGTCTGATTAAAAATGCATTTCATAATTATAATACAGTGTAACTCTGCACACATACATAGTACTACCATTGAGCAAAGAATATTGAATCACTTGGTGTGATTGTTTAGTATTTTAGTGCTTGATCCAAAATTATATGGTACTATTAAATTATTCGTATTTGCCTTGTAGGTTTTTTTAAATTTGTGAATTCTTTGAAAGATGCAAAATATGACCATCACTGTTCTAAGTTTTAAAAGGTAAAAGTATGAAGTTCACATTTCAGTCAGTGACTGTATCTAAATTTATGCATCCTTCAAAAAATATACACATCCTTTATAGATGCCTTTTAAAAATAAAAAGCTCAGCTAAATTCTTAACTGAATTGATATTGTTGAAGTAAACACTTTGTCATGTCTTGGTGTAAAGAATGATAAGGAATGCATAGATGTTGCAGCTGTTGTTGCTTCTTGGGAGTGAAATCCTACCTTTTGGATATGATTGGTAAAACGCCAATGATTTCAAATAACAAATTTTAAATCTCAAACTACAGTATGTGTTTTTACAGTCTTGGCCTACAAGCATATTTCTATTGTTTCAGTAGAAGTATGGTAAACTTTAAAACTAAATATGTGTAATAAAAATCATGATTAGTGATAAATGATGTCATGGTGAGAGGCTGTTGACCAGGGGATAACTTGTACTTGCATGTTCTAGGCTGTGAAATATCACTCATACATCCCACTGGGACGAGAGAAGAAACACTAATCCAACAGAGAAATCTTCTAACTACCTGCTTGTACCCATTTATTTTCAGCAACCACAAAGTATTATTTAATCAAAAGGTTTTACTCTGCCCTTTTAAAATATCACTACTCTGGCCACAATTCAGTACCATGTCAAGTGAAAGTATCTTTATTTCCATGGAATAACAGTTTTGGATTGATTTCAGAAGTTGCAGCTCTTACCCATGAGGTGTGGTGGTTTTTTTTAACACTGACGAGAACATAAAGAAAACACGGATTTAAAAAAAAAGGAAAATTTGAGTACTTCTGAAAGCTTGCTTTACAAAGTTCCTCAGATTTATGAGGGATGATACCACTGTAACTTAGCAGACCTAGTATCACAAATTTTATCATTTTTGTTATGTATGACTGTGGTACAAGAGAATTTATGAGACAGGTGTTCAGAAAGTGTCTGCCTCCTATATCTGTGAGCCACAGGGCTTAAAAGGCATTTTGATGAATTAATTGCTTACTTATAAAGCAAATAACTTGCACAAATAGCTTTTCAATCTCCAACTCCAGTTACAGGTTGACTTCAGGGAAATCTTTCTCTATATATTTTACCTGTATATTATTAACAAGTTCTTTCTGCTGGACACGAAGATAGTTTTTTATCATGGTTGCCAGATCATTATTTGTTAAAGTTAAGTGTGGTCTGACTGGAGACTGTGAAGTTTTCACAAAAGAGAAAAACTGTTCCTTGACCCTCCTGTTCTTTCCAGCATGCATGAAACTGTAAATCATCAAACACAACTCCCATCTTAGTCCAAGTGAAGGACTAAACTCAATATTTTAGACTACTGAGCTTGACAATATTATTAGTCAGACTCAACTGGGATATTTTTATCTGGATGAGATTTACTATATATGAGGCTTATGTACTATTTGAATCTGACCTTAAGCCTTTTTCGAAAGCTTGGGCTTTATGCAGAACTGATTTTCATCCATTTGTACATTGTTGCAAACCATTATTCATGTTGGCCAAATGAACAATTTTATAGGCATAGTCATATTCACAGGTTTCTTATGCAGATTACTAACAGTGTGAACATCCACTGAATAGTCAAAATTCAAGCTGTATGAACAGCTGCCTAATTCACCTTGCAGTGTTCTGTTCCCTGACCAATTCATCAAATCTTTACTATGAAGAGGAGATGCATGTGAAGAAAAAAGATTACCAAATCCTTCAGGGAATAAAATAGAACACTTTGAAGGGAGTTATGTAATACGAGTGAGTGTGTATATATATATATTTAGGGCACTTAAAATCTTTTCAGTTCCTCTGTACAATGTAGTTGCCTGCACATTTAGGCCTTAGGGATAAATTCTGAGGTCTATTAACTGGCTTTATTGACAAGCTTGATATTTTACCTTTTCTGTTTCTTCCATCCGATTTCTGTTGGCAAACTGTAGTTATTTAGAACTGGAGTTATGGGGGGAACAGGTGGTGCTTGAGAAATTCCAGAAGGAATTTACTTCTCCATCTCTGTTTGGCACATGAATACATACACTCTGCAGGGGGAAAAAAGCAAAGCTGTCTCAAAAGCCATTTGCGTTAATGTATGTACATCAAAGTTCATAGAGAAATAAGAAGAATGCACATATGAAAACAACTGCATTAACATTTTCATATCATTTGTTTAGCATAAGACTAAATCCACAATTAAATAATATACAGTCACATCAATCAAAAACTTCTTTAAACAGAGGAGCCTTGTCCTATACACTGAAGTGGAAATTCAGATTCACAATCTCTCAACTAAAAACACTTGGCTCTTACTTCTTAAACGTGCAAATCCAGGGACCTTTACCTCAAGCACCTCTACTGAATGAATTGTAAAGGGAGAAATAAGGGAGGATATATGTACGCAATACTCTACAGATTAGCATTTAGACATGTCCTTAAACCAGGGCAGGCCTATGGCAATTCTGTCATTGTGAAAGCAACCCTTTTGTACTCCTTTTCGCTCACAATGTCCTCATCCATTCAAGGACTGTAAATACTTGTGGGAAGCTCCTAATACGTGTGCTTTTAAATGCTGAAGTCAGCATCGCTATATGATTCAGTTGCAATATTGTAAAATGATGTGCAGTTATACAGAAATGCCATATTACCTGAGGAGGTACTTTTCTGTGTGCAAGTAAGGCGCTAGTTCAACACAGAAACATAATCATGCCCTTTCTTTCCTACTTTGCATTTCAACAGCATTTGCTGGAGAGACCTTGTTTTCCACTGTCATGTCTGTCTTGGAAGTTATATCATTACATACTTTCAGACATTTAAAAAAACCCGCAACACCGATTACAATTCAGTCAGTGGTGTTTCATGACCATTAAAAATGCCAAATCAAACTTGTAATGAGACTGCTCGATTCAAGTGCCCTTATCTTTTTTTTGTTTCTGATTTTTACAACCAAGAAACAGTGAAGACTGGCCTTTCAAATACCCTCTCTGTATGCATCTTATGAAACAGTACTGCCCAGATTTAGTGAAGTGCAGTCTGCTAAATTGCAGTAGATGACTGAAATATTACTTCAGTAGTTTTTTTTTTTTTTTTTTACAGAGCAGCTTAATGTTGATTCACCCTGTTGTGCTATCAGCTCAGAAAGTTATGAAATCTTGAGGATGAGTTCTTTCACACAGTCCCATCACTGTCCCATTTCTTTCATTCCTAAACTGCAAGAAAGGTCCTTGGGGAGGGAGATTTCTGGACCACTCCTGCTGTATTTTTCTCCAGCACAGCAGCATTCCACCCACCCATAAACACAAAACACTGTCCTAAATTAAAATCTTAGTTCAACCTCAAACTGCAGACGAGGCTGAATTTTAGCCTTGAACATGTTCTGCCCTTTTTATCTACTGGGGTTGCCAGGCTGGCTGCACTACTTAGGTTATGAGCAGCAGTAGCAGAAGAGCATGTTCCACCCCTGCAGAGCAATTCATACTGCAGAAAGCATGAGAAGGACATTGGCTCATTGGAGATAAGCTGACAGGGAGGAAGAAGCAAAAGGGGTAGGATGACAATGAGAGACACCACCCAAGTGAGTTGTTTTTTGTGGTAGAAAGTAATAAGATTAGACATAAAAATCACATTTTACAGTAACAACATGGGTGTCATTACTATAATCTACTGCTTGACTTTACTGTGTTACCCTCAACATTTTCCTCTCCTCGTCATTTAACCACTTTTTTGCCCTGTTCAAATATTTTTGCTGGCTGGCTCTAACTTTCCACAATGCCATAAAGCCCCTGGGACCTGTCCATGGTTTAGTACAACTTCATGCTCTGTACAACTCTGAATGCATATTTTCGCCATCTCTTCTCTTCTACTTTCCTCTCTAGAGCTAATTGGATATAGTGGCGAATAATACATTTGACTATCCAGAAGACATTACCATAAGAGTGAACTGAACATAGCTGACCAAATGTAGATGGAAAAATTATTGACCAACTATAAAAGGAGATGAAAAATTGTTTAAATTGTTCAAACAGACTAACATATCAGTATTGCTTGACTACTCAGCTCTCTGCTCAGCTACTTACTTCAATCACCATCTGGTTTTTTATTTTTTTTTTTTTTGTCTTCATGAACATAACCCATGATATTCCTGATGTGTGGAATGACTGTCAGCAGTGTATTTGTTAACTTTCTGCTTAAAGCTTACTACTTCTGCAAAAAAATCTTTTACCAGCAGCTCTGCAGGATAATCTCTGCAAGGTAAATTAGCTTGCAATGAACTTCATGGCTAAACTGCTGCCTGTACAAAAGCAGAGTAATTTACAGCTAGCTTAGGTATCTTAAAGTTACTGTGCAGCCACTGAGATGTTGTCACATCCCCATTTTTCTCAGTGGAAAACAAAATCTTGTAAGGGCTGTCCCTTTTATTTTTTGCTTACCCTTATGAACCCAACATTTTCCATGTCCTTAGCTCTTTTGTTTTATTCTTGCACAACCAGCCCTGGAGAAATGTTCCAATTTCACAGAGCATTTCTCTGTGGATCATAATGCACACCTTATGCTGATGAATTACTAAAACATAACTGATGATATCCAGAATATCTGAAACAAGGATGCAGAGACATGGCTGACACTCAGGGAGAAGCAGGGGGGATCCCCAGAGTATGTAAATCAGGATAGCTTGGCTGTTATCAACAGTTACTCTGGTTTACACCAGCTGAGGTGATGGTTAGCTTTCTTTTAGCTCTATTAGCCTTTGCACTACTCCGCTGGGATCCTTGACCTTCTGTCTTAGTTTCATGGGTATCTTCATGTGTTTACACTCTTCCTACCATCTGCTGTTTATGGAATGACTCATTAATGAAATCCTTCTACATTCAAGAGCAGGAAGCCTTTTCTCAGAAGCAAAAGCACCGTATGTTCTCTGTGTCAAACCCTCTCTGCAGAACCCTCTGCTATTGTGATGGGCTGTGTTAATGTACTAAAACTACCGGCTACACCCCCACTCCCTCCCAATCTGCTGTGCGCTGCCACATGAGCTGAACTGATTACTCTGGTGTTTACAATACTCCAGAGTTATGATTTCTATTACATGTCAAAAGGAGAGTAGTTATCTTAGCCTACTCCCCAGAGTTCATGTGAAAATTGTGGCCTCTTTGCTGAATGCGAACATTTCAGTAATTTTATGCAGACATATTTCTGATTACTTACTGGTATCTTTAAAAAAAAATTAGAAAGTCTTTCATTTCTGTATTTTAACTGTAAAAGTGAAACTTCAAAAAAATGAATGTGTTTGCTATGATAAAAATGAAAAAGAGAGTTACATACAAGCCAAGAATATATTAGGTGGGATTTTGCTAGTAGCAAATGTTTGCTTGCAAATAATAAACCCTCCAGCAAGGAAATGTGTAATGAATTTGCTGGAAAAGTCCCTATTTCCATGGGCATGTTTGAAGTCCTTCTGTGAAATAAGATCAGTTACTTAACAAATTAAGATACAGAAATGAAAGTCTAATGTACTGAAAAAACATGTGTATGGCTCTTTGTCAAAATTAAACATGTTAGGAAAAAGGAAGCTGCATTTAATATCATATGATATGCCCACACTAGCAATTATAAAAAAATTATCAGTGCAGTACTAAATTTAACAGTTTTTCAGAATCTGTGGTTCTCACGTACCATGCTGTCCTGGTTTCAGCTGGGATAGAGTTAACTGTCTTCCTAGTAGCTGGTACAGTGCTATGTTTTGAGTTCAGAGCGAAGAATGTTGATAACACTGATGTTTTCAGTTGTTGCTCAGTAGTGTTTAGACTAATGTCAAGGATTTTTCAGCTTCTCATGCCCAGCCAGTGAGAAAGCTGGAGGGGCACAAGAAGTTGGCACAGGACACAGCCAGGGCACCTGACCCAAACTGGCCAACGGTGTATTCCATACCATGTGACGTCCCATCCAGTACAGAAACGGGGAAGTGGGGGGCGGGGATTCGCCGCTCGGGGGACTGGCTGGGTGTCGGTCGGCGGGTGGTGAGCAATTGCACTGCGTATCATTTGTACATTCCAATCCTTTCATTATTGCTGTTGTCATTTTATTAGTGTTATCATTATCATTATTAGTTTCTTCTTTTCTGTTCTATTAAACCGTTCTTATCTCAACCCACGGGTTTTGCTTCTTCTCCCGATTTTCTCCCCCATCCCACTGGGTGGGGGGGAGTGAGTGAGCGGCTGCGTGGTGTTTAGTTGCTGGCTGGGGTTAAACCACGACACATGCATTTACACTGGGCAGGAAGAGTAATGGCTTCCTTATACGATAAGTGCTATTGGTAAATTGTGGTAAACCAGGCAGAGCAACTAAATCCTGTCCTGGTAAAGCCAGTATCTTGACTCCAGTAAAAATGATGTGCAATCACTGTTAACTCTATAGTTAGAGAAGCTGTAACTTAATGAAACTGATTTACTGTTTTTTGAGATGATAGTAAGTTGCATAAAGTAAAATTGAATACAATTTATTTCTAATGGCCTGGTCATAAGTTTTTGAGAGTCCTGTCATCCTGTGTGTTTGTATAATCCCTATGAGAATGTGGCTTCAGTCGTGACTGTGGCTTCTGGACAGTCTTTTGCTACAAATACAATAATAGTAGTACTTAGGTATATCAGAAGAGAAAACTACCTTATCAAGGGATTTTAGTAAGTTAGCTCATATTCATTTAAAATGGTCTATGAAGCTTAAACCCATACTAAAATAGTGTTCAATGTTATGGAAAAAAGGACCTGCTAAGGCTATTTAGATACAGACAGATCATAATTCACTGTTGCTTCTTTACTATTACAGTGATTTTAAAGGAAAAATGCTTGATATTCACCAAGGTTTTGATAATCAGGAAGTCAACCATTTCTTTAGAAATGGCGAGCAGTTTTCTTAATATAAGGCAAATTAGAAATCTGCTGCCAGTAGCAATTTGGAAATATCCCTACAAATCTTTGAGATAAACCTACAAATGTCATCCCATTTGCTTTATGTGCCAATTGACATTATAGGCCAAATCTTGCCCTGTCCATAAAATATGTCTCAATGTGATAAGGCAGGAATAATTTGTGGTAAGATTTAATCTTTCCTGGAGAAAATGGAAGAAAGAGTAAATGAGAAGAAGTACGCAGTGCTGAACAACACAGCACAGAGACAAGGGAGGTTAAGAGAATTTTAGAACCAGAATAGCAAATTGCATGCCAGGCAAAATAGTAGGTGCCTACTCCGAAGTTTGAGAATGTTTAAGTTACATTCATTTGTGAATGACTTTCCTCCTGAGAGAGATATATACAGATGGTTAGTTACTCAGTTGAAAAATGTGATGTTAAAACTAAAATATCTAAACTAAGATGAGTGGGGTGTGTGTCTCTGTCTCTTATAATTTTTTTGATGGAATTATTAACTTTGAAAGAAAAACATAATTTAAGTAAGCAAGAAGCAGACACAGAATTTCTGTTTGTTCAGTACTTTCACTAAAGAATCAAAGAGTACTAGTGCTCTGTTTATATTCCAGAGGGTATTATTATTTTTTGGGGCAGATTTCCCTAACTGAAAGGCCGTAATATAAAAACACAACAGCCGTTTTGTTCAGTCTGTCTTACTGGCAGAGACTATAATTCACCTAACTTCCTCCTGTGAATTAGAATTTCCAGTGTGCCCACTCCCAGTTCAGAGTGAACCTCAGCAAATGTATAGATGATACACAAAGCTTAATGAAATTTGGCAGTTTCATGGAGTTGTTTCTTTTTTTTTTTTTAGCTTGTGGTATCTCAAACATAAATGAACTAGAAACTTAACTTTAAGTACAATTCAAATACTGGCCACAAACTGTCTGAAATGAAAATTTTAAATTAATCTGGTAAAAAGCCAAAGCAGGAGAATTTTTTGTGCAGCATTATTTTGGTGGGCTAACTTTTGAATAAGAAGTGGCTGCGTTTGCTTATTTATAACACCTCATTTACATATGCAGTCCAGCTAATTCTGTGTGGAAATGCCTTTCAGAATGTGTTTTTGCAAATGTGCATTTCTACAAGACCCATGGATATAAGCATTAGGTAAAACAGTATCTGTTCTCCCTTCCTGCAATGCTTGTTTTCTAGCAGTCAGACTTCTATAACAGTCAGGCTGTCAGAATATTTTCCTAAGTAATTATGGAAAGAAAAATAGAAAGTTCCCGCTCTTTAGAAGAATTATAATTGGAATAAAAAGACCCAATAGGGATTAGGTAAAAACCGACAAAAATCTTGTACATTGCCAGTTTTCTTCTATAAATGAAACCCTCAGTAAGACTTGAAGTGCTAGCAATTGCCAGCAATAAGAAAATTCACAGAAAGGTAGAGCAATCTGTTGCTATTTTTGTCATTCCCATTTCTTAAGAATAATCATAAAATTCCTGAGGTTAACCTTACCTGAACAACAAAAATATTAGTAAGGCATGCTTTGAAAGCAGATTTAGAGAAAAGATTTATCTATGCTAAAGTCATACGTGTAACTTGCAGGATAAGTAATTTCTCTGCTGCTGTACCTGGATTGTTGCTCATAGCTGAGCCTGGCTGGATGAGGCCCAGCTTTGGCATCTCTATAGGACACTTCAGTTTGCTGCTATGGCTACAGTGCATTCATTGCCAGTAGCGTAGTACAGATATTTTTCCGAGATGAGGACTGAAATCCAGCTAACCTCCAGTGCTTTCCCACGTCTTTGTAGACTGATGCATGGAGCCTTCTGATCTCCAGGTTTTAAAAGCTGTCCTTTGAGCCTGTCCATAGCCCAAGGTGAGAGCCAGTAAGACAATGTGCTTGGAAATGATCTTACATGTACAATCCTTAGAGCTGAGCAAGTTATAAATAAATATCACATTAAATTGCTGGTGGTTTGGGGAAATTATTACAACAAACAGTAAATCCATTCTGCATGAGAACAGATGAAACCTCCTCCAGCTTGTAAAAGGATAAAAAGAATAATATGAAGGCAGAAAAGGTAAAAGAAAAGTCTTTATTTGTTCCATTCGGTCATTTCCACCTGGGACATAATACTAGGCAGAAACTGTTAACAATGGCTAAGATGTAAGTAGAGCCATAGTTTCCTTAGGTTGGCTTGGTGTACACCAATGAACCTATTTGTGCAGATCTCGGTGCCGTATCATGTGGTGCAGAATACCTATGTGTCGCACAGTCCTGCAAATGGTGCGGCTGCATTTATTCCTGGTATCTCTAACTGAACAAATGCATTAAGCAGCCCCTATAAATAAGGCATATCACTGGACAGTTGTAAAGGCAAGAAAGAGTACAATTCATTTTAGAAGTTAAAAAAATGGTTTTTTATGTTTACACAGTATCTTTAAAAAAGAGTTTGAAATTAAACCTAAGAAGAGAACGTGGTTTCTGGTTTAGTAACAAAAGCAGTGCTTCAGCTCAGTGCCTGGTCACAGCATAGTTCTCCACAGAGCTAATTTCCCGGCAGAAAGAACAGTTTTGGCTTAAAACACACCCAGCTCTGGAACTGCATGGTATATTGAGTGGGTGGCTTTTCTTTTTTTCTATGGGGAAATTCAAATGCTTTGTTTTATCTGGCAAAAGGAAATTGATATCTGGAAACAGTATCATAATATGACATAATGTCTTGAATGCAAAAATTCCAGGAGATATATACATGCACTGCAGGAGCATATATTTTACTAAGAAGAAGAGGCTAGATCTGTGCTGCTAAGCAAAGAGGATCACTTTCAAGTGTCATTGGCACAGACAGATTCCTGTACATCACATACATAAGAACATCTTGAACTCCACAATCAAAGTCTTGTTAGAAGTTCATTGGGTTTCATGTTTCCCCAGACCACAGTTTGTCCTTTGCTCTTCAGTTTCCAGGACATGGAGTTGTGTTGTTCTCTGACTTTTCTGGAACAGCTGGTGTCAGCTCTGGTCATCTCTATTCTTCTGTCCTGTTTAGACCTTTTTGGCAGCTGTTGCAAAGAGCAGAATTGTTGCAGAAGAAAAAAAAAATTAATAGAAAGATCATAATTTTATGCTTATGATACTGCAAGCCTAAACCACAGTCAGCACCAGAAGGTGTTCTGGAGCTGAGAAAATAATGTTATGGTCAATTGAATTGCTCAGGAATCAGCTTGATCACTGTGTTCTGCTGGGTTTTTTTAAAGGTACTCCCAACAAGGAAGAGTTATCACAGAAATGGGTATTAGAGACTATTAAGTAGTATTTGGGAAAGTAAATTCTACACAATACATACATTGGTAAAAAAGCTAGGAATACATAGGTGTATGTTTTTATATACATATGTATACATGCACAGACACTGACCTATTTATGCTGCATTCAAAATCAGTAACCTGAATATCAAATACATTCTAAAAGTTATAGATTACCCAGAGTTGCACTGTATACAGTAAAAATTGATGACCTATTCATCCTCAAAATATTCCCTTGTCTCTCTCACAGCAACTGCATTTGTGACATACTTTTTGTATAAAGGTTGGGATACAAAGCGGAAGAAGGGCTTGAATGATGAAAATGCAGTTTACACATCACTCGAGTAACTGGCAGCAGGTAGGCCCAAGAAATTAGATATATTGAGAAATTAGATACATAAAAAGAATCCTTTTTGCTTTTTTTTTAACTCTTTACTTATTCAAATACATTTGAAGTAGAAATAAATGAATGATTTACTTTCCCTTAGTCTCTGTTTCAGTTTGCCACACTTTAATAAGGTTAATGCTTCTTTCAAGCAAGGTATTTTAAGAATTCAATTCATGTGTTTAAATTTATTAAAAACCTTTTGAAAGCATTTAAAAACAACACTGGAAAAAAAAAAGGAATTACCTGCGGTCACTGCTACTAGTACAGTCTTGCTCTTTCATGTTGACATTGTCTTGATGTATCTGTCTTTTGCCTGTTTGTTCCCATGTCTATATAGGAAGTAGCTCATATTTATTCATGAGTAGTTTTCTGGGGGTCAATGAAAATGCTGCAGATATACGTGCAGTATAAATTAGATACATTAGAATCAAATACAATTTTTCCCTGCTCTGTGTACTATCATTAGAGTTCTTTTTAATTATGAAACAAGCAAGGTAAATGGTGCAGAATCAGAAAGTATTTATCAAATCCTTTGCAGACCATGATTTAATACCCTAATTAGACCTTGGGGAAAGAAAAAAAAATGATAGCACACCTTACATTCACAGTAAAAACATTCAGAAACTAATCTTTAACTGTGGATAATCCTGACAAATGTTTTAGAAAAAATATTCCTGGATATTCTTTTGGGGGATTACACACATACATTAAGGATAGAATGCACTGTTTAAATTATTTCCTTGAACAACTTAAGGTTCCACATCCTGAAAAATTAACCTAACTGACCAACACGCTAGATCCAGAAGTTGCTATATCACTTGTTAGCATGCCAGAGAAAATAATTTAGAAGTTTAATACAAACCAAAGGAAGTGTTTAGTGATAAGAATGACTCAGTGTTCCAGGTTGAGATACAGAACAGGTCCAGTGAATTTAAATTATCACAATTCTAGTGACCAATTCTACTTCAGTATGAAGAAGTCTACCCTATTTTTCTTATCAAATAACTTTAAGGTTTACCTCATTTGATTGGGTGTTGATTATTTGTCAGTTTCTTCAATTCTCCTTACACTGTTAGACATGGTTAGATTCTATTTAGATACTTATTAAACTGGATACATGTTTTAGTATAGGAAATAACTATTGTGTAGAAAGTTCAAAGTTTTAAAAAAAAATCCTCCAACTTTCAGACAGCTTTTAGGAGATGCAGGAAGAGCCTGAAGACAGTCAAGTCTTATTCCTGGCTTTCATTTACTGAATAACACAGAATTCAGTCCAACCTTCAGATGATCTTTATATCTTGATGGCAAGACAGACCAGCATAATGAAACCAGCTGTATTCTGATATGGGCTCCTCTGAATTGGTGGTCTGACATTATCATGATACCTTATGCTACAACGATTTTTTTGTTGAGATAGCAAATACCTATACTTTCCATTAACTTTAAGCAATGTTGGTTAACAATTGTTAAAGTACATTTTATATAGCTGCTTTGAATGTCATATTGCAAAATGACAATCAGTTTAAATATTTAGTTATAAACAGATGATTTACCAAATGAAAATACTACATGCATTTTGAGCTACTAAAAGTAGTCTACTGTGTCAAAATGAGTAGTAGGAGATACATTTCTCAGATGGTGATCTTGCCATATGGAAGACACTCATTTTAGGTAACAGTAAGAGCTTTTATAATGCTGCTAGAATAGTTGGAAAAAAAACAGGCAAGTTACAAGGCACAAGAGCACTTCTTCTATGTGTACTTCAAACTGTATTATAGGATCACTGGCACTATTAATCTTTTGCCTTTCTTGAGATTGGACAAATCCAGTGCTGAGACTGTCTTTAAAGGTGCCTGAAGCAAGAATGTCTTTAGAGGCACAGGATAAGAAGTGTAGTGTACTGCCCCTCTTGTTATTTTATCTCCATTATGTCTCTGCATTCTTTTTTTTTTGTTATACTAATTTTCATATATTTCAGTCCAAAACCCACCTCCAGACTGTTACACTTGTTAACAAGGCCTAGATGTGAGGATGTGAGGACTTACTTGTAATCCTGCTCATGAGCTACTGTTCTGGAATTAACTCCTTTTATCAGTTTACATACAGAAAAGTTTATTGGCTGTATTGCAGGTTATTCTGTTCTAGTTTAGCTCCATAACCTAGCACAGAGTTCATAGACAAAGTGTGCATCATTTGCAACCTTCTTCATAAATTATTCAGATTTCTAAAAATATCTTGAAGTGTAAGAAAACTTAATAACTTTTGAAAGAAGACCTTATGATCCATTTATCAACATCTTGCAGAACAAAGAAAAAAGCAGAGAAGTTCTTACAAATTATCTGCTTAGTTCTATTTTTTACTTAAATTATTTGTTTCCTTATAGCTGTCCTTAACAGTAAAACAACTGGTTCTTTTTCCTTACTTGAAAAGTCAGATTTCTGAACTCTGTAATGAATTCAAGAGTGCAAGATGTTCAGTATATTATTGCCTGAATTAGTGAACCATATGCTATATGATCCTTGAAGATGTAGTAGTAATAATAATAATAATAATAATAATAAAGATTATTTATATGAATTTATATGAATTCTACTCACTATCATTACTCTAGACACAATGCATAAAACCAACCCATTAAAACATAATGAAGATCACTGTGCAGTACTCCTTAGACAAGAAGTTACTAATTTATTTTTTCCATTGTAGAAATACATTAAAAAAAAGGACAAATCCTAAATTATCTCAGTAGGGCAATGCAAGCTTGGAATTGTACATGAAACTGAGAAATTCCAAATACAGTTCAAAACAGTTGTTCAGTATAATAATAAAATAGTATTATTCAGTAAGTATGGGATTTTTAAAAATATGTTTTTACAAAGTTCAGTTCTTTTCAGATGAGGGAAGCAGGATAAGGCACAACCACAACAGCCAGAGCTCTTAAGTGCTGTGGAACTGCAATTTTGTATGTAGTACAGTAATGTGCTTTGTAGAGAACAGTTCAGTCAAATCTAGTTTGGCGTCTAGAAACAGCACCACATCATCAACCTCTTGGCACACCTAATTAACCTGAGTGGGGGAGCATGTGGCCCTTTTAGGACAAAAACAGAATCATTGCTTTTGAGCACAGTGACAAAAACACATATTTGGATCTAATCAGGATAGCTTTTTGTGGTACAGCAACAAATACTGTGGGGGTACCCTGACATCTGTACTGAGCAGAGGTGGCACGGCAGCATCGCTGTGGGTGGTTGCTCTCTCAGCATCCCTCTGCGCCTGTGGTCCTCCCCTGTGGAAACCTCTGGGCAGCACAGGAGGAAATGGGTACAAGCCTGGGTCAAGAAGTAGCTGGATAATCTGTAGGTGGCTATCACATAGATTTACCTACCAAGTGGACAGGATAATGGGAACCCCTAATATTCCTTAACAAAAATTTCAAAGAGGAAACACCATTTAAAGTCTTGGTTCTATTTCCCTGTCTGTAAAACTTAATACTTAACAGGTGCAGGATAGAGGAGGAGAAAGGAAGGGGGCAGACTCTGTCTAACAAATCTGCAGAACCTTCTACTTCACAGGAGTGAAATATTTCTTTATGTTTACAACCCATTCTGTAAAGATGCCTGGGTCTCTACTTATCCTTCCAACATATTTTCTCCTGAAAACATTATTTCAGCTTGCTGGTATTGGCCATACTCCTTCCCCTTTCCTCTCTGATATCCAGTCATGTTGAGGACTCAGAGTGGTTAATAGCTAGATTTTTGTGGCTGTTACTGGTAATGGAGTTCAATATAATAAGCTAAAGCTCAGGTATCAGTGATTCACAGTGTGTCACTTCTCCAGTTTCCTTGTATCCTGAGATCCCCACAGCTCCAGCAAGGGTCAGTAACTGTAGACGAGGTGGTATAAATGCGTACATCTTTCACAGCTTCACCTGGAACAATTCAGGCTTTGGTTACATAATGAAAGAGCTGCTGAAAACTTCACTTTGTTTCTTACTGTAATCAAACTGGCTTGAACCAGTCCATAAGTAGACCTTTACAGGCCTCAAACAATGGAACAGCAGCAATAGCTTGGGAAGTGTATCTACTGCTGTGCTTCCTCCACCGTATCTCAAAATCCTCAGCAATGGGTTAAACTTGCTAAGAACAGAGCACAGTGTCCGTTTTTGCCATTTAATCACACTGGTACCCTGTGAAGCCGGCTGGATTTCTGTGCAGCAGAGTAAGAATGGATTAGTATCTAATCTAATAGATACTTAGATTAGAGACTGAAATATTTTGAATGATCCGTACTGCAGTGGTGAGAAGATATTAATAGATCAGTTATGAAGAGTGATCCAAGAATAGATGGTATTTTGGCTCCGATTTATTCCTACAGTGTAATAATACAACAGAACTGACTTGGGAGAGAAACCAAACATTCTTAGTCTCAGAATCACATGACAGTCATGGCTAGGATGGGTCTTAGACTAAATTGTCCAGTGTTGCTCCAGTCCGTTCTAGGGGAAAAAAAAAAAGAAAGAAAAAAAAAAAGAAAAGGATCCACTTTTTATGAGACAGTTCTGCTCACATTTCACACAACTTTAAACGTTGCCTTACTGTGTAGTGTGTTGAAAACTGCAATGAAATGCTGAACTACAATTGTCATGAGCTGGGGATTAGAGGCAAATTTGCAAGCATGGAAGCTGTAGATCTGTTCACTAAATAAGTCAAACATGAACTTAGAGTAAGTAGCTATTTTCAGCAGAAAGAACATGAAAAATGAAAGATTGGACAAAGGAATAAGTACCTTCAATGTCGTGTCAAAATGGATTAAAGGTATAAATGTATGATATATCATGTTCAAAAGTGTTACTTACCAGCTCAGAAATCATCCAAAGAACTTTTAAATAGGCAAGAAGCCCATTTCAGCATAAATTTGATATGATTTACTTTGTAAATAGACCCCATTGTCTTTTTTTTCTGTAGCTCTATTCAGGGTTTTTATTTAAGTCTGTATAGAGTCTTATGTACCGGCATACTAACAACATTGCTTGCAAAATTCAATATTTTGGGGGAGAAAATTTAAAATCACCACGAATACATGGAGTGTTCCTAGAGATGTCAGACATAGAGGTACTGAAATGGCAATAAATACCTTGACCTGTTGATGTCTGGTTTCCAGAGCAGGGTGAAATGTCACAGATTACCCTTAGGTAATGTTGTCCAGAAACACTGGAAGATATGGACAACAGCTTTCTGAAAGTACTTGCATCACCTCTTTTAAGGACACACAACAGATGTTGATCACTTTCTAGAAACATTTCTAGAGAACGGCTCATATTCAAAAACATAAGCATTCTCCCCTGCAAATGCAGATTCCTCTATTGTCAAATCTGTTGTCAAACTATTGTCAAAGTTTTTAGGATGTTTAAAACAAGAAGGTCTTTGGGGAAGAATCCTTCATACAACCATAAATAATACCTTATAATAATATTATACAAAAAAAAAGACCAACAATAGTAAATGTTAATACAGTGATGTGGTAACTTTGGTAGATGCAATTTTTAAGTTGATCCATAACAGGAAAAGATCAGGTACCTGAAAAACATTTCAGCACCCCCCCCCCCCCTTTTTTTTTTTTTCTTTTCCCTTTCTTTTATAAAACTTACTATGTTTTGGGCATCCCCAGTGAATGATCCATCTCCTGCTGTAGCATTCAGGCCCAGCAATCAGGGATAGGAACTTCAGAAGATGAAGACAGTATACAAGTAAACATTTTCAGTCACCATTGGGTGGATTTTTTTCCATGAATTAATTTCTTTTTGAGTCAATTTATCCTTTTTCATCTTCAAAATGCCCTGTGCCAGTAAGTTCATAATTTAATTAAGGATTATTAAAAACTATCCTACCATTGACACAGACTTTTGCTTTGTGCTCAATTCCTTTTCTAGGTATTCTTTACTTTTGGTTTTTTTGACAGATAAGCATTAATCGGAGAACTATTTTACTAAGCTAATTGCAAAGCCTGTTACTGTATAAGTGAATCCTAGCGAGCCCAACATTTTGGTGCATAGTGTTTTTAAGTGGTGCGGAGCTGACTAGTTTGACCTCAGGTATTTTTAGGATAAAGCAACAGGTCTGTCTTTCCTGTTAACCATGGGGTTTAGATGGCTGATGGTCAAAGTAGCAGAGAGGACATACTATTCTGTTTACACTTTCTAGTAAAGGTTTAAATCTCAGGCCTTGATGGTTTCCTTTCCCTTTGCGCATTTAGTTTTTCTTGTGCTCACTTGTTTATTCTCCACGCAATGCTTCCCTGGTATTCCCCTTTCTCCTGGTGGCTAATACATTCCCTTCTTTGCTTTATGAGCTGAAATAGCAGCTAACAAGTATGCAGCCCACCATCAAAGGCTGTAATTAACAACAAACTTCACACATTTACAAAAGTTGCTGCAGGTTTTCCTACAGCCCCATAGTATAAAATAAGGCTGAGGATTGTATAGTGGCTTCAGTGAAGTTGATTGCCACCTTCCATGGATTTCAGTTAGAGGGCAATTTATGCCTCTGTTCAGCAGTGCACGATTTGTATAGTACCTAATATGTAGTGTGCCTGGAAAGTGCTGAGTTAAGCACATTAGAATTTGAATGGGTAGTAACACAGGAACTCTAGCAGGATTTCTTTGGACCACAGGCTAAATTTGTGGGTGTTTTAACATAGGTAGTTTAGAAAGCTACTTATATATGTATAGCCAAAACAGAACTGTGAGATCTTACACCCTTCCTATATAGTGTCAAGTTGTATCTGGTTGTTCTACAATGCATAGACCTAATAGATCACAAAAATACACAAAAGTAAAACCCAGTAACCCAGAAGGTTTGGAGAGTTAAGAAAAAATATAGGTAATAAGATAATTTGTTAGAATGCCTCTGGTCTCCATTTAATGTTTTATATGTTCTTTTTAGGTCATTTTAAGTAATAGGGGAAAATAGCAATAAATGTTAACAATCTAATTTAGTTTTACTAGAGAAAAACTGAATGCAATGAAATTTCTTAAAATAGTTTTAAGCTGAAGGCTGTATAAATGTTCCTATTAAAAATGTTCCTATTTGAAATCTGATTGAGTGCAATGTGCTTCTTAAAGTGGCCGAGATTTTGGGTAAATTTTATGTAAGTGGCAACAACAACAAAACACAAATTGTTAAATTCAAAACTTCTACTAAATTGTGACTGTTAGTGATCTGGATGGAGTCTAGATAGCTCTCCCAGCATGTCTTTGGACTGCAAAGGATGTTAAGCAGGAACTCTAGCTCAACTTCTCCAGAGGCAAAACTCTGTTGTTTAAAGAGCTCTAGAATCTAAAATAAGTACTGAGTGAATGTAAGCACCTTCGCTGCTAGGTAACTCTTGTCACATGATACTTCTGTCTTTGTTCTTGCAGCTAAACATTTAATTTCTGACTGTCTCCCATTTTATGCCCTATTGTAAGGGCGCTATATCACTCCCTATATGCCAAGTTTCCATTTCAATGGAATGGTGTGGTTAGGTGCTATTTCAAAAACCCTCTAAGCTCATCTCTTTAAGTGTCTCTGTAAAGTCTCTAAAATTGATTTCACGAAACTGCAAACCTTTTAATGGGAGTGTCACTGAGTATGTTCTAGTGGAAACTATGAGTTGAAGTCATTCAGCCACAAGTAGTGTAATCATAAACACTTTTGAAATATAGAACCAGCTGATAAACGTAGAGTGCACCTACACTGCCTTTCCATTGGCAAAAGCCTCCAGAGGTCTTCATTTTCCAACCATTCAGATCACACCTGACCAAAGGGGGTGTATGATTCCCTTTTGATCTGCTTGTATGATTTTCTTCCTACATAAATCAGTGCATGGAAGTATGTTTTACACCTGGGTCTCTTCTCAAGAAGTTGAATTGCTATCTTGATGTACTCTTGAATAATGCAGTCTAGGTATTGCCACACCAACCCATATGTTCCTATCATTGAAAGTTGGATTACATTAGTTAATTTTTCAGGACTCTTGGGATTAGCTCTTCAGAAATATCTATATACTCAATTCCTATTTCATTTTGGACCAACAACTTAAAAAATAATGCTCCTAAATATCTTTTCAAAAGTAAGTTTTAGAAACTTAATTCTGCTTTTATATTCAATACTGAAGCCTAAGAAGAGCAAAACTATCACCATGAGACAAAGTATTAATCATTGTTTTATTTAGTAGCTGAATATTTATCCATGGCATTGGTTAGCGACAAAAGATTTTGCATTTGGTTGGTTCGTTTGTGACATGAAACATATACTACACAGGTGTAGTCACTGTTCTTTCTTATATTGAAGTTCTTTTTAAATTTTTATTCTTGTTTTAAATTACACTAAGAAAGTAGAATCTACAAGTCAATACTTTATCTGTTCTTGCTTCACTCTAACTGCTATATGTTAACAAAATAAAAGTCTTTTCAGCATTTTCCTTTCATTCTATCAAGGCCCCAACTTCATATGTGGGTAGATAATTAAAACATATGCACAGCCCACAAGCCTCTGAATCACATCTCTTTTCTCAGCTGAACATTTTTTTTTTTCTCTCTCTGCACATTTCAGCTTGGTTTTACGCTAATAGATTCATTATATAGCATTGCTCAACAAGCTTTATTTATTATAGTGGTAATTGTTGAAATAACTCTTCGAAGGAAAAGAGCTCTTCACAAATTTTAAATTGTGCTGTCTGCATGCCTGCCTGTAGAACTGTGAAAATTCTGCAAATTATGATGATTATTTTATAATTTTCATAAACAGGAATGTCACTTCTTCAATAAAATCAATACAACAAGAAAACTTTCCTGTCTTTTCCCTTTGTTATATCTGCACCATTATGTTAAATGCTACTGAGGTGTACTTCAATAGTGTGCATTGTCCCAGGGCATATTGACCTAGAATGTTATTACTTAAAAGCATTTATGAATGTTTTGAATTTACTTGGTCTGCTCTCATTCATTTGTTCTGATTTTTTCACCTTTTTTTCTCTCCCAATGACTACATTCTTATATGTTCCTGCTAAAGAAATTTTGAAGAGACAAGAAGAGGAAATAGAAATGGAAAAAGACTCCTTCAGCAAATAAGCTTGCTATTACTTCTTCTTTGATGAATTATAGTTCTCATCAAATGTAAACCACCTTGATGCATAACAGGCCCCACCCATTGCCACTGCTCCCTGCTTTTTGATCTCTTCCATGTAAGTCTGTACATACTGTAGCTTGACATTTCAGTTATGTGAATCATCCCATAAATTTTATATCGTTACTCTTACATTTTAATCAATATCCTTCTAAGAAATATTTGTTATTCTTTGCTTCAGTGTATTGACCTGACAATCACTTGGTACATTCTGTTATTTTTAAGGGGGGGGAATATATCTATGTATGTGTTTGCATTTGGGTGTACTCAGAACCCACTTAAAGATGAATTACTATCAGACTCTTTTTATCATAATTACTAAACCATACCTGTTTGGAATCAGAGAAAATTCTGAATCCTTGTAGGAGTTATACAGATGAACTCTAAGATATATTTTAACAGATCAATGAATGTATTATTTTTTGTATTACATCCTTCCCCTTTTGTTCATCATTATTTGTCTTTGGGTATATTCTTTTCAGTGTAGTTCACACCAATCTTAGACAGGTATTTATTTTCACTTTATATGCTGGTATATATTTGTCATCATTGTCTCTTTCTTAGATATGAAAAATAGAATTAATGTATCAGTACCTGTGCTCTCACCTCTGCTCTAGTACTAGAGGAAAAGAATTAGAAAATGCTCAAGGGTGAGAAATTGCCCCCAAGAGAAAAAGTCAGGTTTCCAGTAGAGCTGTCCTCAGCTCCCTTATAATCCCTGAAGACTTTTGACACTGTCTCCAATGACTGTCTGCTGAAACAACCAAATGCAAATAGAGTGAAACTGTTTAAATCTTTAGTCCCCTAATCAGCGTGAATAGTCAGCCAAATGCTATGCTGCTGGTGCCTCTGCAAATTGTTACAGAATTTTACTTTATGGTTTTAATAACTACACATTCCTTGCTTCTGATCCGTCTTCGGCTTGTTCTCATTCTTGATAAGGTGTAAAAGGTCCTTTTAGACTAAGCTTAGACTGTCCCTCCCTGTTTTTCCCCTGTTCTGTCTGCAGGTTTTTAGCCTTCCTTGGTGCTACTAAGGGAGCCCTGTCCCCCCTCAGTTATCAGTCCCTGTGGTGAAGAAGTGGTTTCAAATTAAAGTCTTCCCCCTGAGAAGCATTTCCTTTTGCTGGAGAGTGTTAGCTAGTTGTAAGATTTTGCTCCATATATTTTGTTGTTCTTCTTCTTTCTCTTGTGTCCTTCACTTTTTTGGAGGTCAGTCCCTGTTTCCATCCACAACACAATGCTTTTACCTGTCAGCTGGAACAGTGTGCGTTACACAGACCAGAATGCTTTGGCTCCTCCCTTTTCTTTTTTTCTTTTTTTCATTTTTTCCTCTAGATTCTTTCCCGAATAAAGCAGTTTTGTACCCAAATCCACCTGTTATACTGTTTTCAGTTTCCAGTTCATTACTGGACTATCCTTTTTTGGGTACTTTCTGTTGGATCCCTTATTTGCTATATTGCAATTTACCAGAAGACTTCCCAACAGAGAGAAAACATGAATTCCCTCTTTCTTTTCCATGTTTATTTTTACCTTATTTCCATTATCTTTTCTCTCTTGAACTTTGGACCTTCCCAGTTCAAGAGAAATGTCTACATTAAAGCTCAATGGTGACATAAGAGCCAGTACAGAAGTTAAAACACCCAGGTTATGGGAAGCTATATTCTCTCACTACAGCCAGAAGCTGTGCTTCTTTTAGCTTTCAGTAACACAAAAAAGAATATACTTAAAGGTTCAGGGATGACATTACTGGTGGTAAAAAAAAGCTTCATTCACTTGCTGTCCTCTCTCTGCATCAGAAACCTTTAGTGGGTTTGAAATATGAAACTACGTGTTGGAAAGTATTCTGCAGATTTTGATTGATTCCTGGTCCATCCACACAAAGAAAAGGATTTTAAGCTATTTTGAATGTTGTGTTGTGCTGTGCTGTACAAGTTACATTCACAATATATCACTGCATTTATCAGTTCATGCCTCCCAACCCTGCCCCACATCTTAATGTCTTGGTTTTATCCCTTAAAAGAAAACCCATTTTCTTTCAAAAATACAAGCTCCAAGACATAGGCAAGAAAGGTATTAAAGTATCCATACAAGGGATGGAAAACAGTTATGATAGCAGGTTGCACTGATTTTTTGCATTTTGGTATCAGATGATTGCTACATTTCCATCCTAGAGCTCAGACAAAAAGCAAGCAAACCAACAAACAAACAAAAAACCCCAAGATGAAACACACAAAACTCTGGAATTTATGTTCTACTTATCAGAAACCAAAACATGCAGAATAGAAAGGGTGAAATTTCTGTTAAAACAAAGAATGTAACTCCAATATTTTCCTCAAAAATTTATTTTTTCCTCAGGCAACCAAGCAATCCTGGCAGGCTGGTGGTCTTTCTCACCAGTTAATCTAAACTGCTAAGAACTATTGTAGTTCTCTATCCCCAGCTAACAATGACCTACTTTAAGCTATGGATTTCTGTTAAGTAAAAACCCATTTGAAGAAAAAAAATTCCCTCCAGGCCATCTGTTGTTTATTTTTCCTATTAGCAGCAAACTGTTCTCTTGGAGAACAAGAGTCAGTCAGTTCCACAAGAAATAGGAACATTTTGACCTTTCATTTGCTGCTTTGTAAATACTAGTAGGTATTACTTTTCCCTCATAATGTTTAAACAGGTAGAAGTGGGTAATGTGATAATGCAGTCTTTGCAACTATTGTTATTTGAATTCACTATAACACATTAGCTGAATGTGGATTTATGAACTCCTACTCCATGACATTTCTTTTGCAAATGGTGCAATGTTCTGACTACTTTCCTAATTCAAATTTATTTTTTGTTGCATGTTTTATCTTTAAGTTTCTGACAAGATAATGGCATGACAAATATTGTCATACCAACATTTCTAATATTTGTATTTTTCCTTTAGTTTAACTGCCTTTTGTTTAACTAGGAACTTGTTTTCCTGTATAAAATAAAAATATCACAATCCAATTTACCCCAAAATGAACAGTTTAAGTATTATTTTTCCCCCTGAATACTCACAGCTATTAGTCAGCTGTGGAGAAAAGAAAAGGGGGAAGAATATTACCCATGCATTTTCTGTAGCACAAAGAAGAGGAAAAGAAGTAGAAATATGTAGCAAGTGTTTGTGATGATAATAACAGGCACTGCAGGTATGAACAGACTTATTTCTTAACTAGTTGCTTTAGAAGAAATACGTACACATCCAGCTATCTTTACAAAGTCATCTTTTGCAACATCTAAAGTTAAGGAAAGCCAAAGCAGTGGGTGGTAGTTGAAGATAAGGGTGGTGAATCATATAGTTGCAGTGAGTAAAATGCTGAGCTTTTAATGAGGCATTTAAATAATTAGTAACACAGCCAATAAGATTCCACCCCCCCTTCGTTTTAGCTTTCTAAAATCGGAGGTGTGTGATGAGCAGTACATTATTCTTTTCATTTATTGTCAAGCTTGATAGTAAATTATCTTTATAACGTTCCACAATCTATTTAGAAGCTAGAGATCAGTAATAATTCTGGAGGCAAAGAAGAAATATAGATGAGGACTGCATTATTTCTTTTGGTTGCCCTCCTTACAATACTGTTGATCCACTTTAAATTAACTTTATTAAAAGTAAGCCCAAATTTGTTTCATATAGCACTAGGTAATCCAAGATGAACAATGCATAGAATGAAAAAGATTCCTCAGAAATAAAATATGAGAATCTGACAGCAATCAGTTGTAAGTAAGTCCATTGATTTCTATAAGCATTTTGTAACAAGCAGATACACATAAATTTGGGGAGGTTTGGGGATTTTGGTGGTTAACTGATTCTGGCAGTCAATCTGTGCTGGAACTGATTACACAGAAGACTGTAGCCTCTAAGGAACAGGCATTATTTTGAAGGAATTATGGAATCATTCTTAGTCAAGTTTTAGTGTTTTACTATCTATTTTAGCGCCAATACTAACTGATATGCTGTGTAAGTGAAGTATTCGAACAATCATTTCCATACACTGAATTACTGTTCCAGTAAGTGTTTGCTTGTTCTGGCTATTTTTATCACATTTTGCTTTTGCAGGATAAGCTGGAACCATTAATGTGACAGTTTCAGATGTTTATACTACACCGGATGCCAGCACAATTTATTTAAGCTACTTTTTTGCATCTGTTCCATAACATATGCTTCAAAATATTCATCATACTGCAATATGGAAAGCAGAAGGGTCATTCCGTGTGTTTTGATTTCCTCAGCTTCCCCCTCCAAAATATAAAGTCAAAGCAAATGGATTCTAGAGGGTCATAAACCTGTTCTACAGATTTTGATACAGGACTGTAACCAGTGTTACAACAAGCAGATTTAAAATAAAGGAACATTGATTTAGAAAAGACATGCATACAGGTCAGAGGAAAGCCATTCTGTAAAAACATATGCTACCACTATTTATTTATTTATTTATTTATTTATTATTTTGCATAACTGTATTGAGTATTAAGATTGTGAAAAGGTAGCGTAATACTGTAGAAAAATACCAGTCACCCCCCTCTATGTTTTCATTCACCTTCCTCAGGTCTGACCACTACTCTGCCCCAACATTGATGCACCACTGGCAGGGCAGGGAGGAAAGGCTCTTTCCTGGCTCACACTCCTGTTCAGAGCCCTCTCTGAATGAAATTGTTCCCCGGCTGGAATCAGAAGAGATGTTTGCAATGTTTTCACTGGGGCCAGGCTGAAAACAGTGCTGGCGGTGAAAGCTTACAATCTATTTATAAAATGGCATGGTAATTCTTTCGTTATTATCATGAAATCATTCTTTATTCATGCTATCATTCTGTTTGCTTTGACTACCACTGCATTTTAAGCATAACTTTTCAATGAGCTTTCCCTAATGGCAATCATGTCTTTTTTTTTTTTTTTTCCCCACTTGCATTAATTTACAGCCTACCAATGAGCATATGTAAATTAAAAGGGAATTATCAAAGTAAGAAAAAATGAGAAATTCTGAAGGGAAGACAGTCGGGGTAAGTAAGAAGAAAAATATTTCTGATTTTTCCTTAGTAATAATATTGAAATGAACATGAAATAATAACCAGATATTCTGTTGACCAAAATTAGATGTAAATGAGATCAGTCCTCTCTAGGATGTTATTAGATTAAAGACAAACTGAAGAACATAAACAGTTCATCTGTGACAGCACTTCAAATTATTCTCCCTTAAAAAAATTAAGACTTTTAAAGCTATATTATGAGTATGTTCTCTTTTATCAGAAAAGGTGAAAAAAAGAGATTAAATCCCTTTAAAATTTAGGATGATGTATATTTGGCATGAGAAAATGTTGTGGTTTTGGTTTTTAATCAATTTTTCTCACGGCTATACAATAAAGCCTGCCATTTTTCACTGGGAAATATTTCTAAGACCAAAGATAGAAAAAAACAGGGGAGAGCAATTAGTCCACTAGAATATTCGAAATGGACATTAGAAAACTAAAGACTGTAGCTTGATTTATTTAGACTGATGATTGTTTCCCCCTTCCCTTCCTTTCCTAGCTATCTTAGAGGTACATCTAGCATGTACTTTTTTTCATAACTTGAAAATCCACAAAAGATTTTGACTTTTGATTAAACCAGGAGATAATCTTTAATATCTCTGTAGGCTTTGTGGGAAAAGAAAACTGTTTAAAATTTTTTTGAAAGAGATAATATAATAATATGGGTTTCCTATAACCTATGGTGTGAAAGTCAACGGAGTTGCAAGACTAGGTGGTCTTATCTACAGGATGAAAGTGATAATGTTAACTATGTTTCACTTTGGCAATTCCTGACTTAAGTGTGTAACTTTGGTCTTTTGCTTTAGCTCAATGGAATATAAAATTAAACAATATATGATTTTAGAATTAAGTAAAATTTTAAACCAGAGCTATAAGTGTTAGGCACAATACTACAGTAAGAGAAAACCTGAAGAGAGCAGGGTTTGGAAAATCCTTCTGTTACTGTGCTTCCAATCTGACTGTAAACAGAGCTTCAAAACTGACAATTGTCTGTAGCTGCAGTGCTTTTATGATTGCATTAGTATTCTGTACTCACTTAGGTTCAGCATAAAAGCCAAATGCAGTTCAATCAGTTGTATTCATATCTTTCATAGCAGGTAGTATATGAGTGAATGTGTGTAACCCATTTTTTTACTCTAAACACTGAAGAAAATGAGCTAAGATGGAATGCTGGAACAGTGCTGTTCAAATGCTTTCCATGGGGGAGGTGAGAAATTTTATTTTAAACTTTCTATCTTTGGAGTCCATCACATTCATCATAGGTATCAGATAAACATTCCAGATACAGATCCAAATTTGTGTGAGTAGTAATATTACTCCTAAACCCAGCTTGAGACACCCTTTTCAATGAGTACTCACAGAACAGCTACCTACTGCTTCAAATTTATTAATTCCCCCTTGGAGAAATTAAGCAATGTTCCAGTCTTTGCATAGGCTGGTATTGTCTGTACAGATCTGCAAAGGCATGCAATTTCCTTCTGAGTGAATAGTACAATTTCTGATACCACTAGCTCTTACGGTCAAGACCAGCTTTAAGCAAAGCCATACATGTGGATGACTGTATACTAAGTTTCTAATTGAAGTGGTATTTGCTTTTTGCATGGGAAATGTTAAATAAAAGATAGGTTGGTTCATGATGTTTCTCATTTCCACAGTATCTGGTATTTTAATACAGGGAATGTTTTCTTCCCAACTCATTCTTTGTCTTCTTTAGTACACTATATGATTTTAAACATTTTAAACTATAATTTTAAATATTTGCCCAATAAGTAATGCACTGGAAATTGAGTCAATGGCATTCAGTCCCCTTTCTTAACCTTTCTTTCCATAATATAATCAACCTGTCGTAAAAAATGCTGAAACTCTTCTGAAAAATAAACATTACAGTGATTCCCATGGAAGGAGGAAGCTTCATACTGGCTTCTCCTCATGAAAGAGAAACAGATGAAATGAAAAGGAATTGTACTGTAAAGACCATCACAATGAGAAGAGGGAGGCTGCTGATGCTGGGGAGATGCTAGGGCTGTTGAACAACAGACTTCTCTCTTTTTAGACATCAGGTCTCTTCGAGAACATCATGTGCTTCAGGTGAAGTGGCAAGAATTGATGGACTTCAGTCATAAAGGGCAACATGATCAGGATTTGATCCATGGATTCAGAGATAGCCTCAGGGAGGTCTCATTACCTTTAGTTCTATACATGCTTTTTTATTTACTGATAATATTATTACTGCTTTTCAAAATATGAAATCATAGAATCATAGAATCATTTAGGTTGGAAAAGACCTTTAAGATCATCAAGTCCAACTGTTAACTTAGCACTGCCAAGTTCACCACTAAACCATGTCCCTAAGCACCACATCTACACGTCTTTTAAATACCTCCAGGGATGGTGACTCAACCACTTCCCTGGGCAGCCTGTTCCAATGCCTGACAACCCTTTTAGTGAAGAAATTTTTCCTAATATCCAGTCTAAATCTCCCCTCGTGCAACTTGAGGCCATTTCCTCTTGTCCTATTGCTTGTTACTTGGGAAAAGAGACCGACACCCACCTCGCTCCTTTCAGGTAGTTGTAGAGAGTGATTAGGTCTCCCCTCAGCCTCCTCTTCTCTAGTCTAAACAACGCTAGTTCCCTCAGCCACTCCACATAGGACTTGTGCTCTAGACCCTTCACCGGCTTCATTGCCCATCTTTGGATGCACTCCAGCACCTCAGTGTCTTTCTTGTAGTGAGGGGCCCAAAACTAAACAAAGTCTTCAAGGTGCCGCCTCACCGGTGCTGAGTACAGGGGGATGATCACTTCCCTGCTCCTGCTGGCCACACTATTTCTGATACAGGCCAGGATGCCGTTGGCCACACTGCTGGCTCATATTCAGCCGGCTGTCAACCAGCACCCCCAGGTCTTTTTCCACCAGGCAGCTTTCCAGCCACTCTTCCCCAAGCCTGTAGCGCTGCATGGGGTTGTTGTGGCCCAAGTGCAGGAGCTGGCACTTACCCTTGTTGAGCCTCATACAATTGGCCTTGGCCCATCGATCCAGCCTGTCCAGATCCCTCTGTAGAGCCTTCCTGCCCTCAAGCAGGTCAACACTCCCACCCAACTTGCTGTCATCTGCAAACTTGCTGAGGGTGCACGCGATCCCCTCGTTCAGATCACTGATGAAGATATTAAACAGAACTGGCCCTAGAACTGAGCCCTGGGGAACACCACTTGTGACCCGCCACCAACTGGATTTGACTCCATTCACCACCACTCTTTGGGCCCAGCCATCCAGCCAGTTTTTTACCCAATGAAGAGTACGCCCATCCAAGCCGTGAGCAGCCAGTTTCTCCAGGGGAATGCTGTGAGAAATGGTGTTGAAGCCTTTACTAAAATCTAGGTAGATAACATCCACAGCCTTTCCCTCATCCACTAGGTGGGTCACCTTGTCATAGAAGGAGATCAGGTTAGTCAAGCAGGACCTGCCTTTCATGAACCCATGCTGACTGGGCCTGATCACCTGGTTGTCCTGTACGTGCTGCGTGATGGCACAAGATGATCTGCTCCATAACCTTCCCTGGCAATGAGATCAGACTGACAGGCCTGTAGTTCTCTGGATCCTCCTTCTGGCCCTCCTTGTAGATGGGCGTCACATTTTCTAACTTCCAGCCAACTGGGACCTGCCTGGTTAGCCAGAACTGCTGATAAATGATTGAAAGTGGCTTGGTAAGCACTTCCACCATCCTCCTCAGTACTCTTGTGTGGATCCCATATGGCCCCATAGACTTGTGTGCATCTAAGTAATGTAGCAGGCCACTAACCATTTCCCCTTGGATTACGGGAGCTTCATTCTGCTCCCCTTCCTGTCTTCCAGCTCAGGGGCTTGGTACCTGGCAAACTGGTCTTGCTATTAAAGACTGAGGCAAAGGCTGCATTAAGTACCTCAGCCTTTTCCTCATCCTTTGTCACTGTTACCCCTGCATCCAATAAATGATGGAGATTCGCCTTAGCCTTCCTTGTAGCGTGATTTCTCAGTTCTAGTAATACTAACATCTGTTTACATGGGAGGAAAAACTTTTGTCAAAACAGAGACCCAGTGGGACAGAACGATAAAAATCTTATATCAAAAAAAAGCACAACAATTCACTTCCAAGCTCTGGCCAGGAGGTGACTGGACAATTGAAGTGAGCGTGGAAGTTGTCCAGCCACTAAGTCCTTCTCCCCCATTCAGTTTCATTGATGCTTCAAGCCAGTTTCTCAATAACAATTGGCCTGGCACAGGAGGAACAAATCTGTGACACGGGACTGTTTGTGCCAAGTGCCCAAAATGCACTCTATAGGTATTCTGAGGGGTTTATCTTGAACTAGTAACAGCTGATCCCATGGAGTGAGAACTCATTTAGCAACTGAAGCATATAAAATTGGAAAATATGAAGCACACCTTCTTGTGTAGTTTCACTGCTAGTAACCCAGTTCATGAGACAGTTCCACAATGCAATTACATTGTGGTAAGTGAGAATAAGCAGGATCTGTTTCAAAAGTGCACTCCTTATCCAAAGTAAAAAACTAACGCAGATACATCCTGAGAGTCTCTTGACCTGTGAGTAACTTAGTTCTTCTGCTTTGTTTCAGAATTAAAAAAAAAAAAAAATTCTAAATCACCCAATAATTGCACATCTATATCTCATTCAGTCAGTTATTCACTACTGAAGATTTGAAAAATAGTTCTGGAAGCAGAAAATAGTTTTCACAAGTAGAAAACTTCTCTTTCTCAAGAAGTTGTGCTGTGCAATAGTAGGTGATGGTTGTAAAATATGTGCCATTGAAGTAATCCTAAATAAAACATACACACACTAGCATTTCACTTTTTTACTACATAAAAATTACCCCCCCTAAACTTAATTGATTTACTGACTAAATGCTTTATTTCACTAGCTGTCTAAAGCAAAGTGATTAACAAAAATCTTACTTGCACAATATAAAACACAAAAATTATCAATGTCACCCAACTTAAGTCTCAAGTCTGTGATCCTTTTATTACTGTTTTGCATAACCTATTCTTCTAATCTTGCAATAATATCTTCCTATCTAATAAATACTTAGAGAACTTAGAACTTGATATTTGAAATAATAGAATACACTGAAGGTTCATTATCAGTGATCCAGTTTCTAAATTTAGTTCAGAAGCCATTGTTGCCTCAGTGGAGTCATCGATTACTTTGCAGGGAGAGTCACATGGTTCCTGGAGATACTGCTCACATTATAGTAACACATCTATTTTCTCTACCCTGGGGGGAATCTATTAATCTCCAAAGCATTTGCTGATTTATACTAGAGTAAAGAATCTTTGGGTTGTGAATTCAGCCCTGCAGAACTATTGCCAGATCTGACTTCATATTATTGATGTCCCTGAACAGTCCACTGACGTGCCCCATCTGATGACCAGTGAACATGAACAAAAATCACATTCTGAGCAATAGCACCTTTCACCCATGATGAGTTTTAATACTTGTATGAATGCAGGGTAACCCCAAAATATGTTTTTAGAACAAAGTCACTTTTTTTCAAGCATACCTGATAGCCCAGGTACATGTGCTGTTGCCACTGTTTGGCACAAGCCTTGTGCTAACATAACAACACAAGGACATGTCAGGCCTTGTCTCGACTTGACTTGGCCTCAGCTTGTTTTAGTTTGGTTTCAGCTGTAACAACATATTGCCCAGTGGTTAGATGCCTCTTGTCTAGCTTTTCCTGCATGTAACAGCAAAGTTGTCTAACTCTCAGATGACTAATCTCTGACTTGTTCTTACTTTCAGCTTAGCTTTGTTCTGTTGTGCAGTTATTATCCTACAATCCCCTATGTTCAGCAAAGATAAGTAATCATTGCATAACTTAAGTTGCAGATAGATCAGTGTTAGCATCAGACTTCTTGAAAATGTTTGAAAGTGTTGCTAAGTGAACCAAAGTGGAAGAGCACTCCTACATGCAAACACACATCCTGTTGGCAGTGTGCTCCTCACAGTGAAGATGGCTCCCCCAACACTTGTCAGAGGAAGAAGGGCTCTCAGCTTCAGCCTCTGCCTTTTTTGGGTGTATGAGACTAACAGCAAAGAGGGGCAGGTGCTTTTTTTTTTAAAGCAATTGTGTTTCAAGTGTAAAGAACTATAAGGCTTGATATTGCAATCATTTTTACATTAACAGAAAAGATTAAATGATTGCACAGATATGGACTATGCAGTTAAATAGAGGTTTCAGTTTTATACCTATAAGGACATTTAATCTTGCAGGAAATGTATGTTAGCTTATCAAGTTCAATTTTTCAGTGATGAAATAAATGAAACTTTTAATTAATTTCTTCTTAAAATACTTTAAGAAATATTAAATATTGTTTGTCAATACTAATAATTAACTGGCTTAAAAATATAATTGAAGATCTGATTTACTTCTGTTAAATTTGTAAAATGGAAAATGGTTCATAAAAATGAAAACATCTGTAAAAAAACCTAGCAACTGAGTTCCTAGTAATAAAGTCTGAGATATCTTGGGTAGCTTCAAAATCCCTTTTTGAAGTTGCTAGGAAGACATAGGAAATTAATTATTTATGAGTTACATTTATTAAAGTAATATTAATGCAGTTCTTAAAAAACTATGTCTTCTATGTTCAATTACATATATTTATATACATGTATACGTGCATACATGTATTTATAAAAAAGAATACAAGTAAGACTTTTTTAAAATTATTCTTTGGAAATGCTCAAGGGATTGTTTGCTGAAGCCAGAAGGAAGCTAACTAAACTGACATGTTTAAAAAAAAATAACATGGCATTATATTATCATATTAAAAATATCACGTGTAGCTTTGCAACCAAAGGTCAGACAGATCTATTAAAAAATTACAGCTAAATGGTAAGATAATTAGAGGATTATTCCATTAGGATGCCAACAGTTTAGACTGGAATCTGTTTACCATATGATATCTAGTGACTAAGTGAAAAGATCTGATATAATTTCATTCAACTCAGAAATAGGCAACAAATTTAAATCTGCCTTGGGATTATTTACATGTGCTATAAAATTGTAGATTAATTGCCTAAGGCATTTCTGGTGATATAAGCTTTAAATATTGTGTAACTCTAATGAATTAATGAACTGGAAATGAAAAAAATGAAGATTCACTCCTAGTTTCCATGAGCACACAGAATTGTTTGGGGCGACAAATAACCTCATTGAATCACAGTTTGTTCTTTTGTACATTTGCAAACAATGACAACCAACCTTTCTGATTTTTTGCTGTTTAGGAGGTGTCAAAAGCCAAAGCTTTTGGTAAATTTCAATTTCCAAAGGAAAATTTATTTTGTTAGAATAAATCTGCAGGAATAGGCATGCCAGCTTACTTGCTCTTCTACCCCTCTTTCCTGGCATAGCAGCATGTCAAGAACAGGCAAAGGAAAAGTGGAAATATTGTAGAAAAGCACATGGCCATAGCAATCCTGTCTTGTAAGGAATCCAAAGAAATTGTGCATCTTTAAACTGCTCTTTAAAACCTTTGAAAGTCAGTGACCTCTTTAAGAACTGCAAGGTTGGAACTGACCTGATTTTGCTCCTTTGAATCTTGCCCATTACTGTTTACATATATAAAAGAGAAACTGTGATTAATTTCCAAGTGTTTAAGGGCAAATGAGGTCAGATTTTCTGGTCCTCTGAACTGTGAAATAGTGCATTAAGTCCTCCTAAAGGCTGTAGGTAGACAAAAACATCTCAATCTTCAGAATATTAAACTCTGTGGCTACAGTGAGAAAAGAGCAAAATCTGTCCTACCAGTAACCTAAGATCGCTGGAGTCTTAGGAAATTAATTGTTGAGATAGATAAACTCAAGTGGTCTTAATTTGGCAATCTTTATCATAAGCTCCAAAATGAAGAAAAAATTCCATAGAGTAGAGTCCCTTCTAGTGTAAGGAAGGAATAAATGTTCTGAACATCTTGTGAATATGTTGATCCTGTTATAAGAAAAGTATCTAAGAAAGATTTAAGATGATTTTATATTTTTCATCAAAACTTGTTCTGCTCAATATAATACTCTCTGTCTATCCACAAAAGTTTGGGGAAAGTCAGAGAGAAGAATAGAAAATAAGAAAGAAAACATTCACCAATCTTTGTTCCATAGGTAAAAACAAAAAAATAATTCTTGAAAACTTTAGGAAAGATGCTTAATGCTCACACACACTAAATTAAAGAGAAGCTAGTATAGTACTTTTTCCATGTTGAAGGCAATATAGGAAATTCCCCCTTGTACCTGGCCATCCGAAAGAAATGGGTGAAGATGGGCTTTCTCTGAGTGGGACCTGGAATTCACAGTTTGAGATTATCACAGAACATACAGTCCTATCCCATTCCGTAACAGTAATAATGGTCATCCTTCTCTTTTTCTTTCCTGAATCTGGGCAAGAGCATACCTGTAAAGTATGCCACTACATGTTATGAAGTGTCATGGTGAGAGGGAGCGTGTACCACATCAGTGCATGTTTTTTAACCACTTTCCTTGACATCTTAATTCTAGGCTGCAGTAAACTGAGTATAACAACCAAATTCTGCATTTTACATTATCTTTGTAAATTTGGAAATCGTTGCCTTATTGGGTAGCTTTGTAAGTATCCATACAATAAGTTACAGAAGTATAACTTTTCAAACTCCAATTTGATAAGCCAAATAACTCAAAATGTATAAGTGCTTATTTTTCCTTCCTTTTAATTTCTTTGTGTCATCCCTTTGAGGTCTTTCCAGTATACACATATCTTTTGTGAAATGTGATCCCCAAGCCTGGAATAATATTTTCATAGCAATGCTCTCAGTGCTACCTGTAGAAGACAGATAGCTTTCCTATTTCTAATGGATATTCCCCCTTTTATTTATCCATGAAATACACCAGGCCTTTTTACTGGAACACTGCATGCCAAGGTTATGTAGAGGTGATTATTCAGGATGACCTCCTAACTCTTTTTCTGAATCACTGCTCTACCATCTGGTAGATGCTCCAGATATATGTCTTTGTGCCTGACTCGAGTTATTTTGGATTAATAATTATTAGGATTTGCTGAATATTTTGAATATTTTTAAATTATTGGAGAAAAACATTGTATGTATGTTACAGGTTACTCTACAGGACAATGCATTATTAAATGTACCTGATATGCTCAATATTTAGACTCTATAAATTGTAGATATTTCCCTTTTTAACAAGTTAGTGTATTTTTTTTTTAATATAATCTGCATCAGGTGGCAAAAACTCAGTGTAGTGGTATCAATAAATTCATTGCTTTCAAAGTAATTTGACTGTGAATATTGGAGATAATTCCATTGATGTCAATACAGTTAAACAAATTAAACAAAATCAAATTAAAATAATATTATGTTAGGGCTCACTTGTTTGATCTTTCACTTGCATTTTCAACACCCTGATTTTCTGGTTTTCCTTAATGTTACCAGCTTTATGTACCAACATAGCTCAAATCCCTGTAGGCATAACTGGAATGTCAGTTTGTATAGAAATATATTTATTTTTCAAATTAATAACAAGGTAGAAATGTTTCTACGCCACAGCTTTTTGCTCTGGATCTCAAACAGAAATTTTGAGGTCGACAGATTTTTTAATTTTGTCTGTCATTAAGGGTGGGCAGCTGGACATGAAATTCAACTCTGGATCTGGGAGATGGGCTACCTACCCAAGACTTAGGAGTGTTCTTCAATGGAAATTGGAAGTCGGAGTTGATATAGGTCTGCCTTTCCCTTCACATAATCACTGGGCAGCAAAACAGCCCTGGAGGTCTTGAAAGGAATATAACTATACATCACTTTAAACATGCTGACTGCTTTCAGTAAATTCAAGGAAAAGCAAAACTTAATGTTCTTTTCATCTTCCTTTCTTGACACTTCACTCCTTTGGAGGAAAACTGAAAATAAAGTAGGCTAACTCTCTCACCGCTGTCCTTGAGTAATCTTTATCCTCATACCCTTTCTCCTCACGTTGGACTACAAAATGAAAGTCACGTGGGGACTTTGGCATTTTGAATGCATGGAGAAATAGTTACAAATTTTTAGAATGGCATGAATTTTAGACATGTTAATACAATGTTCTAGGTACTTCTGGATTTCTTGGCCATGTTTATAATACTACTTCTGAAGTTTAGTAGTGAATGTCTATGAAATGAAGAATAAAACAGAAGCAAACTTAATCTTTCTGAAAATGTTGAAAAATTACATTTCAGATCGTATTCAGGAAAAGTTAAATGGCAGTCCATCTTCTGTTGTGACTTGGGACAAATTTTCTTACCAAGAGCCATAAATTAAATATTTTCTATATGATGAGGCAAATCTAAAGCAAAATAGTGCTACTAAACTTGAAAACTAGAAAGGTGTTTATGTTAGAACATAAAAGACTGAATTACTAAGTGGGACAATAGGGAATAAGTAGCCTTTTAAGTTTAAGGAATAATTACTGCTCTTAGTATGGAAAACAATTTTGAATTACAAGTGCAGAAGTTTCCCCCTCCTCTCAGCTCCTTATACATACCTAAAAACCCAATAAAGAATGGGTCTTATATTAAACAATATTGTTTCAGATGAGCTATGTTCTAGCCACCAGTTTGAAATATCCCTGTTGTTGTAACTGTCTTTGGTCTTTTCTGTTTTCTTCTATTTTTTAGAGCCATTTTATAGCCTTCAGTTCTTCAGTGGCCTTCCAGTTATGTGTCTTCAGCCTGTCACAAGGCATGAAAGGTTTTTCTGGGGCTTGTTGAGTAGGTGGCAATGAACATTCTTCACACTGTGGTAAAATAAACATGACTGCCTGTGATGACAGCGATTGTACTTGACCAAGGCAGTCTTTTCTAGCCTTATGCTCATATGAAGCCCAGAAGAATTTCTGTATTAAGTAGAAAAAAAGGATATTCAGGAATAGATCTCCAGAACTGTTCTTTTTAATGTTCTGTTTGTCTACATATAAGAAATGCATTTAAGTATTGGTTCCTTTCTTTTTCACATATTATTCTTTACAATCAGTCTTCTATGCTGAAAAAATGATTTCTGAAACCTTGTCCTTTGAATTTTTCACATCAGTAGTCCCATACACTTCAGCCACAACACAAATGTGGTAAAAATAATAAAAAATACAGAATTCCACCTTGTCAGGCTTTGTTCTCAAATATCTGACCTAAGTATTTGACATTTATGTATGTATTGGCAGATATCTTGATAGTTAACGTTGTCGATACTGGTTTCATGCCATCCAGTAAAGAAGCCACCCAAATACCCTTTATATGGGCACAGATTTCAAATAATATAGGGAGAAGAAGTAAACACAGATATATTATGAAAAATCACAACACTGGATTCTTTAATTTACATAGTAAGTACTACATTTGTGTACCTGTTATGCAAATTATATGCGGGGGGGGATGAAGTAATGCCTCCACGTAATTTTAAAACCACTTTCAATTATTTGCTTCAGGCTTTCCCAAAGCTCCCCAAATCCTTCCTTCTCTCTGCTGCAACTATTTCTTTGAACTCTCTGATACTTCCTAGCACATCAGCCATTTCTGTGGAAAACCTTATCACATACTATTTTCCCATTTAGTTTTCTGTTGTCAGACAGTAAAGAAATACAGCAAGTGGTGCGATGAGATTAATTCTGTTTTCCTCTTTTTCCTTTCCCTTTACATAGAGGTATAAGCAAATATGTCAAGAAAAACAAAACCAAAAAAGAAGAAAAAAAATGTTGCTGTGGAAATGGAAGAATGTACCATTAATACTTTTAATATTTTAATTTTTTCAGTTAAGTAACTTCATATAGCACTGGTATGTTTTCAATAATCTAGGCAACTGAAGTTACTTGTCACACTTCAGTACGTGCATTGATCTGAAAGATTTGCTGTTATAAAATAGATAGCGGTAAATATACTTTGTAAGAAAAAAAGTGTTCTTTTCGTTATGACCAATGAACTATTTAGAACAATGCATTGTGATTTTACATGGAATTTATATCAGGTGAAAAGTTCACTGTATTTTAAACTTCTTTTTCTTTATTTTCCCCTGCCTTTCTTCTTTTCCTTCTTTCTTGCAGTACAAGGCATCCATCAAAATAGCAAATCTATGGTCACAGAGACAAAGCTGTGATTGAAATTTTGCTAAATCATTCAGTGAGAGTTTTGTCTAAGTAATTCCTCCAGTACCTGCTAAACATTGCTAAAGACCTTGCTAAAAAATTTTGCAAGTTATTAGTATGGTGAAGTTGCGGGGACAGTCATATGCTTAGAAATAGCTGTATGCTTTCATACTTTGCTCAAAAGGCACATTTTAATTGTTATATCTTTATTTCTGCAGCCTCATCTTTTTTGTAGTCATTCTTTTGGACTCATCTTTTAAATTAAATCATGTGTCTTCAATCATACTAGCTGGTTAATTATCTATCTACAGCTTATGATTTTAAGTATTTTGACAGCTAAAAATAATCATGCATTTCATAAATTTATCACTGCTTTTCAGCAGCATAAGTGCATTTCAATTAGCTTTCTATGGAAGTGCTGAATTGCAAATCCTTTTCAAATTAAAGGGAATGTTCTATCATTTCAGCTCATTCTACGGTGATAATTTCATCGATTTGACTTAATACACATGTAAGCCCAAGTGTATTTGCATATAAAATGCCACAGGGCCTAGAGGCCCTAATACAAACAATTAGTTCAGTGTTTTTATCTTCTGGTAGCACAGGGCTTCCACATAACAAGCTATTTTGGCAACCTTATAGTTCAGTATGTGTTGTACAAGGGAGAAGGCTGTATTTCCTCTGTGGTTAAGCACTGAAAAAAGGGGGTTGGATTTTTTCCATGCACTCAGCACTGCTGCCCAGTTGTTGATACTGCACATCCTGGGATAACCAACAGGAGCATGTCATTGATGCTGCGGATGGCTTCCATCTAAATCCCTTCATTTGGATTTTATTAGAATGGTACTGAAAATGGGAGAGTGGTTTAGTTTTAGGAGCATTAGTGCCTGGATTTTTAGCCACAGAACTGATACTAACTCTAATGGGAATGGTAAATCCCTTGCATTTTATTACAAATACTCTTTAGTGAATTCCAGTGACTGTTATTCACGTTTAATATCCATTCACTCTGTTTATTTTCAGATTAGTGTAGTTTGGGGTCTGACATTGATATACAGACAGTGAACACACTCTACAGACAGTGAATATGCTCCGCTTGATCAGAGCTTTGTGGTGAATGCCAGCCCTGCTCCCAGAGCGGGCTGAGATGAGTCAGATGTACAGGGCTGTTCAGTGCATCCCTTATCTGACATCACGTGAGGGAGAGACTTTGACAGGTTTTGGAAGCGCAGATCACTTGACTGGTGCCATAAAGAAGTCACGGGGTCACGGAGGGGAAGGGAAAGCTTGGGCTGAAAACATGAGCGAGGGATACTAAACACTTACCTAGTGCTATGCTGATAGGAGCAGTGTCTACAGAAATGTTTCTGCTGATTATATTCAGCTGACATCTGGATTCTGTTTTTAGCACAAAGATGCATTTCTTGTGTGACCTTGGAAAAGACATCTCAGATAAAATTGTTGCCATACTGAAGCTGACTGTAAAATCCATTCATTTCAATGTATTATACTGTGAATATGGAGTGCTGCAGCCTGCCTTGCTTAGCGCATATGCAGTACAGATAGAATTCCAGTGTTAGTGTGGCACTAAGGCAGCATTATAAATGTTGACAAACAAAATAACTTTAGCTGGTTATCAGAAGCTCAGAGTGACTGTAATGTTTTTGTTCATTTCATAATAGCTGACACTTCTCCAATAATCTTTCCTCAATAGCCCCTGTATGAATCCATTGTTACTACATTAAAATAATTGTCCACAACCGAGCCATTTTGGCATGTGGAATAATGTAATCTGTATGTAAAATGCAGACTAATTAAAAACCATTTTGTACCTGTAAGCTTTGCTGAGTGGCATTTCCATAGTGGAGTTCTCCATGTTGTTGCTATCACAAATAATAATCTCTAGAACTCCAGAGAGAGAACCAGCTGGCTGAGAAAGCACATGGAGCTTCATGGCAAAAAAAACCTGCTTTGCCAAACTGTACAAAATCCTTGGTATAGAGCAGACAGGGGAACAACAAAAATGGATAGAAGGTTTAAAGGGACAGATAACATTAAAATAAATGGGTGAGCTTGGTAGTGTCAGTGAAAACACCGGCTATGCCTCTAATATAACCATGAAAAAGAGGAGTTGCTGCCTCACAGCATCTCTACGGAGGGCCCTGGTGGTGTGCCCCTGAAGTCGCGATTCCTGGTTTCCTAGTATCTCATGCCCGTTCAGGCAGTCCACAAAAGAAGTTGTTCCTTGGTGTATTAGGGTAGGTAGATATAGATGAGGTACAGTGTTGAATAATGTCTTTTAGAACTATAAAAATAATATAATATTTTACTTTTCATTGGAAAGAAGTCAAAGGAACAAATACAGTACTCTGTATCAGATTTCCCTGATAGCAGCCCTGTAGTCTGCTTGTCTGCTTTTCTACATAAAGCTCATAACATCCTTTCTCTTTCTCTCTGCTTTAAAAAATTCATTCATTCTGTGAAAACCCGCTGGAGAAAGCAGGCTTTCATAAAGTCAGAGCTGCTCAGCCAGACCGTGATTTCTACTAGATACAACAGTGTTAGCACAAGAATAAAAGAGCACAATTTCCCAATTTGAGCAAGATATTCATAGAAATGTATGCAGACACAGCCATCCATCAAAATTTTGAATCCCTGAAAATTAAAACATGAGCTAATTTGTGTCTCAATCTTAATCCAGAGTTGGGGATTTGATTCTGTTTCTGTTTCTGAAACATCATTTCTGACCTTTTTGGCAGTGGCAGTAAGTCTAGCTGCTTCTGCTTCTGTGAAGCTTACTGCTTTTTTCAATGAGCACCCTGTGGGGGGAAAAAAAAAAAAAAGAAAAAAATTAAATCACCTAATTGAATAATTCCTTTTCTTCCTTAGACATAACATTTGTTTTCTAGGATGATACATAGTGATAACTAATCAGCCTTTTCTTTATTCAGCTGTTCCCACAAATAACCACATAACTTGTTTGTATAAAAAATAGTAGCATGCTAGAATTAAGTAAGCAGCAAATTTTAAACAAAAGAACAGGAATATTATCCTACCCACTGGACAGAACATCTGTGCAGAATTTATTTGGAAGGTCAAATGCTGAGTTAAATACTGTGAAGGACTGCTTATATCATGCTGACTAGTCACGTACATCTAAACAAGTAGGAATAATCAAATCTCATACTTTAACAAGCAGATTGCATATTAAGGCTGGGAAATAATTTTGTAGGGGAAATACTTCAATTTGCTATAGTAGGTTCCAAATGAAACCAGCACAGGCAAACAATATGAAATTGGGTTTATCCCCTCAGTAAACCTGTTTTCAGCTTTATCAGTTGCCAGTCAATAGCTTGGTCAGTCTTAATATTTGTTTAAAATCACTAGCTACACATTATTACTTCTACATGCGTAGAAGTAAAATTCTTTAATTTAAAGATTACATATTTCTTTCAGTCTCTCAGCAATCCTCTGCTTGGACATCAGATTGGAGAGTGCAAAGAGTATGTAAGTATTGGCAATGAGGGTGTGTTCTCTGCTGCACACGCTGAATTTTACTGAGATGGTGAATTAAAGGCACTTGAGGAAGCACTGATACCTGCTGAACTGCTGTGAGGTGCCATCAGTTAGTACCGACTGCAGCCGAGCAAGTGGGGGGTCCAGCAGCGTCACAGGGTGGGAATCCCAGTGCTCTGCAGGGACCACGGGAGCACCCATCCAGGCTGGATGGAGCACATATGCGAGGGTACGCTGTTCGCTTCATCAGTGTAGGGAAGAATGGACTGTCCACTGCAAAGGGATCCTCCTTCGCAGAACTGCAGCTACAAAACGCAGCTGCCTTCACAGTTCTCAAGAGCAGGCTAAGCTATAACAAAATCTTCAGGGATTTTTTTTTTGTTGTTGGTGGGACATTTGTTGGGTTTGGGGATTTGTTGGTCATTTTTTTTTTTTTTCCTCCAAAGCAGCTTTTTCAATCTCATCAGTAACTGTGAATATTTACTAAGACTTTCTGGGGGAAAAGAGTAAGGGACGCGTTTGGTTTTTTAAACCAACACTTATATCTTCAAAATTACCTAGTAAAAATGAAATAAAGCTGTGAAACTGGAAGAAAACTGTTCTATATATTCTCAGTCATTATGATTTTCAACCCATCTTGAGTTTTTGTTATCATAGGGCAATTGGAACCTTAGTTTACTGTATCTTTAAAAAGAAAAGAGGTTTAAATGCTTCCTGATTATTATGGTGATAGTCACTGCACTTAAGAGACACCTGTTCTGTATTCAGTCAGAAAAGATAGCTCCAGAAGGCTATCCATCTATATCCTCAATTAATTTCATCAAGGAATATGAAGTATGTGATGTGTGCATCTCTGTGCCTGAAGAGGGAAAATGGCCAATGAGAAATTTGAAGGCTTTTGTGAAAACACATCTTCCAGACATCTTTTTGCAGTTACTGCTGTATAAAGTCTACAAATGTAAATACTGGAAAAAACGATCAGAACCAACCAGATGTTCTCTATTCAGCTGGCTATCAGTTTCTTGTTTGCAGTCTATCAGTGTGAGATCCCTGAAAGAAGATGTTATAAAACTTAATATGACAGCTTCAACTTTAAGAAATTGAGGACAAAATATGATATGCAAGGATACAAGACTTTCATTGCTCTGAGACCTGTGTACAGTTTAATAAATGCGATACTATTGATATATTATTATTTAAAATATAATCTAACCACATTATTTGTACTGGTTATTGATATATAATTTATGAAAGTGTGTATGAGGTTATTATTAATGAAACATGTATGCGTGTCTATATATATGTATACATATATCTATGTAATTCCATTTCCAACAAAAGTATGTGATTGGTGTAATTAGCATTTGCTGCTGCTGCTGTTAGAGCCAGCGATTTGCTTGCTTATCTGCCTATGATGCCTCCATCTATTGCTCATACAACAGCATATTTCAAGGCTGTTTGAATCTCTTGGTAATTTCAGTTTTATCTGCTTGCCTTTGGCTGCTTCTTCCAACATATTTTATTTTCAATTACAGTTAAGTGACTCTTTTCTCAAGATGCACTATAATATGCAGGGTAATGATTTGGCAGTTAAGTAGTACACTGAGATAAGTAGCAGTCCTGCTGGAAGTTCTTGTATGATTTGTTTTATGGGGTAAAAACTACCCTAATTACATATCCAAAAGCCATTGAAAATACAATGTTACTGTTTAGATGTAGGGTTTGGGAGTTTTCAACTGTATTTTTACCCCAAAGGTAAAAAAACCTATTCAAGTTTTTCCATGTTTGTTTGTTTGTTTGTTTTTTTGTTTGTTTGTTTTATTTTATTTTGCTCCTCTAAAGTATAGCTGAATTTTGCTCCATGGAAAATAGGAGATAGTAGTACATACATGGCTTTTAAAAAGTTATTAATTTATATGATCATTAAAGCATAAAATTAAAGTTACAAAGAATAGTTTATCAAGGGCTACACTGCTCAGCTTAAGTACAGCACTCTTAAATCTTCCCAAAACTCTCCTTAAAGGTTTGCATTTAATTTCAGCTTTTCCCAGGCTGCTACTTGAATCAGTTTTCTACACAGATCAGCTTCTTCAAAATGTCTCCTGCTCCTAAATCAAACATCAAATGTTCTATATTAAGAGCTGCAGAACTGTAGTATTTCTTAATTGGATCAGAATCTCTCTTAATCCACTAAACAGCTTTTGAAGACCAGTAGGCAGCCTGTGTCCTGTTATTGCTGTTTAAAGACTAATTCAAATGGAGGTGATCACTGCCATTTTGTGATGTCATCAATAAAATATCAACTATCACAATTTCAGAATGGTAATTCATTGTGAACTTTATATTTATATTTTTCAGTTACAAAAACTTAACTAATATCACTTTCCTTTCTAACTTCCTGATAGCTATATTAACCGCATTGCTTATTGTGATTTTTGGCTGTGGTTCAAATGTAGGTGTTAATTTCCTTTACAGTTCATTATAATTAAAACCCTATTTTTCCTTATACAAATTATGACTACTAAGCAAGGAATAGCTCTTTTGAAAATCTGGTTCAAAATGGAGTAAATAAAACAACAAAATGTCACCATAAATCTGATTTTCAATAGAGATATTGAGATGTAGGAAGTAAGGTTTTTTAAAAAATATATATTTCAAGTTTTATTATCACCTTTAAGGATTAGTCTAATTACAAAGAACAGTAAGTATAAATTAAAAAGTATGTCCTCTTTGACAGTAATCTCAAGATGTTACTTTCCTTTTAAGGCTAACAGTAAAAAAGTAATCAGCTTTAACAATTGGGTAATTAATTTCAATTATTTGGCACACCAATAATTTGCTAAAAACCTAATGATTTTCAAAATACATACCAGGCAGTGCAGAATCATATCTCCAAACAGTGAGCTTTTTGCTACCATCCTGTCAAACATCCACCAGTACTGTAGTATACCATCTATTTGCAATTTTTCTTTTCCAGTTTAAATTTGCTAACTTTTCCATGAATCTCTTGGACTTAAACCAATACACATAACAGTTAAAATGACTAGTCCTTCTCTACCCACCAATGCACACTATCATATTTCTGAGATGACAAAAGACGTTCTGGGAAATTAAGTGCGTAAACACAGCATTACCACTGTCAGTAATGTCCAATAAAATTACAGGTTGTTTCTTATGAGGTCTCGTGATGGAAAGAAAGAAAAAAAAAAGGAATTTATATATAACAGGTCAAAGAAACATTTGGCTTAGGTCTGAAGTAAAAATTTTGATGGAGGAAGATAGTGGTTAAACTTTACCACTTACAAAAATGGGATTGCAAATCAATTTGCAATCTATTGGCTCAGTGCTGCTGCCTTGCATCTTTGGAGCTCTGGGGCAAGGCAGACCAGTGTCAAGACAGGGATGTAAAAGGTAAGCAACGTGATGTTTTGGAAAATCCAAATGATTCCTGTGATGTTCAATTATCTAATCCAGAAACTGCCCTATGGGTTGAGTGATAAGCTCCTAGGCTGATTTCAGCTAAATTGTTGAGATTACAATGCCCATGCTTTTTCTCTTCTGATAGCTTTATTTAAGTAATCCTCTATTTATTCAAGTATTTAAAATGGGAAGTCACTAAGTTTGAAGATGTACCATTTCCTTCAAATCTAGCTCTTTTACCTTTCAGTTCCTGATCCCACCTTTAATTCTGTATAAAGGCTCAACTCCAAGACTGCCTGGCTGTACTCTGTCGGACACAAGCACCAGTGCAGAACTGAGTGTATCATCCCATACAGCTTTGTAGTCTGTTGACCTGAGCCATAACAGGGAGGTAGCACACATTAGTTGTCACATAATAAAGCTGAGCCAAAAAAATGGTTAGATAAAACAAAACAGAAGACTTACTTAGATCAGTAACACCACCTACAATCCTGCCATTGCCAGTTTGGGGAAACATAATTTGTGTAATAACAGCAATGTAAGATGCAATTAAAACAGTACATCTGCAACACCATTATTTTAATTGTTATGCCATTAACTGTAAAATGTTGTATAGCATGCACAGGTGGGAAGGTGAATGAGGAATAATTTTTGCTGAATACTTTCACTGAGCAGTAAGTATGTTGGTATATTGAAATGGTACAATGATCATAGTCAATGCAATAACTGCAGCTTTATTCTATGCGGTGTAACTGCACTACACAAAGCATTGTGGTGCACAGACCTGGTTTCACTGTATTTAGTGTGTTGTGATTACTGTGCTTTGTTTTCAAATATGTGTATACACTATAGTCACATTATATATACAGAGTGTGTATTTGCACTTGTACATATCTGCAAATACATCTAGATTTAGATCAAGATATGTTTCTTTCTTTCTTTAAAAGTCCTGGAAATACAGCTCGGGTCTGGAGAACAGAATTATTTATTTCTTTGTTACAGAGCTTTCACACGTTCTGTGGCTCTATATTGTCCTTAAGTAAACCTAGCATCAGATCCTAAATCGAAATCCAAAATTTAGATTAGAATTAGAAGTCAGTAAATAATTTTTTTTATAAAATGAAACGAAACCAAAATGCTCAGTCTTGCTTCATTTTGTTAAACCAAAAATAGCCCCCTAAAAATCTACTTCTTTTGATTACTGAAGTCATTGAAATGGATTCTGAATATTTAAGGTTACTAGACTTCTTTGTCATTTTGAGTAAGATTATGATATTTCTTTGGACAATATTTTTTTAGTTGTATAAATGCTTCTGTAGAAAACAGTCATTTGATGTGTTTTATTTCTGTATTTTCTCAAATGTTCTTTTTGGAGTTCACATTTTTCTGGCTTGGATTTTGTTTTCTAATTTTTTTTTGTACAAAGTGCATTTCCTATTTATGAGCATAAGAAGAATGAATAGTCTTTTTAAATTTTTCCTTTTCTTGCAATCTTCTTTTGAAAACACCTCAACTGGTACAAGCTACTACAGAAAATTATAGTTTTCCATGTAAACAAGCTTCACTGGGGGAAAAAAAATAGTTTTTTTTTAAATATTTGAAAAAAAAAATATTGTTTTGATTCAGTAAGTTGAAAATCCTTAACAATAAAATGCTATGTTTGTTGAGGAAGTTACAAAACGCTTTTTTGTTTATTTTGTTTTGCTTTTGAATGTGCAACACAGGCTGCTAAAGAAACCTGTATGGATGTCTTACTCTTCATCTGTGTATTTAAAAGCTACCTGCCTTCACACAGGTGCTCTGCAGAAAACATATGGTACGTGCTTTCAGTCAGACTGTTCAGAGATACCATCCCTCAAGCTATTTTGAACAACTAGACTTGAAAAAAGACCCTAAGCCCAGTAAGAGTAGTTTACTCCACAAGGACTCACAAGTAAATGCATCCAGAAAATTTACTGAGATGAGAATTTTGTGTTTTCTGTCCACTGTACAAGACATTCAAAAGACTGCTCTGAGTTTGAGCATTTTCAGAGCAATACAAGGAGTTTTGAATGGCTTTGATGGTGCTAAGTGAATGGAAACTGCTCTAAAGGAAAGTTTTGCCTACTGAAAATTAGGTTTGATATTTCGGTATAATTGTCTTTAAGGAAGTTACCAGTGCAGATGTGGTAAGACTTCCTACTTGTTCGCTGAGGCCCACAAGGTCTAATAAAGTTCTGAGGAAACTAGAGATGAGCCTTCAATGAACAGGAAGAAAAATGTCTGCTTTATGAAGAGATTGGATTGTTATGTGTTCAGATAAAAATGAAAATCCACAATAATTCATGACTTTTGGTTGGTATTCTGTCATGTCTCTTTCTTTTATTAACTAACTCCCACCCCTCAAACAAAAAAAAAAAAAAAGGCAAGAAAAGCTAAGGCGTTAACAATAATGCTGAGCTCAGGATCAAGGCCTTGGTCATCACAAAGTGATCCCACAGAAATTGGAATAGTTTTCTTTCATGCCAGATAAGATCTGTCTTCCTTTTTTAATTTTGGTGCTAATATAGCAGCTGCATTAAACACATCAAGTAAATAAGGTAATTAATGTACTGGTGGATAAAGATCAGACTTTATCAGTGGGACAAATTAAGCTGATATTCAGAGCTGCGTGTTATGGGTATTAGCTATGACGCTCAGTCAGATAAGGTTGACACCTTAATATATTTTTCCGTTTGGATGCTGAGAAAGCATTAAGGTAGATAATGATAAGGATAAAACCAGCTTTCAGAAATTTTCACTGGGTCAGTATGGTTGTACAGGTATGCGTTAGAGAACTTTTACCGTTAAAAACTGGGTTGCTTAGAAATATTCACTTAGTGGTACAGTTATTTTCAAGGAAAGATACGTTTTATTTAGATTTACATACTTTGCCATGACAATCTTAGTTTTAGTACAGAGGATAAAATAATGCAATATATAGGTAGCAGTAGTGCACTACCAGAAGAATTGATAACAGCATTGCCACTAGCTATTTCTTAATATTGTTTAGACTGAGGACTACACTGAAGCATGAGGGAAGGATGCTGTGTTGTTAGAAGACAAATTCTCCTAATGCTCTAACAGAGAATGATCAGGAGAATGCTGAACTTTGCCTTTCCATTCAAATAGGAAGCAAAGACCACCATGAGTTTGCAAGTTGAAAGTTATTGAACCACAGTTAGAATTTTAGCCATGGCCCTAGATAGTTCTCTGCAGCAAATCTCAAATATTATTATGTTTATGCCACAAGCAAGAGTCTTGACTGCTCCACAGAGCATAAGGGTAATGTGATGGTTTGAGATAGAGCTTGATAAGGGAGGATGGGGAGAGTAGCATTCACTCTTTTTATGAGTTTTCAAATCCCAGTTGCATTTACAGGTAAATTCAGCAAATAATCCCCAGATGCCTGTAAGTTTTCTCTTGGGATCAGCAGCAAATTATCTTTCTCTGACCAGTGTCTTGAATAAAAAAAACTTAGAGCCGTTGCTTGCCATCATTCAAAGTTCAGATCACATAGCAGTTACAATGGTGTGTTTTGTATCTGCCAGCACTAGCTGACATGAACATGTTATGTGTATATATCCAAAAATAGCTGGTGGGGTTTTATATTTACACTGAGTTTCCTTAACTCCCTGGCTGGTATTTTGAAAGCCAGCTTTATCCTGCAAGAGACTGATTGCTTTGCAAGGCTGGTCTTTCATATGTATGTACTGTGTATGTCTTAAGACATTCAACAGTCACAGTGGCTTTCCCTCCATTTTTGTGGAAAATGAAAAATGTTGTAAGCCTGGTCCAACAGTGTAACATATCTGGGCTAGAAAGTTTGTACTTCTTCCTATTTTTGTATGAATTCCATTAATCTCTGCAGATTGGTGCCAAATAACTGCTAAGATTACAATAATAATGGCCTTATTCTTATTTATAATGCAGCAGAACAGACAATGAAAAGGCTGAGGGCACCTGTCACCATTGGGTGACACGGGTGAAGTTTTCAGGCAATGGAAAAGGAGGATTTGGGGAATGGGATGCAGCCAGTATGAAGTACTGTTGTATCAGCTCCGTGGACTCTTCAGTCTCAGAAAAAACATGAGAGATGGACAGTGGTTCCTTCAGATGCAGTGGAATGAATTAATGGGAGCTGGATGCAAAAGGGCCATGGCTTGGAAAACCATGCTCCGTGAAACACCAGAGGAATAGTGCCAACCTTAGGTTGTGTGGAAAAACTTAGAGAAATATCTCTGAGGTGTTTACCACCTTATGAACATGGCATCAGAAAAGGCTAGATTTCATGATGACAAGAGGAGTGTCTTTACACAGGGAAAAGTGAAATTATGCAGAATTTTTAAGATCAAAGCAGCACTTAAATTTGAATAGATGGGCAATTACTGGAACTGAGAAATAAAGAGATTTTGATGGGTGGCATGAAAGACTGCAGTCATCTGGACTGGAGAAATTAAAATATGAATAAAACAGCATAGGTGTTCTAAGGACACCTGAACACTGGATACCTCCAAATGTGTAACATCTGTGAATGTGGGGAAGTGTCTCTTCAACCTTGCTTCCACAGTAGAGAACTTTGCAGTAAGCTCTGTGTAACTTGCTGTTGCATCTGCAGGAGGACCTGCTTTGCACTTTCCTCGTACCTATCTGAAGTCTTTAAAATAATGGCTTTAAACTAATGGCCCAGACCAGCACAGAGCTTAAGAAGGACAAGCTCTATCTAACAAAGGAGCTGAGATTCCAGAATACCTAAGCAAAGGTTATATAGTATGTCATTAAATTGATTTTGATTATGGAAGGCTTTTCTCTTTTCTTTAGGTAGTATTTATTTTAATGCTTATTTTTTTGTTTATACCACTCTGTATTTTCAGCTAAGTTCAGACATTAGCCTTTCACTGTTGCTTAGTTTTGATGTGGCTATACTTAAGCACAACTGAGTGATTATTTACAGTTTTTAGTAAAACCCAAACCTTTGGAGGCATGCTCTAAAATGGGAAAATAACACTAATATGTCCCTTATGACCAGAACTTCAGAAAATAACATTTGAATTACAAAAACACATTTTAAGCCTTGCAATTTTACAGTATTTTACCCAAAGTAATGTGCTTTAACTCATACAAAACTGAAAAATGTCCCAAGCAGACTTTTGAGAATTAATGGTGAAAGTGCAATCAAACCAGCTTTGAACAATTTAGCAATTCCTGTACCTGTAAAGGTAACCACAGGACAGAGGCTTTCCTATCTTGCATTTACTTTGTTGATGAATCCAGCTGCCAAAGAGTAACTGGAAAGAATGAGAAGAATATATCAGAATTATATCACTATTACTTAATGTTGCATTTTTTTTGAGAATCACATTTACATGCATGCAACTTGTGTGGATTTATCAGTAACTTTGCTACTAAATTGAACTATACAAAATGAAATCTTTATTGTTTGTGCTTCTTGATCCTTTCTGGCCTTTACAGCTTGTAAAGTGAAAGATAGATTGCTCTGCTCTTATAAACAGTATTTATAGTGAGTTTATTTTATTTCTGCATGTTAGCTCAGTGCTATGTTGTCTAAATTGCACATATTTGTGAATGTGTGAAGTTTATTATTAAGGTATAGAATGATTAAGACACTGGTTCTCTCATTTTTTTCTAAAACTTGAATTTTGAACCACCTCATATCTTACTGTTTAATACTACCTACATGCTTATTATTTGCCCAGACCATTTATTTATCAGATAAATTTTTTCTAACATCCAGTATTTGAAATCCTAAGAGACACCTTACAGCAAACTGAGCTTTATGCAGGATGCAAAAATATTTTTCTGCAAGAATAATCTATACTTACACACATAACATGATTTGAGTACCCAGTGTTCATGCAATAGCATAGGATCCGTTAAGGCAAGCACTACTTAGTTCTTAGAATTAAAAAAAAAAAAAAAAAGGGAAAACAGCAAAAGACAAATTAAAACTTTTGTAACAGCATATTAGAGCATATGTTTCTGTGCATTCTTTACTAAACCAATGCAACCTTGTAAGGGACCAAATAACTGTGTACAGTATGTGCATTCCAGTGATTGTAAAAGAGTCTTATCTGAACAGTTCACAGTAACTGGTAAGCATGCCTTTGCCTTTCCCCCCCAACCCCTTATGAATTTTGAATGAGGGTATCTTAAAGAAGTCATTGGAATGATTCTTGCAAAGAGCCATGTTCCATCTCATAACTTCTGCCCCCTGACCTTGGCATCTAAGCATAGGCAGACAGGAAAGCCTTTAGAAAAACGTGGGTTTTGTGGGGCAAATAGAGACATAGGATTGTACAAGGTACTTTAGTCAGCAGGATCAGGGTAAGTGAAAGTATTGAAAAATATTTTGCAGTTAGAACATCTAAAGTAGGTAGTCAAGAACCTCTCCAGTACAGCTGAAGGGCTCCCTGGATCCTCTCATCCAAGCTTCTTTGTCCACAGATGGGGAACTAGGGCTACACTAAACATTGAAGTGAAGAGACTTTTAAAAAATGAGCGGCTAGATTTAATACTGGATCACGTCCACTTTATTTATCATGGTTTGCTTGTGAGAATGGTCAAGCATGCCTCTTTTCCATTTAGCATCCCAGTCTGCCCTTACATCTCCCTCTGTGAGGTTTTCCATGAAGTAAGTGGAGAGATACAAAAGGCTGCCCCAGTCTGACAGAAAAGCAGGGAATCGCAAAAAGCCACAGTGCAAATTACTCAGAGCAAAGGCCGGAAGGATAGACATTGCTAATGCTACAGGCAAGGATACTGCAGGCAAGTTAAATCCTTTCCATAATGTCAGCTTGGCTGTAAAATGCAGACACATTGAGTAGGAATACCTGGGAAGAAAAAAATCAAATTTCAGGAAAAGAAGTCACTTTTCTATGATTTAGGTTACTAGGTTACAGAGCCAGAAGACACCACTATGCTCACTGAATCAATCTGTTGCATAATGCTGGCCAAAAATTGCTTTTAAATACACTTGCGTTTGAGTAAGAAGGTGTGTGTTAGAAAAATCATCAAGTCTTAATTTCTAAGATGCTTGTGATGGAAAAGTCTACCACACCTCAATAGTCTGCATTGAGATCAAGTTTCAATCCTTTGCATTTTTTTCCAAGAAAAACAGTAATTGACAAGCAGTCATTCTCAAAATCAAGTAGTTTGGCAGGCAAAGCTCTTTTGCCTGGACTGTGAAAACGATGGGTTCAAAATCATTCTGTAAGCTGGGAAGAAACATACAAAGTCTTTGTGCTTACATTGTTTGTCAGGACTGTAAGGGATATATAATTCTTTCCTGTAAATTACTTCTTTGAAAATGAGTAATTGCCTTGATTAATTCCCTTTCTAAGGATTGCAGGCATCCAAAAATTTCCATGGACACAAGGATGAATGCCAAATATTATATATGTATGGTAAAAAAATTAATCTGTTAAAAATTAATATGTTCTGGTAATTAGCCATTCACAAATCTTTATTGCTGAGGGAGATATTTTTTCCTTCCCTGATTAATGGGTTATATAAATGTTTAAATATATCCTTTTTTTTAGCAAGAATTGTACCTAATCTCCTAAGATAATGTCATCCTGTATGAATAAAATATGTAGTTCCTCTTTTGAAATATCTTATGTTTCTTCCTCGTGTGTTATTCTGGATTTCACTACATGAAATATTCTGTATTGCACAGCTGCAATATTTCGTAGGTCTTAGCTTGTTAAAATACACTGTATTCTTTAAAAAGGCTGGTATTTGATGATTGTTTTCCTGCTGCACCTCACCATCACAGCGTAATTCAATCACTCAGACGTTAGGACTCTTCCAGTTTTCAAATGACATCTTTATTTTCCTTGAACAGCAAACATCACCAACATTTCAGCCAGAACAGCCTTCTGACCAAAATGTCAGTCATATGTTTAACACTTCAGACCTGGGGCCTGAGAGGTATTGATCCCAGTGATGGAGGGTCACCCAGTACTCGGCACCTCACTTGGCAGCTAGTTTTCAGAGCCTCTCAGGAAAATCAGGGGTCGACTATTTTACTAGGCTACTAGAGGATTATTTTACAAGAAGATAGTTTTGATGCTCAGAGGATTCAGTCATTCTAAGCCATATACCAGTGATTTGTGACCCCACAGAGTCGGTGGCAGGCGGAGGAGGTCAGCAGCAAAGCCCACCATAGGAAAAGATGCTCTGCATCAGGTACTGACCAACGGCAATATCTCCGTTAAGCTTGTTACCACACAATAACAAATCATCTGGCTGAATTTTTCTATTCATGAATGTTTTCTAGGTTGCCTCAAGCTCTCTTCCTAATTCATTAGAGGGTATCATTATTTGATACCATCACTGTTCAGTGAGGCACGTCCTGAAAGGAGTTGGAGCCTGCCCTGCCTGTGCAGGGCTTTTTCTTCCATGTCAGGTTGGAAGGCACACAGTTGAGGAAGATAGCTCAGAAAAACATATTCATTTTGTTGTGTATGTAAGGGGCTTTCACATGTCAGTTAAGATTCCTTTCCTTGAGTAATAACTTTTTTTAACAAAAAAACCAACTCCACTTAAAAAAAAAATCCACTTTAAAAATGGACTGAAAGCTATATGGACATTTGAAATGAACTACTATTTTATCATCAAATCACAGTCTTTGTGAAGTTATGGCTGAGTAAGTTAATTAGTTCACTCTAAACCATTTGCCATTCACATTATAGTATATATTTTTGTTTAAAGTAGGTAGAACAGCCTATAGTAATCATGTTATTTCTATAAATAAAGCCAAAGGTAATTTTTTTTTTTCAAAGCAAAGGCTGTTTTTGACATTAGATTGTTCCTTTTAGCAGTATATTGTAGCTGAAATGAGATTATTTGGCATGTCAAAGAATGCTTTTGACTCAAGATGTAGGATGAGGAATTCTGAAAGTAGACTTTTTCTCTCTCTAATATAGTTAGGAAAAATCAAACATTATTTCATCCTGCATTTTTAACTGCTAAAAAGACCACTAACCCTTATAGAAATCAGTCAGTTTAAAAATGTACTTGCTGGTAACTGCTGAATTTCATATAGTGTGTGAAGGACAAATAGAGTAGACTTGGAAGACTTTTTTTTTTTTAATAACATGGCTTCCTGTGATCCACATGAACCCATGAGCCTCATGTTTCTTTGTACAAGCTCTGCTAAAGTCACAATTCCTTATATAGCTGTACACATTCTAGCATCAGCATAAGAATGGGGGGAAGAATAATTATCCCTTGGTGAGACAGAGGGTGGGATTCATGCAGAAGTGAAGTGGCCTAGGTTTCTATCTGATCAATGCAAAAAATCTTCTGCAGGGAGATAAAGCAGCGGTCACAAAGCAAATTATGGGTGTACTCATCACATGTTTTCCTACTTCTATTTAGCTAGGCCTTTCTATTAGTCTGCTTTTAATATAAGGACATGTCTGTCCCAGGCCCATAGAAGCAGTTTGCTACCATCTGAAGTGCTGAAGTTAAAATATAATCTTTAAAAATATGAAGGCAGGAATAAATAATGAAGAGGTTTAGACCCAAAAGGTGAAAATCATGTCAAAGTCAATATTTTCTGCTCTGATTTAGAAAACATTTTGCAGGCACTGAACTGACCTTTCTGAATTGCTGCCTCTGATGGCTCATCTGCCTTTAGGAAACAGAGCTCCATGCCTTAGGAAAAACAGACACAGTATTTCACAGTATAATAAATTCTTATGAATATTATAACAGAAGATTCTGATGCTTTGTACACTTGAAATTCCTTAATCTCTGAGGACTGCAAATTAAAACCTTTGATCATTTCATATTGTTTCTCTTAAAAATGTTGATGTATCTTGCCTGGCTTGGCCTTGACAACTGCTGAGATGGCTCACAGAGATTGTGAAGAGGGGCTCAGCCTGCTCGTCCACAGAGCCCTACACATGTCTCAGCAAAGCAGCGCAGTTGTGACCCTACTTTAATTCTCCCCTCATAGAAGACATCTAGAAAGGAGCGAGTGTGGTGCTTCAGCCAAAGGCCCCAAAGAACATCTTTGCACCAGCAGACAGTTGTATGTTCTCTTCTAAGTTCTTGAAAGCACAATGGTGACATGAAGCTAAATTTGTCCATCTGCATCATATGGTCTTTACTTTCAGTATTAGTCTCCCTAGAACTGAGACTTGAGTCAAAGTGCTCTATTCTGGTCTGCAAAACTATTTTATCACTGTTTAAGTCCCAAATTTCCAGAGCAACAAAATGTCTATGCAGCAAACACTTCAGCACAACCAACAAAAATAACTGATATATTACTCACATGTAAATATTTGCACAATATTCAAATATACTATGCATGTGTACAGTTCCAAAAATCTGGCCCTGAAACCATCCATATTTTAAGGAAACTTCTCCCAAATGTTCTAATGTAATTTCCAGGCAATATAAATGCTAACTATATTGGGCAGCTTTCCCAGCCCTGGAGAAGACAGAAGTGTTTTTTCAGTAAGCCTTCATGATTCCTTAATGTTGATTCCTTTTTCTCCCAGAGTCCAGAGTTCCGCTGTCTGCTCATCCCAGCTCACGATCTTCCTGTTGTCCACCTCAGCTGTGGAAAGGGAAAAAGTTGCAAGAGCAGATATGTATTTCAGAAGTGACAGCATTTACTTTTAATGTAAAGACTGGATTAGATATATCTGTCTTTCCCTGGCTTCAGAAGCTCCTGCATCCTTAAAGACGTAAACACGATCTGTACTGCTTTGTCCTTTCTTCGTACAGCTGTGAGAAAAGACCTCAAATGAGAAGGGAAGATGGCATGGAGAAGGAAAAGATGCATAGGATTGAAAGATTTGGACCACAAATCCATGGCTGAGTGCATATGGTTCAAATGCTAGTTGCAGCTACGCAGGTTTTATTTGTCAAAGATTTTCTGGAATAGAAAAACCTCTTTTACGAGAATAGAGTAATTTGATACAATTAGTGGACATTAGCATGACATCATGAACATTTTTGTTATTTTTTTCTCATGTTCTACCTGCTATTTGGGGTAGGACAGTAAAGTCTGCTTTGCAGTAAAAATTGTAAAGTATCAGAAGGCACATATAAACACAATCTACTGCTTTTGTTATTGTTTGAACTCAAGTAGTGCCTAACGGCTGTTGCATTTCTAGTGCTCTTGTTGTATTCTTTGCTGCACAAACATCCTGAAAGGATTTATATTCTATCTGAGGATCACAGATGGCTATATAGGAATAAAAGATAAAATAAGCACAAAAGAAAAGCAAACACAAGGTTGCAAATGTTATCAAATATACGTTCTGACAGTAACATAAGGTTGTCCTTTTTGTCACTGTTTCTTCCATTGTCATGCATGAGTAAACAAAAAGTTGCTCTGAATTGGTAATAAGCCTTTCTTCATTAATGCAGAATTCATGGTTATACAGTGGTGGGTAGCAGCTGGTGGGAGAAAGAAAACTAAACACACTGCAGAGTCAAAAGAAATGAGGAAGGGAACTAAGGCATAATGAAGAGTCTTGTAAAGGAAGCCAAATTGTTATATTAACAGTTTAATTAATGCAAGAGTTCACATATGCCTTATCTCATCAGCAAAGCAGAAACAACAGTTTTAAGAGTTGAAATTGCTTATTTTTTTATTTATGTTTAATTAGTTTTTGCCACTGTTGTTTTCCTTCTTGTCCTAGCTGTATGTGAGAATCACCAAAATATGCTAGAAATCTTTAAGCAACAGCGAGCATCAGAATTGCTGCTTGCTGCCCAAAATTCCAGACATAGCTCTACCTCTTTCTGTGTTCATGCCCCAGAACAGCCTAAATAGATCTAGTAATTACCTAGCAATATTAATCCAAGCATGTTTTTCTAAGCTCCATTTTTAGGATCCTCAGTCTTATTTACAATTTTTCGGGACATTGTCTTGATGCTGGAAACCATCATTGTTCTTGTGCAATAGCCTCACTAACACGGAAAAGAAGAGTGTGTGGAGTTTTTAAAATAGCTTCACATGCCTAATTTTATTCAGGCTTTAGGATGGTTTTCAAGATTACTGTGTTAATATGGCAGACTAAAGCTCTCTTAAGTTGGCATAACTCTGTGCTTGGTTCTCTACAGCCTTTTCCTAACTTCAAAAATCTTATTCTCCATCAAAAACATTGGGTTTCCACATCTGTATTTAAATCAGCATTGTTTTATAACCTAAAGATAATGTAAAAGCCTTAATTGACTAAAATCTAAAGCAATACGATAGAGATAATAGTGTTTATGGTCTGCTTTTACTGATCCTCACTATTATCCAGAATCAAGTTTGCATTTTTCAAACCTGAGATGTCCAAAGATAACAGGTTGACCTGTAGACTCTACTCTGTGGTGTTTTAGGCTGGGTAATTTTTCAAAGTGTGCTCTTTCTGCCCCGTGTACCATCCGAACAGATGTTCCACTGAAGTTTGAATGACAGCCAGCTAGCCTGAAAACAACTAGGGAGTAGAGGTGAAGGGAATCAGGGGACAGAAGGCAGGAAAGTGGATAGAAGTAAATGAAGAACAGAAAGGAAAAGGTTACACTAAAGTAGATATGGCTGAATAAGTATAAGCAAAGCTTAGGAAGAGACAAGGTAAAAAATACTGCAAAGAAGATAAGAAAGTCACAGGAAGTGGGGAAATCTAGCAAAAAATAAACAAACTAAAAAAATGGAAAAAAAGGAATGAAACAATAAAAAAGGCAGAAAAAATGAAAAATTATGCAAAAATGAGAGTAGGACTTTTAACTTTATGTAAAGATAGCAAAAGCATAACTTAAATCAGGTATTTATTATTGTACCTCATGGAGAGAGATTCTTTGGGTCTGAAGTATATGCACTAGTTATGTGGATATGTATTATAACTGTGATTTTACTAAACTTAATCCATATAATTCTAATTTAAACCAATACAGGATTCAAATGTATATTTCACTTAACTAATTCAAGATAAAATCATGTTTTCTATGTAAACAATTACGTCTGTCTGTATACTCAGCAGAAAGACTGTACCTTGAAATAATTGAAAAGATAGACGAAGCTATTGAGGGAACTGGAGCAAAAGACTGAACATGAACAAAATAGTAACAAACATGAACAAGAAATGAAGAACTTTTTTAAGTAAAATGTATTGCAGTGGTATTTCTCCAAGTAGCTCGAGACACTTAAGTGGCAGAATTGCTGTGAAATAAATGCATACTCTTTACATGTAAACTCAATAAACAGTAAGTAAATACAGTGCATTTAAGTAATTTACAGAAAAATGTACAAAGACTGAAGTTGTTAATGTTTAAGTTTAAAGAAATTACTCATTAAGCTAACTTGACTTATTTTAAGACATAAGGCTTTGTCTAAATTATAGTTAGTTTCAAATTAGTCTTGAAACATTTATGAACTCTATCATAAAACACAGGGTGCATATACCTCTGGGGCTGGAACTTAGGTTTAGTAGAACAATACAGTTCTGACTGGAAGGAAATACATTTCCTCTTCTAAAACTTATTTATATCTTTTCTGGTCCAAAATATAAAATAATATTGAAATAGCTTCCACCAAATGAAGAAAACACAGGAAAGTATAGGTCTCTGCCAGGAATTCACAGTGTCTGGATCTCACCTCTCATGTAACAAGAGAATACTTACCTTAGGGAAGCTAATTTTCCCTTGTAAAATTGGGCTATAATTGTGAAAGCCAAAAATGTAAAATAAGTGAGACAGTTCCCACTAACTGAGGGAATTATAGAAAATCACATTGCCAGGATCAGACAGACATGGAGGCTACAGGATTTCCACCCCCCCCCTTCTTTTTTATAGCTAGTAACTTAACTAAAATAGTACCATTACTCAGTGATCCTAAGTAACAGGGTTTTTTCAAATGGATTCTGCTGATCTCAAATGAACATCTTGATAATGTATGTTAAACTGTGATATAGGTGCATAGGAGAGACACCAAGTCACCTGCCTTAAATACACTACTGATAGAAAACTAGATTTCTTTTGTTCTCTTTTAGCAAAGGGCTCATTCTGCTACTGTTAAATAGTCTTCCATAGGTTTCTCCAGCTCACAGTATATTTTGTACAGTTTGTTGGGTTCTTCATTACAAGGCCATTGGACAGAGAGATTCAATAGATAGGCTGGTGATTTATGATATCCTCCATAAAAAAAAAAAAAAATAGAGTGAAATGGATAGGGATATATTGGGATTCCTATATATTAATCAAAACCATAATTGTATGCTCTGTAATTAGGTTCACCATAAAAATAAAGCCTGTTTGATTTTTTTTTTAAAACCTGACTTGTTCCATTGCCCCAAGATATTTCACCATCCACCAAATATCTTGTGAAAGGCACTGGTGTATAGAATAATTAAAATGTGATACTAAAAGATCTTAAGCAACTGAACCTAGACAGAACATTAGTGGTTATGTATGAACACCTAGTTCAAGGAGACATTTGTAAACATCTTTTCTTTTAAACAGCAGCTGGACTGTATGAACACAGTGATTTTACCAGCTTGCTATTTGCCCCACAAAAGCTAGGATTTCAGCTCTCTAAATGTTCTTTGAGAAAGCCAGAATCCTTAAGAGGACTTGAGTTTGGGGAAGACGGGAATCCAGCAGTAAATTCAGGTACCTCTCTCAAAAGAAATCGTATGACTTACAAATGATGTTACTAATAAATAAAGATTCTGTCTGTTTTTCAAAAGATGTAAAAGTCTAGCAGTCCCAGTATAGTTCCAAGCCAGTATTTAAATACGCATCACATATCCTTCTTCTGTGACAGGCATAATTTAAAACAAATTACAGAACTCTTCTTTTAAGACGTTACCTTATGCTACTAAAGCAGAAATCTTATTAATTAAATCTCAACTTAGGAGAAAATTGCTAAAACCTGTAAAAATATAAACTCCATGACTGATATTTATACAAATCCCAGAATTAAAAATAAGTACCTTCCCATTTAATTACTTTGGCTATTACTTTCTTAGACTTTCTGCACATTTCTAAAAAATACCACAGCTAGACAACACAGATTGTAAGCCATGATTGTCAGATTTGGCAGTCAGTTCATCCATTCTATTTTCCCTTGTCATTAACCTAATCCTGAGACTGTCTTGGAGAAATACAGTCTAGTAATTCTAGTGATTTTGTTAATGAATCTGCTTTATGGTTTTTATTAATTTGAAGAAGTATGAAGAAAAAATATTAGAATAATATTTTTATGTTTTGTTTGAATAATAATTTATTATTAGAAATCAACAATTAAATTTAATAATTGATGTTCTTGAATGACAATGTTCTGTGTAATTAAAAAGATTCTGTTAAAAATGTTCTAGCTAGTTTTTCAGCTACATATATTGTGGGTTTTGGTTTAAAGACAGGAAATATTCAAATATAGGAGCTTGGGGGCTGTTCTCCATTTTTTTCTTATTAGATAGTATCTTAAAAGTAAGTTTGGTCACTAGTGAGGCTTCTTTATTATGGTTTTATTTCAGACTTACTTAAGATCAAAGGATTAGCTACTACTAGATTTTCTAGCAATAAAATCTGTTTTGCTATGCACATGCCTTTCAGCAATTCAGTTCAAAATATTGAGTCAAATGCCACAAATTGGTGTCAAAACTTTACGTCTTATCATTTCCTTGTTAATAAGCCCATCCAGACAGCAGGTACGAGTCTAAAAATTAATAATTCACTTTTTTCTTCACGTAACAATTCACTTCATCTTCACTGTAGACATCAGACAGTACTCATGTTTTCTTGAAATGTAAAGAGATGAAATAAATAAGGGATTTAAACTAACATGTCTAAGGCAAATACAAAGACTGAAACATTGTTCTAGACCATATGTTTAAGCTACTTGAAAGTGTTTCTGCAAACTCTTTTTCAAGCTTGATGTCAGGGTGAGGGAAGAGACAAAAGGAATATTGTTTGCAACCTTTTTAGTTTCTTTCTGGTGGGAGTTGGAACTACAGAAGTAATTTACCTACCTGATTTTTACGTGATTAAATGATGGTCAAGGAACGTTCCTGATGAGGCCTCGTCTTGAACACTTTTTATGATTTCATGGCATTTTGTGGAGTTTCAGCAAAATATTCCTGAGAGTTGTGCTCTCAGAAGCTACTGCTTAACTGGACTTTAGGTTTAAATTAGCCAGAGGCCTTTAGGCACAAAGCTAACATTTTAATGATCTTTTTGAAGATCAAGAGCAAGTTAAACTTGTCATTCAGACAAAGTCCCATTAGTGACCAGAATTAACTTTATGGCATTAAAAAGGGCACTATAAATCCATTTGTTACGCTTACAGTTTCTCTTGTCAAGTATCTTTCACAAACAGTAGCACTCTGGAAAGGGCTTGTAAAAAAGGAACTGATCCAAAGAAGGAGACATTTTTGCTACTAATAAGAACCAAAGGCACCAGTTAAGTCTAGGAAACCGTCACATGGTGCAAAATTATCCTTTTAAGCAGGAATGAAAAAGTAGTTTATATCAATCTATTTCACTCTCCTATCATAATTTTCCTGTCCTCCTGCTAATATTTTTATTAGAATTTAGGCTTACATTCTTCTACATTCTCACAGGGTAGAAGTGTTTTACATTGACCTTGTCAGTTTTCCAGAATTTGACTGGTTGGCTCTGCTACCTTTTCCTTCCACCACCCTGACAAAATTTAAAAAGGAATAAAATTGCTAGGCTGCTAAAATACAGAAGATCTGAAAGGTTAATGCAGTACAGCAAGTGCATAATATATTGTACATGAAAAGTTTAATGTCTTATTCGCAGAGCAGGAGTTGTAATAAGGACAGAGAATGACAGAAAATTAATCAGTCCTCACTATAATGCTCGTAATAAGAACAGAAAGCATTACTGAAAGAATAATACTTTTGAAGTGCATGGTTAAAATTGCAATCCAGAGCTCCTCCTTGAATTGTGAAAGAGTAGACAACGGTCATTATCAAATGAAATCCAGCAAGTACAAGAGAAACCAAAACCAAGGAAAAATTCAGTGCTTTGATAAATATTCATTATAAGTTATGAAACATTCTAAGAAAAATATGATGTTTCATGATATGAACAGAATGTTAGAATTGCTTCAAAAGGATCTTTTCTGCCTGGTCAAAATATTTAGTAGCATTCCCATCTCAAAATAGTGGTTGTTCTCTCTAACCTGAAGGCAGAATACACTACCAAAACTTAACTTTCTCATTCTTTTTATTTCAGCCTTAGTTCTAAGCTGTCAAGTCTAAAACTGGAAACTACTAACAACAGTAAGAGAAGAAATTTGTATCTTTTTCAACTCATTAATTGAACTGAACTTTCTGTAAAAGGAAGCAACTTATCTGTGCCTGAATTCAGTGGAAAACCACAGTGCACATGAAAAATTTAGTCACTGGTTTGGTTCAGCCACTAAAAAACTTTGTCAAATACTTCCATGGTAACTGCTTATGGCACTCTACTCCTAATGGAGAAGTAAAGTGATACTCTGTTCAATGATGAATATTCATTTCAGCTTGTGGTTTCCGAACATCAGTATGCCACAGTCAGTTTAACTGTGGGCTCTCAGGCTCTCACACTAAGTGACTGACAGTGGGAATAATTTATTTGCTACTTGGCCATAAAGGAAAAGAAAAAGAAAAAGGTCTATGTTATTGGGTTATTTTTCTACATCTACTTTAGTGAACAGTTCAGTTGGCGGTGAGGTTCTAACTTAAAGAGTACCTATTTCGTCCTCTTTTTTTTCCCCCTAAACTTCAGATGAATCCTAGTTGTGTCCCATGGACTGAATGCCCATTGGCAACTGGAGTGCATCAGCTAGACACTACAAACACATCTAGTTTAATTTAATCAAAAAAGAATCCAGTTCATGTACTCCAAGGGCAATCTAATATGTTAATATTGTAACAATTCTGTCTTCAGAATGGAACCCACAGTAGAACTAACTGGAAAGATCACCTTGTTACTCACCAAATAAAGTTAGTTGTTTAAAATTCAGTTTCCATCTATCAGTTGATATGATAACTGATACAGCTGCTCTGTGTCAATTTTAAAATGCTGACAATTTTGAGGACTCAGGTGCTAAAAAGAAAGTAATGATTTTGATCTTTACATGCTAGCATCTTAACAAATCAGACTAAGGCAATTTTGAAATCAAGCCAGTTCAATCAAAAATAACAGAAGTCAGATAGTTTCATATATAAAGTGATATGCATTTCAATAGAATCATAGAATCATTTAGGTTGGAAAAGACCTTTAAGTTCATTGAGTCCAACCGTCAACGATGCCCACTAAAAGATCATTGAGGGGACATTTTTCTGATGAAGATTATTTGAAATGAGCATGTAAATAATTCCTTAATACTTTTCATATAAAAATAGTTGTTGTTTAAGTTTTATGTATTTATTATTTTAATTACTTAAATAATGCAGTGTGAACTAGCAAGAACTTATCTAGTTTCTGCAGAAAAAAAAGTTATCATTTTTATACACCTCTTGCCTGCACGTGTTGAATAAAGAATTAAAATAAATATTGAGTGACCAGGGTTCTGATTCAAGTTTCTTTCAACCTGCTAGTCAGAGGGTTAAAGAATCTCCTTAAATAAGGAATGAAGAAGAATGATCACTTTTTCACAGCTCTGGCCTTGAGTGGGAAAAGGATAGAATTATCAAAGTGGAAATAAGAAATCGGAACAAATGTAATTTCCCTGTCTTGCCTCTCAACTCCTATTGCAAAACCGCTTTAGCTGCCTTGAGGCAAGTGAAAAGATCCAAGCAATTAACTGTCCCTGCAAGACAATGGAAGACAGAACCTCTTCTTGTTGAGTAAAACTGAAGAAACAAGTTCCTTTAAATTTACAGTTTTAAGCAACTATAGTTTAAAGCTGTAAACAAGGTTGAATATTGCCCCTGTCGTATATGTTTGCTAGTATTCAGCAAAGCCAAATCTGATCTCTGGATTTAAGAGTATTAGGCTCTGCTGCATATAACCAAATCAGAAATTCTCTAGTCAAAATAGCATGTACATAAACTTTGCTGTATCTTTGTAAATGAGTTTATGAAATCTATCCTGCTTTCCGAGTTTATGTAACTTTATTTAATTGCCTGTGTATCTTCTTTATAGTTTTGCCAATAAGTCTAGTTAGAGAGTTCCTAGAGTAATTTTGACTCTTTGTAGAAAGTCAGCTGAAAATTTCTTGCAGCTTGCCATGCCATTTTAGGCAGAAAAGGGCCTGACACATGCTAGGGATGCCACTGGTACTTAATGACTCATGATATGGTAGAGCTACTGTATTGGCCACGCAATGTAAACAATTCCTATAGTGGAGGTAAAATGCTGGTGTGATCCACTAAAAATAAGGATCACTTTTTAGACTCTCTGGATCTGCAATATGTTGAACAAAAGCTAAAAACAGGTGAAGTATGTCTTCAAGTCTTTCAACTGAAAGAGGGTAGATTTAGATTAGATATAAGGAAGAAGTTCTTTACTCTGAGGGTGGTGAGGCACTGGAACAGGTTGCCCAGAGAAGTTGTGGATGCCCCATCCCTGGAAGTGTTCAAGGTCAGGTTGGATGGGGCTTTGAGCAACCTGGTCTAGTGGAAGGTGTCCCTGCCCGTGGCAGGGATGTTGGAATTAGATGATCTTTAAGGTCCCTTCCAACCCAAACCATTCTATGATTCTATGATTCAATGTACAAGTTATATATCCAAAACTCCAAGGATTCGAGAATGGAAAAGAGCTATAGTCCCCATATTTGATTAATAAATTGAGGTATAAACACAGAAAGAGTTAAATTTGTATAAAATTTTCTTTGCAGCATTGCTGCAGTGGTATTTTTGCAGCTACCCACATACACTTTGACTAGTTTGGAAAAGAAACTGTATCAAATTAAGATAAAGTCACCATTGGATGCTATCTGAAGGATATGACTTGGTTGCATACATGTGTTCTTCTACTTATTCTCTGAGTATCTCCTTAGTGTTCACTTCAAAAACCTGAGAGTAGAAGAGATGGATCTTTAGCCTGTCCTACACCTGTTCTTTACATTATAATAAGAATAGTGTCCACAGGTCCTGCATGTCTCTGGTTTCTGTTCACAGATGTTCTAGTGCTGTTGGAAGAACTTTCAAAAGACTAATGACTCCAAACAGTCTGAGACTGGAGTTAGACTCTGGAGTGAACAGAAACCCTTTCCTCAAGCCCCCTGTTGCTGAAGTGACTGACTAGGCAGCAGGCTGGCTTTTGTGAATTCACAGGGGTCCAGTTCTGCCAGTGAAGGTTTTGTCCCTCTTTTAGGACACCAGTTTGCAAGATGTAAAAAAGTCGCCCATTTGTGGATATAGCATTTATACTTGTGAAAAAGGAAACCTTCCTATAAAGATTTATAGGAAAAAATATTTAAGAACGTCCAAGATTTACCATGAGGGTTTCAAATAGAAGCATGTTAGAGAAACTCATGATTACTCAGACCAATTAGTGCTGCTGAAGGCAAACAAACTGGCAGAAGGTATATAAGAACTTAGGTGCATACATAAATGTTTATCAGTCAGGACTTCAATTAGTCAGGGCAAAGTAAGCACATTACACCAAGTAGCCCTGTTACTGCAAGAAAAATGTAAATACAGACCAGTCTACAACTCCCTGCCCAATCCCCCACCCCCAAACCCCCTTCTTTCAGTTTCTTCGAAAATTTATATTTTCCACTTATTTTATGTTACGATTTCAGTTGGACACTATGCTCCATTTCCAAGGTGAAGTCCTATTAAGAACATAAAAGTAGGAACAAATCAAAACATTTTGCAGTTCTGTCCTGGTTTCGGCTGGGATAGAGTTAAGTTTCTTCCTAGTAGCTGGTACAGTGCTATGTTTTGGGTTCAGCATGAGAAGAATGTTGATAACACACTGATGTTTTCAGTTGTTGCTAAGTAGTGTTTAGACTAAAGTCAAGGATTTTTTGGCTTCTCACGCCTAGCCAGCAAGAAGGGTGGAGGGGCACAAGAAGTTGGCAGAGGACACAGCCAGGGCAGCTGACCCAAACTGGCCAACAGGGTATTCCATACCATGTGATGTCATGCCCAGTATATAAACTGGGGGGGAGTGGGGCTGGGAGGGATCTCCACTCAGGAACTAACTGGGCTTCAGTTGGCGGGTGGTGAACTATTGCATTGTGCATCACTTGTATATTCCAATCCTTTTATTATTATTATTATTGTCATTTTATTATTGTTATTATTATCATCATTAGTTTCTTCCTTGCTGTTCTAGTAAACTGTTCTTATCTGAAGCTATGCGTTTTACTTTTTTCCGGATTCTCTCCCCCATCCCACTGGGTAGGGGGCAAGTGAGTGAGCAGCTGCGTGGTGCTTAGTTGCTTGCTGGGGTTAAACCACGACAGGTTGACAGATCATTGAGGTTCACTGGACATTCATTTTGAATCTCCAATAACCAGTTACAAAGCTGGCAAAAAATTAAAAGGAAATACAGCTTAATGAGATAGATATGAAAATAGAAATAATTGATGTTAATGAGATTTGAGGATAATAGTTAATTTCTACCTTAGAAATGCACATTTTTAATGAAAATCAGTATAATTTTTAAATCATAATTAGAAAAATTATTCACGTTAAAAATGTTTTGTCTTTAAGGAGTAGAGTTATGCTGAAATGACTTGATCTTATCTTAAACTTCTAAGGTTTTTTATTCTCAATTTCTCTTTTACCACATGTAAGACTGTAACTGAAACTTTGTTAACACAGTTAAGTTATATATGCATTATGAGCCTTAATGTGATCAGACAAGCAGAGTTTTGAGTTTCTGTAGCAAATGGAGTTCAAATAGCAACCTCCAACAACCAATGGGTTATATATGCTTACCATCGTCAAGTTCTCTTTTCTTTGAGCCCTAAATGAAAATGTGAATTACTGGAATTTGTAATAGTATCTAGAATTTAATTAATCTCAACGACTTCTTTAGAATGTGTACAAAGTCAATTGGAGGCACTGAAGAAAAAAGACACCCTGTTGCTACTCTGAAGCTTCCTGCAGTTTCACCAAATGACACCCTCCTTTTCTTACAAACAAACACGTCACGCCTTCTTAACTCCAGGCAGGATATTTAATTTTAACACTGTTGTCTAACAATGGAGCTTCTGCTGATCTTTGAGTGAAAAGCCAATGTATAATGGAGACTTCCCAGGCTTCTAACCTTTACATCATCAGCATGCTTACAGAATTAGACTTTTTAATTTTATTTTTTTAAAATGGGAATAGTTTATTGATTGTACAATCAATTAAAAGGAATATTTTCTTATTTCCTTTTTATTATTTATGATTTTTTAATCCCAATTTTGTGTTGCAAAAGGAAGCAAATTACACTGAGTTACAGTATATGTATCTGTAATGCAAAATCTTACATTATGACAAAATTAAACAGGTATTGGAGTGGAGAATGCCACAGTTCAATTGTAATTCATGCACTCAGCCAGTCTTTTACAGTGTGTAGATTAATGACATAATCTTGGAGAAGGTACTTTTCATTCTGAACTAAAGAGAAGTAACAGCAAAAAGTAGTGTCTTATTTGAAAGGAACTTTCACAAGAAAATGAAGGCTCCAGAGGCAATTGGGGGACACATAAATTCCAAAAATTCTGAGGGATAATGAAAAAAAGTGTCAGACAGAAGGGAAAGGATAACAATAGGTTTTTCTTATTAAAAATCTTTAGAAACATGAATCATAGAAGAAAATAGTCTGGAAGGGACCCCTGGAGGTCACCTGGTCTAACACCTTGCTTGTCAAGGACTAATTACAAAGTTTGACTGGGTTGCTCAGAGCCTTGACCCATTTGTTTCTGAGTATCTCCAAGGAAGGGCATGACACAACCTCTCTGGGCATTTGGTCCAGGGCTTGAATCTCCTCATGGTGCAGCTGGTCTGATAGGGACAGACTCTTCTTACATATGCGGGACCTGAGAATATGAAGTAACAGTCATAAACTGTAACAGGGAGAAGTCTGACTACACAAGAAAAAAAAAAGGAGAGTATATAGATTTCCCAAGTCAACCTCATAGTTCATGCATACCATTTGGATGATAATCAGAAGCAAAATTTACCAGTGATGCTTAGGAGACTCAGACTCCTTTGTAAATTTAAATTCAATACCTGGGCATGGTTGGAAATTACAGTCTTCAATTAATCTTCTCAGTGTCTATGGTTCTGTTATAGGACAAAAGGCAGGAATATGCTGAGCTCTGGCTCAACAAACTCTGGCTTACAAAATACCTCTTCAGCTCCCTGCTGCACTTGATCCAAGGGACTGGCTCTCAGCTGATTTAACATCATACAACAAATGGTGCCTCCTGTAATATTCCTCAGTGCATCTCAGCACTTTCACAGCATCATGGAAATTCAAGTATTCCACTTCAGTGTAAGTGTAAGAAAAAAATTCTGAAAGAACAGAATCACCTGTCCTGACAAGAAATAAAACAAATCAGCAATTTTATTTTTTTATATTATTATATTTATAGTATTATTAAATTTATTATGTATAGCAATTTAATCATTGTTACTTTAGCAATATTTCAACAAAATATGTTAACCTTCTACACAGTTCTGGTTTTAGTTTGTGAAACAAAAAGGAAATATTAAAGATCAGTTTAATGGAATTACATTTTTTCTTTTGTGTGTGACATAAATGGCATGGAACAATAGAAGACTCCTAATTTCTTTTTTGTATTTAAGTGTCTATTCTAGATGCAAAGTAATCAGCTTCTTTAAAAGAACATAGGCAGTAATACTAAAACACTTTTACTTTGCACTAGAATGAAATGCTGTTAAACTTACATGTCTCTGCTACACTTGAGCAGGCTTTTTCTTTTTTTCTCTTCTCTCCCCAATTCTTCTAGCTATATTCTGCATCCTGCATGTTTTTACTGCTTCTGCTTTCATTTACCACCTGTCTCCAGCTTTTTGCACTCCCCTTCATTCTACCATTAAAATTATCAGCATTTTAATAATCAGTGTTGATACTGAAATATTATCTTTGGGATTTCAAGCTCAGATACCACTGAGATTAATGGGATAAAGATGAGCTTGTTTTTTAAGACTGTCTGTTATACACCATTTGTATCTGCAAGCGCCACTTGAATGAAACTGTTAAAAAGTAAGATATTTGGAGCAAGCTGAGTAGATTCTGTGGTCAGCATAAATATAGCTTTGGTATATATTTTTGCCACTTGCCTTAGGATTCGTCTACCTGATGGCTCATGGAATTATAAACTAATAAACAACATCTGTAGAACAACAAAAATCTCAATGATTGACTGATTCTTTCCTAGAAACATTATTATCTCTATGTGTTGGAACCACCAAACCAACCATTACAACCTGACAAGCTAGTACACATATTTTAGATTCCTTTTCATGCCCTTATTTTTTCACTGTTTTTCTCCACAAATCAATTTATGACTAAAATTTTCAGGTAAATAATCCATTTGACTAGCTATGAGAAGACTCTCTTCATTATGTTGCTGAGAAGCCAGATGGTTTTCTACTCTCAGTTCCCAGTATCTGCTACAGTCCTTGCCCTAAAGATTAAATGTTACTTCAGGCATCTACTTTCTGAAGTATCCTTTCTAATATTCCACTCACCCACTCAGTCTATACTCTTGTCATAAGGACATGCATCTATAATTCCTTTCAAAAAGCTGTAGTATTAAATACAATATTTTTCTGAATTTTGCAAAATTATGTGCTGTGTTATTTGTGACCAGCAATGTTAAGTGCTGGTTTCTAGTAAAATTGGCCCTGGTGTGACAAGATCCATTTTCACAAAATACATTTTCCCAAGGTAACTAGCAAACTTTCATCTAAATTCTAGGGTAGACCTTGGGGGAACAAAGTAACACAAGCATGTTTTTCATTGAAATAAAATTTTTTGCTGTATATACGTTTAAGTTCACTGTCATTTAACATTCTCAGAAAGAACTGACTCAATTTTAGCCACATTTCTCCTATTGACACTCATGGGAGTTGTGCAACTACTAAAGTTTATGACCCATTAAGTACCCAGAGGAAAACATAAAACACTTCTGCTTCCTACTGCTGTATCCCAATTCAGTAAAATTTGCTGAACTTTTGCTGTGCTGATGTCAGTGGGAGTTTTGCTACTGGTGTCAAAGGGGGCTGAATTTTACTCAGCCTATCAATTACCTTTATAGAAACAATTACTATGGTTTTGGTAAGCTGTTTAGTTCTTTAGAAAGAAATTAACTGGACACGCAGACTTTTGGGCCAAGTGGACCATGAGCTAACCCAGCTGTATGGAGGCAAACTCAGCATTGTTTCTTTGGCCAGAATAGTTTCAGCATCGGCATGTGCTTGCCTGTCTGAAGGTGCAGTGAGTCCATTGCATGACATGGGTGAAAACAGAGGTGTCTGTGGTCATACTGGACTGAAATACCCATTGTTTCCAGTGTGCTATATTATGGCTTCCAGTTACAGGCCCTGAGAGGGAGTTGCTGTGCATTCCCTGCTAGAGGAAATGCTCCCTTTTATTGTCCTTCCTTTGTGGAGTGGTTACACCCCACAAATTGGCACAATCTTGGTTTCATCCTAAATGCTCAGCAATGCTTGCCGATCAAAAGAAGACGCTCTTCTATATTTTTAAAAGGTTTTATTTTCATTTGCTTTTTCGGTATGTCTGTCATGCTCTTTCTTGTATCCTGTTGAAAGGTATTTGCGTTCAGCTGGACAGTAAGGGCAATGTGTTCTCATGCATGCCTGAGATTTTGTCTGTTTGTCAGTATTAGCAATAATATCCTACCAAGTTGAAAGAATGGAACGATTATTTTTCCATCTTGACTTTACATGAAACCAGCCAAGTAGAGAGGAGTTGAAGGAGGAAAGTTACTGTTATGGTTTATTCACCAGAGGGACATAAGCCATTTTTGTTGGCATAGGCATATTATAATTGAAGACCAGAAAATAATTTCTTTCTAAATAATTATGAAGTCAACTTAAATGACTCCAAGCCTCAGAAGAAGATACATTTTAGAGTAAGGAAGTATGCATTTGTAAAATAAAGATGACTGTCATATATGATACATTTTAAAATGCATGTGTTATCATAGCTTTGAATACAAAAATATGTCTTTTATCACCTTTTCTACTTTCAAAAGGCAAGACTTATTCATCCATCAATATATAATGAGGTACACTGACAAAGCCAATTAAATTTTAGATTTCTGTAAGGAAAATATTACATGACAGATAGCCTGCTCAGATATTGGCATAAAAGATTTCCTTGACCAATTATGACAATAGCTCTTAAATCATTCTCTCAGTTTGTCTTTGTATACACGTGACTAATAGGTAACCAGTGAAATTCAAAGGTTAGAGATTAGATGAATCCCAAATGAAATAATAAAATCTGATGAAAAAAAATTTGTGAATTTCACACCACACTATTTTGATTATCCTGGAATACATTTAATGTTGATTGATTTTGCAGCGGGTGGAAACAGAAAGCAAAAGCTACAAGTGCTGGAATAGCTCAGCAACTTTCTCAATTGCTAAATTGGCATTGCAGATAATTTACTAACCAACTTAAGCAGTGGTTGTTTGATGAATTATTGGGATTCTTTTACTCTATTTCTCAAAGTATTTATCCTCAGACAGCATTAATTCTTATTTTTCTTCCATGCTTTTTTCCTCCTGGCTCAAAGATAAAATTTAGGTGAAACAGGCAGGAGAAGAGAACCTTGGAAATTGTTAGAAATACAATCCAGACACATTTTAACTGCAGATTAGAAATAAGTATTAAAATATTTTCTTCTGTAATATCCATGATATTTGCTGCTTATGGTGAGTAATCCTCCTTATAATCTGAAGTCACATTTTGAAAGATTTTTTCCTAGAGGAAATCTGAGGTTGCATTGGTTGTGGGCATAGTACTGGGTACACACTCTGCCTTTCATAGCAGTGCCAGAGGAATACAGGGGAAAAAATCTAACAAGAAATCTTTCTGTTGCAGGCAAGTTTACTGATTTTGGTTTTAAATAGTCCTGGTGATCCATGGAAAATATACATATTTTAACATTCACATTCTCCACCTGAGCTACAGTGAAATGTCAGCTGGAGAAAACTTTACAATATACCACATCTTCAAAACAAACACCAGACACTTCTTTTTTCATTTTTGCTTTCAGCTTTTGCTCCAAAGTAGACAATTGAAGTGCCTCTGAGCCACGGCAGGGCTTAGGCAGGTTAAAAATTAATACCGAGCAGTGGCAGCTCCATCATTTGCATGGCCCTCTGCCAGTTCAAGGCCATGAGCACAGACAGACCAGGTCCAGGTCAGGTGCATTTTCTCCCTCTGTCCCACACCAAAAGGTGAGGAAAGGGTTGGGATGTCTAACACTTACAATCACATTACTGAAATCACACATGGGACATGTGGGAAGGCAGTCCAAAGAAGGCAATTTATTCTGCTTTTAGTTAGGGACAGCCCTGGGACTGTCCCTGTGAAAAAACTGAAGATAAAGCAGAGCTTATGTATGCTTCAGTTATGGACTGCCCTTGCCTATATGCCTATAGATCTATATGCATATTCTCTGACATAGAAATACAACACACTACACTGTTGTTACCAAGTGAAAAATTTAACCAAGATGGGTTTTTAAAATATTATTCTCCTCTTTACAAAAGAAAAGCTGCAAGATCTCACAATGCAGAAAAGTATAAATGTTCAAATGTATATAAGCCTTTGTACAAATGTGGACATTTTCTCTCTGAGTAACATCTTTAACCATCAGGCAGTTACCAGCCACGGCTGAAGGTAGTATTAATTGTTGCCTTTTGTTAGGTTCTTATTATTTAGGGCAGAAAGCAGGTGTATGTTGTAATATAGAGAACATATTTCAAATACATTCCTTTTCCATAACAGGCAGACAGTAATAGATCAAATGTGGTTTTCATTCACCCCAAGTGAATTCAATGTAGTTAGCTAAAATTCAGTATCTAAATCACAATACATGCATAGCTGTATTTTAGAGCCTATTCTGCAATATGGGGTAAATTTGAATTATTCAAGCATACTTGAGTAATGTCAAACCATCTTCAAATCTTTGTGTTCTTGTAGTCTTTCTAAAAGTTAAATATGCACACATATACCCATGTCTCCTATATTTTCATATACTTCCTTATAAAAAATCCGTACCCGCAGTTATACAGCACGGAATATGTGCAATTAGGGGTATACTTGGAATATATATACACACAAATACAATACATACTAACTACCTACTTATGTATTTCTATAACCCATATTTTTATTTTGTACATGTATATGAGCATGTATGACTACACATATACACATTCAGAAAGAATTTATCAATCTGTAAAGCCACATGCACACAAACATTGTTTAATATTAAAAAGATCTTTATAATAAGAAGAAAACTGTCTAATTGTAATTCCTAAGCACTTTGGACTGCTTCTCTTGCACTTTGCCACAGAGTACTGAAGTGGCAGGCTGGGATTACCATTTAGGTTTTGGGGCTAAGAATAAAGAAGTATGGACTTAGCTTGTCACTTACCATACTATTATTATGAATCTCTTAAAATAGACAAATTATTCTGTAGTCTAGGCTTATATTTGAACACAATTTATGCAAGAGCATACATATTGTTTTAAAAAGATGAAATAAAAATAATAAAACTTTATCTTCGTCTATTAATTATTTGCTTCTTGGAGAAATATCCTGACACATTGCCAGACATCTTACATTTGTTTATACTTTTCTTTGTATCCTTCCAGTTCACTTTGTGGTTGAGAGTGTGCATGTGTACAGAATGAGAACGAGAGAGCTCAGCTGAGGAAATTCTGCAAATAATGAGAACTATAATCTCTCCTTCCCCACATAGGAGCAAATTCAGCAATTTTGACTAAAACTCAGTGACAGTTCTGTCCCTTCCATGGTGCCAAGGTCATGTAGTGTTTCACAGAGGAATCACAGTTGTTGAAGAAGCAGCTCCCTTGTCACTAAGTTGGTTTGGCTATCAGGAGCAACATTAGAAACTGAACTCTTTCCTGAAAGTGCCTGTGCTTAGCAACTAACTCTATTAAACTCTGTATGGCCTGCATTTTCCACATACCTTTCATATTTTTCCCTTTTAATATGTTCTACAGCTCAGAAAAGTCTCATCCCCTCAGCCCACAGCTACAAGCTACTAGTCTGGAACCAAGATTAAATCTAAAAAATGTCAAATATAATGAAAAAGAGCGGAGGAGGAGACTGGATGGTTTAGTGGAATGGAAATGGTTTATGAAGTCTTTCACCTCTAACTCACTGCTCTGAATCTTCTGCAGTCAGTAGTCACTGGAATTTTTGAGCATTTGATAGTTGTTCAGTGACCTATGCTAAATAAGTTGTTAGTCTCATCTGAGCTCCTTGTGAGTGGTGTCCACATCACAGAAAAACATAGCATCTGAGAGAATTTTACATTGTCATTGGTGATATTAGTAAAGAACTAAAAGGTCAGAGCATGATGCATACTTGTTGAAAAGGAATTTATACATCCATTTCACTAGGATGTTATTAGCAATCACTGAACATTATTGATATTATTTTGATGCCCTTTTCTGCTCTTAACAAATTACCTTGAAAAGAGCCAGCAGCCATTTTGCATTTAATAAGGATTCAAGAACTATAGAAGATGGTGACAACTATTTATTTGTTTCCCTCTGACTGCCTATGTAGTCTTGAACAATACACAAAGATAGAGGTGGCCATCATCCAGAAATTCTGCAATCTAAAGTTCAGTCCATGTAAAATGATTTATACCATGAAAATCAAAAATATTTACCATCATTCACCATTTACCAGTGTCCTGTGTTTGGCTGGGATAGGGTTAATTTTCACAAGAAGCTGGGAGGGGGCACAGAGGGGATAGCTGACCCAAACTAGCCAAGGGGATATTTGGTACCATACTGACGTCATGCTCAGTATGTAAGCTGGGGGAGCTGGCCAGGGGAGGAGGGATTGCGGCTTGGAAATGGGCTGAGCATAGTGTTCTGAGCGGTGAGCAATTGCATTGTGCATCACTCGCTTTACATATTCTTTTATTAGTATTATTGTTATTATTATTTCTTCTGTCCTTGTGTTGTCCTATTAAACTGGTCTTATCTAAACCCACGAGGTTTTACCTTTTTCTTCTGATTCTCCTCCCCATCCCAGTAAGGAGGGGAGGAGTGAGCGAGCAGCCACGTGGTGTTTTGCTGCCGGCTGGGCCTAAACCAGGACAGTCCTTTTGGGCACCAACATGGGGCACGAAGGGTTGAGGTAATAACAGACCTGACCAGAGTGTGTTAAAACAAAATTTGTTATATGTATTTCTTATATTAGTTAAATAGTCACTGGTCACAATGTTAGTTTATTTGTTTACACGGTAGTGTTATGTAAATTCTTATATGCACTATATATTCCCTGCAGTGATGTTTATCACCTCTGGGAGAGGGATCAGGACTATGATTTTGCTGTATTGGTTAATATTGACTTATGGTATGATTACATCACTGGTCATGAGGTTAAGCTGGTATTTGTATGTGGCATTGTTGTCATGCCCGTACCTCAGGCGCCTTCTCTCAGAATTTATTAGTAATCACACCCAATCTATGGGGAAGACAGGTGGGGATACTTTCTCCTGCTCTTTCACCTCCCCTTTCTCCTTCAGGCTAATTACAACAGCTTTTGAGAATTTTGAATATCCTTGGGATGTTCAAGCCAGCATGCTCTTATTGCTATGTCTCCTGAATATGTTTCAGGTCTTGTTTAGGATTAGAAAAAAATTTTTAAAGAATACCACCCAGAGATCTGCCCCAAGGCTGGGTAATCATGGGTGGCATGGCATTTTAGGGAACTGTAAGAGACTGAATTGTTATGTTGAACCATTTGCCTCAAAGATTGTTAGGTGTGAGGGACTGGGCTGTCATCTCAAGGAACTGTGAACTGCTTATCTCAAGCCCTTTGTCTCTAAGATGGCCTGTTTAAGCAGGACACTCCTCTGTCCCTAAGGATGATTACCAGGCCATTGAGGCATCCAGGGGAGGAAACGGGCTGGAGCTGATAAGGTACTGGTTTCTGGTGTCGATCACGCGAAGGTCATGTGATAGACAAAACCTGCAGCGCATGACATCATCGAAATATGCCCTATAAAAACCCGTAGAGACAAGCTGTGGGGGCCTTCTTCCTCACCAAAGAATTGAAGATTGAGGACCGACTGGATGCCGCTGGTTCCGTCCTTGCAACTCCCACCACCGACTGCTTGCCTGAGGACCAACGGGACGCCGCTGGATCCATGGTGGTGACTATCCTAGCAATTCTATCCCGACTGCTTGCTTGATTTCTACCTTTTCTTCCATTCTATCCTATCGCCACCATTTTCCACTTTTGATACTTTTGATAATAAAAGCTCTTTTGAGTATACGGCATTTGACCTCGTTTGTGTCTTAATCTCGCTCTTGGGATCATATCGAAACCTTCCCCGACATTGGATCGGGACAGGAACATGGGCAGGTATCTAGAGAACTTCTTACCTCCAATGCTTTGCAACTTCACTCCCAAACAACTACAGGACCCTGATGAAGTGATAGAATATTTGAAAGGAAAATGCTGTGGTTATTCCAAAGAGGCACAACTTACCACACTGTGCTAGGCCCTGGCCAGTGTCTACCACACACTGCTCGATATTATGCAGCACCGTCAGGGGGAAGGGAGGGAAAACAGACTGACAGGCACTGTGGCTACTCCAACCCTAGTGACAGGTGCTGTGGCTACTCAAACCCTGGTGGGAGACACTGCAGCTGAACCAGAGAACCAACCTGCACAGGTATCAGTTGCCCCTATGCAGAAGAAGAAATACACACAAAAAAATCAGTTCACTTAGTGAGAGATGAAGGTGAACCAGGGTCATCATGAGAACAAGAAGAAGAGGCAAAACCAGAGATAATCACCCAATCCTTATCCCCAAGTAAGCTGCAAAATACACGAAAGGATTTCAGCTGCCATCCAGGTGAGCACATTGTTACCTGGCTCCTCCGATGATGGGATAATGGGGCCAGTAGCTTGGAATTATAGGGTAGGGAAGCCAAGCAGCTGGGATCCCTGTCTAGAGAAGGGGGCATTGACCAGGTGCTTAGAAAAAAGACACAAGCCCTCAGCCTTTGGAGATGACTTCTGTCAGGCGTAAAGGAAAGGTACTTCTTCAAGGAAGATGTTACATGTCACCCAGGCAAGTGGACCACCATGGAGAGAGGTATCCAGTACCTGAGGGAATTAACCATGCTGGAGGTGATTCATAATGATCCAGATAACAACCAGTTACTCACGTATCCAGCTGAAGTTCAATGCACACAACCCATGTGGTGGAAGTTTCTACGAAGTACATCACCGTCATATGCCAACTCATTGGCAGTAATGTCCTGGAAAGAAGGGGAGGGACAAATGGTGGATGAAGTGGCTGGCCAACTCTGGCAACAGGAAGGAAGTCTCTCTTCCTCCCTACAGGTTTGCATCTCAGCTGTGGAGAAACTATCGTGGGAGTTCCAGCAATTCAAAGAACATACGTCCTTCTCCCCACCTGTACAGGCCCATATCTCAGCTATTAGGAGTAAGCATTCCTCTGCTCAAGAGAGAGGATATAGAAGGCACATACCATGGGGTACCGTATCATTTTGCTCACGTGACCACAGAGAGGACATGAGGAAGTGTGATGGAGAAACCTACCTTGACCTCAGAGGCAGGGGTATGTGAGTTGCAAGGGAAAACTATCACAAAAGGGGATTCTTCCTGGAAAAATGCAGCTCCAGTTTCCAGCAGGCAGTTGCCGGACAGAGTAGAAGGGCTGATCTCACTTCTGATCCTCTTGAGGGGACTTCAGATTCATGTTTACAAAAAGTGAGTAACGAATACTATGACCCGGATTAGAGGGGCCCTGCCTCCAGCAAGGTGGAGGAAAGGGACAACAGGGTCTACTGGACAGTGTGGATTTGATAGCATGGCATGTCAGACCCACAGGAGGAGTATAAGGCTCTAGTGGACACAGGTGCACAATGTACCCTAGTGCCATCAGGCTATAAAGGGGCAGAACCCATTTGTATTTCTAGAATGACAAGGGGATCCCAACAGCTAACTGTATTGGAAGCTGAAGTGAATCTAACTGGGAATGAGTGGCATAAACACCCCATTGTGACTGGCCCAGGGGCCTCGTGCATCCTTGGCATAGATTACCTCAGGAGAGGGTATTTCAAGGACCCAAAAGGGTACTGGTGAGCCTTTGGTATAGCTGCATTGGAGACAGAGGAAATTGAACAGCTGTCTACCTTTCCTGATCTCTCGGAGGACCCCTCAGTTGTGGGGTTGCTGGGGGTTGAAGAACAACAGGTGCTGATCGCTACCACAATGGTGCACCAGCAGCAATATTGCACCAGCTGAGGCTCTCTGACTCCCATCCATAAGCTGATTAGTTGACTGGAGACCCAAGGAGCGATCAGCAAAACTCACTCACACTTCAAGAGTCCCATATGGCCAGTGCGAAAGTCTAATGGGGAGTGGAGACTAACAGTAGACTATCATGGCCTGAATAAAGTCACGCCGCTACTGAGTGCTGCCGTGCTGGACTTGGTAGAACTTCAGTATGAACTGGAGCCAAAGGCAGCCAAATGGTACACTGCAATTGATATTGCAAATGCGTTTTTCTCAATCTCTTTGGCAGCAGAGTGCCGGTCACAGTTTGGTTTCACTTGGAGGGATGTCCAGTACACCTGGAATTGACTGCCCCAGGGTTGGAAACTCAGCCCTACGATTTGCCATGGACTGATCCAGGCTGCACTGGAACAGGGTGATGCTCAGGAACACCGGAAATACATTGATGACGTCATCGTATGGGGCAACACAGCAGAAGAAGTTTTTGAGAAAGGGAAGAAAATAGTTCAAATCCTTCTGAAGGCTGTTTTTGCCATGAAATGCAGTGAGGTCAAGGGACCTGCACAGGAGATCCAGTTTTTAGGAATAAAATGGCGAGATGGGCTTTGTCAGATCCCAATGGATGTGATCAACAAGATAGCAGCTATGTCTCCACCAACTAGTAAAAAGGAAACACAGGCCTTCTTAGGTGTTGTGGGTTTTTGGAGAATGCATATTCCAAATTACATCTGATTGTAAGCCCTCTCTATCAAGTGACCCGGAAGAAGAACAATTTCAAACGGGGCCCTGAACAACGACAAGCCTTTGAACTAATTAAGCAGGAGATTGTTCATGCAGTGGCCCTTGGGCCAGTCTGGGCAGGACAAGATGTTAAAAATGTGCTCTACGCTGCAGCCGGGGAGAATGGCCCTACCTGGAGTCTCTGGCAGAAAGCACCAAGCACCCTGGGGTTTTGGAGTCGGGGATACAGAGGATCTGAGGCCTGCTTGTCACGTCCTAATTTCTCAGGATGATGACTCAGGTTCATTGATTCCCAGGTGAGGATTAAGGTGAAACGACACCAGGGATCCTTTAACTCACAAACCTCAACTTTTATTTGCTCACAAGAATAGGCATGAAACTACGTCAGTAAACTGTGTAACGTGCTAACCATACATCTGTTATGGATGCATGACTAACCAAATCCAACAGGTGTTAAAACTCAGATTTATTCTTCAGCAAAAGTTAGTTAGAAGTCCGGTAACATTTTGTAAAACCACAGGCTTAATGATGTAAAGAGAATTAATACTACACAGCTGACTTAAGAATCCCCAAGATTCAAAGTGATGGCTCAAAACGCGCGTAACACTCACCTAAAAGCTGAGGGCTCTCTCCCTCGAGGAGTTACCTCAGGCGGTGCCCCGACCCGAGGGGGAGTCCCCGACTGCAGACCCGCTGCTCCGAGGAGGACTGCCAACGTGTCCTCCAGTGGGACCCTGTTTATACCCCTGTAGAATCTGACCTGTGGTCATTTAATTCTATTGGCCAGGAGGGTCACCTCGGTGTACCTGGTGCATCTCGATTGGCCAGTTCAAATTTCAACCCGCAGCCTCCAGGGTTTCCTTCCCCTTCTCCCTTCCTGGAGAAGTTTTGTTTCCTGCTGGCAGGATTGGGGGGGGGGTGGGATGTACTGCCACAACATCACCAAATATATACCTCAAGCCTTGTTTATTTGGGGTTCAGTTCAGGGAAGGAAAATAAGGAGAAAATAAGGAGATCCCTCCCATTGAGTCACGAGGTTCAGAGTGGACCTAAGGATCCGGTTCCGGAAGGTGCACACCGGGGGAGGAGCAAGCTAGTGGTGCTTTGTTGCTGGCTGGGCTTAAACGATGGCAACCAATCTTTAAAATTATTAACACCATTTACTTCAGATAAGGATGTAATGTTCTGAAATGTTTACCAACTCTACCTATTCCAATTTAATCCTTTATGAGCTAATAAGGATTATTGTTATGAATGGGAGAATATATTATTCAACTTAGAAAAGAACACAATCTAAAGATTGCCTAAACAGGAATTTTGAAGTTTTTCAGTTTTAAGAAGATCTGAGAAGATACATTCCAATAAAAAAGAGAAGTATTTTCATCCCAACCTTTACCAGGAACTACTGGAAATATCCCTTGATTCTATAGAAATTCCCACTGCATTTGGTTACATTAAGGAATAGGATAGAAGATGGATACAAACATAACAATTTTTTTACGGCTTTCAGAAATTTTCCAAATACCCAAGGCATGCAAAGATTACACATTTGTTTCTTTTTTTCTATATTAGTGCTAGCACTTCTGCCTCTGCTCTTCCTCTCAGTCTTCTCCTTCCTTTTTTGGTCGTTCTCTTAAAATGTCAGAATTAATCACTTGCTAAGATTTATAGGTCAGTTAAGATTTACAAGGAAGTTCTTCTAATTCTCTGCCATATGCCCAGGTAAATCTCTTTATTTACTCTGCAATTTTTAGAGGAAGTGTTTAGCAAGTCTGTAGCGTACAAACAGGAAACATGTTATTAGGCAGACAGGAGTGTACTTTCATCAAAAGGATAATGGAAAGAAATTTTTCACTCATATTGTAACAAAGAACAAATACATTGTGTGCATTCATCCACTTTAAGTCTAATTTTTCAGTAATTGAAGTAGATCTCTGGATGTTACGATAAGTCCAGAGGCCCTCTTAAGGAAATTAACCTTTGAATTTCAGTTCTGATGTGTTTTGCTGTCATATCTGGTGTGTCAAAGCAAGCAAGAAAATAAATCCAATTTTCTTATTTGTTGACAATTTCATTTTCATTCAGTTTCTTTGTGAGAGATTTAGTTTACGGTAGATGAGAAGTGCCTGAAAGTCAGGAAGACAAAAGTGCTGCAAGCAACTGCAGAAAGAATTTAATGCATGAATTAAATTAAATAAATATAGCTTTTAAAGATATATATTTGTATATATTTTACTGGGATGTGTCATAATGTAAAAGCTCGTGATATCAGCAAAAAAGTAAAACATTGAGCTATGCTAATATCTCTAACAGGTCTCCAGAGGAAAGGCTTTCATACTTCCCTGAGGAAAATAAATTCATGAATGTAGGCTATCAATTAGACCTGTAGAGATTATACCTTTTAAAAAACTTCATGTCCCAAATCTAAAAAAAGATTGACAAACACTAATGAAATACATCATATTTCTATCACACAATATAGCTCAGGTAGTTGTTTCACAGTTTGCTAAAACAACACTGATATCTGAGTTATGTATAATCCTGAGGTGGTCTATAAAAGCAATACAAGTGGGTAGCATCATTTTTCACAGATGACATGTCACTTCAGAACTTAAGATCCAATCTTTTTTTCTTATCCCGCTTCCCCCTTTTCCCTTTTCTGTTTTCCTTTTTATTTTTACTTTTTCCATTTTCCTCCCTTCCCTGTTCCTTTCTGGCTTTCCTTTCCATTTTTCCTTTCCCCTTCCCTTCTCTTCACACATTCAACTCCTCATTACACCATAAATTGGCAAAGGAGAACATCTCCCTTTGTCTTGCAACTAAGATTAACACCCCCTACTGGCTTCTGCTGAATCTTTTGGCTACATTAAGTGGTAATTATTTGTGGGGCTTCTTTGTTTGCGTTTCTTTCTTTTTTTCCCCTGGTTTGTTTTTTGGTTTTGTTTTGTGTTTTGTGTTTTTGGTTTTTTTTTTATCTGTAGAAGAGGTGCAGTGTTGTATCTGCACCAGTACCAATTTTATTATTTCTCTCATGTGTTTCATGTTATTTTCTGGTCTATTGTTAAAAAGAAAAAGGGATTGACCCTTGAAGAAGTAGAAAAATAGAAAACATCCATCAAAGAATTAGCTCTGGTGGATCTAGCACTGTAGCAGTAGGAATTGTTGTATAATGATGATGAAGTATTGAAAGACAGTCAGGATTTTTTTCTCACCCTGAAGAATATTATGTAGGTGACCCCCAAGCCTTGAGACTGCAAAGACAACTCCTTGTCTTGCAGAGTTGGTGTTATTGATGTACTTTTTCTTCTCTTGATGATCTGCAGTTTTCTTTCTTGCAGATTGTATTCGATTTTCTATTATAGATAATATATAGTATACTATAATTATATAGTATAGAATAGTTGTACACTAACCAGGTCTTTAAAAATATGAATCACCTGATCTGAAAAATCGTGATTTACAAAGAACTCTATTTACAAGAAGCACCACCAATTATATATGTAGTTTATTCCTATATTAAAACAGAGGCAGGGCAAACTAGTGACTATGCAAACTAAGTTAAAGAATCATTTCTATCAGACTGTAATGCCAAGGCTGGCCTAGAACACCAAGTGGAATATGGAAACTAATGGCAGTTATTTGCATATCTGTTAATACTTTGCCTACTTGTTACTCTACATTCTCTGAAAACTAAAGAAATCAAGGATAAGGGAAATAATTTGCTCAGAAGTCCCTATGTTCACATTTGTGTGTGTGATATTTTTCAGTCTAGTAAATGATCTTTTTAGAAAGTATTATGTCATTCTCTTGTGTGTTTCTTCACTCAAACTTACCATTTGTAGAAAATACTTGACAAAGCCTCATTAAGTAGAATATTCAAGAATCAATTAACATAACAACTTTAGAAATAATTTGTGAAATGAAGCAGAAGCTTCCTTTTTGCAAGAAAAAGATGATCAACACTAACAGTCAACTCACACTATTTCCTATTCCTTGTGCTTTGCACTGACTGCCTCATCCCTCCTTCTATTCCATTTGTGCCATTGAAAGGTTCAGAGATTATCTCAGTATTGTGATCTGGAACATTCAAAGAATGTACACAATGCTTTGCATGCAGGAAACAGAATATTATTGACAGGTCAGGAGCATGCATGTGACCCTGCACTAGAGCTAGCATTCAGCATCCAGCTATGAGGAAAATAAACCAGAAAACCAGAGAATTCATATTACAGAAGTTTAATGTTGCAGTGCCTTCTCATTGTGTAGAAATGGACTGTTGCATGCTTGTATTGTTGTATGTGCATCTAGCGCTCGATCTCCAAATGACAGGTTTCAAGCTGATGTATCAGAGCCATCCATACTCCAGTGCCTAAGAGAAGGAAAAAATTGAAATTCTAATTCAGTACTGGGTAAACACTTCCGTGTGGCCTGACTCCAATATAAGCACTTCATTTTAATGATAATGGCCGCTCTGGTGTTCATTCTAAAATCCTTAAATGTACTTAACAACCTGTTTATGCTTGGAGTGTAGTGAGTTTATGGGGACAGCCAAATGAAACAGATAAGTGTATTATGTAAAACTGTATTCTGAAATGTTTATTCTAGCAGTTAGTATGCATCTGGATTAAATTTGTAGACCGTTATCCTCAGGTTTCATGCATTTTAAATAAAGCATATTTATTTTAATTTAGAAGCAGACAGTTATGTGGGAAATAGAAAGGTTTTGACAGCACAACTGTAGATTGAGCATTGTTTGAAAAGGTATAGTCCTCTTAAAATCATCATTAATATTTCATGCATCTGAATTTCTCTCACATGCATGTTGTATGCTGTTTCAGCCATGGATCAGCAGCTGCAGCTATTAAAGCTCTATATACATTCATATATTAAAATTTTGTTTAGCACAATGGCACCATTTCCCCCTTTATCCAACAAACCACTTTCTGTAATGAAATCAAGGAATCAGAGTCTGGCTTATCCTGAATGTGTGTCTGGCTTATCCTGAATGTGCTTGTGTGTAGCAGGGCATCTATTTATCTTTTTGTCACCATTAGCACTTCCAAAATGTCTATCACCTTTCCATTTGAAAATGCTATTTTTAAATGGTTAGTCACTATTAAAGGCACTGTCAGTCTGATTTTTCTAGTTACGAAATCATTTTTACACAATTTATAATAATCTTTTGTAACCTCATAAAGGAAATTACTTTTCTCTGCAAATGCTTTCCCTATACAAGACATTTACTACATGTGGATTTCTATAGTAGATATGAGAACTAGGGTCCTCTTAATATCAGTTAAAATAGAAAAAAAATAGCTAGACTTTTACCAAAAGAATTTTGTGAAGAGGTGTAAGGACAGGGACTGGTCATATTTGTAATACTCTTTTCCTAGATTGAATTACTTTTTTGGAGGAAAAGGAATTAAGTTTAATTAAATTAGCTTTTTGAGACATTTAGATTCAAGCAGGAGAATTTGGGCTATATTTTATTATCGAGTCCAGAGTCTAGACTGAGCTGTACCTTTCAACATGAGCAGCAGATTGGTTAAAAACCAGGAACATTCATAGGTACAAAGAAGCAAGTCTTTTTTTTCTCACTTTTATCACATTCTGCCCACATCTTACTACTCCTATGATTTATATATGTGTCCAGATAGAATAAGTTAAAGTTAGCAGTGTTTTAAAGCTGAGTTAGAATATTATGCTGTTTAAACACTGTTATAAAATAAAACCACTAACCTTTTGTCAATCTAGCCTGTCCTGAAGCAAGTAGAAGGAATTTTATTGACTAGATTTTTTTTTCTAAAGGAAACAGATTTATGACCTTCCATAAGGGCTCTGAGAAATCTGAAGAAATTACGGATGCAGGTATGTTACCTCAGGCATATATATTTCCATGGTAAATATCAACAGGAAAACAACCATATGAACTAAACAAGCAGTAAGTAGAAAGAACCATGAGAACACAACTTTTGCTTCACAACTTTTGTTTCCTTGTCACAAGAAAACTGTTTCAGGGCAGAACTAAAACTCTCTTCAACACAGACTCTCTGAAGAATGCAGCTTGATTTTGTGGTACAGAAGCTGTGACTTTTACCCCTAAGGCACAAAACAGCTTTGAAACACAAGAGAAAATATGAATGCTTAAGGGGCAGAACAGCAAGTTCCCTTTCATTAAGAAACTGGCATGCATGTAATGTAAATCTCCTGTGGGTTTGCACACATCTTGTTCTCAATGGGGAAAAAGTGTGATAGCTTCTTTGAATGAGGAAAAGAATCAGAAAATAGCATCTGAGGGCAATGTAACAGACATGGCTCAACAGCAGCCATGGTAAGTGACTAGACAGATTCAGAAATTTGTATCAGCCTGACTTTCCCTTCCAACTGTCAATATAGGACCGATCCTACTAACCACCCAATTCTACAATACTAAAAAAATAATAAAAAAAAAAAAGACTTACGCTCCTATATATATAACTATAGCGTTTATCTGCAAAAGTAAACCATAGATTTCAGTAAGGTTACTGTTGTTAAGTTGAGGTAGCAGCTTGTGGGATTGAGAGTAACATAGACTGTCCCAAAGCTAAAAGCAAACACCAAGTCCCCTCAAAACAAAAATGCTTTATGCACTTGACCCTGAAGTAGATTTTTATTTCAGTTTCAGGTGCATAAAAAAATTTCAGTGGACAAATTTAGGAATTAGACTACAAATCAATGTCTAATCTTAAGGAAGATCATAGGGTGGAATTTATGAGACTAAACCAAGAAATATTCACAGTTGTTTGTTTTTTTTTTCAAAGCCAGGAATTGCTATTTTGATAGTCTGATCTGCTTGAATAATTTAAACTCAGGTCTACTTTTTAAAAAACAACAAAAATATCTTAAAACCCTATGGTTTTAGGGGGGATCAGCTAAGCATAAAAGTTTCAAAAAGGTCTGGGAACCAAAGATCTTTAATGTTCAGTGTTTTCCAAATGTCACAGATTTTAGAAAATGTTTTATGAACAACTCACAACATGAGTTCAAATTTAGTGAATCCTTTCCTCCATGAATAATTGCCTTGTTGTTTTCCAGGGACCTTGAATTACAAAACATGCTTGTCTACCCAGGGAAGTACATGTTATGCAAACAATGAAGAACAGCAAGAAAGAAAACTTTGTGTGCTGTTGTTGTTCTTTCCAGAAACATAAATAATCCCAGACTATTCACCAGTTACCTTAGAGATGAACTAGCCACTAAACCGTCAGGGAAATTAATTATCCTCTTGTAGGAAGAAAGCACTGAGGGAAAATGTACTACAGGATCTGCAGTGGTGAGACAAGTCTCCTACCTGCTACATTAAAAGAAAACAAAACCATTTTCTACGTATCACTATGTTAGTATAGGATTGGATATTATCTTCATACAATAAGGCCAGGGGACAACTTCAGGTTTCACACAGGAGACATTTACTGTGACTTATTCATACCAACTAAGTGTAGTGGGACAATACCTACCACTCAATGACAGCTTCTTATGCAAACTAAAAGTAGAGTCCCAAAGAACAAAGGAACATCATGCTGGTCCAGAATATATTTGCCTGCCCTGATATTGAGAAAAGCTAGCTTGAGGATGTGAGTCACAGAAGGAAAAAAATGAATTGGCAATTTACCAGTGACAAAGCAAGCAAAACACCAACAATGGAGAAACTAAGCCTGGTGGAAATTACTGACATGAATCAACCATTGCTCAGCAAGTACTTCTATGACTTTAATCAAATGTTAGGAAATATAAAATTGGACTGGTCCAAAGTTATTTCTCTAGCCTAAATTTTCATGGAACTAACTTTGCATTCTCGAAGGTAGGGAACACCTGAGGCACAGAAGGCCTTAAGTCAAAATTGCAGATAAGTGTATTTGTGCAGCGATACAATAACAAAAAAGCTATTTTTATCTAGATTTTAGTACCATTGGAATGAATTAGGTTGATTAAACTATAATTAAAAAATCAGCTTTCTATGATTTTTGCTGTTGTTCCTACAGAATGCTACAGTTCCTAAGAATTTTTCCTGCAATCCTTAATCTCTGTTTTGAATTATTGAGGGAAAACCCAGTGATTTAAATTAAGAAAATAGGGAGCCACCAGACTGACCTTTTCCTTCCACTGTAAAATGAATACACCCTTAAAAATCTCAAGTTGTTCACTGAGATAGGAGAAACACTTTGAAGAGTGTAATTGCTTGAGCCCTTGACTGCATTTGTAATTTCTTGCGTAAGCCTTTCAACCTTCATAAACTTTCAGGAACGGAGCTGCAACTTCAGTACCTGGCAATGGTGCTGCCCTTAGACTTAGCAAAAATAGATGTTTACTTAGCACAACAGACTATGGGGGAGGCATCATACACCCCCACCCCCTTATTTTTGTGGTGCAAGAAGATATGGAGACTAGGTAATTTGAAAACAGACAGACATAAGTAGTGGGGAGGTAGAAGGGATGTGTGGCCAAAGGGTTTCTTTAGTGTCTTGCTTTTCCCTTAACAGCAGCAATTACTGCTATTCTCCTCATCTTCCCCAATCACAGCAGAGCCACAGTCTTATTCCACACCCAATATCCAGCTTGACACTTAGCCCAACTTGGCTTTTCTGTCTGTAAGGCAGAAATCTGTATTCAGGGATAAGAGAACGCAGGGTAATTTTCTGCATAGTATTGGGAAGCCATGTGGATTCAGGAAAGGGGCCTTGCACCTAGAGATCAGACCAGCTTAGCAAGGGCGATGTAAGGAGCTTATTGTACCTTCATTCCCTCAAAATACAGACCTCTCTCAGCCCCGGGCTCAGTGTTCAAACCCCAACATTTCTTTCCCCCCCTCAATAAGCTTCAAGGTCTCATTGACTTCTCCCAGTCGCTCTCCCTGTATCCCCAAACTATCTGACTTCTCTGAGTCTGTCTAGAGGCACTCTCCCATCTCAGCTGCACTCTCCATCTCAGACCACTTACTTTCACAAAATTAATTTTTGCTATTCCATAGACATTTGTCTTGGCTTGGATAATGGAATGCAAATTCAGTTACTGCTGAGAAGCTTGAGGCCCTCTCATGGTTAGAAAATACCAAATGCCAGACAGCATTTGGCAGTGAAATGGAAAACTTATCAAAATACAGCTAACTCAAAATGGGTAGGGATGCCATGTAAGTGAAACTGGATTTCGTTACACAGGGAAAATAGGCACTCTTCTTTGTCAGTATCAGAGCAGTTGAGCTTACCAGGGAAGAGTTTGTGAAAGTGAGCTGGAAGGCTGTGAGATGTGGTATCTTTGCCCAACGAAGCCAATTTTGTATAAAGTGGTATTAAACCTTAGTGACCATGGGTCAGACCATAAAACTTCATTTTAAACATGTTAGCTGCTTCTGAATATAAGACTATCTGCACCTTTTTGGAGACCTGTTTCAAAGCTCCGTAAAATAAACCAAATGCACACTGAGCTTGATGAGCTCTTGATATCCTACTATCTTTACTATTGTTAATGACTTTGATACCACTAAGTAGTAGTGGTAGTAATACACAAACTCTTCTTAATACACCTACCTAAGCTTTATAAAACAGTCACTATCTCCATTTTATGTCAGAGAAAACTGAGGCACAAAAGCTGAATCTCAGCCAGAAGATTCATGTTATGGAAATGGTCTGTCAAGTTCAGAGTTTTAAGTTCAAAACATTGGACTAGTATGCAAGCAACATGTCTACACACAGTTGTGTTCAAGTAGCTGAGCCAAGATACAGCAAATAGAAACTGACAGTCTGACTGAAAGCTAGCTAATATCAACCCTACTCAGATAAGTTTCTCTGAAGTTCTGTAGGTAAACTCTTTTGGATTTTCTTATTTGCCTATATTATTGAATAAGTGTTCTAAATGTTCTGAATACACGTGCTATATGTTCTGGAAACATCTCTCTTTTTTCTTAGACCACCATGAGAAGTCAAGGACGTGGTCTTGAACCTAAGGGATGATCTTGCCTATTTAATGTGAACATGAAGTAAGCCAATTTCTTTGTTGTTTTAGTTTTTCAGAAAATATAATAAAATAAGAATCTATTGCTCCAAATAAAACACTGTAAAACAAACTTTAATCTCTGAGTCATTGGAAAACATTGTTTACAGTTCAGAACACAGAGAAAATCCTGAAGTGACCATCCATCATTGCTCTGACTTGCTGGAGGAAATAGAAATAAAATGAAAAAGCAATCTATGATATTCTATTAATTGCAACTCCAAGATGGTCTTACCACAGTCAAAATAAGGCCAGTCTGATGGAATTTATAGATAGGTAATATTGAAAACATATTTCAAGCCTCATTTTATGTCAAGGTACAAAAATCAGATTTCAGATCAATGGTGTAATAAAATAGTACAAAGTAGTTGATGAAAGCTAACTTGGTTCCAACACAAGAATTCATCATGATAAACATATCTCTCATTTCCACATCTGTCATCCATTTTTAAAACCAATAAATCATTTAAATATGGATTTAACTGTTCCTACAAGTCATTACAGCGTTATGTGCTGCACTGAAGGAGAACTTTAACAATAATGCACTTTTCTAAATTCAGAATTATAAAAAATGGATTAGAAGGTTAAGTTATGCTCACATAATTATGTGCACAAACACAACTGACAGCAAAACAACTGGTCTTTTTCTGGCTGGCATCTCTATGTTCCACAGCCTTGAAGTCACTTAATAGACCCTGTGGTTTTATAGGAATGGGTGAATGATTCAGATTAAAACCTGCCCAGGTAAGCAAAATGCTGGAATCTGAGGGCAGAACGTAGATATCTGTGAGCTGGATCAGACTGCAACTCGAACACTGAGGACAAGACTGAGACTTGTTGCATCCTAAGCACAGTTTGAGCCCTGTGAGGCATGGCAGGAATGTCGCCTGCATGGGCCTTAATGAGAGCCAACAAACACGCAGTGGAACGGGCTTAAAGACCCTGCCAAACCCCCCATGTGAAAACACCCCGCGACTGTTGGACTGATCTGCTGATTTTTTTCTTCTCCTTGTGATAAAAGGCTTGGAGGAGGGAGAAGGGGCTCTGGAGGAAAGGAAAAAGAGGAGGGCAGGGGAGTGTTGTTAAAAGGCTCATATCATTTTCAACCTTGATCATAATTGAAGGAAAGCCAGGCAGAGTGAGAAGGATCGCAAGTCCCAGCAAACTTAATCAGATTCTGATTTCATTACTAAGCTTAGCACAGCTTTGATAACAGAGATGATTAGAGAGTCAGTGGCAAACTCACTTTATGGATCTTTATTTCAGAATTTCAATTCATTTTCTCTAGTAAATGTTAGCCTTTTGTTTTATTATATGTATTTCTAAGAGAAGCTCCTTAGAAGTTCTCCAAATCCTCATTCAGAATTATACTAACTTTTAAAAATATTGTGACAGTGAGTATAAAAGTGGAAACACTTTTCAGTGCTTTAATATAAATATTTAATAATTTGGCAATACACTAGCTGTATTTAATTTATTTTTAATTTTGAAATGACTGCATTTTTAACAGTTAAACATGCTATTCTTACATTGGAATCATGAAGTCAGTCTAAGCATTATAAACAACACTGTAGACAGTATTCATCACTGTAAGAGCTAGTGGAAAAAATCCTACAATCTCTCTAGTTGTTATAATAATGATGTTGGTTTCCTGTTCACTACAAGGGTAATTAATGAAGAATTTGGCTGAACTGCACATACCAGGCGGCTAAGGTAATACTTTATGTACACATTTCACTACAGCATAACACACAGTACGAGGCTTGTTTTCTTATTTCTTACTTTGAAAATCAATCAGGTCACTAAGCAACGGAAATATTGAGCTATAACTATTAGTACTTTGCTGAAGCCATGTGTAATTTCATTAATTCTTCTGCTAGTGCTGTCCGTCTAAGATATAGTGAAAATTTCATTACTGTCTCTGAATACATTTCATGCATAACAAATGAACAATCAATTAAACATGTTTTTGTCTTACTCTTTTTGTCCCAATTGTCTCTAAACTTTATTAATGTTCTACATGACATTCCCTCTTCCTTTGAGATTTTAAGTAATCATTGATCTTTTAATAAAATTCACCTTTTCCTGGCCTAGAACAAGCTGACAAATTAAAAAAGCAAATACTATCAGTTATTCACGTGGTATTCTGTATGACTTCAGGCTTTGTGATATGCTTAGAGATTTAGGAATGAAAGAATCTGGATTTTGTTTTGTTTCTCATATCTGGTTGCACACTTATCAAAAGCATCTATTTAAAATGTTAAGACCAACTATACTAGAAACAAACCTTCAAACGGGAGACTAGCAAAAACTTTGGCTGACTCAGGTCAAGAGCTAATAGGAGTGACTTTGGGTCTTTCTTTTTATATGAGCTCATATGTGATTTTCACCTCATGTAATGCACTTCCATTTCCGTTGTGCAGCAGCAAGGCTTCTCCTTACCCACACTCCCCTCTTGTCACAGCAAGCAGCTCCAGCTGTAAAGGAGGACTCCAAGAAGTACATTCTTTCCTTGCACACCTGCAGATTGCTTGATATGGTTAACAAATACTTCACACTTCACCCTTCTACATTGAAATGCCAGATATAGTATAAAACACTGAGATTGGCTAATCTGGAAATCGAGACTCTCCACTTCAACAGCCTAATAGTCACTGTAATATCATTCAAATATTTATAAGGAGACTGAAAAAAGTGGAATGTCATACAGAGGTAGGCAGACTCCTGTTCAGTATTCTGAATATCATCAGTTTTTTTTCTTTAAAAGTACACTACTAATAAGCAATGCTGCCAATTAGTTTCAGTATCTGGCACCAGCATGGATTTACAACAAACTAACCAATCTTCAAAAGCATTCACCCACAGGATCTAATCAACCGTCTACTCAGAGACAGCAGAGAAACAAGGATGTACTAAAGGAAGCAATGTCCACTTACGATGGACTTACAGACTACTAATACTTAGTTAGAAACACATCAATTATTTCAAAATACATCTGCTGGTGGCCTGAACAAATCAAATACATGCAATGCGGATGAGCCCGAACAGACTGTCTACCAGCAGAATTCACTCGAAGTATTGAAATAATAACTAAGGCTGCATAATGTTTGAGTTCAACCATGCATATACATTTGCAGTACAACCGATATAAAATATGTGCATCTAGAAGAGAAAGACAGACATAAGCAAATCTTCTCAATGCAAAACATCATTAAGCTCTTTCCATGTGATTTTGTAGCATGTCTGATATATATTCTGGTCCAAGTTGCCTGGGCTGTAAAATCCTGGTCTTCATGAGCTACTTTCCATTATTGCCCCCATTCTCATACTGGTTAGGAAGGGTCAAATACAAAACATGCCTTGAATGAAAAAAAAATTATGATGTCAGAGCAAGTGCTTCATTTTAGACCCCAGTTAAATAGACAGGTTAAACACTATATCAAGCTTCTTCAATATCATAATGCAACGTTGCTTTTAAGGAGTTGTTGGTGATGAGATTACTCTGCAAATACATACATTCTGTCATTGTGCCAAACTATCAGCTCATTTAATTTTCAACTCTTCTCAACTGTAAATGCACACATTTACAAGCACATCTAAGTGGTCTGTGAACTATCCGTCCCACATCAAGCAACACCACTTCACATAAAATTATTCCATTTACTTGTAATAGAGTACACATCTTGCCCAGCCATGGTGGAAATCCCTCTTTCTTTTTCTTATTTCCCTTTCCAAAAATCTCACTTCTCCACTATCTGGGAGGAAGGTTTTGCCCAGGGCGAATGGAGCAGCTGCTGCACAGCAAAGTAGGAAAGTTGAGACAATGTTTGGCAGAAGCACCCTGCTCCTCGCTGCTACCCAGCAAAGGCAGCAGAGGCTCCTCTGCTAGGCAGCAAGCATTCGTCATGCAGAAAGACTTTTTTCTGGGTGGAGATATGAGGGACACAGCATTGCAAGAGGCATTCAGAGGTCTGAGGTGATGTAGAGGTGGTGGAGGAGGTACTTCTGGAACTTTAGCCTACCTACTTCAATCTGCCATTTGCTCAGATTCATTTGTTATTCCATAAAATAGCAGGTGCTGAATACCTTTTTATACCTGTACATCAAAATCATTATTGTGTTATGGTACCAGCCATATAATCTGTAAAACTTACAAAGAAGAAGAGTCATCTTTAGCCTTCAGACCAAATGTTTCATGAGGGCTATTGTGTCCCATGACTGCAATTGTCAAAAGGGTTGTGAATAATGCCACCATTGTTTCACTTCCCAGTGCTTTTTTTTAATGAAGGTAACCTAATTTTAGTTCATAATTCTTGTTCAGAAATTAAGTAGAGTTCTTTGTGAGCTGCTGCTAAGCACAGTTTCCACCACCACTGTCACCGCCACTACTTTCTGAAAAGCTCTTTGAGTCACTGTTTAAAGAAAGAAAAGATAACGTGTTTTTGTCCTGGTCTAATTTAAGATAACATGAAACACTTCCTTGCAATAGTAATTTACTATTTAAGGAAAAGAGGAATGGATAGTTTGTTTACTATATGTTACTTTTCTGCTGAAGCGAGGATGTGAAGAAAATGCTATCTATGTGAACACATTTCACATTTAAAGGAGAAGAGATGAAAAGTCCATTATGTTTCCCAAGTAAAATGGTAAAAGTGGCATACTGCAACAGGAGAAGCCTGACAGCCAACAGCCCTGCACTGCTCTGTCTGTTCCATATTGGTTAAAACATAGAGCTGGTGGATGGTATCAGGGAAAAGGAAGATCAGCTGCCTAGGTGATAGAAAGGGTAACAATTCCCCATCACAAGAAAATTAAGAGAACTAAGGAAATTTTGTTGTTCAGATCTGTGAATAGCAGAAAGGGAGGTTTCGAACATTTAAGCAGAAAGCTTGATGAAGTTAAAGAGGTAAACTATTTCTTACATGTTCACAATTCCCACTGACTTTGATGAGAACTTCACATGAGCAAGGGATGCAAGCTAAGACATGAATTTACATGCTTAGGGTAAACACAAGAGAGTGGGAAAGCTCCTGTTCTTTGCAACACAAAGCAGCCAGTGAGTCTCAGATCCTTTATTTGCAGTGAGCCTCCTCCCTATCATTAAGATAAGAATCAACTTACTCCAAAAGAAGGGTCTGGCCATTGTTGCATTTCCCCTGTCTCAGACCACCACCAGTTTGCCCTAGTGAGGAAGGACACCACCACATCTATATCTGGTCCAATTCATTTGTAATATGTGGTGAAACGAGTGCAATATTCAATGAGTAATATAACTTCTCATGACTCCTTTTTCTTCTACATCATTTTGCAGATTCGTTGTGTGAATATAAAATTAAAGTTACTCTAATATGCAATTTTAATCAATTGATAATCACTTTTATAAAATGTGTGGTTAGCAAAGCTTTAACTGCATATATTATACCAATTCTAAAAAGCAGTACGAATTCACAGTATCTTTTAATTCTTTCAGCAGTAACTATTTTGGATGGGATAAAATGTCACATAAGGGGATAAACTAGTCACTCCTTTTTCCATCTAGATTCCCGCCCCCAAAGGTACTTGAGTGCTGTTATTTTTGTTGTAGTCTACCAAGAATTAAATGAAAGATGTTCCAAACAGATCAAATGCAAATGATACAGTGGCATACTACAGGGAATTAAAATAGCTTTTTCCAGAGGGGAAAATTCCTATGTCTTCCATATTCATACTGTGCCACTTGCTATAAACAGTATTCTGGGATCCACAGGCTAAAGGGACTGTAATTCCTTTCCACTCCCTAATCTTACTTTTAAACCCTTTGGCAGCAAATTTCTTGTACTATATATTAAACACTACACTCACTAGTGGGAAGATAAACATACCTATGTATTCATGGTGTTTGGGGTTTTTTTTCCTTATGATGTGGAAGGGTTTTTTTGTTTACAGCTCTGCTGTCTATTTAAATTCTTCTGATGGTACAAATCCCTGGCTTTACCATGTTTCAACTCCAGTTGACTTAGTCTCAGCAGTATTTTTTCACACAGCTCACCTATTTGATCAGTCCAATTGAAAATATCTACCAGTTAGGTTTGCAGCCAATTTGCAAAATTATTTACCAAACCTTTTCTGAAAGATTATCCTAAATTTGTTTAAACAGAGAAAATTAGTGTAGCTGTGTTAAGTGACATTATTTGTTCATTAGTAGCAATCTGCTAATTTATTAAATTTTCTTAAAGATAAACAAACCCTTTCCCCCTCTTTCAAAAGAAATTCTGTGCGGAAAAAGATTAAAGTTTTAAATGCAAAGAGGACATCTGAATAACAGAGGTACTGCGTGATATTATGTGTATTTCTAAGATAAAAACAAATTGCATTTTATGAACAAGGTAAAGATCTAACAAAAAAAGGTGTAAAGAAATGATTTTTGAAAGATTCTGATTGTAGACTTGTTGGCTGGGGCTTGGTTTGATGCTACCCCAGTGCAGAGCAGCCTGAAGTGCGAATATTCTGCATGAGCCTCTGCAGGATTCCCACAAGTAATGTGAGAGGCAGTCAAAACTGCAAATCACAGAGGCAGCAGCTGGGCCAGTGGCATGTCACCTGTGTAAGCTAAAGCCTCTGTGGAGCTGACTACTTCAGCCAGGGACTTTGTGCTACTTGGCTAATGCTGAATAAACTGGTGAAGGCCAAAAATGGTCCAGTAGCTATGCTTATTAATGTTTCCTGACACTTTCCATTATAAAATGCTGATTTTAGTACTTTTCAATTTGCCAATTGGTAGACATTTGGGCTCAAATGTTCCTTAGTGTCTGCTCAAAGGTGGTTAAAACGTGTTAGAATGTCTTTTTTGCCAAAGCAATCCAGTCATTTCTGAGAATGAAGCAAGAAGTATGTTTTTTCACTCATGATAATAAATCAAAAAGGAGGGTGGAGGGAAGAAGATGATAAGGGAATAAGTTATTTAAATAGTTAATATAATTTGAAGCTGCAGACTGATATTTGGCAGCTGGGGATAACAATGTGGGATGAAAATTGAAATCTGGCTTTTGTTGCTACTGTAAATTATAAGGTTTTGGAGAAAAAACATTCAGGCTCGGTAGAGTTTTCTTATGTCTTAAGCACAGAATATTAGTCAGGGAAAGAGTGGAGGGGTTCCACTTAGGGCTGCATAACATTTTTCTTGTGTATGCAGCTCTGTGATATTTAAAGCCAGAGGAACAAGAAGAGAAAGTAAGCAGAATCTGCTGAGCCCAGTAGCATGAACACCTATTTCAGCCATGTAGGGACAAAGAACAGAGCTGCCGGGAATGGGTGCAGTGAGAAACAGTATCAAAGGGATCAGGCACTGGGAGACTGGGACTCTATAATGTAAAAAGAGGGGAAAAGGTAGGATTTGTATTGGGGAATGTGTCAGAGGAATTTAAGGGATAAAGACTGTAATTGATATGATGAAAAAAATGGGGTTTAGATGAGAACCCAAGGCTTTGGAAAACAATAATATCAGCAAGTAAAGTCTTTGAGGAATTGGCAGGACAATCTGTGACACTAAAAAACATACTGTCTCCTTGAACTTGGAAAGGATCCCAGCACTCCTGAACTGCTCCATTACTATATTAGGTCAAGTTATTGGTAGTCTATATAACGATTCAGTATTTCCATCCATAGATATCAGTATTATTAATAAACGTGTGGGAGAGTTTCCTGGTGGCATATTGTTATTAGTCATGTTACAAATCCAAATTTAGTAATACTTGAGTAAAAATTGCTTGAGCAACTTTTTAATTGTGCAATCCCTGTGGGCATACACTAAGAAAAAAAAAATTGCATAATAGCATGCTGTTTTTCCTTCAGAAAGCATATCTCATTCAGTACCTGAGATGGGATGTTTCTGGGACCGAAACAAGGTTGTGCAGTACAGATGATTGCTGTGGCTTGGATTCCCCATTTGCAGGAGAAATGGGAGTATGTACAGTGGTTGAAGCAAAGACTGTAGGGGGGTAAGGAAAAGAATGTTTTAATGATTAATTCAGTCAATGCCACCTTGGAGAACAGAGTAAACCTCTGCTAACTTTTCGCAGGTGGCCACAAGCTATGTGTTTCCCAGTTTCCCATTGCCTGACTTGAGACTGTGGCCTGCTTTGCAGAAGTACTTTTGAACTCCCTCAGTGGCAGCTGGAGGTAATAGAAGGTATTTGAATATAGCAGGAGCTGTACAATGCCAGTTTTTGTAAAAAATGTGGCTTGTTTGTCTTAAACAAGGACAATTGAAACCTCAAGCTTTAAAGGAAACTTTCAGTCCATCAGTCCTTTTCCTATTTGTGCTGGGCCTTGACAGATTATTGGAGTAACATAATTTATATCTGTACAGGACCCAGAAGTCAATTTTATAGACTGTAGGTTTTCTATAATATGGTTACCACAATGAACATCAAATAAAGTGGCTAAGATATATCCAGTTGTCTTCTTTCATCTTCTTCCTAGAAGGGGAAATGTCTGAGGTGTTTTATTTTGAATTTTTAAACATGACTGAATGTTCATGTATGTGGTTATTTGCTTTAGAGAAGACAAGATGGAAGAGCAGAACGTGGGGAGCTAGAGGTGATTTTGCTTTCTTCGGGGTGTACACAGTCGTACACTGAGCTTAGGACATGCCTGACCCCAGTCCAAAAAAGTTTTTGTTCTCTACAGAGAATGGTCTTAAACTGAAGCAGCGATATTTCACGTCTTGTGCATATCTTCACCTAGAATTTCATGGTGTATTTTATAGGTACAGTATGTATGGTGGTGTGCATGAAGTCCTGATCTCCCTTCTCCCCTTTCTCCTCTGGCTAGACTGCCATAGATCTTACAGCAGATATGGCCATGTTTCTTTCCCACGTAAATTTGAGCACTGCAGAGGGAAAGAGATTTAGCTTGATGCTGAAAAGAAATTAGACTTAGCTTAGCAATCTACTCTCCTGAAGCAATGCACTGTAAGGGTCTATAAATTTGAAAGTCCCAAATGCTAAAGACTTTGAGGCCACATACATGGCATTAATACAGTTCAGCTGGAACAGATACGAGATGATTATTCCAGGACAGTGAAAATACTAAACTATGTGATCTTGAGTTATATTCTGCAGGACACTTTAAAAAAAAAAAAAAAAAAAGAATAAGAAGAAATTCAGACAAAGTAAAAAAGATCAATGGATAACTCTGGAAGCTGGTGCTAGAAGGAAAGTTTAGACAAGTTTGTCATTTGGAAAAATATTCTCTTGGTGGATTGTTTTTTCTGTTGGTATGAACTTTCTTCAGTTATGGCCAACATAAGAGATAACAGGATTGTAAGACTAAAAAGCATTGAGAATCTTGGAGTAACTCATTTTAACATCCATCATTTGTTTTGATAAAGTAGAGTCTTAATAAAGCTACAAGACAAAAAAAAAATGGATAAAGTAAATGAGAATGCAAACAATGGATAAAGGAACGCTGGAGACTAAAGAAAACTAAGAAGAGAAAATTATTTTTCACATCTAAAAAAGCCCCAGCAAAACAGTTGCCAATTAATTAATTGTGATCCCTAGAAATGAAAGCAGTTGTCAAATAGTTAAAAGTTAAATTAAATCTTTTGCAACTAAATTATTGGATATGTCTACAAACAAGTGAAATGTTTAAATTCCAGCATAAGAAATGCAGACAACGTGAGGAAACTTACAATACTGATGTAGAGTGTCAAGCTGGGTAGCAAAAGGATCATGAGAATACAGAGAAGAAGAAAACACAAGAGGCCCATAAGCTCTCAAGAGCAGGCATTTTTTTTTTTTTTCATGTAGAAATAAAGAATAAGTCTGTGAGAGTAACGTTGCACCTTTAGAATGTGATAACTTTAAAGATGTAATCAGGAATACAACACATGAATTGTCACTTTGATCTTTTAAAAAGATGGGAAAAGTATCACATGTATTGGAAAGGAAAGGGGAAAACAGTGAATGGGTTCCACTATGGAATCGCAAGCTCATATTTGAATACAGAAAGACATCTGGAAATACTACCAGGAACTCTGTCACTAGGAGTGACTTTAACTTCCCACATACTTACTGGAGAACAAATGCTAAAAAGAAATTAAGGCTTATATGGTCTTGGACTCAGTAACCAACAATTTTATATGCCAGATAGAATCATACTTTGTTATTGCAGACTATGTTTATTTGACTTTGGTAAGTAGCAAGCATGTTGCATAAAAACTAGCTGTAGAAAATAACCTTGGAAAGAATTGTCATGAGATAATTCACTTTAAATTAAATAGAAGGAAAACCACAAACTACTCTTTAAAGCTTCTAATTCAAAATGAAGACTTCAATAAAATAATTTTATATTTAGTCAAGTTATGCAGAGTGAGAAACTTAGTTTCGCATTCACAGTCCACTGTAGAAAGAACGTGAATATTTAAAAAAAAACCCAACCCACAAAGGTGGAGAAACCATGTGGAACTAAACTAAAATACAGATGAGTGAATGTATAAATAAATAAATAATGAGTAGGAATAACCAAAAAAGAATGAAAAGCCTGAAGGACTTGAAAATGGAGCTGATTAGAAAATTATGGTTTAAAGTTTAGTACTTTTAGGATAAGGAATATTTTTTGAAAGTCAACATGGGCTAGATTTAAAAAAAACAAACAAACAAACATTCTTTTTTTACCTCTATAAATAAAAAAGAACTGGGATGAAGCGGAAACAGTGTATAGTGGAGAAGGGATAAGGATTAAGAAAGGTCTATGTGTGGCCTTATGTTGAAGTTCAGTTTTCAGTGAGGTTACAGGGAAGATATGGAATACAAATTGTCATTTGATATGGAGAAAAAACATTAAGTGTTTCATGTATGAAGACTGAGAGGGATTGTCACTATCCCAGAATCATGAGAGTGCTGGCACAGTATTGGATCTTCCCTAGTAGAGGTAGGAAATCCATTAAGTTTCAGGAATGACACACAACAGAAAATATATTAAATTTTACACATATTTAAGAAAGTAAAAAAGGATCATCCTACAACTGTGACTCTGTCAGACTGGTCTGAGCTATGTTTTACAACAGGAAAGAATGGAGGCACAGAGGTAGAGAGAAAATGTGATAAAACGCAACCTGGGTTTGACAGAGACAGATTGTGTCAGACTAACCTGATACCTTTCATTGAGAAGATAATTGCTTTTCTAGACAAGGGAAATAGGTCTAATCTAGATCTAATCTACTTTGAAGCCAGGAAAACATTTCATGCTTAATAGGAAATTATTAGTTAAACTAGAGAAGATGATGATTAGGATAAGAACTGAGAAGTGGATAAATAAGGTGAAGGATCAGTGACAACAGAGTGGCACAGAGGCACTACAGCGAAATGCATGATCAGTCCTGAGGTTGATACTAGTATTTTCAGCTCTGATCTTGTCTTAAAAATGAGCAAATGCTTATGAAATTTGCTAATGGTATGAGTCTGAGAAGCTTCATGAGTCCTAAAGAAGAAATAGTCTCAAGTACAAGAAGGTTAGAAATAACATGTATTTCCAGAGGAATTTCAGAAAGACATCCAGAGATCTAAACAATTATCTGCACTGAACTTACAAGGATTTTGGTGTTGGACCGACACAAATGCGTACATTTCACGTCTGTCACCCCCACTAACGTTGATAAAATTACACATATAGACAACTAACTACACAGTAGCAGAAGTGTGTGTTCAATGGCAGATAATAGCATAAAATAGCTCATTAAAGACATTAGCAATTGCACTTCAGTCCAATTCAGTTTAATTAGGTGTTTTCTGCTTTTTGTACTGCTGTTTTTACTGTGTGACATTTTCTGCCTTGCTTTGGGCTTTTTGTACTGTAAGAAATAGCTTCCCTTTCCCTTTTTTATATATATTTGAATTTGTAATTAAATAATTGCACCCTTTTTCAACCAGGAGGGCAGGCCAACAGCTGCCTCAAAAGCAGAAAACAGTAAGTGACCTGCAAGAAATGTAACATGATGCTAATAAAAAAATACAATGGCTACTCTTCCTCTTGGAATCTGATTTTATCACCATTCATCTGGCAGTATGCAAAGCCTCCTGCCAGGAGGGAAGAAGGAGGCTGCTCTTTGTTTGAAACAGGAGCTTAATTCTACTTGAAGAAACTTCACAGTTCCAGGAGCCAGCTAAGTAGTTTCAACTGACCAGATATTTATGCAGCCTCTTTATTTTTACCCCAAATATAATTTTAAAATAGTTTCTATTTCATTTTATGTACACGAGATCAGTTTAAATAATTGATCTGCTTGCATCTGACCACTTCATTTATTTTCTCATTGGTAGCAATAGTATTCTGTATACACTTCTGTTGACTGAGTAATGATTTTGCAGCAACAATACTGTTGTTATAAAATCATAATCCGTAATAAGTCATCTTGGGAAATAATGTTATGATTCACAACTAATTTAAATAAAATCAAGTTCACTATTGAACTGCATATCACATACACATAAAAATTTTATGTAAATAGGTATTACATATATTTTGATGTATCTTATAATTCAGAACCCCTACAAATGACAATATTGTCCTTTCAATCCCAAATTGTTTTAAAATTTCGTATCTCTAGCTTCCAAAGATTTTGGATATTTCTAATCCCTTAAGAATACTTATAGTTAACAGTGAACTGTTTAGCTATAAGCATATGAATGAAACTACTGGTGAGTTTAAAATCAAAGGTGAGTTTAAATGTATTACTACTGAACCACATGCTACTCTGACAAGTGACATTTAGAACTAGTCAACAGAGTTCACAAATTTGATTTGGTATCGCATAATGTGTATAAGCAACTGTAGCTCAGATAACTTACCTTATATACATTGGTTTAATATAGTGCAGCATCCATAGGCAATTACATTTGTCAGTCACAGTTCATGCAGCTTTTTCAAATGAAGGACTACTTGCTGAATGCTTTTGTGATGCTTAAACAGTATCTAGCTAGATGTAGATAAAAATGTAGATGTAGATGTAGATACAGATATGGATGACATAGATATAACCAAGGTTATCACAGACTCTTTGCTGTAGATAGAACAATGATAACATGCCAGGTAATTTATGGATTTAATTGTTTGTTCAGTATAGTGATCTAGTTCTCATTACAAATAAATTCCAAATATTTAAGAATATTTCCTAAAAAAAATAAATAAATAAAAGTCATTAAGCTGGCAAACAAGCCATTGTGTAAATCAGTTTTTGTCAATTCTATGACAATTTTTTTATATATACATCTCTCTTTTTAAATTAGATAATACTGTTCTGCAGCAAAATGGCCATTATCAATTAATACAATATAAAGCATATTTCTTTCACGTTGAAGATAGGACACATGCTTAGAGATTCCTTGGAGCTCTAATGTAACTAACTGAGCCTCATAAACAGGTCACTCATTTATATAAACTGTAGTAGTGAGTTCCAAAGCACCCTAGTAAAGCTAGATGCCCAGTTAATTTTAATGAGTATTAGGCTTCCAGCTCCCTTAGGCAGCTTTCAAAATGTCAGCCTATAATTACAAACGGCTTGGACCAAAGCCCATTGAATTTAATGGAAAGTCTCCCATTGATCTCAATGAGCTTTTGGAGCATTGACTTTACTCTTTGCACAAATATTTCTAAAGGGTTAGGATAGTAACTACCACATACTTTAGAAACACTACATTGCAAAGAATATCTTCACTTTTCAGTATATTGGGCTATTTACAAAGTACAGAAAAAAAAAAAACCAAACTATGGGAAGCCATATAATTGCACAAATATTATAAAATTTGGTGGGAAAGATAACACTAAAAAATAAATTAAAGCAAAGCGATTCCACTACAGAGCTGGTCAGGACTATTTTACAGAATTGTTTCATCTGAAAAAAGCAAATGAACCAAACCAGAAACTTTTGCAAGGAATGGCTGACTTTGAGGAATTTAACTGTTGGTAAGGAATGTTTTTTAAGGTTTTGAAATTGTCAGGATAGTCCATGTCAACATTTTCTAAGTAATAGATATTGGTTTTGGTTTCTTCTACTTGGAACTTTAATCTAATTATAGAAACACCAGTAATTCAAAAGGTTTTTTTGAAATTATTGAAAGAAAACATTTTTTCTGACCTGAAAGAAAGACTTTTCTGTGTTTTTAGTTGACCAGACTGTGTAAAGTTTCAACTTTGCACAGCAGAGGAAAAGTTTCCCTGCATAACACTCTTCAAAAGTTTAGTTGTATCTATCTATTACTAAGCTATATTTTAAAAGCTATATTTTAACATGGTCTACCTTTTCATCCCTAGATATTCAGGTATCATTTTGCTACAGACACACTAAAAGCCTTAGGCATGAATTGTTGGCAAAGTCACAGACAATACAAACAAAGGTGATTATACTGTGGAGCTCCTCATGAGACAGCAATCCAAGCAGGTGGCTCAGCCCCAGGAACACAAAATGAGAGCATGACACCTGGTTTATCACTGTGCTATAATAAAATGCTGGTAGCCAAATGCAGAGTCCCAAACAGGGAGTTCAAATGCAGGAGCAGAGAGGGTTTCACATACTTTTGAAAAAGAGAAAGGAGCAAAAAGCAGGAGATGGAGTGAAAATACCATAAGCAATAGTTAAATACAATTAATATAGAAGTACACTGTAGAAGATGAGTCATAAATCTCATACAGTCACTGTGAAAAAACACTCAGCTGAAAATTAGCTGATATTAGGAAACAGTACGGTGCAGTGGAAGGGAGCTGAGGAGAGGCAGTCTTCTGGCTCTCTTCCCTTGAAAATGGTCATTCTGAGAGTAGAAGATCAATCAAAAAGAATGTAACGCAGACAAATGTTAACATCTCTTCTAAAGCTCAGCCTTCTAATTAGCTCTGCCTTATAATTAGCTTATGCAGACATGCACACACACATGCACACAGATGAAACTGCATCAAAACAAAATTATTATGATGAGGCAAGTTTAACTGTTAAACCTGGGAGATTTCAGCAGTGACTGTCTTTTAACATAGCCATAAGAGACCCTGAAGCTATACTTCTACCCTACACAAAATGAAATGCAGATCTGTTAAGAAACTGAAACTCTGGGCTCAAATCACTTTGGGAAGAGAGGATAGAAGTTAGATATATAAAAATTTAAAAAAAAATGAAAATAAAAAATGCAGAGGTGCATTAAACAAGATGTAAAGTTGCTCTTAAGGTGTCACTGAATCCCAGCGTGATCTTGACTGCTCAGAATGAGTGACACTAAGTGAAGCCTAAATATCAGTGTACTTATAACCCAAAGGACAAGCAGACACTGTAGTTTTGCCATAGCCGTTTTTTCATAAATGATGAAACTGTTTGAAAAAGATCAGATGAGGTATTTCCTTCAACCTGTGTCTAACATGGTATCCCTTTTTTGTTTGTTTTATAAATAAAGCATCTTAAGTGGAATACCCAATAAATGTCCTAAATTCTGTGAAATCTGAGATCAAAAGCTAGTGAAAATATACTCCAAGATTTTGATAGTCTTCTTCAGGTTTTGGCTTGTTCCCATTCTTGAGAAACAGAACCAAAAGTAAGGAAATTTTATTTTTTAGCTTTTTTATTGTTCAAACTAATTTTAATTTGATTCACGGGACAAATAAATGTTCCTTTAAGAAACTGAAGAAATCATCTTTTTGAAAAAGCTGTTGCAAACTGAAGAGGTGTTTTTAAGGAGGGATGGATGCATAAGAAACTCCCTCTCTCAAAGCAAACCAAACCAAACCAAAATGAAAAAAACACATACTTCCTTCATACAAGGAAGGCATAAAGCAAACTAAAAAAGAAGGGCTGCAATCCACATCATTGATAATTTTTAACAGTTCAGAGCAGTGATCATGGTTTCTGCTAGGCAGTCAGAAAATGATAAGGATGGGTTTTGTTTGGGACTTTTTGAACTTACCTCAGTACAAACAATGCATATTAACAAGGAATTCAAAGCTAATGTTGAGCTAAAGGATGATTTGACGGAGGATAGCAGTTGGAAGATTTCACGGTCACTCAGTAATACACAATCTCATCGCAATCTTGGCACTCCCATAAGGAACAGCATTAGCTTTTTAATCTGGATCAGGCTTGTGCTTTTGAAGTGAAGCTCCTTAATCCCCCCCACATACGGCACTTCGCTGGGTGTTGTGGAGCAGTCTAGGAGTGCAGGAACGGATAAAGCTGAACCAAAAGCTTCACCCCAGGAACGTGCACAAGTTCAAACAGCAAGTGGGTGTTCAGTCCTTGTGACCGGGAGAGAGCCAGCTCAAACCCCATCAAAACACAGGCAACTGGATGACTGGTTCTCAGCACCAGATATTTCGGTCTCCAGACTAACTCCTATTATGTCACTCCACTGGCTAATGTAGGCATGGTCCTAGAAATCCATCAGTAAAACTGTTAACCTGATTGGCAAAGAATATATATGTGTTATTGCATTGTTCTGTGTAAACTTCAGTGAAATACCTTTCTCTCTTGGACAGACATGCTGGAGTTGGTTTTCATTTTAAGGTTTTCACAATGTGTTCATAATGGCTTCGCAGCAAGAACAATAAAATAGCAAGAAATAATACCCTAATCTTACATTGTTGCATTTTACTGTTCACTTGATACAAATCGATAGCAGATTAACTGAACATTTAGGCAAGTCAAATACAAATTCATTGAATTTTCAGTATTTCTCTTATTTGATCATCTAAGTATTGGTCCTGGTTTTTGTCTTTACCAGCTGTAAAACAAGAAAGTTGCTTTGTCCACACTTTGTGTGTGTGTGTGTGTGTATGTGTATGAGTGAGAAAGAGCGAGATGAGTTTTCCAAGTGATTATCTTCAGTTCTTTAGGCAAAGACAAGGGAAACGCCAAACTTGGTCTCGGATTTGTTTTGTAGTATTTTCACTTCTACTATTCAGTCAAGATTATTCTCCCCAAATACAGCAGAATTCTACCAAATAAAAAGCAGTTAGGAAAACAAATATGAAATCACCGTGATGGATTCGAAAAGTTTCCACCTATTCACAATAAATCACAAGTAGACAAATGATGACAGTTTATTAGAGACTACTTTTTTCCAGACAGAAAGTTGTGTGTTCTCATAATTACATCTTTGGAATAGACTGTCAATTTTGACATATTTTTGTTAAGAAAATCAAAACAGTATAAAATCAGATGTTCCAAACATCATAAAATGGTATTGTTCTATTTCTACTGAAAAGCTGTTTCAAAATTTATTGCAGCTATTAATAATACAAGTAAAATATGCAAATCAGTGATAAAATTTTCATTTACATAAAAATGTAACATCTGGTTACTTAAAAGTTTTTTTTCCCCAAATAATTCATTCGTAGAAATTGTTTTATTTTTATGCCAGGTCAGAATGAAACTATATATAATGGTATTTTCTACAATGCAGAAATGCCAGTTTCCTTCAGGCACATATTTTAATTGCTATCCATTTAAGAATGCATTGTTTTGAAACACTTACATGAGAAATTTCTTCTGTGCCACATTATTATTTAAGGTTTATGTATCAGCATATTAGTTCTAGATGCAAACTGGCAGCTGACCATCATGACTTATAATAAATTCATTTGTTCTAAATTTTTCCTGTTTGTTTTGGTCATGGGCCAGAGAGTTAGCTAGTGTATAGTATCTTTTTGCACCGATTTTCATGGCACTGTATTCCTTTCTACCCACTGAGGACCTACTCTGCCCAGTTTAATGATTAATATTTCATGTTTTCATGAAATGGAAGTCATTACACCTTCTTATCTTATCTTATCCTTCTAGAAAAAGACACAGGCTGTGGACTAACAGTTTTCACTTCTGCAGTCACTGAAAAAATCACAATGCAATCAACAGATTCAACATCACATCTTTGCTGGCTCTTGATATAGCTATGTAAAATTCAGTGGTATCACAATGTCCCACATATTATTTTTAATCTACCAATCTTATGAAATGTTAGTTGTATTGATATTGTCACTGAAATCAACTTATTCAGTTTATCCAGCTTTTTCTTTCACCTCTGTCTTGGGTTCAGCTGGGATAGAGTTAAATTTCACAGGAACCTGGGAGGGGGCACAGCCAGGACAGCTGACCTGAACTAGCCAAGGAGCTATTCCATACCATGTGACATCAAGCTCAGTATATAAATGGGGAGTGGGCTGGGGGGGCCTCGGGGCTTTCGGTGGGGGAAGTAGTGGAGTGTCGGGTTCCAGGTGGGGAGCAGTTGCACTGTGCATCACTCATTTTGTATATTCTTTTGTTAGTACTGTTGTTGTTGTTGTTGTAACTTCTCTTCTTGTGTTGTCCCAGTAAATTGTCCTTATCTCAACCCACGAGGTTCCGTGTTTTTTTTTTTCTTTTCTCCTTTCTGATTCTCCTCCCCATCCCATCGGAGGGGGGCGGGAGGAGTGAGCAAGCAGCTGGTGGTCCTTTGTTACCGGCTGGGCTGAAATCACAACACCTTCTCTTTTATAGAGAGCCATGTATTCGTTTGGTCCTGATCTTGCTCCTTATTTTCCATGTCCTTCTCAAATGTGATTTTGTTTCGGCTGTTCTTTGCTGACTTTTACTGATTTTTTTTTATGCCTAACCTAGCCTTTATTTGTGTAAACACATCCAGAATGGCTTCAAAATTGCATCATGAATAATTTTAAGTAGCCTTTTCTCTTCTCAGTTCCCTATTATAAGTTTAAGCACTGGTTCCACTTTGTATCATGTAGCTGTCCCTCACTGTGAAGGCTCCATTTACTCCTAAAGTTTCTCTCTAATACAAAAAGTTTAAATCCCTACTCCCTTACAAGGATTTGCTTTCCTTTTGATATTAGGAACATGAAGAAAACACCATGGCAGTTCAACTTTCTCACCTCCTATCAAAAGGTTTATTATGTTGCTTCCCTGACCTGGTCTTTCTTCTGTTATTAGTAACTGTGGGTATATAATCACTACTATCTTCTCAAGTACTCTGCAGGGATTATCGAGGTGCTGTAAGAGCTCTATCTTTTGCTCCTAACAGACACATCACTATGTGTACAAGCCTCTATGCAGTCCTCACTGATACCTTAAACTCAGTTATTCATATACCTGGTAGTCACCCCTCTGGGCTGCCCTTTTCTATCATCACAGTCCTTAAGATCTTGACATCTCTATCAGATATTATTGCTTGTGATAGTTGTTGTATATTATATATCAAGAATCCAGCACTCTATATGTATTGCAGGATGTGTACAGGGGGGTCGTAAAAGGTAGCTGTAAATTTGTTGAGCACTATTATATTTAAGAAGTGCAGTTGGAGCTCTTGATATGCATTTCAATACTTTGCTAGAGTTGACTTTGTTTTTACTTTTTAATTTTTTTGTTTGTTTGTTTTTAGTCTACCTCCAGTATGAACTAATTTCCTTACTCAAATGTCAGTGGTGGTAATTTTTTAGAATTCCGATTATTTTGGTCTTCTTCTCCAATCACGCTGATTGTTTCTGGAAAATCTATTCCCAGTGTAATATAAAATACTAAAACCATGCCTGAAGATTTTACATAAGAGGTGAATCTGCTTTTTCATTGTATTTGCAGGTAACGTGGTTTAACTGATTAATTATTACAATACCTGCCCCCTCATTTTCTAGATAATGTGCTGCCTCTAAATTTTAGGGGGTGATTTTATCTTTTTAGACTTTAAGGGATGTTTTCTTCCTTCTGAAGCAAATTCTACATGCAGAGATTAATGTCCTTGGGTGAATTATGAGACATTACTATTCCTTATTCCTAAAATTCATAATCTGTTCCCAAGATACCTAGACCATATGTATTACCTTGTCTTACTAATGTCAAACCAACTAGAGTTTACTATTTTTTCTGTCTTATGAGCCTCCTCAATTTACTAGGCATTTGTCTTAGTAATTCAGTGTCTTTATTTAGCTGTCTATTATGTAAGGCTTTATTCTTCTTTAGCGATTCAGAAATGAGGATATAGTCATGTGCAACTTAGAGGGGGAAAAGACCACAATGTATCTAGCTGTTTACTCTTAGTGTTTAGGGTCACAGAGGAAAAATATTCTTAATATAAGTCAAATTAAATATCGGTAACAAGGGAAAGAAAAGTCTTTCTTCCTCGCTGCCATTTCACTGATGGAAACTTTATCTCTACTCATTAAGTTACAACAGGGAATTTAGACAGCCCAGTGGAATATAAAACAAAACTAGTGCTGTAGTATGACAACTGAATATATCATCAAAACACCACCGTTTCATGACTGAACAAATTACTGAACTACTCTTTAAATGCAACATTTTATTTAGAACTGGTTTTTACCTGAGTTTTCTACATTAAATACACCTTACATCATTTGTTTGATGATAACTATATCCTTACAGAGTTGTCATTATTTTTGAGAATACTGCCTTCTATAAATGTTTTCAGTACGAAATAGCACTAATTTTCCACAAACTTGTGAAGAAAACCCTTGCTTCAGTAACTAAGTTCCCAGTCCAAAATAACTGAAGAGCAATGACAATCAAGCGCCAAGGCATGACATCTGTTAACAACCTGGATTCTGCACCACTGAGCTTCAAAGAGAGATAAAGGAGAGAAGTCATTCTAATAACAATGTATGGTGACTATGATGGCAACAGATATAAACCACATTTCAGTGCTCTGTGCAAACTTAGTTTAATAGTCCTACTAAATCAGCTGTTTGATACGGTGAGAATAATGAAATTTCACCATGTAGTTTACAATTCTTCATATATCATATGATCTAAATGCTAGTGAGGATTTACAGTTCCCATTTCGCAAAAGAAAATCTGGGAAAACTGACCATTTTGTCCAGCCCACATTCAGAATGAAAAGGTGATAACATGGGAATGGGAGAAGACACCATGGATCTCATTGCGCTCCCACCTTCCAGTCATATTTCTTAAGGGAGTAACCTACATTGATGTCATAATTCATAGATTTAGTTTAAATAAATCCAAATGACCTGGGATACATACAAATCTGGAGCAGTGAGGAGAAAGAGGAAGTTAGGCATGACATTGATTTTTCATCAGAGGAATCTGCTATATTGCTTGTTAAAATGGAGTTCTGCCTCAAAGCTTGCATAAATGCATTTGCTGAGCATATACCATTTAATAAAGTCAACTAAACTGGCCATGGCAATTTAAGAAATTCTACTTCTAGTAACACAGTCAGTCCTTCGCACAGAGTTTACTGCCCTGAGAATAGAGCAAAGAAACTGAATGTGTTCCTGTGCTCAGCTGCTTTGGAGATACTTCTCACGTGTCATCTCAAAGGGGCAAGGAAGGCAGGTTTGTAATTAAGATACAAGCTTTTGCACTGAAGGTGTTTTGAGATTGTATGGAGATGTGTGAGACACATGTTCCAGTCTGGTAATTCTTTTGAGCCTGACTGGTGTTTGGCAGTGGCAAAACTTGACATGGCAACTGCCTGACCTTTGGGTCAGCTTAAGATTCACAGAGTCTGTCTGTCAAAACCTTTAGGTTCAGCAATGCAACATTTAAGTGTCCTACACTTGACTGGAGCCAAAACATCAGGTCTTTATACAAGGTACTGAGGAATGAAGGGAGCTATATTCAGTTCAGCAGAGAGGAAGAGAAGAGACAGTTTTCACTCCATAGGCTGCTGGAGAGCCCAGTATGTGTGAAAGCCAGATTCCTCACTCTGCTTCAGGCAGATGTGGAGGATTATACCTTGAAACCCCCAAGACAATTAGCTAAGTAGCATGGTATCATCTGAGACCACTTGTGCGCATGACCCAAAAGAGAAACATAGATGCATTGGAAATTTTAAGGATGCTACCCTAACTGCCAGTGTTGTGCATCACGTTCTGAAAATTTACATTGTGAGAGCAGAAGCCTTTACAAGACTTGTCTTTAGCCTTTATCATTCAGTGGCATCACTGATCAAAACAATAAAGCACCACTTTTAGTTGATGGGCTATATTAATATTAGTGCTAAACTTATTATTATTCTCAGCTCAATCTCAATTGCACTTCCCTTGTCATTTCAAAGTCTGCAGTGTGTCAGGACCAAGATTTTCATCGACAATTTTATTTTACCAGTATTCACATGCCTAGGATGAAGTATGCTGTAGAAGCTCACCTGGAAAATTGCTCTAGATCAAATTATTTTAGAGTCTGATGTCCCCCTCTGTAACAAACTAAGATAATCCCTTGAAAAAAGCACTCTCCTGTAACTTAAGTGAAGAGAGGGACAGAATAATACTATAAAAATATGTCAGGAAGAGCGACGTGCAGTAAAACCTAAAATGCATTGGAAATCTGACTATATTCAACTTCTGTACCGGGAGGTATTAGGGGTAGGATTTCCAGAACAGTGTAAGCAAGTTAGCCTTTCAAATTAATTGAGAGCTGTAGCTCATTGTGGTTCTTTTGAAAGTCTCAACCATATAAATTAGGCATTATTAAAACCTGAGATACATTAATATACTGTATTTATTGCATTTTCTTCATACTGTCAAAAAGACTTTGTGGATAAAAATTATAAAAAGCTTTAAAAACTGGATAAAATTGAGTGCACTTTCTCAGTTTAAGAAATCAACTACTCAAAACGTCAAACCAAAGTACAAAACAGTTTGAAAGTGATCAGAAACAGTGACAGTTCTTGATCATCTGTCAAAGATTCAGTTGGGTTGTGCAAGGATCATGCACATGCTTTGGATGCAGAAATAATGGAGTGAGCTATGGATAACACAAGTGTAGAGCTAGTCAGACTTTCATAAGCCACGTGCTGCTCTACATAGACATATTTAAACTGTTTTTAATGTCAGCTGAATCTAGAAGTTGTCACTTTTCCAAAGTCTTCGCCCCTGATAACTCCAGGTTCCTGGAATTTCTCTCCAGTTCCTCTACACCTGGACTTTGGGTGCACTGTATTTGCATAAGTTCTAGAGTAGAATTAGGTCCTACATGGAAGATTCTTGTGAGTCCTTCTGATTCCAAGCTCCTTCTGTGAAAAGTCACCTGGAAATTTCTGACAGCACCCTTCTTGCATCTTGTAGTAACCTTATTATCTGACGTACCCATTATCTGATTCATCCCAATTTCCCATTATCTTCAATAAGTAGCAACCTGTATGCATGCGCGTTTTTTCTAGAAAAGTACTTAAATTTGAATTTCAATTAAAATACTTTTATATAAAAATTTAAAATTCAGAATATTTAGTTTAACATCCTTTTGCAGGATCACACTTCTTTTCCAACATCTGGAAGGTAATGCTAGGTATTTGATGGGGGCCATCATGTCTTTTTAGACCCCTTAACTGGGTTTAGAGCCTTAGCTGGGGAGCAAAAATAATGAAATAGCATACTATTTTCTGAACAGGGACGGGATAGAATGCAAACAGTCTAACATGCATTTTGTGGTTAAAGGGGCCAAGTGATAAGAAATTCTTGTGAGAGTGAATTAAGAGTTAACAATGAAGTTTCTTCTCATACTGTCACTGAAAATAAATCTGGTATCATCTGTAAATCAAATTCCTGTAGACAAACAGGATTTCAGAGAAAGTAGGATAAGCCCCTGGAATTTGAACAATCCAAATATGTATAACAGAAAGTTAATAAATAATGTAAGCTTCAATATCTCCACTGTTGATTGCAGCTATATGTCAGGCCCAGTGTTAAAGAGAGGAAAAAACTCTCAGAATACCCCATGACCTGGAGCTTCCAGCTGATGATTGTTCCTGACAGGCTGGAAGTCCAGGGTCAGCCTATATGCATTACAGTATGGTAAATCCTGAGTATGTTGATTTAAAAGAGCTATCTGATTTGGCACTCTCTTAGAGATAATTTAAGATAAAAGGCCAGCTCTGCTCTCAATTATATAACTGTAAATCAGATGAGTCTCACAGCCCTGAGGTAGTCTTACAACATGAGCCAACTAATGTCAAAATCCTTGGATTTATTTTTTGATTTATCTGAGGAGCTTTTTTAAGGACTAGAATAAATCAGTTTTTACAATAATGTAGCAGATATTCTGTGAAATGTAGTTAATTTCCATTTCCCTCATTAAGAAATTAGTGGTTAGAAGAATGCCTGTTGACATAACAAGGTTCCAGTTCAGTACAAAAACATGACATCAGTTTTATTTTCAGTTTGACTTTGATGGGAATGATCCCATGAACAAAGTATGTGTGTAAGAGTCTTCCTGGCCTTCAGTTTAGGCCAAAACTCATTAAAAGCACCTGGAGCTTTTTCGCTGAAGTAAAACAGATTTTGAACCAAGAACCACTTATGGCAACAAGCATTGTATCCACCAAGCGAAAGGTACAGTTAGCATGTACTAAAATCACTTAAAAGTCAAATCTTCAAGACGCTTGGCCACCTGCATTTTGAACTGGATATTAGGAAAAAGTTCTTCACTGAGAGGGTGGTCAAGCACTGGAACAAGTTTTCCAGAGAACTGGACATGGCCCCAAGGCTGTCAGTGGTCAAGAAGTGTTTGGATAATGCTCTTAGACATATGGTTTAACTTTTAGGTTGCCCTGTGTGGAATCAGGAGTTAGACTCAGTGTTCATCATGGGTCCCTTCCAACTCAGAACGTTATATGATTTTATGAATTGATTTCCAAAATAGTTAAAGTAATAGTAAGTTTTGCAAAGCTTAAGTCAGCTTCTTTGTAGATCATATATGGTTTGGGGTTTTTTTTATTATTATTTTTTTAAAGATTAAACTCTTATTTCTGGTATTATTTGTTGGTTGACAAATCAGATATCTAAAATCTTTGCCAGGTTAATGCTCAGCTCTTTTGAAGGTTGATATTCCATAGCAATGTATCTGGTGTTTCAGAGTACAGGAAGACAGGTAGAAAATTAGAGTAGTCTTATAGCACAGAGTCAGCATACTCTCATAGAAACTAATATTTCAGTTGCTAAGATTAATGCAGCCATTCTTTTATACTTTGTTTTGGATACTGATAAAGTGCCTTAGGCCTGGAACATCTGACAATGAAGGGAAAGAAGATACAGAATAACTGCTTAACCAGATGGAATACGATTTCATCATTTCTTCCTCACAGGAAAAGTCAGAGGCAACATAAAACCCTGTCACTGGACAAACTGAACACTGTATTTTAGTGTTCACAGCATAGTACTTACCGCTATAAACAACAGCACAGTGGCCACTTTTTTTATTTTGTTTATTTCCATTTCAGTATCAGAGAGAAACCAGACCAGTTTTTGAGATAAATTTACTGAACAGAGGAAAAAATTCAGACATACCAATCTTTGAAGTTCTCTGTCCTGGAACGTAGTTGCAGTGTTTATTTTGTGAATGAATTATTTTGTTATCTAAGGTCCAATAGCCTGTTATCTACTGGATCAAATATCATTGGTGTTTATTGTAGACTCCTTCCTCCCTGAAGAAGGACATGACTGTTCTCACAAATGTGCTATTGTGTGGCACCTGCTGAACTGCTGCAGAGACTAGAGGTACTGCCCTGTTTCCATCTGCTTTCCCACAGACACTGATTTTTGCAAAATGGATTGCGGACTCCAGAATACATAGCGTACAGGGAATTTTCAGATGTCTGTAAATGCAATCTATTCATTTTGTCAGAACCAGTAAACCAATTAAAATAGCCTTGAAATAAAAATCATACAAGAACAGATGGACACCATTGATATTGTTTTCCTACTTAGGAAGAAGTGTGGGAAAGCACTTAGCAAGCAATGAAAACTACTATGTTAAAAAGCATTTGAATAATGGTTATGAAATAGGTTTTCATATTTGCATGAGCTGAAATTCACACACTTGACAATTTACATTCAAAATACAAGCCATTTCCAGGATGTATGTGGCTCATGGAGAATAAACACAAACGCACAGTAATCTGCAACTGGTGTGATTTACAGTGGCAGTTTCTTGTAGAAAATATCATCTGTCCACTGGGACTTTGCCATTTTATTGCTCAGACTACTTTCATATCATATAACTTCTGCAAAAAGAAATAAGATTTTCTCCTGGGGACAAATATGCTAAGATGTTCACTTATTTAATTTTATTGTCAGTGTATACGTACATTTTGACAATAGGAAAATGTACGTCCTTTTTTTTTTTTTTAAGATGGTGTTAAACTAGGTAGCATGTGTCATCTGTTGACAACTTCTGCTTTTTCCTTCAGACTGATTATTTATACTTAAGCCATTTCTTACCTGAATGAACATTTTTCCTAGAAATCTTTGTGTCCTGTTTTTTGCATGCTAGCAATAGCATCCTAGAATTTTTCATGCTGCATATAAATAACAACAAAAATAATGGAAACTGCATTTATTATTTGAAAGAGTGGTGAATTTCAATATCCAGGCTGCATTTAATGGAGAATTATTGAACTTACAAGATTTGTGGAGTTCTTTTAATGTATGATTGAGTAAAAATGGCTTGATACTACAGGCACTTGTGATTCCCATTTCATAACCATAGAATACTGAAAGCTAGAAAATATTGATGTAATCCATCTGCTTGAATATACTGAAATAATTACAATGCATAGAGTTCTTATTTACTTTCCTTTTGGTTGTTACATATTTAACAGAACAATGTACCTAATAGTAGTTCTAAGTCATTTTTATCCTTGGACAGTTGCAACACTGGATTGTATTGCAAATATTTTTAATATCTATGAATCCTAAAACCCTGCCTTCCTTTCACTTCCATTCACTTCTATTCCATCCGTGGCTTTATAGTGTAATGTTGCAATGATAAGTCTGCAGATTAACCCTCATGTCTGTGAAGGACATTATTGACCTCAATGGTTCTACTTGCATAGGAACCTACCTACTGGGACATCATTACAGAACTAGTACCATAAACTGCCTGAATAGATGTCACTAACTAATTATGAACTAGTCATTAATGAGCTAATGACATTAATAGATGTGATTAACTAGTTCCATTAGCAGCCTGAATGATTCCATGAGTCACATTTTACTATGAATTTCTGGTGCAATAATGATAATCTATGGGCCCTATAAATTATAACTATTTTATAGGTATCCATTAAATAATTATAGCATTAATCAAAGCAGTGGTCATTATCAGAGTCATAAAAATGACCCAAGATCATCACTGGTAAGGAACTCTACTCCTCGCCCAGAAACATTGTACCTATACCTAACAAAATTCACTAGTGAATAGAAAGATATAAAACCAGTAGCGTTGTCAGAAATATTAATGAGGAGAATGCATGTCAATAACATAGAACTGCAGTGTTTCAGAGCCTGGACAAACATTAGCTAATAAAGGCATGGGGTGAAATTAATTTGCAAATCTGGACCAAAGTTTGTCCTCAGTTACAATAAACTCCAGAATAAAACTGGAAAACATTCTCACTATTTCTTTAAAGATTTAGTAAAATTAAACAGTACCTGATGACAAGAGTTACTAAAGGATTAGGGATGCTTGTGATTTCTGTTCTTTGCTTGTTACATTGGTGAACTGGCACCTTTTTAAAGCTTTATATATGGTGCATTGCTGAATGTAAGAAAGGCAAAAGACACTTGGTAATGAAATAGGAAGTGTTTAAAAGAGCAAATCCCTTGTAGGCAGAAACTGCAGTGCAGTTTGAATAACAAAAAGTGTAACCAGAAATCAAAACATTCCTTAATTGTTTATTTATGGTACAAATGTTAATTGCCTTATGCCTTACATGGACTGTACAATAGGACAGGTTAATTGGGCTGAGAAATGGCTAGCTCTGAAGGTGCAAGCTCAGAATAATTAAAACTCCTGCATCATGATAACAGAACTCTCCTGTCGTTTGGACTCCGAGGATATTGGTTTGCATTTTCTTTTCTTTCCAGGTTAAATAGTATGTGATTTTTACCATAAAAGAAGAAATCCAAGGACAGAGCTTTGGCTGACTACCGATACCATGTGAGACAGATTTTCATGTGGATTTGAATGCATTGTGGGAAATGAAAGGACTACATCAGTCTGAATGACTTACAGTGATCCTTTCAAAGCCTTATTTGCATCTGCCAGTACTAAACCAGACAGCAGGAGCCTTAGTACTGCCAGGAAATAAAGTGGCCTCTAATTGCTTGTATGTTGATTGCAAGCTTTTCAGAAACAAATCCATCACATAAAATATCTCCAAGGTTGCGGAGCAGTGCAATGGTCACATGCCTACTTTTAAGAAGTGCAGCCAAAGAAAAAGATGAGGGCTTACAGGGGTGGCTAGGAAGGAAAAAAATAAGTTTAAAAGTGGAATCTAATTCTCACTGATCCTTATTCACACCAAGCTGGCTTTACAGTGCACCAGCAGCATAAAAAAGGATGAAGTAGGTGTAAATTACAGTTATAACTAGAGTATGGCAATACAGTAGTGTCAAAGCAGCATAAAAGACCTTTATTGCAGGCAAGGATTTGATGGCTGTTGTTCTTGTATTTATACCTGAGCAACCCTGAAACTATCTGCAGCAAAACAGAGCTCAGGGAGGCTAACACCGGCCACTTACCAAGCAGCACTTTGCTAGTGCTATTTGTAATAACTCACCTCCTGCTTGCTCTAGCAAGTTTGTTCAAAGCCAATAGAAGCTGCATTGCATAAGCTCTAATCAATTTTTTTCCCTAAAGTAGGATTGTCCTCACTGTGCATAACGACCAGGTAAGTGACAAAAAGCATTCAAGTTGGGGAGGTATGAAGAAGAAACTTTTCCACAAGCCAGATCATTCTATTCAGGTTGGACATCAATCAAAAGATATCTTCATTCTGGAAAGGAATGAGAGAGAAGCCAGATTTGTATGTGGCTGAGAAAACTATGTTTTCTCTTGTCACATTAAGACTAAGACGAACACATTGTGTTCATATGGTTTTGTTCCTTCCTGCTACTGGAGGACACAGTTACATAGCATTTTCTGCTTCATTTTGTTAGTTAACTCACTGTTTTCCAGATTTCTTCTCAAAAAGTGAAACATCACCAGGAACCACTGTGTCCAGTTGCTTTTGTACATAGTAATATCCCATATACAAAACTATGAACTATGCATTTGCTGATTTGATGTCTTGACTGTATTCAGAATAATCACTTTCTCAGTTTTATTTTCACATGTGTTACTGGGCTTAGAAATTAAGATAATATTCATATATTTTCATTGGCAACAGTTGATCAAACCAGGTTTCTTGTAGGTGTACAGAGTTCTTTCTGGACAATGTTATTCTCAGTGTAAATCATCTGGTGATCCATCAAAGCTTACCATTATTTTAGGCAAATAGTTTCGGTAATAGAATCAGGAGAGAGTAACCCGCAGGCCTCCCCTCAGCTCCTAACTCATTAATAAGGGGGGACAAGTTAGACATCTTCTCCATCACTTTCTATAGGCCAGCATTTCTCTTCTGCACTCATGTACAGTCTCGCTGGATCACCTTCTTCGACTGTGTTTATGGTGTGTTCATTCACTAAGATGGTTTTGGACTTCCCATCCCTTCATCAGCCACATTAGAAATGAACTCTTTGTCATGAATTTTCTTAGTTCTGCAGAGAGGATCTCTCTTCCCATGAAAATCAAAACATGGGAGAGAGAATGCTGTTTGACTGCATGGTTCCAACATAGTACTGCAATCAGGCAAGTGTTTTACTTTGGGAAACACAAACGATCTCTAGAGTTGGATCCTAAAAATAGACACAGGTAATACTGGCAGACATAACTATGCAATATCAACAGCGAAGTTCAGGGACCTGTAGGTGGCTCCTCTTCTACTCAAGTTTCAAAATCATTTAGAAGTGAAAGTTTTTTTCCTGCACATACTTGTGGTCACGGGGAGGCTTCAGTAGAAAGGCAGGTATTTTATGTACATTTTCAGTGTAGCATCCAATTCCTTTCTGCTTATACTAGTCAATTAGACAAAGACTCCATTTACTATTCAGCATTGGAGCAGCTACACATTTTTGTCTCTGTGGTTAGGTGTGAGCTACTCATTTTCCACAGAAGCCCCAGACACTCTGTTAAAGAAGCACTATAGATGTTGACTTCAAATCATAGTGCATACAAAGGTATTCCAGAAAGACAGTTTTCTGTGCACATAGGTCTAACTCCAGGGGAAAATAGCCGCTTCCATATGAAAAGTTTAGCCAAAAGACTCATCTACTCTTGTGAAGAAGATACCATCCGGATAAAAAAATTACCCTGACAGGTTTTTTTACATTATTACTGGTTCTATGTTTTTAATCATTCTGCAGTCAGGTAGAAAACCTCTTTGATTCTTGGTTACATTTTTTTTCATGCACCTGGATGTCTGTGAGGTACAGATACTCTGCCACTTCTAACCCATATTTCCTAGCATAGAGACAGTAACCTAGAGCAGGGAATGTCTCTCTTACCCATTCATAGGTATAAGAAATGAGGACAAAGGGGTATTTTCAAGGGAAAATCCTCAAGAACAGAATTTAAATGAAGGACAAAGTATTTTGTCACTTTTCAAATAATGGTGAGGACTTCTCCTGTTTATTTCATACCAGTACCTATTTCTGAAATAAAATGTGAGGTGGGTTAGAAATAGTGGATTATATAAACACAAAGTTAGTTACTACACGTCTTCAAAATGCTGAAATTAGAAATGCTAAATCAGAAATGTAACAGATTGTTTCAAATAAATATAAATCCTGGCTTTTAAAGTAGTAACTAGACACCACTCTTTTCACATACTGTCACAGAAACAGGCTAATACTGCAGAGGTTAGAGAACTGAATGGCAAGAATTTGATGACAAGAAGGTACTACTCCTTAAGAAGATATGCTCCTTTACTAGGGAAATCCACACTGTGCTTTGGCTTTCTGAAGTAGTTGCTTAAAGGTACCTGTGTGAGATTTCACTGGATTTACTACTTATCTTGTTTTAATGCAGTCAGCTATGGAAATGAATTATACATTTGCACCAAGAAACTTATTATGTAATATTTTGTTCCAGCAAATCTAAGTGAATAATCTGCATGGAAAGACCCTGATTTCTGCTGTCACATCACTGTTCCATGGTCTTTCACATTGTGCAGAAGACAGAAAAAGAGCAGAAATAAATTCTGTGATTTCTCAGCACTGGTTACATTAATTAACACTTCACTGCGTGAACTACAGTGTACCCCTACACATGCTCCCGTGTCTCATTATTTCCATTATCTAGCATTCATTTAGGCTTCACAACATAGCATACAAAGATTACAATGTTAATTTTTAAATGAAACCCAAAGGCAAGTTTAATTCTAAACAGCATTAATTTTCATGGTGAAAGACTTCAGTGGCTTGTCTTATGCAAGGATGTTGATATTAAATTTGCTGTTTAATAAAGACTGATGAACAAACGGAGGGGAGTTTGTCAATGAGAGTTTGTCAGTTTTGTTTCCTTTCCTCACAAGTTAATGACATTTGCTTCATAGACCGTCCCTAATGATGCAAAGGAGATCGGGCATTGCACAAGTTGCTGCTGCTGTCTTAGTTCAGCGGTATTAGGCAATCATACAAGTGTGACACATTAGAAAGAGATGAGCAAGACTTACTGAACTAAAATACAAAGTTGGCAATTTGTTAAATAAAATGAAAGGATGTGTGTATGCAATTTTTTTTTTCTTTTGGGGGATGAGTCACACTTCAGGAAAAGTTCCATATTTCAGAGGCAGCACAAAAAAAGCCCCAATGGAACAACATGGAAGCAAAGGACTCCATATCAGCTGAACATGAAAGACCATAAAGTGTGCCAATGCCTCTCCTGTTCCAATCACAACAGCCCCTGAAAAATATGTATTTTATATTAAAATTGCAGAGTCAGGAAAAAAACCTTCTGCTTATTTGGTTTAGGCCTTTGACAAGATCAATGACACAAAGACTATACTGAGGTAAGTTTGCTTTACCTCAGCCAAAAAAAAAAAAAATCAACCACATTTAGGTCCAATATCCAAAAGCAAAAAGAATATGTTTTACTTATTTGCTCTTTACTCTGTATACCTCCAAATCAACCATCAGTGGAGAAAAAAAGGATAACTCTTCCCATGTGAACTTAATCCTAGACAGCTGAAACCTTGTAAGAATTTATTTCATTGACTATATCCAGTTTTGGCCATAACTCCATAAAGAACACTTGTAAGTCTGATGCTTTCAAATACAGACTAAAACCATGTCTCTAATGTCTCTTGGGACAGACTGAAAACTTATTTTGGAGCTTATTTGATCGATGTTCAATGAAGCTAATATTTTGCCTGTGTGCACAATATATACTTTGATTGCCATTATTTTCCTCTGGGTAGGTAAGATAAGAAGATACCTTAGCAAGCCTTTGAATTGAGACTGTATCACAAAATAAATGTTTCAGAAGTAATCGTATTAGTTCAACTATTCTTTCAGGAGGGCCTACTAAATACCACATCTATTGCTAGACTCATAAAAATAGATGGCAAGGTATTGCAAACGCTCCAAGTGGCATTACAAGATCATATTTCGGTCCTTAAAAAATCATTTTCCCACAGACACATGACTGTAGTTTCTCCAATGACAGTGGGAATTCTTCACTGATATCAGTGCCTGGAATGTGGCTCACTGCTAGCATAACATTTGCTTTCACATTGCTTCCAAAAATGGAGGGAATATTGCAGTTTTTCCTATCAGGCTTTACTGTATGCTGGCTGTTTATTTTTATTTAAATTAACTTGGTTACTCTAACCATATAAACTGCTCCTATAATGTCTATTTTTTATAATTTCTTTGAAGAGACATCACATAAGTTTCTCCCCAGTAAATTCGGAGGACCTGTAAATAAGCTGCAGTATGACAGTTTCCATCTGTAAGAGCCAGTTTATGACCAGGTCATAAAATCAGAATAAACTGAACCTCTCACCTGAAATGATGGAAATGTTGATGCTTGTTTTCCCACCCTTAATTATATTACACACAGTCAACTCAATCCAGCCATTACATGATACACTAACTGTTTTCAGACCCTTCCAGAATGAAGATGTTCAAGTAATTATGAATAGGCTAATTTACCTCTGTATAGACTGTTCTCATCCTACTGGAACCCCATACATTTTGTGAATGTGAGAGAGCTAGTGCACGTGAGCCTCAGATAGTGGCTATGTGCTAAAGAGAGCAACACTTTAAGCTCTTGGGTGGCAGAGATAATAACCAGACAGGTCTTATGCAAAGTACTACTATGGAGATAAAATGTCACAGGACTGTTGCACAACTTCTGAATAATAGGACATTAAGGTATGCAGATACCTTGCATAAAGAAAAAAAAAGAAAGATGGATAGATGAAAGGAAGTTTAAAAATAGGAAATCAGTCTTTCTTTCCTTTCTGTATGAAAGGAAAGCTCCCTGATGCTGAGGTTATTCATTACACCAGGACAGAAGCAATTTGTTCAACTATAGCTCAGGTAGTGTCAGCAGTTTCATTATCATTTCTAAGAGGTCTAAAGCCTGACTGTAATAATTTTTTTCAGGCCTGAAACATTTCCTTAAAGGTCTCTCCCTGAGCATCAAAAAATATCATAGACTTATGTGTAACTATTTCTCTCATTTTCTGGTTAAAAAAAAGTAATATCGATTTTAATGATAGCACTTTGCAACATTTCCTTCAGTCATTCTTTCAAATTTGTTTCACCTGATACAAGTTTTTCCTTACTGGGTTGCCCAATGGCTTTATTTTTTCAGATGTATTTAGAAGCAGTAAGGAGTAGCTGAACTATCCTCAGTGCAACCCTCCTGCTTTCCCTTCTCCCTCCTCTCCCCCACAACTTTAGGGTCTCATAAGCACATAGCTAACAATGACTTTTTACCTCTATGATGTGTATGGCCACTCAGCTTCTGCTTCTAAAAATTCATAAGCAGCTGAGTTTATTCTGGTAATAGTCTGTAGTTTTCTGAGGTTAATATTCAAAGTTACACTTGCAAAACTCTCAGTGTATTTTGCCCTCTCTGCCATGCTACTGAATCTAAAAGATAGTAGAGGCTGGTAGTAATAAGGTGAAATTTTATCTTCCCACAGGTTGACATTTAGAGTCCTTAACGATGGTTTTGGTTTTTTTTTTCTTTGACCATCTTTTTGGACCTAGAGTAATGTAGAATTCTGCACATCTAGAAAAGTTGACAGATATTATTCCTAAAATTCCTATATTCCCCCTTTCTTCATTCTACAACTTTTATCTAAAATCGTCCCCAGGCAAGTTTGTCATCTGAGTTTGTCTCACATGTTTAAAGAAACATTGCACACAGTTTTAACATCCTCTCAGGTAACTGTGTAGTTGATGGGTATCAGCAGGTAACTTGCTGTTTTTCAGTGGAGGGAGATTTATTCATACATTCTATATTCCATCACTTTGCTGAAAAGCAGCCATAATACAGTATGCAATTTCACAGAACATTACCAAAAAGAATGCATCAGTGTAAAGACTAGATCTTAAAAAGTTCTGTCAGTGTAGCAGCCCAGTGGACTATTGCTTTATCTTGTTATAGTTCCTGTGACAACTGAGTCCTGCATTACTGTACTGCCAATTAAATTTTCCTACAGCACATTTTCCATTTCTTGTGAGTCCTCCCTCTCTTTTTGGCTTTATATACTTCCTTTCTATTTTCATACTTTTGTCAGCTAATGGAAACTGAGATTATGTGCATTAATAGGACACATAGTTTGGTGAATTTAAAAGTGTAGGTATTGCTTTCTCGAACTTTAAATTAAAAATTTTCCACTGCAATTACTTTCAACAGATTATTACTTTAACTTGTATAACAGTTAAACAGATTTAAAATTAATTAGTTCCCAAGCAGCTCAGAAATTAGTGTGGGATTTTTCAGTCAATGAAGTAAAATGGCACAGAAACATGATCTATTTAAGCAGACACATTCTAGCTAAAGTTATTTAAATTATAGAACCACTCAGTATCACTTGATGATATACTACAGCAGAACACTTTGTGCACTCTTTCACAGAAATGTTAACATTAAAATAAATTTCATTTCTACAAATAGTCCATGCAGAAATAATTGGTCATTAGCATCATTTCATAGCATTGGACAGTGTAGAATGGTAGAGGAAAACTTCAGATTATTTACCACAGGTCTTATACTGGAAATTAGTATAAGATGCACGTAATTTATTCCTTCCTAAGAGCCACAAAACAGCAGCAACTTGTACTATAACACCAGACTTACTGAGAGATAGTGAGTGTACTGCAGTATCTTCTGAATATGCTGACCCCAAATTACTTTTTCAATGAATTAGACTTCAGTTCTCTTTGTTTCAAACTCCCCGAGGCCCACATATCTCTCAAAAATTGTTTCCTTGCTTTGCAAACTGATTTTCATCCAAAAGGTCATTAAAAAACAATGTTTTTCCTCCTTCTGCAGTTCATAAAAATCTTATTCTGTGCCTCAGAAGCATAGCAAAACTTGCGAGTAATTAAGTCCCCCCTCCCTGTTTTTAATTGATGGCATTTTAAAACTAAACTCCAGAGGCATGAACTGTGTCAGTTGCTGATGCATTGAAGGGTTTGGCTAGTGTGCAGATTACCTCCACTACATTAAACTCCCTTAGCACTGCCAAGTATAGCATTAGAAAATTCCAGCGTGGGAGCAGATTGGGATTCCTGACTTGTTCTGTCTGGGAGCTGAAGGCCAGGTGCCTTTTTTTGTTTGCTTCTTTTCATAAAAGACAGCTCTTATGAGTCATTACAAAACCATGCCTGACATCGTTCTGTGATTTTTCAGGTGCTTTTAAGCCGCTACCCGGTTAATTGTACAAAAGTGATGTAGTTACTTGGCAAAGTGAGCACAAGTGCTTGTGTGCATTTCAGAGAGGTGAAATTCTGCAGATTTCACCGAGTTTCACTTCCCTGCTAGACCATAAACTTGTTCTGCAGTCTCCATCCATGGGGTTAGTTGGTTTGGGTACCAATCCCAGCATGAAACACAGCTAAAGTGACTGTCTCTCACCTGCGTAGTATATTGAAAACTTGCAAAGCTGTGAATGTCAGGTGATTTTGAAACATTATCTCAGGCTCAGGTTACATGAACATGGTCTGGGATTCAAGCTTACCGGAGAGCACAAAGGAGTCTGATTGCTCCTCCTCTGCATACAAATATTGCTCTGCGTTCAGACCTTGGACTAGATTCACTGTATCAGTTATTTCTGTCAGCAAGTCCCAGTGATAGCTCTGTGCCGTGTTCCTTTAGGTTACCTCATATTTCCTCTTGGAAAAACTTTAACTCCTTTAACTGCTTGCTCCAACATCTGCTCAGAGACATTTCTACTTGCTTTAACACATTCTCATGAAGCAAATCACAAATATTGTTTCGCTTCTTGGGGTGTTGGATTGCTTTACAAGAACAAGGCAGAAGAGAGACTAGTGATTGCTGATCATTATGCTTAGAGGAGGGAAGGCTGTGAGTGCTGCCAAATTTTTACCATGTTAGAACATTTTATCGCACTGGAACATTTTATCATCTTATCCATGGCAAACTTTCCATTGCCATACAAGTGCAATATCAGTCTACTGAATACAGGAGAGCAACAATGGTTTGCTGAAATACCTTTCAGATTACTCTCTTTCTCTTTTCTGTGACAGTCACCTCATTGTCTGATTTCATTACAGGAAAGGACATCTGTGTCTCTATGAAATAGTGGCATTCATCTTTATAGTTTAAATACTTATTTTACTGTCTGATTTTTATTTTAATATTTTATCAAAAATTCAACATGTGCCCAAGCTAGAGAAGAAGAAGAAAAACTATGTCATCACCTGTTAACACAAGACAAAGGGACTTCTACAATTTATAATCCAACATACTCTGACTAATAGTAATCCAGGCAATGGGAAAGGTCAATGCAAAGTCACTATCTTCATTTGTAGGAATCAAGACATAAAATTTAAAAAATAGAAAGAAAGAAAAAAAGAAAAAAAGAAAAAAAGTAAAAGTACAGTTAAAGGAAAGAATAATAAAATGGGGTTAACAGAACAAATGAACGGCTACCAAGCTGCAATATGCACAAAGACTCCTCTATGTCAACTATATCGTATTTCTGCAAGCATTAATTACTGTCTAAAAAAAAAAAAAACCAAAAAAAACCAACAAGGGAGAGCCAGTATTAGATACTGAACTAGTAAAAGCCTAAGTTCTTGTAACTGTCTCCAGCTGTAAATGAGCAACAGCTTTGGCATTCCTTCAGTTATTTCTCTTTCTTGTTTCCATTGTCTCTTCTTAGCCTGCCATTCTGTCAATACCTTTTACTACACAAACTCTAGAGAAAAAGAGTGCATGAATATAAAGTGGGGAACAGCTGGATTAGGTATCAATAGGTAACAATATTGCAGAGAGGCACTGGAAAATTGAGATTGTTATGCATCTTGAGATGGACATGGATCAAAAATTGCCTTCACATGTGAATAAAACAATCTTATTGGTTTATATAAACTTAAGCCTTAGGAAAAACTCTGCTTCATTCAACATGGGGAAGACTGCTAGATGACTGTGGCTACCTTTGGGTGATGCAAAGAGCCAAGAGGAGAGAAAAAGCTTGGGAAACATGACCTACATGAACAATACTATTTTTAAAAGGGTCTTAATTAGTCCAAGAAGACTAAGAAGGGTGTAGCAATATTTGAATACTTAAAAGACTGCTGCTGATCAGCCATCTGGTCTACCTGTCTATAATGGAGGGGACAAGAATTAATAGCCTTAAACCAATACTCAGGGACAGTCTTTGGAGACCTTTTCAACAGAAAGGTGAAGGAAACTTAACTTTGTTGTCTGGAATAACTGCAGAGTCAGTATTACTGAGTATGAAAAAGCCTTAAGAAGCTTTCAGAATTTAAGACAGCATTCTGTCAGGAAACAGGAGAGCAGTTGCTCACCACAGGCAGATGAACCAAATGGCCTCTTGCCTTCCTTTCCCCTCCAGCCCTACCACTCTCTAGTAGCACTGTTGTTCCTCTATTTTGCATTGGTCATTATAAATGCATGTTCAAAATCCTGCTTAATGTGTAAGGTGCTTCAGGGTCTTCGCTAGCTACTCAGCATGTTGCTTTCTCCTGCCTCATGGCTGAGAAACCCTCAGGAGTTCCTAGGTGGACACTGGTCAGAGGGGCTCCTCTCGGTGACTTGGTACTTCCCACCTGTGGCAAAATCATCCCCTCCTTTCTCACTATGTCCTGTCTGGATCTCATCCTTCTCCTAGGAATGGGATTATGACATAATGATGTAGTTTTTCTGTATGCCTTAGCAGAAATGTGCTTTCAGCTTTAAACTGGGGTTCCTGTTTCTTGGTATTGCTGATGTGCTAAAGCACGTAAGAAACATTGGCTGCCTTACAGTATAACACTTATTAGTCATATGGCAGTATTAGTAAAATAATTGAAACTAGTTCGCTCTCAATAATCAATGAAGCTTAAGTATAATCGTTCAAAACTAAATGAAACTAACTTACTGATAAATCAGAAATGTAGGTTACCTGGATTGGATGACATTTTCCTCATATTAGTTTTAAGGAACCCTCTGAGATACCAGAGAAAGAGACTTTGCCATATATATGCACACTCTATCTTGCTGAATCTTGCACTATGCTGTTATTTAGCCTGTCTTGTTATTTTCACTGCTGCCACAAGTGGTAATAGTCCTACTATCCTAGCGCGGTAACACTATTGAGAACCACAAACCACTGAAAATAATGAATTAGTTCTTCATAAATCATTAGTTTCATTTACAGTACACAGAAATTATTTAAAAATGCATTATTATCTCTATTTGCCTGTAGATTTTGAGGGGGTTTTGCCCTTGTTCATGGGACTAATTTTCAAATTTTATTTTGTAACAGGAAAAGTATAAATTTAGTCTTTTTAATGAAGACTGAGATTTATGCCTAATCACAAGTCTGTAGGAGAAAGGACTTTAAAAGAAATATCCCAAAACACATAACAATCACAATAGTTGGAACATTTCTATCACTTTTTTTCTGATAAAAATAGTACAACGCTTTCGAGAATTCCTCCAAACAAGATCCTCTGTTGGCTCAAGTTGATATTTTTTCCATATTCAAGCTACGTGAATCTGATTGTCATCTGTACTTAAGGCCCCTTTTAGACCTCTTGAGAAGTGTGTACAAAGGCCTAGATGTGAGTAGAGATTTATTTTATGACCAATTTAATATTTCTTTTCTCTGTCAGGATGAGTTAAAGGTTTAAAAGGGGAACTTCAGTTCCCAAAGAAGGAAATAAACTATTCTTAGCACTAACATTACCCTTTAGTTGGTCCAGTGGCTTGGGGAAAAAGTGGAAAGGAATTTGTGGGACTTTCCTGCTAGTTTTCCCATCCAGAGAATGTTTGCCCTGAGTGGCTTTCTGAGATCTTTGTTTGGTTTTTTGTTTGTTTCCCAAAAGAAAAAAAATAATCATGATTTATCCAAATAGAGCTGACATGACTCCTTTTTCCTAGGATTCTGCATAGCTTCTTGAATACTTATTTATTTTTTCAAATATGGATTAATTCTTGGTCTTTCCTAACATTTTCTTATCTGTCATACTATTTTATAAAACATATATCATAAGATGCATATATTGTATGGACATCTTAAGCGCCATATCTTCTCTTTTGTTTTTCACTTTTCCATAGGGACTGAAAAAACATGCATGCCATACTACTAAGTGACAGGTTTGACATTTAAGATATTTTTTCAAAGTGTACATGATTTCATTTTATTTCTCTTTTTAGTTTGATTCTATTTCTGGTTTTACAGCAGAATAAGTAATTTCTCTGGATGAAATACTTAATAACTGTTAGTTTAAACTTACTAATGGTATCCAAAATATTTGAGGAGAATAAGATGAAGGGATTTATAGTTAATACATATGTTCTTTTAGTTTCATTTTAGATTGACAGAAGTTATTACAGCCAGTGCTAGAAAATTAGAAATAATTACAGTTTTATCTCTTGTAAAGTTAATATTTTCAGTTTCCCAGGTTTACCTAAGCACTTCAAACTGTACTTTCCATTCAATTTATAAATGTATAAGTGCTGCTAACAATGAAACACATCCGTTTTCTGGACTTTGCAAGGGAGTTTAGAGCCCATGACACTGTGATGACTCCAGAGTGCTTTCTCAAAGAGAGATGACAAATTGTGTTAATTATAACAAATGTCAGTTGTTGAAATGATTTATTGCAAGAACAATGATTGGTTGGTTATACACTGTAGAGTGGAGGCAAGACTTTCATGTGAATGCAAGCACACTCTATTCACAGTCTCAGAGACAAAGTTAGCTGTAATGGGTTTGTAGACCAATTAATATAGTAGTATAGGTAAGTAATTAACATACTGCTATTCTAAGCATCATGTCTATTTCGGTAAAGTAAATGGGAATCACAGCAACATGTGACTGTGACCATAAATTTTAAGGAAGTTTTCATGTTTTAAATACATGTGCTTACTGTGCTTCATTCCAGTGCAAGCAACTGACATTTAAAGTATTGTGCCTGTTTTAAAAGATACATGTATATATGATAGGTAATAATGTACTTTAAAAAATCAATAAGCACATACTTGATTCCTTTATCATTTTTTTCTTCAGCTGAGGAATTTTTTCAAAGGGAAAACAACTTGCTTGACAGGCTTTTAGATGGTGTTAATAAGGTATTAATTGCCTTTTATTTGGAACAGAGGAAAAGTTATTATTTGAAGTGTGTTTGAAGCTATTGTCTTTACTGTTGTTTGAGGTTAATCTTATTTCCTTGAAGACAAAATATGATAAAATAACATACAGAAAGGCAAAAGAAAGAAATAGAATGACATAAAATGTAGCTATGTTTTTTTCTTTTACTGACTTACTATACAGCCCTGCTGTTGAAAAACAGAATCAAAGCATTGTCAAATCATACCTGCCCAGCACATCAGACTCCCTAAATCATATTTTTTAGCTACCTTTTCAATCCTAATCTCTCAGAGGTGCTGCAAAAGTGAGGTGTTAGCTACCCAAGCAAGTTATTTCTAACAGCAGGCAAGGAAGGTAAAGATTGATTTAAAAAGTGAGGAAGAGAAAGTAAAAGAACGATGAGGAATAAGGATGTAAGCAGATGCAAATGTGCATTAGTCCCAAAAATTGTTTCTCAGAGAAGACGAGGATTCTTTCATTCAGTCTATTCAGAATACCTTGCAGAAAGTGGATGACAAATGTCAGTTACATCAGTTACAGTCAGATGGATATTAGTGCCCCACGTGATTAAGGGCATGAAAACTCTAAGAAGGAACTCATTGTTTCGATTCACTTGAACTTCCAGTACCAATACCACATTATGAACATCAGGTTGTGAGATCTCTCCTATTATTTCACCTGTCACTCAGATGTAATTTACAGCACCTAGTGCCCACCTAAACATCAGGATCCAGGACATACGTGATGCATGATGTATCCAGGTACTTCTCAAGAAAGGCATTGGTTTTCTGCAAGTCCTGTATCAAATCATGCGACATGGAAGCATCAGATAGCTCTGTAATGGCACTAGATTCCTCTGTTTAGATACCTGAATGTCTCCCATAATTTCCATTCCTTCACAGGCATAAGTGCCATACAGGCTTCCAGTTGGATTAGTGGTATTTTTGCTTCAGCAGAGTCTATGAACAGCATTTTACAAGAAGGTCAGTTGGGCCTTCATTAGAGTGAAAGCTAGTCAGTATAAGCCTGTATATGACCTTCACCTGCAGGGTATACTACTTCTGGCTACAAGTTTCATGCCTGGAACTGGCAACACAGGATCAGGATTTTTGTGAACTATTTTGAGCACTAAGTGCTCAAAAACAGAGAAACATGATGAATAAGCTAAGGATTTTATTCACAGACTTTAATAAACTGAAGCTGATTAATTTCTCTGCTCATACAAATGAAAAAGTACAGTTTGGATGGCTTTGGCTGGCATTAAACGTGACTTCTCCCCTTTTCTTAATCTTACAGAAATCTCTTCAAACACTGTTTTGGGAGAGGAAGTTAAGAGAGAAGAACAAAGAGAAATCTATCTCATCTACAGCCTGAAAAGCAGAAAATTTGTTTTAGTCTTATCAATTGGGCCCTCTTTTCCTTGTGGATATTGGAGTAGACAAAAAGGGGAGGGCAGAAGCATTTGGGTTACTGGATAGATTACTTGTAGGTAGTATTCATACTCTGCTGAAAATAGCTTAAGCAAAGGAAGTTTTGACCTTAAAATTTCTTTTATTAAATATTTAATGAATATTGGTGGGAATTAAAATGATGCTCTTTTTTATAGGGTTCAAGATAATCTAGGGATATGATCTAGTTTTTCTTTTTTCCACAGTGCCAGGAATAGTTAGAATAAAGAAGTAGAAAAATTGTCTCTCCAACACCTAAATTCCCAGTTGCCCCTTATTTTCCAAAAAGGCTTTAGATGGCCATTAGCATTTCACAAAACTCACCTTTTCTGCTGAGACAATTTATTTCTTGTTAGGATGGTAACTCATGCTAATTAAGATAAACTGTTTCTAATTAATTGAAACCTGGCATTTGTAGACTGAATTTGAAATGTCTGCAAAGAGCACAGGAATCGGAGTCAGATAAATATTATTGATTTGCAAGTGTCTGATTTAAATTTCTGGATATGCATTACTTATATGCATATTTATGTAAAAAGGTCTCAGAAATCCAGCAGTAAGTGAAAAAATCACTCACTAAACCTTAGTGTTGTTGAAAACTAGAGATTAGTGGGACTACACCCACTAAAAAGGGCTATCAGTTACATAAACATACTTGAGTAAGGTTCATTTTGAGTTGATGTTGGCTATTTATTTGACTGTAAGAGAGAGGGGTCAGCTACTGCCACATAGTGAAGAGAGTCACAATATATAAATGGATGGAGCTGATGCTGAAATAACTTCTTACCATCTCCCCTTTGACCATTTGGAGCTTAATGTGGTATTTCAAGCTGAAGAACATATTTTGTGATCTGCCAGAAAGGTGTATTTTAACTCCATTTGATCCAAGTAGTATCTTATTAGAGCTCTCTGTCCTGGAAATAAGATTCATAAACCCTAACCCCTAAAATCAACACTGTTCAGGATGGGGACTGGAGATTTAACTTTTTGTTCAGAAAACAATGGCTAATCATTATTTACCTTGCACATATCATTGTGACAACAAAAGGATGCACACTCTTTCTAAACCTACAGCTCATTTTTTTTCAAACTATGAGACGGCATAGTAGGGAAGGAGGATGTCTTCCTCAGGGCTACTACTTTTCTTACACGGCAAAGTAGAGACAGGAATTAAGCAGTAGCGTGCTTGTTAACTTACTCACTTTCAAAAGCAGGAAAATAAACAAGAAATGCTTAGCAACCAAAGTCAAACACAGTAAGACTCTGGCTTATGAAAATATAGACCACAACCATAGTTCTTGCTGTTTTCCTCCCACTATTAGTATTAGTATTCCATTTTATATTTTTAGTTTTCAGGAATGCCTTCAGCACTCCAAGACTGCCATCATAGATGAGTCTAGAAATATATTTTATATGATTACAGTGACCTAAATGACAAATTGTAGGTTTAGTGATGGTCTGTTAACATAAGATACCTTACAGTGGCACTCAGCACCTCTTTATCTGTATTTCTTACTACCTTTACTCCTAGCTGACCTGGTGAGTTAAAAACATCAAACTCTGTCAGCCTTCCAATAATTCAGATTGATAGGGCTAAGCAAGCACAAGGGAAAAGTGAGCTTGGCTTCAAAAAAGCAGCCTGAATTTCCTTTTCTAAAGTGAAGAGTTAAAGAAAAGCATTTGCCTGCCTGTGATACAGTTCCCTATCTGGGTCTCTCCTGAGGCATGCACAAGCGGCTAAATCCATGACGATATTTAAGGTTCACTTTGAACTTGGACTCAAGTCTGTAAATGCCATTTCTCTGCTGCAGTGCCTGCTTTTATAAGCTGTCAGCAGTCTGCACCATCCCTAGGGAGTACTGAGGCTGCCAGACTGACCCTGCACGCAACGACCTCCCAAGCATGTTGTATGTTTGAGAATATCCCTGGGCTTGCATGCCTCAAGCACAGGCAGCTGCCCGGTGGCACTTCCCAGGGCCACAGGTCCTCCTTTGCCTTCCTCCCTCCTACCTCCACATTTAGGCAGCCGGGGAGGCAGTGAACATGTAACGAAACTCCAAGAAGGGCCCTAGTTCCCACAGCACGAGGGAACATCACTATCACGTAGAACCATGACTGAAATATAATATGTGCCTCAGGGGTGGCTTTTGAGTGGGTTTCAAGTTGCAGCGTAGGAGGGGGAAGGGTTAGTCATGAATACAGTGATGATCTCAAGATCAACCCTGGCATCAAAATTCTGAACTCAAGAAAACGGTAGTTTTGTTGATACAGTTTGTGAATTAGTAAGAGCCTGTTCTTTTTGAAGAATAGCAGGTTTGACATTGTGGGTCTGATGGAGCCCCTGAGCCCTGATATTACAATAGGCACTTTCTCCCAGTTTCCTTTGTTATACAGGTTTAAGGAAAGGATATAACCACAATCTACTTCATCGACTTCAAGTGAAGCTGAGTTCATGCTGGCACTTAGTCTGCTGAACTCAGTATATAGCATATGGGTTTCTTCATTTTACTCTTCTCTAAAGTGCTTCCTTTCCCAAGAATGTGCTGTAGGGTCACTTATTTGGCCTAGGTCAATTCAGCTCTTTCATTCTGTAGAATAGTTTGTTTTCTTAAAGAGCCACAAAGAACCAGTTCTTTTAAGAGTTAGATAAGCATGAATGAAGAAGAGAAACCAAAGAAATCTGTGCTTGAATAGAGAAGTATGTAAGCTGTTACTACAAATAGATATGAGCTCAGTCATCCTGGTAGGTAATGTCCATTATGATGACTTTCAGAAAGAACTACACTTCTTTATGGCAGTCATCTAGCAATCCTTCTGTGAACAAAGCTCCCCCCTGCCCCCCCCAAATATTAATGGAAGATTGTCTGATGAGTGACTCCAGCATCTAATCCCTTATTTTAAAGAGCAAAATCAAGTAAAACACCACAAAGACACACAATGTACAATGTTTCTCTAAACACATGCTAAATAAATAAATAATCCAAAGCATATCTGAAGGCTTCTTACACTCATAACTAGGGATTACAATTCAACCATGTGTACCATAAGTTATTTATTATAACATGAAACAAATATATATTTATTTCAGACACCAATTTACAAAGGAGATAAATATGGACAGAACAAACTTTTATTACGGCAAGGTACAATTAAACATGAAATGAGGTCTTTCATAAAACAAATACAACCAGTGTCCCAAATCAAGCTCCACTGGAGAAATAAAAGAGTGTCATTAATATCTCATCCCGAATATACTGTAAATCTTTCATTTCATAGCACAAAAGTGTTCCTCTTTCCGGTATGTACCACTTAGGCACATTAAAAAAAGAAAACAAAACAAAACTAAAACCAAAAATCAATTTCCATTTTTCTTTTTTCTGGACAAATGAAGTATTTCTTCTCTGGTTTGTTTGGTTGGCTGCTTGGTTTTGTTTTTTAACTCAAAAGTGTAAATGATGGACTCTAAGTGAAACAAAATCCCTTTAAAGCAGACTAATCCATTTAGGGATCAGTACAGGCTTTCTGGAGTCTATTGCCAGTGTGGCAAAGTGCGCACCCTGCACAAGATATTGTAAGACATTTATGTGAGAAACAGTGGAAAAATGAGAATCTAAAGCATATTTTTTTGGCATCAACTGTATATAGGATTCAGTCAGTAATGAACTATCAGATGACCTCATGCAGGGATGTAAGAGGTTGTGTGCTTTCCATTACACCCTTGGGGCTCTTTTCAGTGATGAGTAACTCCCATTTTTGCAGATGGCAAAATAGTTACTCTTTCTTTGGTGTCCAGGGTTTGATTAAAAATACAAAAAAAAAACCAAATCAGAAGAGCAATTTGCAGAACTACAGCTAGGCATTTTAAATTCTTAAGCACTCAGAGTAAGAGTATGTCTTTAGCTTAATAGTTCAAGAAACTGGAGTGTATGTAGTCAGGCCCAAGTACAGTTGCAATTTCTGCACTTACAGGATGCAGCCTGAGAGCTCTCTTGGGGTCATTTACTGCTAGTACCTCAGAAATAGCAGTGACAGCACAGGAAATGTGTGGTCCTCCTTTAGCCCTTGTGTCTTAGTCAGCCAAATATCTGTCTGCAGGTTGAAGAGCTTACTTTGCTCTGTGGAGGTGGCATAAAAGCATCAGTCCTCAGAGGACCTAAGAGGTTTTGTGACATGTGTGGGAGACCCCCGTTTGGTTTGCTGTCACCAGTTTGAGTCAGCATCAGTCAAATCCTCAGTCTTTAGAATTTTTCTGTAATTTTGTTGTAATCCTAAAATCCTCTTATTAATGGGTTTGTAAATGCAATGTATGGTAAATGGCACATGCAGCAGAAGTTGGAGCATTTGGTAAGCTAAATGTAGCAAAATCAATGTGCCAGTGTTTGAAATACAGTAATGTAATTGTTTTTCAAGTAATATATTTTTATGGGTTCAACAGTACTGTCATATTTTTCACCTTTAGCAGACTTTCAGATACAGGAACTCTATGATAAATTCATGTTTTAAGCCATTGCATAGTGTATAAATAACTTTTGTTTAAAACAAACATATTTTTAAATGATACTTTACATCTACATAGCAAATATGAACCATAGGATGGACATAAACTCCTACTATTTTCTCTGGTTCAAAAGAATGTTTTCCTGCAAATGCACTAGTGGTGAAATAGGTAGTTGCTTAAAATGGGAACATGGTAGGACCATGGAATCCCAGTTAGTCTGAGAAAAGATTGCTGTGAAATAGTATTCCCCTTCTAAGATAAGATCTAAATTATTTCTGCCAACTATGTCTTAATCTCCTCAAGATAAGGAGTAAATTGGTAAAAAGCAGAGCTAAAATTATAACCCAAGCCTGAAGGGAACAAAACAATTATTGAAGAACTTGATTTCTTGTTTCCTGAGGTATCATAATCTAATTTCAATTTTAAAAATTTCAGCACTTTTTCTAAATACCAATTTTATCTTCACTCTTTTTTGTTATTCAAATATTATGCACATGTGGATTTTACACAACATTTTACCACAGAGTAAAACACACGTAATTGATAGCTCAGTTCTAAAATACTAAAATAAGTAGGTAACCAAAGTCTGTAGAGTATGACTTAAAACTCCATAAGCAGCCATTTTATAAATGCCTTTCTACCTCAGAAGTGTACAAACTGTGTTTGAGAGTTTGCAGTGCACCAAACTACTGTTCTTCCTCAGAAGATTACATTGATTTCTGACATTTCCATAAGAATTTGTTAATAAAAACATGTACTATACATATATTAGTCCTGATGCTTTTTAATTATGAGGATTCTGAATAAAATTTTGTGTCATTATTGGGGCTGATTCCTTTTTAACAGATCCATGGGAGCTGAAATATTGTGGTGTTCACAGACCTGAAAATGACACAGGGTTTTCAAATTAGCTACGGTCACTTGGCACATCTTTAGAGGTGACTTGCTATTTTCAGTACTCAGGTGCCTGGCAGCAAATGATGAACAAAAGCAAGCAGTGCCTAGAACATTTATCATTATAAAACAGTCCTGAGACAGCTTTTCTAAAGGTATACTTTTATTAATGGATAGTCAAGGCAATAAAGAATAATCAGAAGTAAAATCAGCAGATGCTGAAGTAGAAGCAGAAACTTGCAGATACATGTTTATTATTTATTAAAATTTAATTTTTAAGGTCACTCTGTGAAAAATAGAATAAAAGGTACTTCAAGAAGATATCCATTCAGTAATACTTGTTTTCCCTAATAGTCAGAGGTGAAGTACTTTTGCTCTTTCTCAAAAAATGACTGTTTTGTGTGATTTTCATAAATAAAGGTGATGGCTTAGTTCCAAGGAACCCTTTTAGGCCTCAGTCTAGCAAAGATTATCCTTCTAGAGTCATGGGGATTTGGGGTATTCTTGTGAAGTGTTCTTATGTTAGTAGTCATGCTTTTTGTCTCACTAGAATTGCAATCTTCAGAAAGCTTTATTGGGCACATTTCAGAGGGGCAAAATGCATGTAAATTTCACATTATCAGTTTCTATTATAAAAGTAACAAGCATCAGCAGTAGGGAAGAATTAATTCATCTTTCATTCCTAGTGTAGGATTACTCACAACAAATCTGCCAGAAAAATCTCTCGACAGTTGTGGGATGGTGCCTTAGAGAATAACAAGGAATAGTTTTACCTTTTACATCCTTTAGCTATACTGCAGCAGAAGCTGGACTTAAAAAATAAAAGGCATGCATGGTGTACATGTATATGTATATATATAAAAATATATAACTCTTCTTTGTTTTAAATGTAGGTCTGCTGCATGGGAAACTAAGGGAAACTTTGGTAGGCTCTCGAGTGAAACTTTCAAGAGCTATCTCTAGGTCTTCAATTGCTTTGAAATGTCAGTAACCTGCTCTGGTGCTAGAGCCACCAAGAACATTTTTCTATTTTGATCCAACTAAAATTTAATGTCCCAGCTGTATATACAAAGAAATAACACATATGTGTGTATATTAAAACCATTGGTGGACCATAAAATACACACTAATCCTCTCTTTTTCTGTAATTGGGTAAGTAAGTGCTGTATTTTTTCAAAGAAGAAAGTAATTCCTTTGAATACATGTTAAATGACAATGTCAACATTCTTTCCTCAAAGACGACTGTTGTATATTTTTAAAACAATGTTTTTGCCTGAGCTGGCCTCATTCTGCATACACTTTTAATTGGAAACAAAGAATTTAAAATCTAAATTATGTAATCTACCTTTAAATCATTTATTATAAATCTGTTTTTCAACTGAGAAGAAAATAATCTCTTCATGATTGCCCTTATATAATTTCTTTTCTTTATTTTTAATATAATATACATAGCATGATAGCAGAAAAAAAACCTGTGAGAGTCTATTAGTAGTTCTTATGAGTCTTTTGGGGTAGATGAAGTCACACAGGTCTTTTGCCTAGTCATAATAAATCCAAAATTTGAAGTAATTCACCAGAACAAGCCTGATTTTTATCTCTTTTTACTTAGTTCATCAGATTTTTACTGCACAAACAGCAAAAAGCAAACACAATTATCTTACATACTGTGCCCTGAAATTAAGCAATTATTTCCTAGAATATTACTAATAACAGCCACTTCTACAGATCTTTTTCTCAGTCATATAGTGTTCAAACTAGGAAGATCTACACAGAGAACCCTTGTAAGTGGCAAATATTGCAAATAAGATATGGTGCTTAGATTTCCTTTTATCAAACTTAGCCTTTAGCAAAAAGAAAAGAAAATTATAAAACTTTCTTAGATTAGAATTGTCAGATTTCTCACAAATAGTACATTTTGTAACCATATTCATTTGAAAGTGAGTTAAAGACAAAATGGTTGATGCTTAACCATCAAACTGCCCTTGGTCTTTTCACCAATGTTCCTTTCCAAAACACCTCTATTTTCTAACTGAAAAAAAGATAAAATGTTTACATATCCTGACGAATACTCCATGAGTTTGTCTTAGAGTTTCAAATTGTTGAAATAACTGTATAAACTAGTAGAAATCCAATATAACATTAATAAGTACAATGAATTCTACTGACAGATTAATTCAAATTGCAAAAGTCAGTGAACATCTTAGGTTTTCTTATGATGTCTGAGGTACCGTACTATACAGAAATAAAGGGTGAAAACTTGATTCCAGCAGAAACAGCTAGAAAGATTTGATAATCAGCACTAGTACCAGAAAAATTGTTCAGATGCCACCTTTCCCAAAACAACCCAGACTTGTTACAAGCATCAAAGGTTTTCTGTCTGCCAGACCTCAGAAATGTGTGTTTGAAGATCTGTTATGGAGTGTCCAGAGTGATGTTTTGTTAGCATACACATTGATCTCTAAAGATGTTGGTGACTGATTTTGACATTGCACTTGCTGAAAGAGGAACACAGTTCATACAGAACAAAGGTATTATGGTACATACTGGATTGAAATAATGGTTTAAAAAATAATTCTGAAAATATTTAATGTTTTAAGTATTCAAAGTGTGTGGATGAATTATACTGAATTTCTTTTTGTTCCAACTGAAACTAAAATTGCCTAAATATGAGATTCAGTTTGCTAGTTGTTAGTTTGAAAGTTATCATGAAAACCTTAGAAATAGTTTGACCAAGCTAACAAAACCCATATGTTTTTTATACCTGTGACCATGGTCAGTGTGAAAGAGATGGTGTTAGAAACCAGGGCCTAACTGGGTACTCAGTACATTTTACAAAACTCTGCTAACATTTCACTTGGAAACCTAATTATTTTGCTGTATCACAAATGATTTTTCCAGTTTCTATTTTTTCATGAAACATCTGGCAAGGTCGTGATTTGATAATGATACTTCAATAAATTCTGTTCCTCCAGTGTAATTTTTCTGAGGGAGATGGTTGCAGGGGTTAGAAATAGCCAGCCTGAGTTTGGAGTGTACCCAGAGCTTACTGTCCATGCGACTTAAAAGTAAAGTAAATCCTGCATACTGACTTCAATCATGTATCCACAAAGTGTTAACAATACTCTATTCATTGTAAACTAAACAGGTTTAACTTTATACTGAAATTATTTTAAATATAGACTGTTTGCAAAAGGCCTAAAAAGTACCAATGACACATTCACTTTCTTGCTGTGAATCTTACATGTCCATTTTTGGCGGAAACACTCTTTTAAACTTATTTATTTGCCTCAGCACTTCACTGATACTTACCTGGTTTGTGCAACCTGCATTGTGGAACCACCCTGAGCAGGAATGGTGCCTGCAGGCAGTGTCTGTGCATGCTCCTCATGAGATGCAAAATACTGTTCTGGCACAAAATTCCTGTGAATACCCACACATTTCTTTTCCTGAAACTCACCACCAGCTGAAGTTCCTTTCTTTGCTCTCTGCTAAACTAATGGTAAACCCTCTCCCTTAAACTTAGAAGGCAGAAATTTTCATTTAAATTTTGAGGCTATCTTAGCATAATTTAAAATGAACTAGTGAACCTATGCTTGAATATTTCTATTTGTTGAGTATTTTTGCATTTCCATTTATGAAGATAATAACAAGGATAATATTTTGTCCAATTATTTCAGATATTACATGGATATTCAGTTGCAATTACTTTTCACCTTTAGACCTTTACATCTCTCTCTTTCATGTGTATGTGTGTGCAAATGAGTTCTTGCTCTCTCTATATGCATGCAAATAGTATACACATTACCTTCATTTTGCTGTAAATGTTTTAACCCTATGAAATTCTCACAGGACTGCAAGAGTTAACATACAGAATCTTGTTAAACTTGTGGCAAGCATTAAAAATGTTCATGACACAAGTCTGTAATTAGCATAGTGCTAATGTTCCCCCAAAAATACCAGCCCAATTGTCAGGTATTGAAAATAAGTTTGAAAGTGATGTTCAAACAAAAAATAATACAAAGTCAAAGCTGGCAAAATGTGTTCATACAGTCAAAATTTGTTAAAGAAAATGTAAAAGCTGTTCATGGATATTAATAGATTTTCCCCCCAGTATCGTATGAGAAGCCATACTGATAAACTTTATAGCACGCTTATAGAAATGATCTTACGAATAAGAAAGTTTAATAAAGTAATTCCTCTCATCTTTGACACCCAGCTCTTCTAGTCAGGACTTGTTCTATCTGCTATTGTTACTATTTGTGTGGCATGAGGTGTACACTCAGCTCTAAACAGAACAGATATTTAGGCAGATTACATATCGACTAATAGTTAGGGCATTAAATTACCCCACTCTGTATGTAGTCCCAAATAAATTCTGTTCATTTCTTTGATTGAACATTATTTTACACAGAGTGAAAACCTTGACTTTTTTTCCAAAAAACACAAAAAAACATTTTTTGGAGAAAATAGGATCTAACATGGCCAAGACCAAGAGTTCATGCCGGTTCCACCAAAAATTTTGTACTTAAGTGCATAAGGCTTCTTGGAACTAAGAAGTAAATTTGTTTTAAAAAATATTTCAGTCTTTGTAAAGGTGACTGCAAAGTCTGAAATTGTATTTGTGTGCACATTACTTGGAATCACAGAAAAGTTAGACCGTTAGTCCTCGGTTAGATATAGGGGTTATGAATATTCAGCTAACATGCATGGCTATTTCATTCTGACAGTCTTAAAATGTAATCTGTTATACTACAATCAGTGCACATTTATCTGGAAGAAAACACAAGTTAATTTCTAAACTATGGGTCATCATTTAGGGTATATGGCCACTGCAGAAAAAGTTATAAAATTTTGTGTTAGATCAAAATTAGAACTTATTCTATACAGACTTCCTTTTTCATATTATACTTATAAATTCCAGTGAGCTTATTCACTCTGATACATTTGCTGTTGTAATGTATCTGATTCAGAATCCTGAAAGTTGTCAGTTAGATGATTGGATGCACAATTTCTTGAGATTGCACAGAAGCACCTCTACCAATTTCAGTAATTTCTTGAAAAAACCCTAAACAATATTTTTTGAGGCTACAAATGTGTGAGGTAATAAAGTCAAACACAAAACTTGAAATAAATGGAAATACATTATGAGGAATGGAATAATTCAGGTTATAAAATAGATACTGAAACTGTATCATCTTCACAAATTTCAGTATAGTTCAAAAAATCAATGTGTTCAAATATAATACTAATTCACTTAATTTCTGTAGTCTGAGTTTATGGTAAAACAAATTATTTCTGTCAAGTACTTGTTCACCAGCAGCCCAAATGAAACAAAATATTGATTTTATTGCATTTCAGAAATTTGCATCTGTGGACTATGCATATACCTGTTATACATAATACAAGTTCACACTCTTAAAGTCAAGAACTGAAATGAATGTTATGTTATGTTAACAAGAACCAGAGGGCACAGTTCAGTAACCGTAGCTTTACTAATTTTTGCCATTGTGTACTTAGGGGTGTAGAGTAGTTCCGCCTGTACCACAAACTGTTAGTTTCCTAAAGCAAACAGTTCCTGTTACTATGGATTTCTACAGTCACATGAGCCACAGTTCAGCATCAGTCAGAAAAGAAACACAGACAGGGACTGTTGATGTGCTAAGTAACAGCCTTTATAAGCTGCCTGTTATTGGCTGTACTGGTGGGTTCATTGCTTTTTACAGCCAGAAACTGAGACATCCTCCCAGCAAAGGCTTCCTTAAAACCCTATATATTTATTTGAAGAGTCTTTGTTTTGGAGAACTGTTGTTCTTTTACATGCTTTTCATTCCGTCTTTCAAAAACCTAATACAAATACATACTGAAAATAATGGTAGAAAAAAAAATTCTGGCTGTAATGCTGGTATACTAGCTCCAGATGATAATGATTTTATTAGCCTGACAAGCAAATAAACCTGCTTTTAGGTGGTAATATTGGTGTAGTTTGCTCTGGCTCATCTATTTTAACATGAAAAGTAAACCTAACAAGTAAGGTAACAAGTCAATCTCATCTCACTTGTAATGCACTTCCACTTCAATGTTTTTTTATAAAGTTATTCTGAAGTCTTGAGGACAGGAGTCTGCAGTTGCCAAAACACACTCCCAATACTATATATGCATATATAGAGATATATAAAATGTATCTTCCTTTATTTGTAAGATGTTCTACCACTTTGAGAAGTTATGAAGAATTTTTGCTGTGATGAAATTTACATAGGATCCCTAACTCACTCACTAACTCAAGCATATTGAACATTGATTATTACTTCCGAGGTTTGCTGTCCTGGGACTTCCTGGTGACAGCCAAGTCTTACTCACTGCTACTGACATGCCAGGTTGTTGGCGATGCAACTGCTCAGTCACTGATCATAAATAACTGCTGGAAAATCTGTTTCTTTCACACCTTTTCAGGAATCAGAGTTATTCAGTCCTACTCAGCTATATAACTTAATCTGACACTGAATTTATCACACAGGTGTCTTTACTCCGGGTGGCTGTAGAGAGCAAGTGTAATGTGTGAATGATCCAACAGCAAACAGATCTAGAGGTTCAGTAGTTTGAATGAAAAAATTGGTTTCTTTAGGTTTCAACAAGATATTTAGTACCCACAATAAGTTATTAATTAAACTGGAGGAAATATGGATTAATTCAAATGGAAGGAAATAAGATGCCTAAAAAAGTAACAGGAGAATTCAGTAGATAGTTTTGGAGTGACAATTATTAGCTCATACAGAGGTTTCTAGAGAAGTTCCTCCAAACCGATCTTAGGATTAGTTTTACGTAGTATCCATGATCTTGCAACAAAGAGAAAAAAATTTGTAGTGACATTTCATAATGATATAAGGTGTTGAAGGATCAAAAAAATGTATAAAAAACCACTAGATGATCTAAGGACTGGGATAAAGAAACATGATTAAGTATTAGTTACTTAACAAGAAATTTGGCTATGAACAACTGTTTTAAATAGCAAGATTAAAAAGGTCCTGTCATTTTAGGCAATTATAAAATGATTGTCTCCCCAAAATATGATGAAACCATAAGGAAAAAAATAAAACTGGATACAGTAAAAAAAAAAAAATGCAAATAATATCTCATGCTTAAATTTTGGGAATTAAGAAAATGGTTTCTAGGCAATTAAGAAATTAAGCTCAAGAATAGCTTTCAAACTTGAGGCAGAAAGCTGAATTTGCAGGTTTGCAATGTTTGAAAAGGTTATGAATGTTAGCTTAAAAGTAGCAACCTCCAGTATTGGTAGCCTGGATTTGGTTACCTAGGAGTTTCTTTCCAGTTCTATGTTCCCATGTATAGAGCCTGTAACATCCACCCATGTGATACCAGTGAATCTCACATGCTATTTACATATACACACATACTCCCCATCCTGCCCCTTATTTTAATTAGATACTCTGACTAAAATTTTTAAAGGGCATTTTTCTTACAGCCTGCACAGTTTTAAACATCTGTCAATTTAAAAAGAAGAAAACATCTGCTGAAGAGCATCCTATCTTTTGATCTTCAGCAAATTCAGTAGTAAAATTGCCCTTTTCTCCTCATAGATCACTGCCAGCTTTATTTCTACCATCATACACATTCTTTGACCTGTGATAAAATTTGGTTTGGCATATTACCCTGAGAGTGAGAGTTCCTCAAACTCACTTTATATAGCTATGTGGGAAGCAGAGAATACACTGTCCGATTCTATATCCATGAACATTTTTGCTTCATTCATTATTTCTTTTATTTTTCTATATACTGTTGTACAAATGGAGTGCATTCTTCCATGTGAATTATCTTTCTGAGAAGAGTTTTCATTACTTTTATTTGAAGTCTTTTTTTATCTGTCTGCTGGAATCACTTTCATTTTTCTGCAACAGTCTGTGTTTTCTTTTGTTTATTGTTAACGTGATGCTTTTTTTTAACCTAAATCTGACTAATTTGACCCATCTCTTGGCATTTGTGATGTTTCACCTTTTCCTAACAGCATGGTGCTTTACAAAATAAAACATTCAGTGCTATATTTGTTTTCAAAAACAATGGGAAGACAGATATTATTTTCCCAACTACAGAATTAGTAGCATGAAGTCTAGTTGGAAGCCAGTAACTAGCAGTGTAGCGCAGGGGTCAGTACTGAGGGCAATCCTGGTCAACATCTGCATTAATGACCTGGATGATGGGGCAGAGTGTACCCTCAGCAAGTTTGCTGATGATACAAAACTTGGCGGACTGGCTGATACGCCAGAGGGTCATGCTGTCATCCAGAAGGACCTCAACAGGCTGGAGAAATGGGCTGACAGGAACCTCATGAATTTCAACAAGGAGAAGTGCAAAGTCCTGCACCTGCGGAGGAACAACCCCCTGCACCAGTACATGCTGGGGGCTACCCAGCTGGAAAGCAGCTTGGCAGAAACGGTCCTGGGAGTCCTGGCTCCTGGGTGTCCAAGTTGGACATGAGCCAGCTAAGTGCCCATGTGGCAAAGGTGGCTAATAGTATCCTGCACTGCGTGTAGGAGTACTGTGTCTGGTTCTGGGCTCCCCAGTACAAGGAATATGGGCATACTGGAGAGAGTCCAACAAAGGGCTGTGAAGGTGATTATGGGACTGAAGCATCTCTCCTATGAGGAAAAGCTGAGAGCTAGGGCTGTTTAGCCTAGAGAAGAGAAGGCTCAGAGAGGATCTCATCAATGTGTACAAATACCTGATGTGAGGATGTAAAGAAGGCAGAGCCAGCTCTTTTCAGTAGTACACAGAGACAGGACCAGAGGCAATGGGCACAAACTGAAACACAGGAGGTTCCATCTAAAAATCAGGAAACATTTTTTCACTGTGAGGATGACTGAGCACTGGCACAGGTTGCCCAGAGAGGCTGTGGAGTCTCCATCCTTGGAGATACTGAAAAGCTGTCTGGACAAGGTCCTGGGCAGCCTGCTCTAGGTGGCCCTGCTTCAGCAGAGGGGTTGGACCATCTGACTTCCAGATAGCTCTTCCAACCTCAACCATTTTGTGATTCTGTGAATTAAAGCATGACTAAATAGTGGCAATTACCTATGTATTTTCTAAGAAAATTAACATCTTAATGCTGCTCAGGGGTAAAAAATGGGGACATGAAAATTTATCATCATCATCGATGCCCTGAACAATGGGGCCTAATTAACCCTCAACAAATTTGTAGATGATACCCAACTGTGGGAAACAAACAGCTCACTGCAGGGTAGGGTTGTCATTCAGAAGGACCTCAAAAAGCTAGAGGAATGAGCTGTGTGAAACCTCATAAAATTCATACAAGAGAAATATGAAGTGTTGCACCAAGGATGGAACAATCCCATAAAGCAGACTGGGTTGGGATCTGACAGACCGTGGAGCACCTTTGCAGAAAAGGGCCTTGAGGTGTTTGAGGTAAACACGCTGACCATAGGTCACCAGTGTGGTCTTGTGTTATAGTAGTAATATTGTATGTATTGTATCTATCAGCATAATAGTAAAATACTTTATTTTCTTCCCAGTTTGTTATGAATTAAAACACTGTAATATCTCAGTGTTAGCACTGTCACACTGAAATCCAGGAAACTCTGCCAGTTCTCATCAGTTCAAAAAGCCTTCTGGTAGCAATTTTAAACTGGGAGAGGAGACCCGAGTCTTAATTCGCATTGATTTCAGTCTACTTTTTCATGTAATTCTGTTTGGGTTTTGAAAATCTCTTTACTTCACTTACTTCATTCTCTTTACTGTATTTCCACAGGCAGGAATTAGGCCGATCTGCAGTTTGTCATCTCCAGTGGATCAAAATGCCAAAGCCTTATTTTTGCATCCAACGTGATTCTCAAACTGGTGCCTGGAAAAGGGAAGATAGACAAACATAATGGCGCTGTTGTTGTATTCACTTTTTGGTGAATGAGGAGTCTCCAGACAGGAGTATTGAGGTAATCCCCCCTAAATCCATCTTTGTTTTCCCCTAACATATACAAAACAGTATTGAGCCCCTTCTTACTAACTCTAACAGAGAGACAGGTAATGGCAATCAGCCACTGACTCTACTTGTACTGTGACTGTAGTCGATATAAACTCCTTTTTATCCATTCCTTTGAATCATAAAGCTCATGCTGTTCCTTATAGGAGTTTCTTTATCAGTGGAGGGTAAGGTCCCTTGGGTCAAACCTATATATGGTTCACAAAGGGAAAGTCCTGTTTAACTAATTTTATATCCTTCTATGATAAGGTCACCCACCTAGTGGATGCAGGGAAGGCAGTAGATGTAGTCTTTCTGGATTTTAGTAAGGTTTTTGATACTGTCCCTCACAGCATCCTTCTGGACAAGTTGTCCAACTGTGGGATGACCAGGTTCACGGTGTGCTGAGTGAAGAACTGGCTGAAGGGCAGAGCTCAAAGGGTTGTAGTGAATGGGGCTACATCTGGCTGGTGACCAATCATCAGCAGTGTTCCTCAGGGCTCAATTCCAGGGCCAGTTCTGTTCAATATTTTTATCAATGATCTGGATGCAGGAGTTGAATGCATCATTAGCAAGTTTGCTGATGATACCAAACTAGGAGGTCCTGTTGACTCTCTTGAGGGACAAGATGCCTTGCAGAGGGATCTAGATAGATTGGAGCATTGGGCAATGATTAATGGATGAAATTTAACAAGTCAAAATGCTGGATTCTGTACCTAGGATGGAGTAACACCAGGCACAGGTATAAATTGTGAGAGGAGTGGCTGGAGAACAGCCCTGCAAAACAGGATCTGGGGGTGCTGGTTGACAGCAGGCTCAACAGGAGTCAGCAGCGTGCCCTGGCAGCCAAGAGGAGAAACTTCAATTTGGGGTGCAATAAACACAGCATAACCATTTTGTCAAAAGCGGTGATTATCCCACTGTATTTAGCTTTAGTGTGGTCTCACCTTGAGTACTCTGTGCAGTTCTGGACCCAACAATTTAAAAAGGATGTGAAAGTCCTCGAATGCATCCAGAGGAAGGCAACAAAGCTGGTGAAAGGCCTGGAAGGCATGTCCTGTGAAGAGCAGCTAAGGACTTTGGGCTTGTTTAGTTTGGAGAAAAGGCGGCTGAAGGGCAACCTCGTTGCTCTCTACAGCTTCCCAAGGAGGGGAAGTGGAGAGGCAGGTGCTGATCTCTTCTCCCTGGTGTCCAATGATAGGATGCATGGGAATGGTCCAAAGCTGTGCCCAGGGAGGTTTGGATTGGACGTTAGGAAGCATTTCTTTACCGAGAGAGTGGTCAAACACTGGTACAGTCTTCCTAGAGAGGTGGTCAATACCCCAAGCCTGTCAGTGTTTAAGAGGCATTTGGACAATGCCCTTAATAACATGCTTAAGCTTTTGGTCAGCCCTGAAGCGGTCAGGCAGTTGGACTAGATGATCATTGTAGGTCCCTTCCAACTGAAATATTTTATTCTATTCTATTCTATTCTATTCTATTCTATTCTATTCTATTCTATTCTATTCTTTAGTCATTTTACTACTTTTTTTTGGAGTCACAAGTGTGTTCACATGCTTCACAGGGTCTCCTGCTGCCACAAGGAGCAGATCTTGCCACATGCCCACTTTCACTGCAGTGACCTACAGCAACAAGTTTTCTTCCATTTCCAGAATTTCCTTTTGAATCTTCACTCCCTTGTCAACCCAGCTCTTTTCTTTTATGCACATTTTCCACCAGCTCCTACAAAGTCACAAAACCACCTACCAGCTTTCTATTAGCAGTATACTAGCTGGTGTCACTCCAGAAGAAGGGAGCTCTGTGGTATGATTCCACTGACTATAAAGCCTAATTTTATTCCTTGATATCTCACATATCCAGGCAAAGGTAATTGGGGCAATGCGGGTAGCATCCAACGACTCCTCAGGCTCTTATAAAACATCAGGATTTTTCTAAAGGTGTTTGCATGCTAGTTCCAATTCCTTGGTTTACACTTCAAATACTGTTTTTTTCCTAATTTGTCATTTGTTTTGCCTTAGTTTAATTTCTACCTGCTTTCAGTACTTGGAAGAGGAAAACCTTTCATTCTGAGAGGTCACATCAACACTCCAGTAATATTAAGTAGGTCAATCTCATGCTCAGTTTAAATTGATGCAGCTTAGCAAAACAAAACAGAATTCTAATTGCCTAGAAGCAGGAGAAAAATCAGGGAATAAATTAGCCTTTACAGGTTTAACTGTCCTAACTCCACTAAACAGAAGTAGTTTTTGAAGGTTAACACAGCTGACAGAAGTGATTAAGAAAACTACTTGACCTTATTGAAAAGGGAGCAGAGCCCTTTACAGTGCACTGTAGTCATTACTTTATGTTTCAGTGTGTCAAACCCCTAAAAAACTACAGTATGTGTTATCACACATCACTAGTAATTAGGGAAAAGATTATACTCTTACCTGCAGAGAGTCTTGAAAGACAGCAGAGCTATCATGGTTTCATGTAAGCTGCTAGGCTCATCAGACATAAGAAGGAGTGTAAAGCATCTGCTGCAAATTGTTTAAAAAATAATTAGGTTTAAAAAATTATCTCCTTGCTGCTGATCCTGGGAGGAAATCACATGGCGCTTCATAAACACAGGATTTGAATTTCTGATTAGGATGGGAAATAATTTTTTTATACATGTATACCCAGTCAAAGTAAATAGATGTCTTCATTCCAGAAAAAAGAAGTTCTCTTTTCTGGAGAATTCAAATAGAGAAGACAAGAAAATGCATTTTGATAGTTATGGTGATATAATGATAGCTCTGATTTTCTACCTTTTTTTTAACCTGCCAATGGCTGCTGTTGTCTTGTAAACCTAGGTGTTGTAATTGTCTCTGATCAGGAGGCCTCAAAGGCCTATATTCAGAGTAATTAGTTTCACCTAAAATATTTTGATTATTTTACATTATTATTATAGTCAATAGGAGAGAAATGGACATGATGGTAACATTTCTACAAGGATACATTTGTGACCATAGAATTATGAAATGATTTAATGCCTCTAACCAGTTGACCTGGAGAAGCTATAAGATATCCATTGCCTGTGTTCAGACAGAATAAACGACATGCAGAGTTTTATGGACTGTCCTTGGAAATGTATATAATTATAAAAGTCTTCTAATTTCCATTTTGATTGGTTTAATTTAGCAAGAGAGTTTTCATTTTTTGAGTTAAGTGCACTCTAGAACTTCTAGTAGAGAAACTACAATCAGCTGTACAAAGTGATTAAGGTCATGTTTGTTGTTTATATAGTTTAGTAAAGCAATACAAATGTAAGCCAGCTTTTACTTTGGCTTTCTATGGTCTGATTCTTCATTATGGTACAGTGCTTTTACTTTTATTTTATTGTTACAAATAGTTTTAAAAGAGAAACTTGGTTTTCTTCCTCAACATTCAAATTGTAGGGTCTAGACCCTTAAGTATATCTGGACCTAACCAGCAATTATGGATATATTCAAATAACAAACCTGTTATTGCAATCATTTTGTTTCTCTCTGATTCCAGATTTTCTCCCTTACTTTTAGCATCATTTGAAATTCAGATCTAAAATACAGTATGTCAGTGGAAGGATAGCATATTTTGAACAATGACCTTAGTATTCATTAGGAAATAAGGCCTCAGTAATGAGACTAAAACATTGAACCTTTTTGTTTATAAACATAATACACTAGTATGCATCAACCTGGACTTGAAGGAAGTTTTTGGAAGAGAGACATGCTATTTCTATATTCATGTGATCTGTGGTAACACTGCCAGCAAAAGTGTTACCTAAAGGTAACTCAGACATTTGTTTCTTCTGAGATGTGATATCTTTGACCTTTATAATATTTTAAGACATACATAGTAATTATATGGTGACTGTAATCTTTCCTTTCCAAATCATTTTCTTCAGTTTTTACCATTCTGAAGGACACTGTAAACAGAATATACACAACTGAAGAGTGCAAAGATATTTATGGCCAAGACGGACATTAAATCACAAGGACTCGCAAAACTCCTAAGCCAAGCCTTAATACATTCACCATCCTTGATAAGTGTCTGCAGGCCAGCCAGCCAGAGTCAGGTGAGGAAGTCAGGGTCTCTGACCTCCTGTCTCCTGATTCTCTGACTTCTTCCTTGGGATTTTTGTAAAGTTTCACATAAGTATTTCTCCTTGTGGATCCTTGAGTTGCTAATACTGTCTCAGCAATTGTACTTCTGTCTGTGCTTTTACTTGTTTTATATATCTTCCTTTCACAGACTTTCTCACAAGTTATCTGTTAGTAAAACTGAGTCAAGGTCACAGAGCCATGTGCCACCAAAATAGGGCATAAATTACAGACATCAGAGCCCTAGAGAGGAGGGTTACAGAAAAATGGGACACCTCTGAACCAGTTTTCTGAAAGGAAGCCTATTGACAACTCTGGGATCACTGTGCAAATTATGGATAATTATGAATAATATATTCCCCAATTAAAAAACCCTGAAGATGCAGTGGTAGAATTCTGTACAAAATTTAAAAATATTTTTATGATGTTCCTAGTAGGATACTATAGTTTAATTTAGAGGAAAATCTTGAATGTATATTTAACATAGCTTCTGAAAATGGGAAACACAAAGATTCCAAATTAAAATTCTAGAAAACTAAAGATATTAATTTAAATACTCACCTAACTCACAAACTAAATGCATAAACATCTTGATAGGGAAAACATCAAAAATTACAGTGTTTCTGTGGGTTTCATTAAGATCTATCAATTCAGCTAATGGTGCATGAAATCACAGAGATTGACACAAACCTCCAAGTGGAATCAAATGGGAAGCTTGATTATTGTAGGCATGAGAAAAGACAACATTGGTCAGCGGTCCTGGGACATTCTGGCTAACGGTAACATTTTACTTATTGGCTCTTAATGAATTATCTAAATTCCTTAAAACCTACTGAGGAATTTTGTTTAAAGAAAAATGAGGATCTACAACAACTATCCAATACTTTGACCAACTGAATTCCTTATTTTGGACTAGAAAAGTATACATGCTTACCTGTACTCTGGACACTACTTTCCTTCATCCTTGAAGGATACCAACACTGTTGATAATCACTATTCCAGACAGATTCCTTTGCTTACTTGTCACTTCAATTCCAAACAAGTTGTTTTCCAGAATTAGGAAGTACAAAAAGAAGAAAGATTTTGGCCATTCCTCAGTTTATGTACCAATGCAGTAGAAAACATGGCAGTTCTGAGGGGTTTTTGTACAAACTCTCCTGACAACTCTTTTTTGTCAATATTGAATCCTGACCTCGCAAAATTTACCCTTCAAATTTTCATTTTATGTTCTTCATATCAGTTCTTATCTGTGTTCCTTATTCCTTAGAGTTGCCATATTTATAGGGAGAGGTAATACATTTTTTAGACCAATTAGTATGTAACTTCTTCTTACAATTTTTTCATATTTATAGCCTAAAAGTTAGAAAAACTCTAACACAAATCAACAAAGGTTTATGACATCCTTTTGGAAAAAGATCTTCACCTGGCTTAATTTACAAATACAGAGAGTCATCTTCTGACTCATTTCCTGCTCTTTTGCAGTATTTTTCACCTAAAACCAGTATTTAAATAATAATGTTACACTTGTACTGTCACATTGTATTGAAACAGAGATATAAAAGGGAACAATAGAACTTATTTTTCACAGAGACCCAAACATAGATTGGATTCAGATCTCTGCTCCTCCAGGACGTGCCTTTCTGTCTTTCTCAACCTACTGAAAGCATGGGATTCAGACCACCTGGTTAAATATGTCTACTCTAAGGACCCCACCTGAGAACTAGGCTCCAGTTGTAGTCAAGGTCACATTATAGGCAGTTCATCTGATATATCTTAAACATTTATTTTAGGATGGGATGAATCTCATCTAAGGTTTACCTAATTGTTTCCATTGCCTATGCAGAGAGACTTAAATGTCTAAGATATAAATACAAAACCTAAGGTAATAAATATTTATATAAACTAAGATAATACTTTTTTATATTAATCAATATAATGCTATACCTTTCAGGTTCCTTTGATATGTTTCATTTCTTATCATATGTCCCTTTTTTTATTACAGAAATATTGGTCCGTTATCTACAAATACCTGTACTAGATACACAATATAGGGTATCATTTCCTCTCTCTTCTTCCTAGTTTACAGAACTTTTTTGAAAATTTATATACTTAGTAAGTTCCCAGTTCAGCAATGCTTTCTGAACTTACTTAGCACATGCCTAAGTGTAATTGAACTTAATACAGTTAAAAATAATCCTGAGTAAAAAGATTTAGTATATGACTATGCTTCCTGTTGACACCTGAGACTATATCATCATAATCATCTATTGACAGGAAATCATATAGGGATTTTAAGAATTTCTATTTCAGTAGTAAGTTTTCTAGTTTGATTTTAAGCTACTTAACTCATTTTATCTATGCTTGTATATAAAACATGACATAGCAACAAAGAAAAAAATCTGTCACACAAGCATAAAATGTCATGACTACAACAAAAAAGCTAAACATTTTTCATTATATATCTGTTTTTCCCAAAGTGTGCTGAATTACCTCTTAAGCTGATACCAACACGTATCAGGAAATAAGCATATTATGGAGAAAAAGAACATAACTAAAAAGTGATTTGGTCTTGTAGAGAATTAAAATCCAACTGCCAGTTCCGATAGCACTAGAAGTTTAGAAATAAAATTTCACTTCTACAAAGTATGCTTTTATTGCAGCTGAAGAGGCTGAGATAATAACAGGTAACTCAGGGAAAACCTGGTAACAACAGGATGAATTGAGTGATCTCTGCTTCAGTTTTAAATTTGCTCCTGGTCATTTATGTTTACTACTGCTTTCTGCCTGTGGACATGTTGTACTTTTGTTGGTGTGTGCAACTCCAGACTGACTGGAATCAGATTAATATATGAAGAAGTCCATGGCCATATAAGAAATTAACATATGTGAGATGATGATAAATGGGGTTTCATTGTCTAAACTAATTGTTCTGAAAGGCTATGCTATAATGAACAACCATCAGAAGTATCTGACTCATGAAACTGCAAGTTCTTGAAAAAAGGCATCATTCAAAACCAAAAGGATTATGAGAACTGTTTATGATTGTCCTAAAATACCTGGGAGTTTTATCAGTTGAATTAGAGGATATATTAACTAAAGGTTTACTTGTTATAAAAAGCATTTGCAAGACTGAAAACATTAGTGTTCCTTCTTGATTGATCACTGCTTTCTCTCCTATCAACAAGTGTTTTTATACACCTTATAATTTGCATGTTCCCAACTTATAAGCAAATAGATTAGCCCCTGATGAGGTGGGAATTGATTGTGCTGCGCTCTGGCAATTACCATGACAATGTTACTGAATACCTTTCACAGTGGCAAAGCAGAAAGGTTATTTGATTTGATCTGAGGAGCTGACAGCGTGCTTATTCACATTGTGTCACACAATGAAGTGGCATCAAGAATATTGGCTGATCACTGCTTTGATGCACTTTCTCTCCATTATTCCTTTTCCTTTTGTCCTTGTCCTTCTTTTCTGTATTATTCCCATTGCCAATATAGAGCCACAAAACAATCCTTCTCACCACATAGATTGCAAATGAATGTTTAGTAGCTCAGATCTGACTAAACTGGTGGAAGAAGTACAGTGTTTCATTGTGAGGTTTTCTCCTCCCAAAAGAGTCAGTAGGACACTTACCAAAATGGTGGACATTTTAGTTCTTATTCTGTGGGAAAAGTATAATTTAATAAACTCTTGTTGGGAACAAGGATACATTAAATTCCATAACCACCTCTGCTGTCCCTGTTTTTTCCAGGTTCTGAGCTAAGTTCAGATGTCTGTGATTTCACTCTAGTGCAAAGACATTTGACGTCCACATAATGAGCACACTAACTGTTGGCTACTCTGCAGTCTTTCTTTCTCTTTCCACAGGTACTATTATAGACACATGAGAAACCTTTTCCAAACAAAATATAATTGTCTCACAGAAATTATTTTTCAAAACATTTCAACAACATTAAATGGTGATTTGCAAGGTTTTGCAAGGTTATATGCTCTTCAGTGAACATCTCTAGGGCTGTATGAAGTTCAATTTTTGTCTCATTACCACTAAGCTACTTACCATACATATCATGTGGGGTTGCACATATCAAAGCAGCTATTTTAAGAAACCAAATCATACGTGTATATGCACACACGCATGTACATATACACACATAGCGAATACACTTTTTCTGTTTTTCAAAAGATATCCCAAAATTGTAATGCTAATCTTCTTCTCACAGGTGAAAATCAAATAAGTCATGTTTTATATGAACATGCTGTTTAATGTTCTTTTCTGTGCTTTAAGTATTAAAAGTAAAGTTTTGTACATGGTGTTGCTCATTGAGTGAGTTAGAAAACCTGTTCTCTAATGCTGAGCCTGAGAGTGCACAAATTAACTAGTGCTTCTGCTTCTAAGCAATGAATTCTCCCAGTTAAACATAAATACTTGAACAGCCTCCTGAATGCAAGTGCTATAGCTATCTAAATACAAGTATATAAAATGCACTCCATCTGAGCACCTAGGCACTTGTCTTTTGCCTACACTCCATTACAATTCAGAAATCAATTGCAAAAGGACTACATGACACCCAAACTCATGGTAGCTTCAATCCAGTAGTCATGCTCAGACCATGAATAAGCTTTGAGTTTTCTTTGAGTCACAGCAGTTGCATTGGTTTCATTCAAAAACTTCCTGAGGAAAAATGAATCTGAGACCCAGATTCATTACTCTTCTTAGTACCAGAGGATTCAAAAGCATAAAAGAATGTAATATAAGCTACAGACTAACCTGGAATGAGGACATGCGTCACTCAGCTAGGAAATTCTCTACCAAAGTTTTCTAAGGTGATCACAAACCATATGGCTTTTACCATGGAAAATTTCTTTCTGCTGGGCGATGCTGTACAGAAGGAAAGCTGCTGTGTACTTAGGAAAAGTAGGCAAACAGCTTCTTACACTTCAAAATCTTCTGAACAGCAGGAGTGAATGTATCTTGTACACAGAGATAAGAATTTGTTAGTCCAATTAATGTTTTAACAGCTTAATAGTCCAGACCATTTAATGCAGAAAAGCCTCATTAACAATACACCTACAATTGTTATTCCAAAAAACACTTAGACACTCCTAGTAGCTATCCCTGTTCTCTGGTGTGGTGCTCACATCTAAGAAATGTCCCTTAGGATCTGAAAGTCAACACTTAGTCCTTCCTTGAAAAGAAAAGGGGGGAAAGGAGGTTGTGACAAGCTGAGAGTGCCCTGCCCTCTCCGCTGAGAGGAGTATTAAGTCAATGGTGGAGGCTTCTTTTTCCTCTTACTAAGAGAAACATGATGCTGATGTCAATGCTTGCTTTCTCTTTAATCATGGGGTCTGCTTATGGTTATTTTTCTGTTTTCATGACACACTTTGCTTTCTTTTCAGTGGTTCCAGGATGAAGTTTGAAAGTTGCCCCCAGCCTCCCCCAGCCCTGTTACCCCAGGGGGCTGTTGTTTGTTGCACAGTGGTTCCCTGGGGCTGTCGGGCCTTTATCACACAGGGTGTCCCCAGGGCTCAGGTTAAAACAGGTCAGGCAGCAGTCACTGACCACTGCACAGCTGTTAAACCAAGCTACAGCCAGCTCAGGCTGAGGCAACTGCAGAAAAGTCCCGAGACCCTGCACTACCACGTCAGTGCAAAGCCTGGCTCCTTCTCCTGGTAATGGCAAAAATCATGTGTATTGGGCTCAAGGATGAGGAAAAAGTGTTCAGGCATACACCTAACGATAAGCATCCATTCCCATACATAAGCATCTAAATGCTTTACAGAAACCAGTGACTTTGTTCTTACCATCTGAGAGATGGGCAGGAGAGGTCAAAGTGTTCACTAACTTTGTTATATCATTCTTTCTGGAATATTTGAAAATGAAAATCTAATTCCAACATGGAAAGGGAAGGTCAAGGTTTCACAGTTTATACTGGAGTGGATGCTAGCAACTAGAGGATAGGCTTAGCTCTTTATTCAGGATATAAGTTAGTGTGGAATAAACTCAGAAGTCTAATTTCTGGAAAAGTAATTTTGAAAATATATGTCAAAAATACATAAAAAATTTATTTAACATACATCAGGTTCTTGAAAACCTTGAATTGAAGGTGTTAAACAGAAAAAAATACTGTTATAGACAAAATATCTACATTCAGGATAATGTTATTTGCAGTATTTAGATAGTACATAAATACAGTTCCGTTATGTGGCTTTTTTGGTGGTAATCCAGAATAATTTACATCATATTTTTATATACACTGAAACAGCCCCAAATTCCTTTTTTTATTATATGCTTTGTTTCAGTTCTAGAAAGTTTGGGAGATGGCAATACTTGCGATGTTCAGGAAGGAGCTCTTCCATTCACAGAGTGATAATTGTCTCTTACCCATCTGGGTGCTACTATAATTTTATGAAGATTCTAATTCAGTTTCATTCACTTTCTTTTAAGATATCAAACTAAAGCTTTATTTCTGATTCTAATTTTACCAAAGTAAAAGCAATTGAAGATAACTCCACATCTCACTAAAATAAAAGAGCTTTTTGGTAAACAGGATAATCCTCCCCTCCCTCCCCCCCTGCACAGCCCCCACACCCCCTTTTTTTTTAGCTGCCAGTTATTTAGATCTGGAGTCCTTCCAAAACTGAGAGTCATAGATGCATTATGCTAAATTCAGTTGCAGCACACATTTCATCTTACTTTTCCCTATATCCTAAGCTCTCATTTGAGGAAGAACAAGAAGTTTAATTAAATATGTATTGAGAGTCTCCTCCACAATGTCAGCCCAGGATGATGATAAATGTGAGTGGCTTGCCAGCAATATGGCTACTCCTTTAATCTCTCTCTATTTTTCAGCTGCCAGGAGAAAAGGCCCTCAATCTAATGTTTATAGACACTGTGCTCAGTGTATATAGACATTTCATGTTTGAAAGGATTAAAATGGTAAGGTAGATAGATGATGAAAAAAATGTACTGAAACAGTATTAATATGAAATAATACCAGATAAATTACGTTATTCTGCTCTACAAATGCAAAATTATACATATATGTGATGCAGATGAAACAGATCTGTTCCCAAGAATGTATATTCCTGCATTTTCTTGAGGAAAAGTCCCCACCAAATATAACGTTGAAATAAACAAAAAAGTCATCTTATACCAAGTTTCAGAAGGCAGTGCTTTTTTTCTATTTATGGACTTGGGAGTATGGTTTTGTTTTGAGGGGGTTTTGTGCACATTGTTAATTTTATGTTTTGTAGGGTCTTTTAATAATTTGAGCAACATATATCTCAAAGTTAGAGGCTCTCCACTCACTTTTTCTATTTTAGATCAATGTTACATTTCTTAGTGTTTTAACTAAAATGGTTCCCACATCTCAAATCAGAAGTAGTATTTCACTGAAGAAGTTATTCTACATATGACTCTGTGTGTCCATATAAGATACATAGATGACTCGCTTGACTATAAAAACAAGACATAGGATCTGATGATCTAGATGGTCTTTTCTAGCAGCATGTATGTCACTGTAGGAATAGTGAGTCTTTACCTTGAACTGTTTATAGTTAAATACATCAGTCCAATGCAATCAACTTAACCATGTGGGTAGACCAGCTGAATCAATGAGACACACACATGGCAAATTTCCCCATTAGGATTAATTTGGCTACTACTGTGCCATTCACAGGTGTATATTTACAGCATGTGTAATACCTGCCAGGGAAATGCCTAATATAAAACAAAACACAGTAACTACACAGTGGCAAACAAGGGGAAAAGGCGGCATTTTGAACAAAACAGTAATAACTGTGTATTATGTGACCTAGGTATGGCATCTGTTCATAGATACAAAGCTATTTCAGTTCTTATATTTGGATCTGTTGCTCTGATACAGTTTAATACAGTTATCATCATAAAAGCTTTGTGCATTAGATGCTGTTACTGATGATGAAATAACAGTAAGATTGTCCCTGTCCCCAGTCCTTGAAGGCTTGCACAAGCACAGGAACAAACAATGTCACAGGAAATAATTTTGCATAACCAAATACCCAGATACAAAGATATCTTAATTTAAAGATACAGGCCAAAGGGAATTGTTCCACCACTTTATGTGAATTTTTGTTTTTATTTATTAATTCAACTTTATATGAACTTAAAATATAAAAATTATTGAACCTCCGCATACTCGTAAGCTTATTTACAGGTATATTAAGTACTTGTGCAGAACCATGTCTGGGAAGTCCAGGAGGAAAGCATGATGTGCTTCAGGTTCATATCATCAGTATCTGCAGAGACTAAACTAAAAGCCTACCTGGCACTAATATTTGGAAAGTTGGCCTGTGTATTTACCTATCCATGCAGCAGAGCAAATAAAAAAACATCTGCTCTCTGTGTGAAAATGTCTGCATGTGATTGAATATACCAGCATTAGAAGAGGTCAGCAACCAAGTACAATTGAACCACTTTATGACTTTTTATGTACCTTTAAAATTACATATATATATATTTATACACATAGTTATTGATTTATATGTGCATGTGTATATTCAAATATAAATCTGTATATATTTATGTGTAAATATATATGAGCCTTAGGGAGATTTGTTCACTTGAAAATAATAGAACCTCCTTGTAACAGCCTTGAATATAGTGAAATGTCTGTCCTGTATCAGGGAAACTGACAAGAAACTATAGTTTCAGTAAAGGAAAGCTCAATTTACAATTCAGTCACTGGGGGAGGGGGGGTGTTTTGTGTATAAAAGGAATAAAGCATTTCAGAAGATACATATATACTGTGCTTTCACCTCTCTACCTTTATGTCATTTAAAAGTTTGAATATTTATTCATTTGGTTTGATATTCTTACCTACAATTAATCCATTAGAAAGTTCAAATCCAGCTTTCTAGGCTTTCTTTATAATCACTGAAACAGCAATACTCTGCCATTAGACCAACTGCTGTTTCAAATATGGGTCTTCTAAGTCTCACCCTGAAAGAGTAGGAGATATGAAACTTCAGATTAGTGGATGGCCTTTTCCATGCCTCTGTCTCCCTCTTCTCACTTACTCTTTCTTCTCCTGCTCTCAAAGAAGGGATGAATCAGTCTTCCGAACAGATGAATTACTCACTTTCTGCTCTCATGACTGAAAGAAACCTAAATAGCCAGTACAAACTAAATGCCTATTTTTAAGATGCTATTATCAAGAACTAACTGAAGATCTGTCTACTAATGTAAATGGGCATTAGCTCATTCCATCTAATCACTGCAGGCAAAACCTGGACCTGTTTGCTAATCTCCATTTAGATATGAAACAGGGTGCAGGAGTGTTTTCATACTAAAATATTTAGTCTTCTGTAAATTTATATTATTAATGTTACATGTATTATTTAACATCACTTTTACACAAAAAACTTAAATACGAATGTTTATTTCCTTCACTTGCTAAGTACACACATCCTCAAAATACCAAAGAAAGCAGTTATTTAAATGATTATACTATGCATTCCTTTGTTTAAAAATCTTACATATTACATAGTTAATCTTCACAACCATGTTACAAAAAACAGTGTTCCAATCAGTGTTATGGTATATTATAGCTCTACAGTGGCACTGTTTTAAGAATGCACTGCTGATATAAAACCATGGAAGTCTTAAAATCATGTACATGTACATTCTTCCTCAGCCCACCATAACTTTTTCATTATAGTTTATATACAAGGATCGTGTGTCTCAACATTTCTATTCATTTTCTGGAGACTGAAATTGGAATTCAGGCCTATTAAGAAAACACATGAAATAAAAAAATTACAAATACCTGAAAAAAGTGGAAAGAGATTAGTAGTACAGTGTGAGCCTGTAATCAATAATATCATAAGTTATGTGAGATATGGGAAAAATTTATGTCACTCTAGTTTTCATCAGGGCTTGACCATTCTGAAGCCACCAATATTTATACCTAAGCCTTCACTGAAATAGTGAAGCCTAGTTCAAAAGTAGTTATGATTCAATAGCACAAACTGCAAGAACCTAGGACACAAAGAAAGGAAGCTTGTGTCAAAGTGCATTAAATATAAGCTGCGTTGTTACTTAAACTTTGCAAAAACTACTGTAAGGGTTTTACTGAAAGGAGAAGATTTTACATGTTATGCTTCAGTGAAAAATTCTAGTTTCAGCCTCACCAGCATGCAACTGTGCAACCCATCACAGAATCACAGGATGGTTGAGGTTGGAAAGGACCTCTGGAGGTCACCTGGTCGAACTCCTCTGCTCAAACAGGGCTGCCTAGAGCAGGAACCCTGGGACCTTGTCCAGATGGCTTTTGAATATCTCCAAGGAGATATTCATGTTCGGCTTATGTTCAGCTTGGACCCCTGGGAGCCAGGACTCACAGGTCCAAGCTGCTTCCCAGCTGGGTAGCCCCCAGCACGTACTGGTGCTGAACTTCATGAGGTTCCTGTCAGCCCATTTCTCCAGCCTGTTGAGGTCCTTCTGGATGACAGCACGACCCTCTGGCGTATCAGCCAGTCTGCCAAGTTTTGTATCATCAGCAAACTTGCTGAGGGTACACTCTGCCCTATCATCCAGCTCATTAATGCAGATGTTGACCAGGATTGCCCTCAGTATTCATCCCTGGGCTACACTGCTAGTTACTTACCTCCAGCGAGACTTCTTACCACTGATCACAACCCTCCAGGCTTGGCCATTCAGCCAGTTTTCAATCCACCTAACTGTCTGCTCATCCAGCCCCTACTTCATCAACTTCTCTATAAGGGTGTTAAGAGAAACATTGTCAAAAGCCTTACTGAAGTCTAGGTAGAGAATATCAACTGCTCTCCCCTCATCTACCTAGCCAGTCATTTCATTGCAGAAGGTTGTTAGGTTGGTCAAGCATGACTTTGCCTTGGTGAATCCATTCTGACTTCTCACAATGAATTTCTTGGCCTTCGGGTGCCTGGAAATGGTTTCCAGGATTAGTTGCTCCCTCACCTTCCTAGGGATCGAGGTTAGGCTGAATGGTTTGTAGTTTTCTGGGTCCTCCTCCTTGACCTTTTTGAAGATAGGAGTGACATTTGCTTTCCCCCAGTCCTCATTCAGACCTTCCAATTATCATGATTGTTTAAAGATAATCAAAAGTGGCCTTGAACTGACATCTGCCAGCTCGCTCAGCACTCATGAATGCATCCCATCAGGCCCCATGGACTTATACATGTCCAGGTTGCTTAAGTATTCTCTGACCTGATCCTTTCTCACCAAGTGCAAGTCTTCCTTTCTCCAGACTTCCCCCCTTGTGTCCAGGGCCTTGGATTCCTGAAGGCTGTTCTTACCAGTGAAGACTGAGGTGAAGAAAGCATTCAGTACCTCAGCCTTTTCCATGTTCTCTGTCAGCAGGGCCCTTGCCGCATTTATCAGTGGACCCATATTTTCCCTAGTCTTCCTTGCTGCTTATGTACTTACGGAAGCCCTTCTTGTTGCCCATCATGCCCGTTGCCAGCTCCAGCTCCAGGTGGGCTTTGGATTTCCTAACTGTATCTATACACACTTGAACAGTGTCTCTATATTCCTCCCAGGTTACCTGTCCCTGCTTCCACCTTCCCTATACTCCTTTTTTACATTTGAGTTTCACCAGGAACACTTTCAAGCAGATTCCTGAATAGGCTAGTCTGCTCTCCTGAAGTCCAGCCTTGTGATTTTGCTTTTTGCCCAGCTCCCTTGTCTCAGGATCCTGAACTCCACCATCTCATGGACACTGCAGACAAGGCTACCTTCAGCTTTCATATCCCCAGTGAGTCCTTTGCTTGTACATGTGCCCACATGGAAGAATATCGGGGGGAATAGTCCGAGGGTTAGTCAGCCTTCATCAGTCACTCCGCAACAAGCTGGACCTGAGCCTTGGGGAAACAGCAAACTTCTCTATACGACAGGTCAGGTCAGGTGCCTCTGTCCCCTGCAGCAGGGAGTCAGCCACTGCTATCAGTTGCCGCTTCTTCCTGGTGCTTCTTTGTGGCTCAGGTTGGCCAAGGTGCTCTGCTTGAAAGCAAACCCAGCTCCTCCTCAGCTTTGAGGGTAGTGAACCTGTTCAGTAGCTGCAAATGTTCAGGTGTAACAGGAGCCTTCCTCTTGGTGCCAGTAGGCACCTGCTTCCAGCCTTCGCCTTCCTTAGAGTTTCCACTTGCCATTCTAGGGAATGATTCAGTAGCTGAGCTCAACGGAAGGAAATCTGTGTGATACCAGCTACACAACTTTTTACCATACATAGGTCTCCTCAGATATTTCGCACACCAATGGCAATGCTGCCTGCCTTTACTGGCTAATAAGTCACTGTGCATAGCTAACTTAACATCAGGTAATAGGGCAATAGACCATATTGTTCTCATTATATTCTTAGTTTTGTCATTTAAATCTATGGTAATGCCACTGAGAGTTAAAAAACCCAACAGGCCCATTTTTAAACTCACCCGCTTTATGGGTAACTCCATTTGCATGCAGATAGAACTAAAATAATACCTAAAGCTTCAGATCACAAAATTTAGTAAGTAAACAGCTAATGAAAGTAAAAGTTCTTTTAACATTTCCCAATCAGTAATGTCCCTACCTGTAACACTACAGAAAAAGACTAGGCATTATGTATCTTAGGTAGCATATTTATTTTCAGACTTCTTATTTAACAAATGTACACTGAACGACTTACTGGCAAGTATTTGCTGTACTTATGTGTTTGAACTGAACCAAGTGCAAAACTTACGGCTCCAGTTTATCCCTGGAGCTGAACTGAAACAACGTCTCCCCACTAAGCTAAATGCTTTCCAAACAGAACAGATTAGTTCCCGACTTTCCATAGTTAAAAAGTCACTGTATTTATACCAAGTGGAATATGAATGAAGAAACGAAGCAATAATTCCAAAATCAATGTATTTATTATTCCATCTCCCTTTACATCCTCTCTGCAAACCTTCCAGGCCACAGTGCCTCTTTCCATTCTGAATACGCAGACAAATCCTCATGGGCACACTTGCGTTCAAGTTTCAAAAAGAATAAGGATCACACATATCAATGCTTTATATATGGAAATATTTCTTGTCACACAAAATGGATCTTTTCACTGTCTGACTGTCAACCCCTTCCTGATCAAACCAGACAACACCAGCTTCTGCTGCTTCTCCAGACTCTTGGCAGGCTCTCCTCACATCTGCACATCTTGCATTTACAAGTACACAGATTCCAAAGCTGTCAGTGGATGGAAATAATTTTGAAATCCAGAGTGAATACAAATGGATTCCCTGTAAAAGGCTTTTATTTCTGTGTCAAGTGGTAGAGTTGCTAGTACAGAAGCTTCCATTTTACACTTTCCCATTTCCAACAACATCACAGAAGACTGGAAATGTCCCAACAGTGAATGGATGTAGGATTTTTTTTAACTGATTTGTGTATCAAATAAGCAAATGAAAAAAAAATCAGTATTATTTTCCTTAGGATATTTTGTTACACACAAATAAACATAAGGGGTGGGGGGTGGGGGGAATCTCTTGTACTGCTTTTTCTTTCCTCTTTTTCAAAAAAAAATTTCAAACAACAAAACGTTTCTGGTTTATTTATAATACAGTGTCATATGGGAGTGCTTTCAGTAGCTACAGATTACAGTATACAGTGTTGGCAATGTAATACAATCTATCCATTCCTTATTATATCTCTTCCAAAAAAAGTTACAGTGTTAATGTTCAGTATTAGTTTGGTTTGGAACTCATTAGCCTGAACTGATTGTTTATTCTGGATGCTGCAAAACTGTGATCTCACATTTGTGATGTGAGATTGACATCTTGACAACTGAGCAGAATTTCATAACATTTCCACCACAATTGGGCTTTTAAAATAAAAACAGATTGCCTTTAGAATAGAATTATTTGGGGCAAAATTTAACAGTTTCCAAATTATTCCACAGAAGAATAAACAAAATTGCCAGGCTTTTAATGTTACCTTAAAAAAAAAAAAATTAGAAGAACAACAAAATAATTAAACCCAAATAGATAGAAAGAGATAAATATTTTCTGGTTTTACCAACACCAGGAAACACACAATATTCTACAATTTTTTTTTTTCATCAGTTGGACTAAAAGCATTCTCAGAGAGGAAAAAACCACTGCTGCTGGATCCTTTGGAGTGCAGCCCTACTAACAGCTGAATGCATGAGTGGAGGTCTCCTAAAGCTGTGCCTGGCCAAAAGAAGCCATCCGGAGAGTCAGATGCAATGGAGCCTTTTAAATGATCAGCAAACAGACTGGTAGTACATTGACCCTGACCTCAGTGACAAAACTTGAGCAATTTGTTTAGCCGTGAGGCAGCCTGGAATGAAATGCCAAACTGTTACGTACCTTGAGTATGCAAATCCCTTGGAACATTATCATAGAGATAGATATGTCAGCAACATAATTTGGATGAAGAGAGCTTTTCTAGATTATGCATTTTGCTGCAGGAAAAGCAAGTGTATTCATTAATAAGAAGGCATTACAAGATTGTGAGAAAAAGTGTCAACAAAACTCAAATGGCTTTTGCTTAAAGCCTTGAGAGAGGCAAGTGTCAGCCAAACCCTCACCCCAGGCTGAACTACTGAATGTTGCCTGCATGAAAAAAAGGCTGCTTGACCTACTTTTATCTTCTGGATGAAAAACAGAGGTTTCTGTCTGCTGATGGTTGTTGCATTTCCAAAATAGCAGGAATAAAGTGACTTTTATTTCTTCTAAAAATAGCTGTGCCAAGTCTGTCCTGGATGATGAAGGCTGAATTACAACATACCCTGAGGGAATTATGAGTTTTCCATTGACAGTTGATTAGGAAAAGCCACAAATTACTTAGCCACCATGTGGCATAAGGTGATCCTTAACAATAAGAACAACAAATACGTTCACGAGGACACCCATATCTATGGATGTAAGAACATATTTGTAAAACTTTATAGAAACTGCATGTTGAGCGTTTGATGACATTTTAACTTTTCAGTTAGGATGCAGTATGGTTAGTGGCAGTGAGTGCTGGGAGCACTCTGTGCATCCAGCAGGTAGCCTCAAAAAGGAGTTCAGTTGTAAAATACTTCACTTATGACTTAGCCTCTGTAGCTATTCTTAATTGTCTTTATTACCATTCACAGTCCCTATAAGGTGGTTTTTTTGCACAATAATTTTTTTTTTGACAAGCAAAAGCTCATGATACAGTAGTGATGGCATAATACAAGACAGCTGTATTCTTAAGAGCGCAATATCATTCAAATGTTTCTTCCTGCATGACTCCATTCAAGCATCAATACAACAGTATGAAAGTTTCAAGACTATTTAACAATCATCTCTGACATGTCACGATGCTCTTTGATGGAGATGGTACTGCTCAAATCTCAGGGTTTCACTGAGATGCTCAATGCGGGGGGTAAGCTGCAGTACTGTTAGTCTGCAGATGAATTCCTATAAGCATTGAAAGAAAAACTGCAAAGTCAGATTTCAATTCAAATTCCAGTCCAAAACAGAAAAAGTTCATCTGGAAATCATATTGTCATTTACATTGTTTAATACACTGTAATGTTTAATAATTTCTGCAATACTATTCCTTGGAGACTCTAATAATGAGCTGGTAAAGTTTTACAGAAAAAGATGGTTTCTTCCTCTGAATACCTTACTGTCTTCAGAACAAGATGAGTCATAGTATGAAACAAAATTAAAACATAGAAGAGGGGATAAGCTGGAAAAAAAGAAATAAAATCAAAATAATAACAGCATTATTTCATCCAGGGCATATTAGCTTACCACATGCACAGCTTTGGACGACAAATAATTTCCACGGGGAAAAAAAAAAAAAGGAAAAGAAACCTAAGAACAGCAACAGAAATAAAACTATAGAATACCATAGTTATGGCAAGGAGTTTTAACCTACTTCTTCTGACTCTGCATCATTGTATCTGAAGCCTCCTGGCACAGCAGGAGAGGTGCAGACTTATTATTAGATTCACCATTTATTGAGACTAAACACCAAATCTTTTAGGTGGCTAAATAAAAAAACCTATAAAGTAAAGGTAAATTATTTCTTCTACTGGTCAGTGTGTATCATGTTTCATTACCCTTATTAACATGGCAGAATGAGCACATGATGAGGAAGTGGTTTGAGGAAAATTGCACTGTTACACAACTGCAGATCTCTATCCACTGATAGAGAATCAAGAATAGTTTTGATGAAGTTAATCAGCATTACAAGATAAAAGAATGAGTTTATAATTAATTCAGTGCAATCCCTGGATTTGAGTCTATTCCTTTACTTCATTCATAGAGAGAGACTATGATTACTCTAGACATTCAAGGTTTTATCTAGCTCTTAGTCAGAGCCTTTCTGTATAGTGTCTCCTAACTTTAGAAGTACAGCATGGAAAATCAGAAAAGCATATCTGAGCTATCTGCAGCAATTACAAAAGATACTGCAAAGGCTATTTATTCCTACAGCTCTTTGTGTATGAGAATGATTTCTGATTCACAACCCAAAAGACTCTTTCCCTTCAATGTACACTTCAGGGGATTGTTGTATGTGAAGATAAAAGTTTAACTGTAGACTCCCCCAATTCAGAAGACAAAAGAGAAGTTCAGATGGAAATGTTGAGCTTACATCCTTCAATCTTATGTTGCTGGACCAAACAGGTCACCAGTTTTTACCTTGAGGCATAGACTTTCTTTCCTCATAGACTTTGCTCCTCAAAAAGATGCATTATAAAACTACAATATAGTTCCTCCTTGCCAAGGGATTTGGCACATTATATCACAATTAAAAAAATACAATAAAACCATGAGACAATAAAAATGCTGTGGAAGCTTCTATAAACTAAGCTAACAAGCAATGAAACAAATAGAGTTTAAGTGTAATAAAGGGGTTTTTCTGGCAATAGAAGAAGAATTTTATTGAAAAGTATATATAGTCATCTGCACATTCATACTGTTGAAATAGTGAATGTTCTTTAAAGGGCAGTAGTGCTGTTTAATTCAGTGTTTGAGATCAGCACACATATTGGAAGGATTTTTGAACTGCAGGTAACTAATACGGCTGCCCTTAGGCAGCAAAAATATTCCCAGATAAGTGTAATGATTTGGTTAGAAGCTGAACTGATTCTTTTCCTTAACACATCAGGAAACCACTATAATAGAGAATGGAGCTAGGATTACATAAACAAATACCTTAGAAGTCCCATTTCAAAAAGAAAGCAAGCACACACAAAAAAAGCACACTTCAATGATCCTTTAAGCCTTAAAAAAAAAATCCTCTCTTTTGGAGCATTTGTACCAACGCTAACGCTTCTGCTTCTCCTCCTTTCTCTTTGACTTATGAAATGAGGAGATATATGTGGGCTCCCTTTCGTGATGCTCGCATTTCATGGTAGGGGCAAACTGAAGCCAATGTCAGGATTTAGAAATGCTTGTCACCAGCCTGGGGGTGGCATTGGGCCAGGCCAGGCTGGCAGAGCCACTGAGCTCGAATCCGCTCCCTGACGCGCTTTCTCCAACTGCAAGCAGGCTGCTGGCACCACCACCAACTGACCCTATGTGCTATAAATTGACACATTTGGCTGAAAATAGGCTACTGTGCACAAAGGGGTGAAGGAGAGGGACATCAAATTTATTTTTTGGTATTGGTTGAAAATGCCTTTTCAGCCTAGGTAAGGTTTTATGTAACTGCATAGCTTATTGCTTTGGGATAGGGTAGAAATAGTATGCAATTCCTTCTCAACTCTTTTTCTTGGACTTACTTCTATATTAAAGGATAATGGTTATTTAAAAACACACAAGTAATCCCTAAGATTCAAAATAAGGTTCACTATTAATAGTCTGCCTATCGGGTTTTTTTCTTAAAGGGAATATCTAAAAAATACTGTCATCAATGACATTGAATAAGACCTGAAAACACGTAACATTACATGAAAAACGGGGAAACAAACACTTACATTGGAGAATATCTATGTGTTTGAGAGTATTTGTTCTTTCAGGTTTGTTTAAAAAAATATCAGATTAAGCTTCTGTTTCTGTAGGCTGTTATGCAATTTTATTTAAAAGTCAAAACAATACATCTGATATGTGGCCAGTCTTCTGGGTTTGATTCAGATTTTTAGTGATTTTTAACATCTTAATATTACAGTTATGTAATTTATGTTCCTTTTATGCCTTTTGAGCAGAGAAGACTTTGAAATAGCTTTGTTTACCCCGGCTTAATTGGGTGCATGCCCAGTTCTTCAACAAGGGCAGTGAGTACTGCTTCTGCTGACAGTTCTTTATGTCTGGAACACCCCTGCGCAGCTCATTTTGCCTTCAGAGGCACAAACCATCCTTGTAAGGCAGGAACTGTCTACACCAGAGTAAGAAATGCTGTTACTTTTAGGAGCTGAAAACTTTTGCAAGTGTGATGGGTTAACCCTGGCTGGATGCCAGGTGCCCACCAAAGCCATTCTATCACTCCCCCTCCTTCTCAGCTGGACAGGGGAGAGAAAATATAACAAAGAGCTTGTGGGTCGAGATAAGGACAGGAGAGATCACTCACCAATTACCGTCACGGGCAAAACAGACTCAGCTTGGGGAAAATTAACTCAATTTATTACAAATCAACCAGTGTAGGGTAATGAGAAATAAAACCAAATCTCAGAACACCTTCCCTCCACCCCTCCCTTCTTCCCGGGCACAACTTCACTCCCGGATTCTCTACCACCCCCCCCCAGCGGCACAGGGGGATGGGGATGGGGTTTACGGTCAGTTCATCACACGTTATTTTCTGCAGCTTCATCCTCCTCAGGGGGAGAACTCATCACACTCTTCCCCTGCTCCAGCGTGGGGTCCCACCCACGGGAGACAGTCCTCCATGAACTTCTCCAACGTGGGTCCTTCCCACGGGCTGCAGTTCTTCACAAACTGCTCCAGCATGGGTCCCTTCCACGGGCTGCAGTCCTTCAGGCACAGACTGCTCCAGCATGGGTCCCCCACGGGGTCACAAGTCCTGCCAGAAAACCTGCTTCGTGGGCTCCTCTCTCCACAGATCCGCAGGTCCTGCCAGGAGCCTGCTCCAGCGCGGGGTTCCCACGGGGTCACAGCCTCCTTCGGGAACCCACCTGCTCCGGCATGGGGTCCTCCCTGGGCTGCAGGTGGATATCTGCTCCACCGTGGACCTCCATGGACTGCAGGGGGACAGCCTGCCTCACCGTGGTCTTCACCACGGGCTGCAGGGGAATCTCTGCTCCTGCACCTGGAGCGCCTCCTCCGCTTCCTTCTTCACTGACCTTGGTGTCCGCAAGGTTGTTTCTCTTACATGTTCTCACTCCTCTTTCCGGCTGCTGTTTTCTGTCTGTCCCAACTTTTTTTTCCTTCTTAAAAATGTTATCACAGAGGCATTACCACTATCGCTGATTGGCTCGGCCTTGGCCGGCGGTGGGTCCGTCTTAGAGCCGGCTGGTATGGGATCTCTCGAACACAGGGGAAGCTTCCAGCAGCTTCTTACAGAAGCCACCCCGTAACCCCCCCCGCTACCAAAACCTTGCCACACAAAGCCAATACAGCAAGTAAACTTGACTAACTCCCACCTACTAACAAACAGGATTGATTTTGCTTTTTCTTTTCTACCTCTGTTGGCAGTGACAACATGCTGAAAGTACATGCTTTGCCAGAAATGCCATAAATACCCCTGCTTGGGCAAGGGTCTGGGCAAGGGCTATAGGTAGCCAGCTCCCTTCATGGTCAGTGAGTGCCAAAACTGGGTGAAAATTAAGCTTTGAGAAAACAGTCTCCACACCAGCAGAGGTAGCTGTGAGAGGCTTTGAATTTTATTCCAACTTATGCAGGAAAGAAGGTCTTCTATGAATCCATCACCATCTTGTCAAGCAAAACCAGCCTCACTCCAAACAGCATGGCACTGTGCTACGTTATTTGTTTTGTGACTCTGCATGTGTGTTTGCCAATGTATTCACAGACATACCTACGTATGTAATGTTACCTTACCACCAATTCATATTCCTAAGAAGACTCATGAACATCTACAGCTAGCAGCTCGAGATGAGCTCATCTAGTAGATGCCAACACGTAAAGAATTACACAATTATGATGGCAATCCTATACCTTCAATCACAGTGCTACTGTAGCATCCTCGGTTGTCTGTGGTAGCTGACTGCCTTTCTCAAGTAGACTTACAAAGGTGCTGAGGAAAAGAGCAGGGTGTTGAATCTGAGTGGTTGTCCTGGTTTCTGCTGGGATAGAGTTAATTTTCTTTCTAGTAGCTGGTATGGTGTTATGTCCTGGATTCAGTATGAGATGAATGTTGATAACACACTGATGTTTTCAGTTGTTGCTAAGTAGTGTTTAGACTAAAGTCAAGGATTTTTCAGCTTCTCATGCCCAGCCAGTAAGAAGGCTGGAGGGGCACAAGAAGTTGGCACAGGACACAGCCAGGACAGCTGACCCAAATGGGCCAAAGGGTTATTCCATACCATGTGACGTTACGCCTAGTACATGAACTGGGGGGAGTTGGGCGGGGAGGGATCGCTGCTCGGGAACTAACTGGGCATCGGTCTGTGGGTGGTGAGCAATTGCATTGTGCATCACTTGTTTTGTATGTTCCAATCCTTTTATTATTATTATTGTCATTTTAGTATTGTTATTATTATCATTATTAGTTTCTTCTTTTCTGTTCTATTAAACTGTTCTTATCTCAGCCCGTGAGTTTTACTTTTTCCTATTCTGTCCCCCATCCCACTGGGTGGGGGGGAAGTGACTGAGCAGCTGCGTGGTGCTTTGTTGCTGGCTGGGGTTAAACCATGACAGTGGTCTTGATGAAAAGGAGTAATAACCTTTTCCATTTTTTTAAGTGTTGTGTCTTCAGCAGTTTGGTATGTAATGCTAAAGTACAAAACCGTGAGGAGTATTGAAAGATAGCCTTGGTTCAGTGTCTTCAGGAACTCGGGTACGTTTTTCTGATATGATTAAGGAATAGGTAGACTAACAAGTTACCCTCAGGTACAGTAGTGTGAACATTAACTCATGCCAGCTGCTGTCATTTCTGTGTACCTGATGGTAAGTGAGAAATGCTCCCAGATATAACTTAAGTCCAGGTAATAACAGAAAGCTAAGAATCCTCACATTTATCATACAGGTTAAGTGTAAGAAGCTCACACTGATACTTGTCTTTCAGAGGCTCATTCATCTGCTTATGCCCCTTTGATGCTTTTAAAGTGCTATGGTTCTTTTAAGATCTGTGCATGTCTTCAGTCTAGTAACTAAGTTTGTGAAAGGCAAAATTCAGATGCCTAAAGGCCATCTGAATTTGAAATCTGACTGACAAATCAGGGCCCTGGATCTGTTTTGAGCAGAGATTAATTGTTGCTGATTTTATATAATTTTTCAAAAATTACACCAACTACACTCACAACATTTGAAGACCACAAACAAAATCATTTCAGCAGCACCATCTGGCAATTCACTAGGTATATTCACAGCTGTTTGGTTGACTTTACTAAGTTTGCAAAGTTTATTAATAGTTGCAATGATACAAGTCTGAAGACTTCTACCTAAAGAACACTTTAAAATTCAGCCAAATATAAAATATTTCAGCCAGAAATTCAGCAAGTCTTCATAACTTCCTGAGTGGGGTGATAGGAGGCCATGTTTCTGGACTATAAATTGTTTTTATTGCTTGGTTATGTTCTGCTTGTAGTGTGTATGTTTTAATTTAGCCTCACTATTTGGAAGATGCTTGCCAAAATTATAAATGAATGTGCCCTGAAAGGCTTTGAGAAAGAACTTTGCAAAATACCATTTCCATTGAACAGCAAAGGGAATAAAGCAACTTTTCATATTCATGGACTCACATTTCAAACCACTTGGTAGATTTAAGTGATTATATCTAAACGGTTGGACAGAAAATGCATCAGATTTTCTACCTTCCTTTTTCTTGATTCCCTTCAAAGGACTCTTCACTTATTTTAAATAGAAATGGCATATCAATTGGATTTCGAGAAGATAGTATATTAGCATTCATATGTGGGTGAAAATTTGTTAGAGTAATTTTAATTTAACATGACACACTTACATGTTTACATTATTGAGCGCCAAAACTGGCTGAAAAAATAAGGGAATATTGTATTCTCAAAGCATTTCCCCCCCCAAAAACCCCCGAAACCTAGTTAATTTTGGACAATCTTTCATCAGTGCTGCAGCCTTTCTGCAAAAGAACACAGCTTCTGGTTTACAGAGACTCACCCCATCTCGAGCCTTTCAGGATAAAAGATATTGAATTTGGGACAGTATCATGGGAACTAACACTATATATTTGAACTGTCCTCTGATCAGCACTAATTTAAGTGGATCTTTATCATCATCTAGTACATCTATTCTTATATTCTTGAGAGTGACAGACAGAGCAAGCAATAGGAGATGGACAAAAAAAAAAGAAAAAATGTTCAGAAGATAAAAGCTAGAGCAATTACCATGAAGAGAATGAAGAGAAAGGAAAGTGACAAGGGAAATGCATTAGTGAGTCGGATATTGAGGGAAAAATCATAAGCATGAATAGATGAATTCATTGTACTCTTGAAGGAAGAATAGGTAAAGATAAGCAGTTAGATTTAGTAGTAGGAATACTGAGAAGAAGTGGCCTCTGATGGGAAGATGAAGAGATTACAGGAAATTGGGGAAAGGAAGAACAAGTCCGGGAAGCTTGGTCAGCACAAGAAAGGGAGATCAGGAGAATGTGCAGAGCATGAAACTGCTCACATCAAAGGACTTCATCATCTTTTGATCTGAGAGCAGTCTTACGAGACCAATAAAGAATTATGCTGGAATGAAGGGATTAATAACTAGGACTTGAAATTGTATTCTTGGTCTGTTCTGATATTTTGAGTATCCTTTCATGCCCAAAAAATTTATAGACGTCTTCACTTTTAACCAGAGGCCATTGTGATTAACTGAAACATACTCTTAGGATAAAAAAATGAAATCATAATATATGACCAATAAAATCCTGTTGCTTTTGCAACTTTTTTTTTTTTACCCAGTGGGGTTAATAAAATACAGTGTCTTTTTCTTGCCAGAAGTATTATAATTAAGGGAAGGGGAATAAATTTCCTTTTTCCCAGTACCCCAATTTCTGTCAGGAACTATCAAAATTAAGTAATGAGAGCCCAAAGCATGGTGATTAAACAACATCTCATTTTTCTAAGCAGTTTTTGCAAAGATGGATGATGGTAACATGGAATACTCTGGTACTGCATGTGCTGTATATTTTCCATGGGCAAGCAAGAGTATTTCTTCCTCCAGGGCTTTCACACTGGTACATTTCATAACGAACTCAAATCTAGAAATGGAAGTTTAATTTACTTATTACATGTTGGTCACATTATCTAAAATACTTGAATACCTTCAACAACATTTTTTTATGCCTTAATGTTGTTAAGACTGGTGCATGGGAGTATTTGGTGCCTGATACCACCATGGTCCTTTGTTATGGAGGCTCACACAATCAAATCCAACAGATGTTAAAACTCAAATTTATTCTTCAGTAAAAAGTTAGTTAGAACTCCAATAACATTTGTAAACCACAGGCTCAATGATGTAAGGGGAATTAGTACTACACAGCAGACTTAAGAATTCTTAAGATTTAAAATGACGACTCAAAATGCACACATCACTCACCTGAAAGATGAGGGCTCTCAATCTCAAGGAGTTACCTAGGGCGGCATCCCAACGCAAGGGGAGAGTCCTCGACTGCAGACCCACTGCTCCGAGGAGGACTGACTCAAAATGTCCTCTGGTGGGACCCCGTTTATACTCTTGTCGAATCTGATCTGTGGTCATTTTAATCCCCAACGGCCAAAAGGTCAACACTTCTGTGTACCTGGCACATCTCGACTGGTCAATTCAATTTTCAGCCTGCGGCCTCTAGGGTTTGGGGTTTTTTTCTTCTCCTCCCTGCCCGGAGAAGTTTCGTTTCCTGTCAGGGGCGGGGTGTACCTGCCACATCCTTTAATACTAAATCTCTTAAATTCTTCTCAGTGTTTGTTTATTTAACTCACCAAGCCTAATAGGAGCTCTGTTAAAGAGTTCCAGTATTATTCAACTGGCATTTTTTCCTGATAATGAAACTCTCTGAAACTGCAAGTAGGTAGGAAAAAAGTCTTCCTGGGGTTTGTGTGCAGGTGGATTTAATTGTGATACAGGGTGTATATAGTAATATCTTCTGTCTTTAGTTGATCATGAGAAGTCAGTCTTCATCTGAGTTTATTTTCACTTCTTTATTTTCATTTTTTCCATGGACTTTGATGCTTCCAAATTTCTATAAATTGCAGGGTCCACTTCTAGATTTTTCAAAAAATGTCTGCAACTAATATAAAATTCAGCATTTTTTTCTGGACCTTAGTATCATTGGCTAAAATGCAAGCTTTTTTTCCTTGTGGGTCATCTATATTTTCTTGTCTATTTAGTAGACTTTTTTGGAAATAATATTTAATTATTTTTCTACATAAGTGTGCTCTACTCTCTTGCTTCTAGTTTACTTTAAATCCACTCCAGCTGTTTTAGTGAACATGCCTCCAAGGGAGTTTCAAGATCTCACTATTTGCATATACAAAATCAGTACCAAAAGTCACTAAAAATATCTCATAATCCTTTAAAATAATCTCTCAAGTGCAGGTAGCTGACTAAAATGCAGATATATCATCAGTCTTCGCTGCCTAACCAAATATGTGAAGTATAGAACCAACTATCTGTTTATCTTTTGGTTATGAAGGAGCTTACAATATCAGTCCTGCTCTAAATACTTGTTATATATTCCAGTTTCTCTAATTGCTTATGTTGCTATGTATGTTATGATTTATTGCCGTACAGAACTACAGAAGCTGCAAGAGTCACTCACCATGCCTACTGTTGTATCCTTGATATCTTAATTTTACTAAGGCACCTTGGTCTCCTGAATGATGCTTTAGCTTGTCACAGAATTCCCTTGACTCCTGTCTGACACGCTTCCACACTTTGTGTTAATTACTGTGAAAGACCTACTGGGCCTTTTGGGGAATTCCTGTGTAGAGTACAGGTAATGATGTGTTTGAAAAACTTGAATATTTCCTATCTGCCTGTAGAACATGAATGGATTGGTTAATTGTTCCAATACCCTTTTTATCATTCTATAACATTGCACATTGGACCAGGTGCTACACTTAAATATATTTACCATATTCCATTTATTAGGAATATCCAGGGGAAAAAAAAAAATGAGGTCTGTGTTTATTTTCTAAAGCTTTGAGAGTAGAAAAATCTAGCAAATTCTCACAAGAAAGAAAAACAATTGGGATGACATCCTGACAGAACAGAAAACTGCATGGAGATAGGATAAAATTATCATGCCTCTTCCTTATCCCACTGGTTTAGAAAGAAAAGCACAGAATAGTAGAATTGGAGTGAATGCTGGATATTTTGGTGGATGCTCACACCTTTTCTTTGTTTTGGTAAAAGGCAGGAACACTTTTTCTGTCATTTTTCTCTGGAAGCCAATCTACATTTGCATTGCTGTTCAGGCTCAGGAACGCAGTTGAAGTGAATGTCCCAGTCATATCTACTTACTGTACTTTGGCTTGTGTTGTGGTGCAGTCTTGAAATATACAGACTGGATTTCTTATGGATGAAGTAAAACTAGAAGATGGAATTCAGGAGCACATATTACATGCTCCATTTGGTCATTTAGGTCATGGAACCAAACTGAGGCTAACCTGAAGTAAATTCCCAACAAAACATGGATAATATGGACATCAAGCTCAAACTGTTTCACCCTGTAAATCCACTCTGGTAGCTCCACACTACTTCTGGAACTAGACACAACCTCAGTCTTGAATGTTCGTATGGGAAGAAAAAGATGCTTTTTCCCTGTTCAGAACTAAATGATGAGGCAAACATTCTTGTTCCTCACTTAGTCTCTTTCTGCACACATTGACTAAACAAAAATATGATGTCTTAGTCAGGAAGATGCATAGGGGGAAGAAGGAAAATTAGAAGGCTTAGCAGAAACATAAGAAATAACAATACTGTTTCTGAATACATCTCTGTGATGAAAAGTATTAATTTCTGACAAATTTCAGATTTCCTCTACAGGCAGAGAACATTTAGAGTTGGAATGTCACTTAACAGTTAAAAAAAAAAAAACAACTTGAAGTTCAAATATTATATCAACCTGCTGTACGAATAAGACCATGATCATCCCGCACACAGAACTTCTTCAGAACCTTTGGTAGACATATCTGATTCTTCTTACTTTATATGATTATTCTCCTTTGCTTGCTGGGACTTATTTTAAAACTCTCATTTAAGATTTTAATCTTAGATCTTTTGCAGTTTTGTCTCCTAATATGATTGGGTTTTGGCCGTTACCAATTGCATACTCACATAAGCAGGGACTCAGAGGCTCAAATGTCTTACCATATCTTAGAAAGAACTTTGAAACAATGAGATCTTTTGCCATTTCTGAAAACATCAGCCAACCCAAATCCTCTTCTGATTTTTACAACATTATCTTCAGTCCCTGAGGAATAATTAGTTCCCTTCAGAATGGATTTATGTCTGTATAATATTCAGTCCCAGAAAGTTGGAAACCAAACAAAAAAAAATTACACAAAAACAAGGTGAAAAAATTAAAACAAATAAGCAAGAACCTTGAAGCAGAACGAAATTTTTCTCGTGAGGCTAAAATTTATCTTTTAGTATGTCTGCAGCAAAGCTTTCAAAATTTCAGTCTATGGTATCATCAGTTGCACAAATTAGTCCTTGAGAAAGAACAAAACATATCTTGAAGCTAAATACCACATACAGGATATTATCAGACACTGCAAATACTAATTGCATCTGGAAACCTGACTAAAATCATCTAAGAAAATATTATATAAAATCAGCACAGTACTGTAGTAATGTAGTATTTGCTTTTCTATGAAAGTTAGAAAAACAGCGTCAGTCACAGATAATTTGCAATAGATCTTTCTTCTGGAAGAGATAGAAAGATAGTCTGTTAAGCCACCAAGAATGTAGCTCCACTGATTTCTTGGAATAATTAATATTTAAAAGAAAATTTTTTGATTGAAACGATCATGTTCAAGAGCTGATTGTTAATGTTTCCTGAAATGTGAACAAACTAAAAATAACCCCAAACATACACCAATGTTCAGAATGGAATTGAATGTCACGGGTCTATAGATATGCGAGATGTCTCAGAAAAGGAGATTGTGGAGGCAAAATGTGATTGCAGATCCATAATTCACCATCAACTAAAGGATATATTCAGCACATAATTTTAGGACATTTATTTCATGAGACCAAATTAATATAAACTAGAAGACCATACTTCAGGCCTTCACTTTCCATTTTAAAGTCACCTTCTCTCCCTAAAAGCTTTAAAAAAGTTTGCAGAAGCCCAGATTAAGGACACCAGACCTTTGTAGTTTAGGAAAGTCTGTACTCATTTTACCAGGTATGTGTTCCTATATTGCAAATGTGCCTAACAGAAACAGGCTTTGAGCATCCAAGCAGTTCATAATAATACTCCTGAGTAATGTGAACTCTCTCTTTCATATAAAAGTGATGTTTAACTCCAAGAACATGCTGCCAGATGTCTTGCTAACATCACCCCACCAGCAGGTTCTACAAGATGGAAGAGGCTGATTAGATATTCCCAGTTCAAAAGGTCCATATGAATTGTCCTCTGTATGCCCAGGACATTTTCCAGATTCCAAAAACCTGAAATGAAAACAGCAAATATTATGTGTAAACCCACTATTTTTGTGTATAAAAGAATTAGATAAAGTTTTTATTTCCTATATTGGTAGCTAACCTTCATTTACCAACCCATAGGGAACCCTGCTAAAAAGTCTGGCAGTAAGAAATACATGTAGGTAGGACTGTGTTCTCTGTTAACCCACCATTAAAGTTAAATCCTGATCATACACTTCTGGTAGGGATGACACAGCTGAAGTTGAAAGGTGTAAGGTACCCTTTCTGGACAGTATCGTATGATAATGTGGTTAAGAGCTCCTCACCTTCACACATTCATAATATATATATCTATATTGTCCCAAGCAGCTCATGTCATATTAAATGGTACCTGAAGGAAGCAACATGCACAGAAATTAACTTTCAACACTAGGATGACAGAAGTGCCTTTCTCACACATACTGCTTAATAAGATAACATGCACGCACCAAAGTATTGTCACCCTGCTAGGTCTGATGTATTAATCCACTCTTAAGGCTAGATTAATTCAAATGGCTATGATATAACCATAGTCCCTCTGGCCCGTACTGATACACCCCCATAAATGAGAGGGCTCTGTTTGTTTTGCAGGAAGCTGCTGCAAAGATTATTTTCATAACTTATTACTTTGACCATATTATTAGTGTGGGAACATATGTCATGGTTTAACCCCAGCCAGCAACTGAGCACCACGCAGCCACTCACTTACCTCCCTCACAGTGGGGTGGGGGAGAGAATCAGAAGGGTAAAAGTGAGAAAACTCATGAGCTGAGATAAAGACAGTTCAATAGGTAAAGCAAAAGCTGTGCATGCAAGCAAAGCAAAACAAGGAATTCATTCACCGCTTCCCATCGACAGGCAGGTGTTCAGCCATCTCCAGGAAAGCAGGGCTCCATCACATGTAACAGTTACATGGGAAGACAAACGCCATCAGTCTGAATGTCCCCCCTTCCTTCTTCTTCCCCCAGCTTTATACACTGAGCATGACATCATATGGTCTGGAATATCCCTTTGGTCAGTTGGGGTCAGCTGTGCCAGCTGTGTCCCCTCCCAACTTCTTGTGCCCCCCCAGCCTACTCGCTGGCGGGGTGGTGGGAAAAGCAGAAAAGGCCTTGGCTCTGTGTAAGCGCTGCTCAGCAGTAATGAAAATATCCCTGTATTATCAACACTGTTTTCAGCACGAATCTAAAACATAGCCCCATACTAGCAACTGTGAAGAAAATTAACTCTATCCCCACCAAAACCAGCACAACATATCTCCACTGGCTCCTGCTCCTTTATAATTTTGAGCTTAAAACTACTCAATTTCACTCTTAATGATTCTCCCTATTTCCTCACTATTTCCTCTCATGCAACTTGGAAAGGCTGACTTGTTTCTGACTGACTCGAGACTTCAACTGCTCTCAAACACTTCACAGATTTTCAAAGAAATTTTGTGCTTTCTTATGCTGATCCCCATATGGATGTGCAGTATATAAATAAGTGCAAACCTTTATATCCTTCCTATCTCTCAAATCTCTTCTTAAATGCATGATATATTTAACAAATTCGACAGCTGTGCACCTTCTACTAATCATGTAAGCAATAGTCTTATGATTTTCCTTGTTCTTGCCAGTCTGTCCTTACAAAATTGTTTGTTCAAACCATACACTCAGTCAGGCAGGAACTGTCATATTTCCCTGTGTTTGCACATTTTGGGTTGTCTTGAACCCACACAAGGATTGAATGCTGAACAATTAACAAACTGTACCATTACTCTTACAGGGACAGTCTGTAAGTGGATGGTTTGAATTTTAACACAAGGGAAATTCCTTAGCATTATTGTCTCTCTAAGAAAGTTATAAATGTCCTGGCATTTTAGAGGCCAACTCTATCTGCAGCACTGACATTAGAAAGTCCCAAATAATAGACATTTAAATATAAAAAGTTTCTTGTAGCAGTTAAAATTCAAACTCAGTAGAAATAACCACTCCCAGGAAATTAATATCAATGCCATTTGAGTCGTGTCTTACATTGTTAAAATAGTAGATTGTACTTAGAAAGAAATGAAGCAGTTAGAATTATCAAGCAAACATTCAGTAATGATGGAGGTTTACACCCCAAACCAGATCCTGACAGGCTACAAGTACTTGATTAGAAAGGAAGAACCGGACTGGAGATCTTCAGTTAGGAAGGATTGTGAATTGCTAAGATTACTGAAATTATATTTTTAATTTTATTTTTAAGTGACTATACATACATGTACATTACTTTCGATTATAGAATATTTCAAGACTTGCTGGTGTTAACACAGATTGTATAACTACAAGAGTTTGAAATAATGTTATGTCTTTTCAGACAACTGAGGAAGGGTACCAAATACATTTGTCTCATCTAGCCCATTTTTCTCCTCCCCTTCTTTCTAAGAGATTCTACATTCTTTCAGACTTTGCATCCTTGCTTGTCTGTGTTGCATCTGCTCCAAAGTATTGATTTATCTTATTTTATTACAATTGCATACTAAGATTGCTCAGATGTTGACTAGTTGCATCTCTATGCTAAAGTAGTAAGGTTAAGTTTCTATTATTTATTTCTGTCTCTTTTTTATTTTGTCTCTGATTGAAAAGTAAAACCAGACAAATATATAAAGAATAGCAGAATATTTTTTTTACAGAAAGATATATTTTGTAGAAGTAACATCCCTTGTTTGAGCAAGACATTACCAGGGTAAGCAATGACAGTTGTCCAGAGATTCCTTTCAATATTAAATTACTGGTCTGTTACTTTGACAAAGTACAGACATAACCACCAATTCATTTGATTTGACAAAACATGGAGGTTTTGATTCAGCAACTAATTAAGGATTCAAAAGCAAGTTAGAAAGTGAATGACTGAAATCTCGAAGATCTTTGCAGTACTAGCTGTAAATCCCTCCAAGTTAAGCACAACACATTTCAGTCTAAACATATATTTAATGTACTCACATTTAAGGCTCTGTTTAGGTACTTACCACTTACAGATGTGCTTCAGCACTCCCTAAATGCTTTTCTGAAGTTGGGTCCAAATGAACCCTATGCTGTGGAAAACTCCTTCAGGAGTAGAGAATTCAGACCTGCAAGCTCACCTGAAACACCAGCTGAAAAACATTACCTTATTACAGCAAATCTCTTTTCTGAGTTATTTTCCTGGAGACAGAATTAAGTCAGTTTCATGTGGGATTTCTTGAAGATTTATTTCAAGGAGAGCTGGCTGATAGTTTACCATTCTCCACATATTGACATTCCAATACCAAAAGGAGAGAAAATAAAGTTGCTAGGTGACAGCAGCATATTTACTAGAACTCTGCAAAAACTGGGAACGCTCTGAACAAAATTTTCTATTTCCTTTTACTTGTAACTGGTGTTTGCAGAAACGCAAAAGCTGAAAATGTAGAAAGTTCCATGGGATATACATTTTTAATGAAGTTTTTTTTTCAGGTGAATAAAATGGAAAATTGTATACTTTTCTAGAAGGGAGGCAGAGATGCCAAAATCTGGTTAGGTATGTTACCACCAGTAACACAGAGTCAGTGAAAATGTAAACTGGTGCAAGGGGCAAGTGATCAGCCTAGATGTTTGTTTGCTTATGAAACAAGACAGCTTAAGAGCCTGTTAGATGGAGAGAGAGTAAGATGGATACTTCAAAGTTATCTCACTGAGAAACTTGTGATGCCAGAGAATTGAATGGTTTCTCCTGAGATAAGTTGTCCTGGAACTCCTTTGGAAAACTAACTATACTTGCCACATTGCCTGCAGAAAGCAAGCATTTATACTGACTGGTTCAAATCATAAAGAACAGTTTCAAGCATTTTCCTTGAAAAAGAATAAATATGGTTATTTTTGGATCAGTCTACTTTTTGTTGTTAAAAGACAGAAAGATTATTATCAATGGAATTGGTTCATAACTTAGATGTTAATTTGTAAGATAGGTCAGGATACCAGCTAAAGAAAAGATCAGTATCCCTAATATTAAGTGATTGCTGTGATTAATTAAAGAAAAACACATTACTAATCTCATCAAAGTCAGAGGAAGGTTCATTTTAGCTTTTTCTTGAGTCTGAGAGTCTAATGTTCTCCTGAAGGAAAAAGGATAAAGTATGAAATGAAAGGAAAATGTCTGAACCGTGTTTTGTGTAGCACTAGTCCTATGCCTTTATGGAAATTTCTGTGACTTTATTTGCCTGCAAATGTAACAATTATCAAACTGAAAAGCAGCAGAATGGAAGTAGTTACATATTCCTTTTAAGCAAGCATACAGAGGACTAGACAGGAGCAATTTACAGAAAAGAACACTGTTTGCCTTTTTTATTGCTTGCAAAATGCCAGGAGAGTTTCAAAGTAATAGCATTTACTAAAAAAAAGAGAATAGGAAATAAAAGAAATGTATTGCCTCAGAAAAGGCCCAATTTAAAAAGTCTTCACCTTTTCATCCTGATACATGAGCCTTCTGTATGCTTTAGCACTACAAAAGTTATATTTATTTATTTACGGGAGCTGGGGTGTTTCTGAGCTTTTAAAAGTTGTATGGCATGGTTTTTAGTTTACTTTTCTTTTTTAAAATTGCTTTGAGTTTTCACATCCAGGGAAGACACGCTTTGTCATGTGTACATTTGAGGTTATTTTTCATGGAAACTTCTGTAAGACTTAAATATTTTTTTTATGGTTCGGTGTTTTCTTTGTTACTTCTTTGACCAAAAGCTCATTTCTCTTTCAGATACTCACTGTTGTTTATGAAGTGGTGCAAACAGAGTTTCTACATTTGGACAGCCTGAAGAGGAAAAAATAGAGCAAAAAAATTCCATTCAAGCCATCTTTGTTTGCTAGAAAAAACTTTAATTCCACCTTTTAAAAATTCCAATACATTCATTATTGTGCTTTGCAAACTGTGGGTTTTGGAGGAATTAGAGTGTCAACAGATTGCAAAATCCGTTTCTTATAATGTTGCCAGCAAATATGGAGCTTTCTTACCTGAAAAAGATAAAACTATCTGAGATTTACTTTACTTTTAACACAAGAGTAGCTTATGTTTGCTGCAAACAGAGGCTAAATAAAGTAATGTGATACGTGCTGGCAGGGAAACAGCAAGAGTAATATACTCACGTTCCACTCTGGACCATAAAATATCATTCAAGTAGCAAGCAGGCCTTTGGCTCAGATTTCTAAACCTCTTTTGAGTATTTCGCATTTCTATTATCTATATTTGCTGGATGTCCAAATCCCGTGAGCTTCGTGCCACCTTGCAGCGTACTTCCCACCCGGACCGCGGAAGGAGAGGTGCAAGGCTGCAGCTCCTGAGCTCTTCCTCTGACGGACGCCATCCACCTCCCTAGTCCACCACCCACGTCCTTCCGTTGCCTCCTTTTCCTATTCCCAGCCCTTTACCCCTGGTGTGTATGGGCTCCTGAGCGCAGAGGCACCGGAGACTCCCATTTCCCCCAAACCAAACACACCTACGATCTGCACAGCCCGGTTTGCCTCGTGGCAGCAAGCAGCTGCAGCAGGCGAGGCTCGGAGCCAGGAGCTGCCGCCACACCTCGCGTCCTTTGATCTCCTAGGCTTTCCACCGTCTCCTCTACCAGACGCAGCTTGTTGGTAGGGCTCGCAATCTGCCCGCCAGCTGCACCTGGCCCATCAGGGCGGCATGCGGAGGAGAGGCCGCTGCGCTGCGCTGCGCTGCGCTGCAGACGGGGAAGGGGATCTGCCAGCCAGGGCCTCCTCGTTGAGGAGCCTCGATGAGCCCTTTTCGTGGGCTGCCGCTTTGAAGTCCCATTGCATCGCCGCCTCCCACATCTGGAGCCTGAGGTGAAGGAAGATGAAAGCGGGCCGGGGAGTGCAGAGGCTTGCGAGGCACGCTGGGAATGCTCGCAGCCTGCGAGGAGGGCTCACAGCTTGGCCGTTCCCCAACCTGGGTTGTTACAGCTCATGGTTAGAGGAGCTATTCCTCCAGCCTAGGCATTGCACGCTACCGGGGGTCTATTTGATGTATGCTGGAGTGTTTGTACATGAACCAAAGGTTGTTAATAGGTGCTTGCGTTAATTATTACAAACGGTGGCTCTGATAATATTCAAGGATCGTGCCTGCATTGATCTGAATAGTTTTCAGAGATACTGATGGTGCCCAAATGCTGTAAGAGTCACAGGGATTTAGCATTTCTAAAACTTGTTCGATAACTTACCCGCTGTATGTTCCCGTTGACTTCAACAAGCTTTGAATCAAGCCTTTAAAACATCAAAAGGAAGAAAAAAGGAGAAAAATTTCCAACGAATACTGCTTTCCAATTCTGCTAGGCTTTGTAGTAAATCTATTAAAAGAAAGGGCAAGTCAATGTGAAATGCACCACCTGGCCTGTAATGCTGAAGACTTGAATGCTGCCTCCAGCTCAGGCAAGCCTAGAAGCGTGAGCGTTAGCTTCATTGTGTTCAGCAAAACTTAAGCACTTGCTGGACTGCCGTTTCTAAATAAGGATGATTTTCTGAATGGAAACCTTCAGGTGCACATTGTACATTAGTATTAAAGCATAAACTCTAAAGTGTGGTTTTTTCTGACCTGTGAATATTATTGCCTTTATGGTTTGTGACATCGTAATGTTCCCTGAATGTTAGTGTTAGAGGAGGCAGAGAAAACAGCTTTTGCAAATATATTATTGTGTAAATCTTAGTCTCCCTGGTCTTTTTAGAATAGCAAACAACTATACATAATTAATTGTAATTTTTCTGGAAGAAGTGACATTATCACCATACTCATAAATACCCAGAAGGCAGGGAGTGTCCCAGGGGGAGATAACTTTCTTTCAATAGTGTGATAAAGTGTTCTCATCACAGACAGTATTTATTGCCCATGTCTCTTGAGAGATGATTAAAACAGGAGAAGAGCAAATATGCAGACAAAAAGCATCCCCACTATGCTTGTTTCGTAGGCTTGCTTCCATTAGTTTAAAACACAGTGTAGTAATATGGGACCTGAGAATGATTATTTTTCCTAGTTCTGCTTTGTTACTGGGGGTTTTTTTGTTGTTTGGGAGCAAAATGACTAAAGAAATAACAAAAACCTTAATCTCTTTTAAAAACTCCTTCTACACTAAGCTACAATCCCTGTCACAATAAACTGAGTACAACCTCATCAATTATCACTTACTTTCCTTTAGCCAGCTTTCATGCCCCTTTGTGAACACAAACTGAAAGGCAGTTCATCACATTCCCTTACAAGCTAATCCAGCAGAAATTAAAATAAAATAATTACAGTGAAATATTCTGTACATTATCTACTTAGCTTGTTAAATAAAGAATAACAACTATGGTACAGTTATTTTTTTAGATGAACAAAAGGCTTTTTTTGATTAATTGTTAGTCTTTCAGAAGGGTAGGTGGCATTCCCTGCAACACTGACTTCAGCTCGTAATCCCCTTTTGGCAAACCAAGGAGAGCTACTGTTTGAACAATTTTCACAGTTAAGCACTCTGCTAGGATGAAACACTGTGGATGGGTTCACTTTAGACAAATTGGTGAAAACCTCTCACTGCCAATTCTTCCTTTGTTTTTTGAAGTTGGCCTCTCAGCATAGATTTGATTCATACCACCTAAAAATAAATCTGTTTTCTGCACAGCAGAAAACTTATCTATCTTGTCATGGTGTCACTATTTCCATTTTTATGTTCAGAGATAATTTAAGATCCTAAAATGAGCTTCAGTTTCTTGCTTCTTTATTAAAAGGCCTTGGGTTTTGGGGGTTTTGTTTGGTTTTTTTTTTTTTTAAATGTAGACATCTCTTTGCATTCATGATGTAAGAAATTGTTCAATATGTCTTTTTATGACATTGTTTAAAACTTCCATGAGTAGCATCAGCTACTTGATTCAGAAAATATGATGCAAATTTGTATGGAAGGGTCAAAATGCTACTGGCCAGGAAAATCTGACAGTGCACACAAGATCCATTAAGGTTCAGTTCCAGCACAAATTAAATGGACCTCCAAATCGAATTAACAATAAGCTGTACTACTCCTTAAACTATTACAGTGTTTTAGAAACTGTAGTACTTAGTCATATGATGCTGAAATTTGACATTTTAGCTTTAATTTACTGAAGTTCAATCTTCATTCTTATTCTGCTGTACCATTTAGTATCTTTTATATTGAGTATATGGCTAATGTTTTAGCTAATTTCTGGCTAACAGGGAATCATTAGGAAAACAGTTTAATATTAGTGAACTACATGAACTGGAAAATTAAACAATAAAAGAAAAAAATCTTTTCGAATGAAATTCTGTATTGGAGGAAAACATTTTTGAGTATCGAAAATATTCAGGTTCACTTCAGATTAATTCTCCAAGGTTCAGGTGAATGTCTTATTAGGTCTAGATACGTGTTTTAGGCTACAAATATGATCATATCAGAATCCCGTCACCTTCACAAGTATCAGCCAGTGAGGAGGAGATGAAAACACATTTAAATAAAGGAAGACATCAAATGTGTACTTCAGAACTCCAAGATACATTTTTGTTTGGTTTACAATGTTGCTTACATTGAAGGTCTTAGCTTTTATACTTCCTTCAGCACCATAAATAATTTTCTAACAGATATTATGTGGTGATCATTTTGTATTCCCTTGTTCTTCTCATCATTTCAAAAGAGTAAACAAGTAACATCTCCATAGAACTCAATTCAATGGAATTTATTTTTAATAGTAATTTCCTTAATTCCTGCAGTCTTTAAAATCCATGGCAAAAAATCACTTTGTCCCTGGTTTCACATAAGACAACTACAGCTTGCTGTTTCTCCACACCATAAATATCTTGCAATACACATTATATGACAGTGAGTAGATACATTATGACTCATGATACCCTGGAATTTAAACATTAAATTGAAACTTTTTTTTAATTTAAGACTTTGAGGAACCCACCAACAAACAAGGTAGTTGTGGTGCAAATAGTGCTGCCACTTAATAAAGAATTGAATTTCCTGTGTGCAATTTGTGGAATATGAATAGTCCTGTAAATACCTAATGGTAGCTTAACTCCAGAAAGAGCTAACATCTGCTCAGTTTTAGGTGAAAGAAAGTAATGTAGATGATTTATGTTCTTTTTCTTTGTTGCTACTTTTCTTTTTTTTTTGTTTGATTTCAAGCTATGGTTGACATGAACTTATGATATCATTGCAATTTTACTATGAAATCACTCATCCAGGTGCCGTGAGATGAAACCTAATCTTTCAGATTTTATTAAAAAAAATAAGAAGTAATTTTATTTGTTATCAGAAGAAACAATTAACACTTGTTTTCAAACTTCAAAAGTCCCTTATTCAAAATAAACATTTTTAATAGGCTTGTAGTTGTTTTGGTTTTAATGTCCCTAAACATGAAAGATGTGTGCAATAAAGTTCAATTAAGAAAAATCTTAACTTGTAATGTGCGTAGATTAGTATGGATGACTACAATGTCGTCATCAAATGACCTATTGTCAATGGCTGGGAGACAGCAATTCTATAAACATAACTGGACTCAAAATAAGTCAGGAAAACTATAAAGATTTTTTGGCTTATGAGAGAGGACTCCCACTTATGAAGACACAGAATGGCCATAAAATGAAAAAGCCATGACAAAGAAAAACATGATCGTTATGGTTAGAAATGTACCTAGACTATGAACTTTAATTCTTATTTAAGCTTGGGTTTAAACTAGGGTTTCTAACCTAATATGGAAGCTTCAAGGATCTTGGACTCTGGGTTTTGATTCAGTCTTTTAATTTTGAATTAGTTCTTGGATGAACATGTTTTTCAGGTTTCATTACAATATAAACTAAAACATAATGAATTGTGTCATATAATATTTTTAAACTGTTAGTCAGATGTGATTATACCCCAAATATTTTAAAAGTTAGTAGACCTTTTCAGGAATCTTTTCTACATCATTTTACAACTAACTAATAGTCTTGTAAGCAGGCAATTGACCCATACTCTGTATCTCCCATCAGCTAGGTAACAGTGACACAAATCAATCTCACCAACATGGGTAGGTGGCACATTCTATTTGCTATTCTTGAATTGCTCGTGGCTGTTTCCTGGAAAATGTTGACAGGACTTGGGTTCAATTTGTGAGGAACAAGGCAGTTTCAGAAATCACAGAACTTCCTACAAGCTCAGGAGATCATTGGCTGTCCAATGATATCCTAAATAGCCTTTCATCAACCCAAACTCAAGAGTTAAAGGACCATCCCAGACCTCCTGGTTCTTCATTCAGCTTTCAGTCAAAACACATTCCTAAAGGGAGAATATAAGAATCATCAAAGACACAATAAAAATTTTGAAGCAAGTTTTTGAGAAAGAAAGAGGTAATGTAGTCATACGGGAAAATAAGACTAAATAACTGTAATTTTTTAGGTGAGATTGACTGTATGTTGCATTAAAAATCTTTTTTTTTCCTAATAACTTTTTGCCAAAATACTCTTTCACCTTTTTTTTTTTTTTTTTTTTTTTTTTTAATGAGGCTATCTGATTTTTATACATTTTGGGGACCAGCCTTTCAAACAGGAAAGCTACAGATGTCCAAACACAATAGGACTTCCGATGTGATAGGAGTTCACATACAGGCTGGCCAGTTCAACCCAGACCTAATGGGGACCAAGGCCGAACGGGGAGGTTGCAAAAGGCTGCTCAGCATGCAACAGACACAAGAGCCATCATCAAAAGGATATAGTTTCAGTCATGTGAAGGTGGAAGTTGTTCTAGCTTGAGCTGTGACCATGTCAAACAAGGCAGGATGATACCATTTAAATAAGGAATAATTATCTCTGAGCAAATCCTGAAGGAATCATTTCAAAAAGAGTTGCTTTTTTTCTGTCTTCCCTTCTTTGAATTTTCAATCCTCTCTCTGATTCACACTCCTAACAACTGCTTTGCTCTAGAGTGAATGTTAGAAAATATTGTTTTTCAGTTACGGGACATCAATACAACACATTAAAAATTTTGCTTCTTCTTGTACTGTCACAAGCCTGCCGCAAAATTGAAGGTTTTGACCTTTCATATGTCCCCTCCTGTAAACACTGTTTTTAGTTTTCAAGTATTTTTCAGGTTTTAGGGTGGGTTTTTTTCACTGTTAAACCGGTCTTGAGTTAACTTTATAAAAAAGAAGTTTCAGAATCCCTTTAGTACATTCCAAGTTCACTTTGAAGTATATTCTCTATATAAGTATATTAAAAATACAATACTTGATTGTGAGAACTTTCATGCCAAGTTCCAGTCTGGAGTGAATTTTACAGCTAAGTTATAAACCCCAGAAAATACAAGTTTATAATGGAAATGCTGACAGACTTCTAACTCTGCCCACTGAACTGCTGCTGGAATGATTTTCTATGCTGTGTAAAGGCCACTTTAAAGTTTTCTGTTCTCCCCCTGTAAAGACAACAGGACCCATTTTAGAAGGTGGAACTTTTGAATAAAAATGGACTTGTTCTTATAGTACCCTACTGTAAAATTAAACTCAGTTTATTCAGCTGTTAATTTCCTCCTTATAATCATGTTACCCTTCTTTCTGAGTATTAACATTTTGCCTGTTGAAACTGGCAATAGGCAAAGTAAAGGCTTTACCTAATGGGACACAATACCATGGATAATCAGGAGTACCAATGCGTTTCCTAAGACATAAACTTACTATGTGATCTCAAAGACAAATCAATGTTCCTTTTACAGCTAGTCTGATAAAACCATCTTGCAGCATTTTTCATTTTTTTTATTTGATTGAGCATAGAGGCAAGCATTTTTGTCTCAGAGTTCATTATGTATTCTGCCCTTTTCCTTAGAGAAAGGATCATGCATAAAGAGTTGGGGAATCTATGATAGTAAAAACAATGACACTTCACTAATAATAAGTTTAACTCATTTCAAGAACATTCATCAAATTCCTGTGGGTTTGGTTTTTTTAAGCTTTCTTCAGCACATGAAGTATTTATAAAGGGCACACAGAGGTTTAATGCACAAGGCCTGTAAATTTTCAGTTTCACACTTTTTCTGTTAATCTAAGAACCTATTCAATGCCTAAACTCTACAGCTGGTTCTTGACTGCAGTTTTTATTAATTTTAATCTTCTGGAGCATTGCATGTGCTACATAAACCAGCATTAGAGATAATAAATCAAAATAGGATACCGTGGAATGTAATTTTCCAAACCACTTATTAAAATCTGTTTTATAAAATATATAGGAGATACAATGTCTGTAGAATCAGGCTGAAATTGCAATAAGCAATCCCTTTGATCAGCATGAGAATCTAAGATTTTCATTGTCAGTCATACATCTACAAGTATAATCATCTTAAATGCATATACCTTGTTTATAAATGTAAGATAGCACAAAATATTAGGATATTAATTTACTATTTGATTTAAAACATTGTTTTAATTTAGGTGACAAAAAGGTTTCTGTACACATCTTTTATCACCCAACATATTTAGCAGCTTGCAAACCAGACTTGTAAGATTCATTCATGCTGAATGAATATACTGTAACACATCACCAAATGTGTAAGCTTTGATGAAAATATGTGATGTTTTCAGAAGAGCTCACTATTGGTCTTCTGTTCCACTTGAATTCAATATGTGTTTTATCAATGAGATTAATAATCTTTTTAACATTCATTTGATAGAAACATAGATAGATAGGCTGCTGCTACAGATTTCCCTTCATTTCTTGAGTTACTAATAGGTGTGGAAGTCATTTCACTGCACCACATACATCAATTTCTCTGATGTAAAATTTGACTTGTTTTCCAAGTATACTTTTTCTTAATTTTCATAGGTTCTCTTTATTTCATTGCAATTTGACTTCAGAATTAGGCCTACAGTTTTTGCACATTCTGCACTTTAATTTCTCATTTAACATATTGAAAAACTAAAATATTCTAAAGCATTACTTTACTGTGTATTTTTAAGGGAATGCTTTGACTAACCAGTATACACTTGTTGCGGTCTAACCCCAGCCAGCAACCAAGCACCACGCAGCCACTCGCTCACTTCCCCCCCACCCAGTGGCATGGGGGAGAGAATCAGAAGGAAAAAGGTAAACCTCGTGAACTGAGATAAGAACAGTTTAACAGAACAGAAAGGAAGAAACTAATAATGATAATAACAATACTAAAATGACAATAATAATAGTAAAAGGATTGGAATACACAAAACAAGTGATGTACAACACAATTGCTCACCAGTCACTGAACGATGCCTAGTTAGTTCCCAAGCAGCGATCCTCCCAGGCCAACTCCCCCCAGTTTATATACTAGGCATGACGTCACATGGTATGGAATATCCCTTTGGCCACTTTGGGTCAGCTGCCCTGGCTGTCTCCCCTCCCAACTTCTTGTGCCTGTCGAGGCTTCTTGCTGGCTGGGCATGAGAAGCTGAAAAACCCTTGACTTTTAGTCTAAACACTGCTTAGCAACCACTGAAAACATCAGTGTGTTATCAACATTCGTCTCATGCTGAACCCAAAACATAACACTATACCAGCTACTAGAAAAAAAATTAACTCTATCCCAGCCAAACCCAGGACAACAGTAAACAAGAAAAAAGAAAAAATTCCTTGATTGTTCAACTACAAGTACCTCTTGATTGGAGTTTCCTTCCAGTTGTCTTTGTTACAAGTTTTAACTCTATCAAAGTCAGTAGGGGGAGGATGAATCTCTTTTTTTAGTTCAAGGATTAAGAGAATTATTTTACACCCGTATCTGGAACCAGAGCTAGAAAACAACACAGTGGAAGGGTTCTTCTTGTATGACTGTTAGTTTCAGATTTCATATTAGACTAAAACCAGTCTCTCTTTTCTGCAAAAACACTACCCTAGGTAGCTCAAAACGTCCCATAAGTTTAGTTAGATCTTCATCATCATTGCTTAAATGTTTATGCAAACTTTCAGTTTCTTGTAGTTGAGTCCTTAGTTCTGGAAGCTGCCCTTATATTTTCTGTTAATAGCACCAGGTTAAACTAGGAGTTGGTTGCTAGTAATCACACAGTCCTTTCTTTAAGAACAACAGAGTAAATGGCAGTTTGCCAGGAACTGGAGAGCTCTGTTAATATTTCTTCAAGGATTTCCTCCATGACTGGGGGCAAATTTGTTTCCCAATTCCTTATAGAGTTGTCCTTTACAAACTACCAACCAGCATAACTGGTTTTACTGCTCATCTTAGGCTGCATAGGCACATGTCCTCCTGCCTGAAGCTTTAAAGACCTACAGCTGAACTGCTGTTGGGAGACCAACCTGTATGAATGGGGTTTGGGGACCTACCCTGGCTTGTGCTTTACAGAAAGAGGGCCAGGGCACATCTGCTCTCATCTTGCATCAGAAAAATCTTTCAGGTCATAGAAGGTGGGCTGGTCCTGTTCCTTTCTCTGAAAGACAATTGACATAAATGCAGTTTCAATTGTCAAATTTACTAGGTAACCTATTGATTACTTTGGTTGCCAATTTATTTTTATTGCTAACTTTTACTTCTGGAAACCTTCTAAAGTTTCTGAGAAGCAAGTAACTTGCATGAACTTACTCTATCCATCATGCAAGTTTGCTCATCTTATTAAAAAACCCAACAAATTACCATGAATTTATTCACTGTGCCAATACCCATAGTTCAGTTCTGGATTAAATGTGCTGACAAAATTGTACGATTTTCTTTTCATATTGCACATGGTTTTAAAAAAACATTAATTTTTTTTATTGAGCTCCAAATTAAAAAGAGAAAAATAACAAGTAAATTAACTGGACTAAACCTGAATATGTGAGAAGCCTGTTTATGGGGCCTATAGCTCCTGTGCTGCTTTACTGTCAAGTGTATCAGTAACAAGATTATGCATGACTTCTCATTGTTTTCATTTTGCTTTACTTACTGTTTTACAGGACAGTCACGTTAATTGGATGTGATTAATAATATGTTTCATTTTCTGTCCATTTATTTTCCATCTGACAAGAAATTTATCTTCTGATTGGTAACACCACTTCCAATACTTCAATGAAGATCTCTCAGAAGCACTCTAGAACACACCCAGTGACACACTGTACCTTGTATGAAATTAAAGCTCAATTTTGTTTAATAGTACCAGCTTATCATCATCTTTTAGACTTCCAGCAGAGACCAAGGATGAGTGCTTCTTCTAGTCCTCTTTGCATTCTTCATCTGACATGCAGGTTTTAGTATTGATTTGACCAACGTTCACTGTGCAGAAATCAACCATCTGTGAGCAGTTTTGTTGAACTCACCCCTACAATCAACCCTGAGACATCTCGGGAGAAAGCACAGAATTACCTTAAAACCTTCATTTGCACTGCCATCATCACAGTACTGCGCCGTGAAAGTCTTCCATAATGCATAGAGTTTGAATAGCTTGAGGGCACTTCTAAATTGCTCTGGCTTGCAGTGACAATAAAGTTCTGGAAATCTAGCTTTGTTGCCATGAACTTCTTCAGCATACTTCTTTTTTAAAAACTATACCTGTTATTTGGGCTACTTTAGCCTTCTGCTTGGATGTTGCTACTCAAAGATTTGATGGTCTATCTTCAAGTATACAGTATGAGGGGCATGTGGCCTCAGAGCGCTTGAAACCCGAATGCTATTTTTTTAAGTGTAAACACCAATGGTTGCAGTACCAGGCTTTCAGTTTCCATCCTTTATTTTAAATCTTCCCTCAAGTACAGCATTTGTCACTCTTAGCTAAACTTCCTATTCACTGAATGTACTATAATAATATCAGCCAAACAATTCAAATATCAGTGTAACTTTTATATTAATATGTTCCCAGGATGATGATGTGCAAGTGAAGCCTTTCAGGAAACACTGCTGAGTGACACTGACTCTAAAGTGCCTAGCCTACCCCTTTCATTAGTACTACAGATTTATTAAGATTTTCCCTTTCCAAGGGTTTGGGGGCTGGATTTATTTGGTTCAGTATTGAAGAAACACAGCTCTACACCTGAAAATATTCATCTTTTTGTTGTGATGGACTGAAAAAAATGGCTGAAAAATGATCAGATATTCTTCATGCAATAATTACTATTTCCCCCACATCTTTAAATTACGATTGCGTACACAACTTTCTTATGCTCAATGAACAAATGTTACCAGGAGATATCTATTTAAATTTCCACATCTGTGGGATCAAGGGAGAGAAATAAAATGGTAAACAAGCTACACTCTTGTCATGAGGGTTCCCTAATGCTTTCACAGTACATGTGGAACTCCTCAAAGGTAAGCATGGACTGTCACTAATCAGAAGGTACTGGCTGGTAAAAAGGAAACTAGTCTGCTTCTTGCTGAAAATCCCAAGTGAAAGTATTTCTAATGAGCTCTTAGGAATTCCACTTTTAGTTCAATGATGAGATTGCTATACTGCCCAACAGCTTGTTTGACATTCCCAGTTACTTCTTATAGCGATGCGCTCCTGAGTAGTGATACAGTCTGGATATGCTTCTCTCTCCTTGACATCTGCTTCCTTAGATATAGTCCTGCCATGAAAATGGAGATGAACAACTTCTCCTTTCACAGGGCACTCAGTTTTGGCCAGGACCATGGGCAAGCAACACTTGAACCTGTGGCCAGATTAAGTGGGGCTCCAAACCAGCTGCCTGTGCCCTTTATATCTGAGAGGCATTCTTCCTGTGCTCCCCTAGTCATTCATCTCCAGATATTTCCATTTTCCTTCCCAGCATCAATGATATGCATGCCACTCTTCATACAACATATGTGATTGGGCACAATGGTATTCAACCGCATATATCAGAGACAAACTTTGTATTCTGGTTACAAGCACATACTGCTTTTTCTGACTGGGATCTTGTAAATTCTGTAATATAAGATACTCTAAGGTTTCCATAAGCATTTCCTATGTCTTGGAGACAGTTGAAGATATTGGCCTTAGGTTTAAGGAGATATTCTGCATGGGAAGTTTGATAAATACGTGGTTCATTTCCACAGGTTTTGGGAAACCAGCATATGATGATGACTGTGTGCATGTTAGTAGTGACCTTTGCAGTGCAGTTAAAGAGAACATGAAGGCTCTTATTTAAGGAATAGCAGAAATTTAAAAAGTTTCTTCTGATGTATGTCTCTGATGTTTGCATGGGGATAAGCAGCAAGAGATTAGGTTGCAGGGACTAATTGTTAGGATGCTTGAGGATGCATTCCCACAGCTTCCCCCAGCTAGTAAGTGTATGAGGTCTGTTAAGTTATATAAAGGTCCAATAATTTGAATCTACATTATCTTAGCTCTTTTTAATAACTGATGGCAATTTAAACTCTGTTCTACTGATTCACTGTTGCTAATAATATTTTGCTCTTCATTTGAACAAACAAGTTGTCATATGTCTCATTCTTGGCACATGCCAATGTAAATAACTCTTAGCCTTCCTTCATACAAACATTTTTCTACCAGTGACACTTAAGATCACTATTCTCATCCAAATTCTCACCAAAGTCTCATGTAAATCCTAAAAAAAAAAGTCATCAAACAATTGTGAAAGATGTAATTAGTGCTGATCTATCTATTTTTCTCTCTTTCATGCCTCTTTTTCCTTGTCCAGAGCTTTAATACTTCCCCATTACTTTCAGTCATTTCTTTACATGCCATGTTAACAGTTCCTCTTCATCTTTGATAGTATTGTATTTTATATCTGTTTTTTTAATTCTTTACTGCTTTTGCATTACAGACTTCAGTTATGCTGTACATGATCAGTTAGTTTAGTTTTGCCTAATTTTTCAAGCCCCATAAACTGTCTTCACAGTTTTTTATGTATAGCCTAAAGTTTCTCTGTTGACCAGAAATGAGCAAAGCGTTTCCTAACAAGGAATTGTCACATGTAAATTAGATACGCTGGCTGCATGACACAGACTGCAAAAATTCAGGACTCTTCTTAAAGCTGGCCAGATATGATCAAAATGACATTTTGCTGCTCATGAGAATCAAAAGAATATCTGCTCCTCAGAAGGGTATCTCTGCACGCATGCACTTGCACATGGACATTTGTTACCCTTGGAACGGTCTTTATCCTTCTGTGTATTAAGTTACAGTCATTTCATAAACATAGATATGACACATCAGAAGTATTGCAAAGCCTATAAGAAAGTTGTCAAAATGAACAATTCTGTATTGCCAGCATTACTACCACACCTTCTGATGTAAGTGAATGTGAAACATGGAAGATTCTTAGGCAGGAAAGAGTTGCATTCACTATTTATTTAGAATGCCAAATAATCCAGCCATCATTATAATCCTGATTGATGAGGTAAATAAACAGAGAGGACAAAGTATATTGAAGAAGTTAAAAGAAAGGGGGAGACATACTGATACGTCTTTATTCACAGCTACAGCAGAGGAAGAAGTAAAATATCATTGTCTTTTTCTTCACAAAAATCAACTAGTGGTTTGGAACCAACACATACATAATCTCAGATTTCCACAGAGGGAAAAAAACCCACACAAACAAGAACAGAACAGAAGTAAACATGCAGCTGTAGGTTAGGTAGCAAAGATCACCTTCAAGGAAGAGGAAATTAACCATAAAATTTGTGACATAAGTTTTTCACATTTTCAACTTCCGTGAAGTCAGGCTAGCAACAAGACACACTAGAAATTCTAAAATTTCTAATACAGTAATGGTAAAAAGCAACTACTTTGGGATTCATAATCCATGCCATTAACTTTATAAGTTCCATCCATGAAATAAGAAGTTGGATTTTTTTTTTTTTTCTGGTTTGAAATTACTGAGCTGAAGAGCATGCTCCATAATTCTCAATTTTGTAGTCACCAAGAGAAAATATTATAGTCGTTTAACATGACAGGTAGACAAATGGTACAGAGACTTTCATTAAATGTTCCTTAATTCATTGACAAAAGAGTACATTAGAAGTCATTGTTCTTGCTCTCAAATTTTCCATACATAAATGACTGACCACTAAACTCCACTAAGAGAAACAGGGACAAAGTATTTGATTTTAAGCCTAACTCGTCATCCCACTAGACAAGCACGGCTACGAGAGCAAAGAATGTGAGAAATTCATATTTAATATAGAACTTAATACTGATCTGAGATTTGATCCAGATATTAGAACAAATCCAAGCTGTGCTTATGTAGCCTGTCGACATGTATATACTATTTACAGTATACGCTTTGTTTAAATTATGATTCACAAGAACACAAAAGTAGCTAATATATCATTTTCTCAACCTTTAATCAAACACTAGAATAAAAGATAATATTATCAGACTATGACATAAGAAATTTATATTTTCTAATTGCCTGCTGTTTAAATTTCAACATTCTGAAATTAGCTACATGTGCAAAGCAAACCAGAGAAAGCTGTTAGAGAAGAGTGTTTACATACTATGTTCAGCACACTAGAATGCTGGTAAGGCTTTCCTCCAGTTCTTTCTACCATTCATCATTACTCATTAACTTGGGTTTAAATGAAAACTAGCTTCTCTCTTAAAAAAACCAACAAACCATCACCAAACAAACAAACAAACAAAAAACAAAACAGAAAACACTTACAGATAGTTGTAGTTCTGTGGAACCGAAGTCACAGTTCAGTTTATAGTGGTAGGACAGGAAGCAGCACTGAAAAAAATTATAGCAAATCTTTGGGGCCTTTCAGTCTGGAGACTAAAAAGGGAGCATTGGTTTAGTGTTAACACTACAATCAAGTAAAGCACTTAAATATGTAGCTTTAAACACAAGAGTGTTTATTTATGAGTTAAACACTTTACAACCAATAAAACTATTTTTTTACTTACATTGATGTACATATTTGTTGGCTTTGCTGATCAGAGTCAGAAAAGTGTGACTAATACATATGAAAGACTTTGGCTTCTGGGATTCTCTGTCCATGCTGTTGAATTTTTTTTTTTTTAATATTCATTTCGTATTAATTTTCAAAACAGAAATACTATCTACTTACCAGTAAACTGCTGGGCATTCTAGCTACATCCATAGCAATCACAATAGTTGAAGACTGACCCGTCCTATCAAATGAATATGCACATATACCATTTGCAAATGGTGAAACTAAATATTTAATTGGGATTATAGATTATGTTTCATCACTGATATGAATTACTAGTATATTAACAGCTCATAAGTGTTTGGATATTTATGAAAATGTCAACAGTCTCAGAATGCTCACAGACATATAAATTTAGCTAAAATACAAATACTAAATATTTTGTTGTCAATATTTCAGTCATTTAGAAAGAGCAAGCAACACTGTTACTGAGGTGATAATCATAGACAAGGTATTGAGGTAACATATGAGTAAATTACTTATTTTATGAAGAGGTTATTGATACGCAGTAGAGATTCACAAATAATGGGTACAGTCAGACAAGATAAGCTAAGAAGCCTGAACAATTCACCAACACAAGCGGACTTCTTACAGAACTACTTGTATGCTTGTAAACAGCAACACATATAATTTTCAGTTTGTTTTATAGAACATATAATTCTGTTTTTTTCATTTTTATTCAACTTTGTGAGTGAAACCTGGCCATTCTATGATTCTGCACGGGAAAATGGTCATTTTTGCATTGTGTGGCAAAACTGTGGCAAGCTAGCTTGAGATGGTTTGGGCTGATATTTGCTTGAGTGATTCTGTTTGAACATGAGAAAATGTGGACACTAGTAAAATAAAAAAGCAAGCTAAAGAGAAGAAACTGTTTCTGCATATCTTCAAAGACCAAAATAACCCAATGTTGCAGACAGATGTTATGAGGTTGATTTTTTCTGAGAGCAAATATGGATTTTATAGAAATATACAAGAATACATATGCTGTTTGCTATTCCTGAACACTAAACAAAGCAACTAAAAAATTAAAAAACATTTTAAAAAATCATTAAAAATCATTAAAGATACTATTTTTTAAAATGTGAAAATCACAAACATTATTCAGCATCTTGTAGTTGTGTCTTATACAGAAAGCCAGAGAAATAAGTGCATATACAGAAAGCCAGAGAAATAAATGCAAAATACTATGAGAAATGATAATCTGAATATAAGATGACATTAATATTCTTTTACAGTTTCCATTGTTTTTCTAAATATTTCTGAGCAGACATAAGAACAATACATTCACCCCAAGACACACAAAGAAAGTATTTTTTTAACATTTCATTTTGACGGGAAGAACATTGCAAACTGTCTGCCATGGACTGATACTCTGTACTAAGAAACATATGTACCAGCTTATTGAATGCAATAAATGTACGTATGCCAATGTTTTAGAGTGTGTAATACTCTCAAGAAAGTCAATACAGAAATATTTCTGCTGTTCGCACAATAACTGTCTCTTCTAAACTACCTTCCATGATGTCCTGACAAGGAGTCCCAGGGTGGCTTTCTTGGAAGAACCGTTATTTCTGATTTCCTATGTTACAGGAGTTAGGAAGAAAGAAAATGTGAGAAAAAATATTTGAAATGGCAGAAACCAGAAACAGTACCTTCAGATTGGTTGTTTTGCAGCTGCTTGCTATATGTCTCATTTGTTGAAAACTGTTTATTTCTGTTAGCCTATTTATTTCTATTTGCCTATTTATTACTATTATTCTTCCAATAATTTACCTTTGTGACTTTATATTTATTCATCACTTCTGATGGAGAGAAATCCTTATAGGCTATGAAACTCTGAGATGTAGGATTACTTCCAGAATTCCAGCTCCATGTTCATATCTTGACTGCACGTCATGTCCATACTCCTCTTTTGCTGCCTTCTGAACTAACACGTGTGTGCATGATTGCATGTGCACACACACACACATTGCTGTCTATGCCTTCGTTCTTTATTACTTTAAAAGTGTAAAAGCTTGAGAATATAAGTGGTTTTCTGGATCCTCCTCTTCTGGCCACACAGATAGTTATGACTGTACCCTAAACTTCATATGCTTATAATAAGAGGAATTAATCAAATGTCTTAATATAACTTCTAAGTCTGCACATTTTTACATTATGCAATAATCTTCTTAATAAAAAAAAAAACAACAACCCACAACCATTTATATTTATATATTATAATTATATTTATTGATGGACAATTTGATATACACATTACATCTCACATACTTATACATTCGGCTGACATGTCAGGCTGTGTTAACATAATACACATCTGCAACAAAAATAGCATGCTAGTTACTAAAAGAAAAAAAGACAGTACAAACAAAATCCCTAATATATATCATGAGGTGAGCAGCAATGCAGTAAGCATGAAAGTGCAGAACAGGGAATCTTAATAATTAATAATAATATAAGACATCATATTCAAGCTTAACGTTTAAAAGCAGAAATAGAAAATATTTTTTTTGAGATTTCCTGTTTATTTAATATTCGACCATACACATGCTTGCATTTGATTGAAGTATAAATCACCCAATTACTTTTTTCAGAACTTGAACCTTTCCTACAGCACACAACAGTAGCATGTACTAGATTTTTTTAAATCCATTTAACACAGTAATTGATCTTCTGTTTTCAGAAAAGAAAGTAAAAAAAGTAATTGGAAAGCCTACTTTCCAGCTATTCTTGAGAGAGATACAGTACAAACAGGCAGATTTAGCCAGTGAGGCACTTCTAATACACTTGAATGCAAGACACTCATTAACTCATATTAGCCTAAATGTCTGGGCGGCAAAGACCATGGAAATGAGAAAAACTCTGTGAATTTGGGAAAATAAAAAAAATTCACTCATATCTCATAATTCACTCCACATATGAGTGGAATTTCTCAGCTGCATGACTGCAGTAATGCTACATAACTCTGTCTGCAGTGGTAAATGAAAATAACTTTTCAGGCTGAAGCTCCTAGGAAAATTTGTTTCTTGGTATTACTGTGTGACCTTGGAAAGCCATTAAGGGCTAGATTAAAAAAAAAAAAAAAAGATTAGATCATCTGTTTCCTAGCACTGAATTAAAAACCTGAGTTAAGTGCCTAGAATTGCAATGTGCTAGATTTGTCAAAAAGGGACTCCACACAACCAGACTTCTTAAATGGACATTAACTTGATCATCCAGGAAGGAAATGCAAAAGATGGCAAAATTTCTTAACCTCTACCTCAAGACTGCAAACACCTTACTAAGAAAACGCTTTCATACATTATCAAGTACTGCAGATCATGATCTTATCATAAAAGTAGGTGTCTCCACCTACTTTAAGAAAAACTTCACCATGTGTTTTCCACTTTTTTCCCCCCATAATTTTAAGGAAAAAATGCAATTTAAGAAAAATATCTTAATATTTTCTTTTAAGATGGCAATGCTCTTACAATTACGCAACAAGTCATTTAGTGCAGGCCCCTGCTCAGGATGTGATGGCTTAAGTTTAATTCCTTCCCCTGCTTCAGGACAGCTCAGTCTACTGTTGTCCTTTGCTCAGGTACTGCTGTAATTGCTTTTCTCTGTTTTGAGGTGTACTGGCCTCCTGACTCTTCCTTTTGAAATTGTTCCACCATGCAAAAACCAAGCAAGAAATCAAGCAAGCAAACAAACAAACAAGCAAGAGCTTCTTCCAAGAGGGCCAGGAAGAAGGAGCATGACATGGAAGTGCAGTGATTAGGATTCTCACCTGCATGGCAGAGGTGAAAATCTGTTTATGCATTTTCACCATAGGAGGATCTAGACTGAAAATTCCCCCCTCTCCATTACTTCCAAGGCAAACCCTGTCTTTGGATTCCAGCTCGGGACCAGTCTGCTTTTCCCCAATGTGCAGTCTGAGACTTCTATAGCCTGCTCAGAAGCAGCTTTAATATTCAAAACTGAGGTACATATGGAGTTTAGGTATCCCATGAGCTAAGTGCCTAGCAGATGACTTCTTAGAATATGGCTGTCTTGTTCAGAAGTCCTCTGTGGGGTCTGTATTTTTGCCTCCTCTACATGTGTCTACTGGTGTAGGAGAAATCACATTTGAACAGTATCTGGGCTACTTTGACTGAAAAAATGTCTTTTTGACCCATAAAGAATGTAGCAGGATTTGTCACCTAAATTGTTGAGTTTTATATACTGGAGAAAGCAGCCAGGAAAAATTAAAAAAAAAAAAAAAGCCTTTGGTCCTCATGTTAATTCTTGGTTTTGTCTTAAACAAAAAGGTTAAAGTCAAGTGTCCTTACCTGAAAAACCACTTTTTGGTTTAGCATTTATTAACATGATTTAAAATGTGCATACGCTAAACATTATTTGATAGCAAAAATGACATTCCCAAACACAGTGCAATGAAGTGTAAAGGATAAGGCTCAGGAGGGGTTTGTGTCTGCCTTGTGAGCAGCAGATAAAATATCCTTTTCTTGCAAGTGTTCTCATCCTTTCCACTTTCCAAGCCCTTCAGCTATAAAAGCTGCAGTCTGATTTAATAGCTTTTCTTGCAACTGAAAATAAGTGTTTTAAGTCTTTAATATGTGTCTCAGAACTGCTATTTTGTTTCTGTCATTTAGTCGTGTCAAGCTCTTCACATCCTGACAGCAAGACCAAACAGGCAATCACTTGCCAACTTTTCCTTTCATAAGAAGAAAAAGAATACAATTCTATTCTTTGTACAAAAAAAAAAAAAAGAGGGAAAAAACCTCAAATCCATCACTGTAGAGAAATGCAAAGATGAAAAAATGAGCAGGGTAGATACTGTCCCAGTTGCAAGCTGACAAAGAAAGGGTGTATTTGTCAGCTCCTCTGGTGTAAAATAACTAAACAAAAATTCTGGAAAGAACTGGGAAAGAATACTCCCCCCCTCCCCCCCCCTCAGGACTAGCTTTCTATTGTCCTTAATAAACACTTTTTTCTTGCACAGCATCCTGCTTAAGGTGCAGAGTAAAATGTTCACCCTTTCTGCTGGAGAAGCAGGAGACCACTTCCCATTAGAATAAATGCCAATTGCTAAAAATGTTGCCAGGGCCCAAGTATTCTGCAGAGCATCTCCTTGCTCGTCAGAAGCACTGTCCATTTATAAAATGTGTGGATCACACTTCACTGCTGGTCTCGCCTGAAGTAGTAGTTACACATGTACAAAGCTGACCTGTAATATTTTTTTCTTTGTATTAGTTTTATAATATAAATTTCACAAGTTAGATACTGCATATGAAACATTCATATCATGGAGCATAAATATATGTAGTGCTTGAAGCTAACTTTTTTTTTGAAAATCAATATTTATTTGAACCTTTCTGTCTTAGTCTTTCTTACCTTCTCTTCTGGATAAAATGTTTTGGAGACAAGACAGTCTGTGGAACTGCTATTAAGGAACAGAGACTAAAGAACAATTTTTATTTCCATGGGATGCTTCATTAGCAGTTCAGTGACACGCTAGAACCTAACTTCCTCAAATTAGTTGGTATAATAGCTAAATATACAGTGTATGTACATAACTACGGGATATACATTTTAAAAACCCCCAAACATAAAAGTAGAAACAAATAAGAGAAGTATGTGCATGTGTATTTATAGGTAATTATTTTCCCAAAGAACAATCAATATGATTTCAGTCACTGAGTTTCAGTGATATAGAGATTTATAAGATAAAGAAAAAATATTATTTCTTCTGTGATTTACTAATTAAGTAAATTAATGGCAGCAATAATTGGTTGATATACTTACTTGTAGCACACTTTTCAGTTGAGAGTATGGTAAAGTAAACCACTTCTTCAACTTCTTGGATATTTTTCTTTGTGAATGGTGATGAACAAGGAATGTATATAGCCAGGACATTTAAATATTTTAGAACAGTATAAAAAATTGGAACAATAAACAAAGCAATTGCAAACAACATTGAAAAGAGAAAAAGATTCAGAAGAATGCATCTTTTTCAAAGGATGATTTTTAGAATGAAATTGGAATTTGTAATTTTGTACTTCACTGCAATTAATCTCTTAATGCCATCTATTGTAGTTTTTATGACACTAGTATACAGAATAATCATGTATATTTTTATACAGCTTGAACATGTACATCACAGGACCAGATTCAACCAGCAATAAGGGCTAACATGCTGAATTCTGTCAGGAATATAAATCCAGATAATTGTATTTTCTTTCTTATATTGCTTTCTAATTTGTCTATTTAAATTGTTGCAGAGGTTATCTGGGCAGGAATTTTTATGAAGTGACAGTGGGACTCAGTCTTGTCTGCAGCCAATATTAATCATGGAATATTTTGCCTTTTGGTCCTTACATTGAAGGAAAACCTAATGCCGGGGTTCATACTATTATATTAGGGCCTTAATTTTTCTTCTCTGTGAGAATAAATTCTAAACTTCAGTTTATGGAGGAACTCAATCCTATGAGTTTTAAGGGAAGAAAAGCAGAAAGGAAATTAAAAGCATTGTACTATATTTATTGAAATTTAGCCTTATAATTTAGTCTTTGGTTTTAATGTTTTTCTTTTTAACTAATACTATATTGATGCAATTATTTTTTATTCAGCTGATTCATGCAAATTTCTTCAGTGCAGCTGTGCGAGGTTATTATTATCATAACTCTAGGTACAGACAAATTTGTATAGTCAAGATTTATCTGACTTTAAGAAAAACTGAACAGGGGGACGGTATAGAATACATTGATGTATAGCATTAACGATGTTAAAGAGTTACTTTACTCTGGAATCAAAAGACTCTGGGGTCTAACAGAATCTTTCTATAGATTATGAAGAAATAGTCCTCTACTCAGTTTTCCTCCATTCCTTCTCCACTAATGTGAACAAAGAGAGATGTCTCAAGGATATGACTTCTAAGCACTCAAAAAGTAGAAATGCCGATAGAAAGTGCTCACTGAAGCACTATGACAATGTTCTTTATCAGTAGCATATGAAAATGTCTGCTTGTATTTAAGCTGACATATCTTCATTTTTTGAAATAGAATAAAGGTAGAAAATGTGGTCCAATAAAATAAAATATTGTTCTGAGGATCTGAAGATTACCATTCCTTTTTTTTTTTCTTTTGGTTGCTGGATGGCTATGTGTTAGTAGGCAAGTCATTTGATCTTTTTTCACACCATTTTCTTCAACCCTGAGACACTAAACTCTATAGAGATGAAGCCATCTTTCACTAAATTCTTGTTGGTACTTGACTTTTCAACCTGGAGATTTTAGAATTCTACTGAAATAGTAATTAATTGCAGCTTATCTCACATAGATATAACCAAGACTAATGTGGCAGGCTACTCATGAAGAAGAAGAAGAAGATACTGCTTGTACATTAATTCCTTGATTTATGTCATCCACTGCTTAATTTTTTCCATGAGATGAGGCTGAAAAAATGGTTCGAAAGACATTCCATTAAATTAGAATGGCAGTTGGCTGTCGTAGTTGGATCAGTCCTTGCAGTCATAAATTCATAGAAAAGAAGTGACTACTGTTATCATCTAGCTTGAACCCATAGATAACTAATGTCAGGAGACTTTTCTGAAACAAATCCAGTCAGAACTAAAACATAACTTTCAGAAAAAAACACCCTGTCTTGAGATAGAGATTGGAAGAAACATTGAAATCCCTTCCTAATTTTTTTCAGATATATTCTTCTTTTTAAAAAAAAAAAAATTTTAAAAAGAAAAAAGCCGTATTTAAAATCAGATTATTTTTGAGCCTGTCAACCTTGTTATAATTTGTTACATGGACAAAGACCCCTGTTTCTGTTCTCTATGCCAGTTTTCGCAATCTGTGAAAGAATTACCCAACCCCCTTGTTTTTCTCTGAGAAGCCTGCATTGTTCACTAAAGGCGTATTTAATTAAGCATAATTTGCAATCCTTTGATCGCTTTCATGGCTCTTCTTTGAATTCCAAAATTATTTCAATACCCTTCTTAACTGCAGAAATCTGAACTGAACACCAAGATTCAGCAATAAAAGCCAGTGTCGAATGCATACCATCTGCTATATGATATTATCATGTGAATTCATCTAGCAATTAATTTATCAGCATATCAAAGTAAAAAATCATGAACACAGTTTAGTCACTAATTTTTTTTCCAAAGTCACTGCTTTCCAAAACACAGTATCAGCCCATGCACAAGGCTTCATATCTGCCTTTAAGAAGATGCAGGCCTGTCTTCTTGTATCCCCCCAAAATTCTCACAATTCTTTATTGGCGTCTATCTGCTCCCTCATTTTCTACTTTCTCTTTTTGTCATCTGCAGATGCATTCAGTAATGATTTTGTGGTTTTATGTTGTTTGTTTCTTCAGACTACTTTTTGAATAGTGCATGATGAAGATCTGCTCTCAGGGACATACTAGAAGCACACAAATCTCATTTGATGAAAACTTCCCATTTATGTTCTCAGATCTAACTTAAAATTTTTGATCTATTTAATATGCACTTGATTAAAATATGTGATACGAAGCTGTACAAAAATCCAAGTGCATTAAAACACCATTATCTTTATCAACCAAACCTGTAATTTCAAGTTGATTTTAACAAGTTCCATTTTCCTTCAACTCATGCCAATTGGCTTTGATTCTGTGGCCTCAAGCCTATTCTCACCAATCTGTTACATTGCTTAGAACGGATATCAGACAAGCAGATGTATAATCTATGATAATGTTCACTTCCCAGAATTCCTCTAGAAACCAGAGCCTTCTGAGTACAACAACATGCCCAGGATCTAAGAGGTGGGAATTTTCTACATATTACCCTCTCCCACATATACATTTATAAAACAAATGTAAAAAGAATAAACTCAAAAATTTCCTCTAATAAGCCAAATAAAGTAAGATATTCCAAACTGCATACTTTGTTCAATGGGGAGAAGGTGAAGGAATGAACAATATGCGACAGATTGTTGTAACTTTGCTTAATTAGAAGTGTAATGAATGCAGCTGAGAATCTACAGAGACTGTGACTGACAGAATCAGATATTTTTTAGTACTGTCAAACATTAACTTTACTCCCGTTCTATAGTCTTCCAAGATTAATAGAAAATCAACACTCCTAATCTATATAAATCCTTGCTTAGCTAAGATCAAGTTATCTGCTTGAACTTGACAGTTAAAATGTCCAAATTTTGTACAGTTTCTGGATTTAATCTCTTTTCAAAGTTAAGTTTTAAAGCACTTAAGCTACACTTATTTCCCCCTCAGTTGACTTATTTTTAAGAATCTGAAATTTCATTTTAGACAGAATGATTGTGTAATTTTTTAAAAACCTGCTAAAACATTCCTTAGATATCCTCCCTATATTTTTTTCAGTTTAAATTCCTTTGCCAACCTAATACAACTGCAACCTTTCCCCTTTAAAAAAAAAAAGTATGCATTTCTGATTGAGACATTTTTGAAACTACATCCTTGCTGAGTTTTTTGTGTTCATTTACTCATTCTAGAAGTTACTGAGATAGATAGAGAGAATGAACACATGGACCCAATGACTCTACATATTCTGTGCTTTAATAAATTATTTCCCTCACAGTTCAATGTACAGCTGCGCACAGTAAAAGTATAAACTGTAATACCAAATTTTAACTATAATTATTACTACTGAGTTTTGTATATGAAACCACAGATGTTCAAAAGCAGACGTGTTTGTGCTCCCAAAGAGCTGTTGTTGCAAGTAAAATACAACACAACATGAAGCAAAAAGTGCCACTCACAGAAGGGAAGTCACACAAACAGAAGATTCTGGGGTTGCTGGATGCCATAAGACATATTATATTTTCCTTTAAAAAATTAAAGACTTGCTTGTAACAAGCATAGTTCCTCATTTGGGAGAAAAATCAAGAAAGTGGCAATTGCAGAGGTGCCTGGTCAAACTAAGATGATTATATTTTTATGCAGTCATTTGCTTTCAGATATGTGCCTCTTACTTCCTCTTCACCCAAGTTCCAGATTGATTAGGGTAAAGACAGTCTTTTGCATTCAAAAAAAACAAAAACAGAACATCCATCAGACAGCTTTTTTGAAGTGTTTCTATCTATATCTTTTTTTTTTTTTTCTTTGTGGGGTAACAACATGAAAGTTTTCTTCCTTACCCTGGTTATGCTGCCAGACTAGTATTTAGTGTAATCCACAATTTCCATCATGCAGTGATTTGGATGCCAAGTCACTGCCCACCCCAGGCCTTTTAGGTTAAGGTGGAGTGTAACTGCCAGTGAGTGCAAAATTATTGCAAAGTTACTGCATGGCAGTGGTAGAGAGGGAGAGGAGGTAACAGTTCCACAGCATGAAATGCAAAGTTAAGCTCTCTCACTCTACTGGTGGGAAGAACCACTACTCTTGTATTAAGAATCTAACTATGTTATCTAATTGGTCACTGATTTTACCTAATAGCCTTTAAGATCATTGTATATAGAGCTATTACTGAAGAACTACCTCTGTTTGGGCTAAGCAACTAAGGCCAACAGCAGTGGAAGGGTTAGCTTTCACTTCAGTAGCTCAGGAACTCAAGGAGCAGGCATGCCTTTCTGTCTTTTGAGACTTATGATAGTTTTGTGACATGGTACTTCTATAAAAATCCTTTCATCTTTTTTCCTATTTGATTATATCATAACAAAAGATGCTCACACCTATAATTATGCAAAGCATATGCACTCCCTTTGGAGTAATGCAATCATTTGTTTCAGCGTACCAACCTAACATGCACACAAATCACTGTAATGATTAATTGCTAATCCTGCACCTGCTGTGGTAAAAAGCAAGGGGAGAAAAGGGCAATATTTTTGACCCTAATATCAATAGTATCCCATGAGTATTAGCACCTCATTTACCCTTATATTGCTGCATCACCAGGGACCAAGCTAATACCAAACTATCTGCCTACTACACAATTTCCCAAGCAGCCAGAATATGGATAGGACTGTCTGTAAATACAGCACTAACTAAAACACAGGCACAGAATTTTTCTTCTCTGACTGTGCATGAAGGTAAGCAAATCTGTGTATCCCCATCTTGAACCTGACATCTGTATGTTTTTTAGGGCTGTATCAAGAAAATAATTACAGTACTTGCCTCTATGTTTACTGTCAGTGAGGATGAGCTACTGTCTCAGACATGGTTTTGTTACCTCATTAATTAAAGCACAGTTCAAACAAGAGCTGGTATAACTTTCAGCTAATGAATAGAAACTATGTCAAAATTAACCTGTCAGTCTGTGAGCTGTCAATTCTTTGAACCAGGAAATGGAAGCAGGAAAATTAACTAGAAGGTACAAAGTACAGCAGCCATTGTCTGCAGCATGACAGTAAAGCATTTTCAGATTTCAAGAAATAGAATTCACTACCGCATTTTAGCCCATGTGTGAATTCGGGATCAGTGAAGCAGGAATGTTTGTATCCAAATGAACATGTTCATATGAGCAAGACTGATTAAAAATTAATAACATTTTAAAGAAAACAGAATTGAAATAAAGTTTGATTTCAGAGTATATCTATACAGCCCTTGCGCACTGCAAATCTACCCAGATTTTCATTAAGCATGTTAGCTTAGGTTCCAAAAGCATCGTATGTGTGTCATCCTAAAACTCCTAAAGGCTGATTTAGTTCCTTTTTCAGCTTTTATGTAAGACAAAGTAGATCATGCTGAGTTCCATATTGCTAGGTTTCTTCCTCTGCTCAAGCTTACATATGTAGCAGTACATTTTTAAAAAGGGAGAAAAAGAAGAGCCGAGGAACTACAGGCCAGTCAGTCTCGCCTCTGTGCCCGGCAAGATCATGGAGCAGATCCTCCGGGAAACTATGCTAAGGCATATGAGAAATAAGGCGGTGACTGGTGCCAGCCAATATGGCTTCACTAAGGGCAAATCACACTTGACAATTTTGGTGGTCTTCTGCGATGAGGTTACAGCGTTGGTGGATAAGGGAAGAACAACTGATGTCATCTACCTGGACCTATGCAAAGCATTTGACACTGTCCCACACAACATCCTTATCTCTAAATTGGAGACAGATGGATTTGGCGGATGGACCACTCAGTAGATAAGGAATTGGCTGGATGGTCGCACTCAAAGAGTTGCAGTCAATGGCTCGATGTCCGAGTGGAGACCAGTGACAAGTGGTGTTCCTCAGGGACTGGTATTGGGACCAGCGCTGTTTAACATCTTTGTCAGCAACAAGGACAGTGGGATTAAGTGTACGCTCAGCAAGTTTGCCGACAACACCAAGCTGTGTGGTGTGGTCGACACGCTGGAGGGAAGGGATGTAATCCGGAGACACCTTGCTAGGCTTGAGAGGTGGGCCCATGCGAACCTCATGAAGTTCAACAAGACCAATTGCAAGGTCCTGCACATGGGTCACGGCAATCCCAAACACAGATACAGGCTGGGTGATGAGTGGATTGAGAGCAGCCCTGAGGAGAAGGACTTGGGGGTATTAGTGGATGAAAAACTGAATATGAGCCAGCAATGTGTGCTTGTAGCCCAAAAAGCCAATCGCATCCTGGGCTGCATCAAAAGAAGCATGACCAGCAGGTCGAGGGAGATGATTCTCCCCCTGTACTATGCTCTCGTGAGACCCCACCATAAGAAGGACATGGACATGTTGGAGCGAGTCCAGAGGAGGGCCACGAAGATGATAGGGGGCTGGAGCACTTCTCCTATGAAGACAGATTAAAAGAGAATTGTGGCTCTTCAGCCTGGAGAAGAGAAGGCTCCGCAGAGACCTTATAGCAGCCTTCCAGTACCTAAAAGAGGCCTACAAGAAAGCCAGAGAGAGACTTATTACAAGAGCATGTAGTGATAGGACAAGACGTCATGGCTTAAAACTAAAAGAGGGTAGATTCAGATTAGATATTAGGAAAAAATTCTTCACTGTGAGAGTGGTGAGGCACTGGAACAGGTTGCCCAGAGAAGTTGTGAATGCCCCGTCCCTGGAAGTATTCAAGGCCAGGTTGGACGGGGCTTTGAGCAGCCTGGTCTAGTGGAAGGTGTCCCTGCCCATGGCAGGGAGGTTGGAAGTAGATGATCTTTAAGGTTCTTTCCAACCCAAACCATTCAAAGATTCTATGATTCTTTGATTTTCCCAATACTGCGAATTGCAATGTAGTAATTTTACTAATCACTGAAAAAGTGGCCAAAATGATCCCTTCAAATTCAAAAGGTAGAGAGCTTCTATAAATACAACCAAAATATTACTTTTTACTCCTTCTAGTATTGCAAAGGCAACGTTTGCACAAAGCAAGCCAGAATCTTTCATGGCTTATTCATCACTCTGAGAATTAAGCGCAGTTGCCAGAATCCATACAGCTGGTTCTTATTTCAGAAAACTAGCAGTTTGCCTTAAAGTTTAGCTTCCAGATTTTATTTGTAGTGGCTCATGGTTACCAAAAAAAAAATTTTTTTATATATATATATATGTTTTACTTGCAAGTTAACAAATTTAAGCTAATTTTAAAGACATATTGCATTGTACAGTTGTGGGTACCTCAACTTGTCAATAAGACTACTTGAATAATCATTGTAAAAAAATTTCTTTCATTCATTTGTATTTGTTCTTGAATAGTCAAATACTTGTACAGTAAATTGTTTCATCACTCAGCACTGTTCAGCATAACCACTTGTAGTTGTTTTTGTTGTGTTTTTTCCCCTCCACACACAGGTTTTGTTATTTTTATATAAACTTTGAATGATTTGTTCAAAGAGGAAAACAAAAAGTGATCAATGTACTCAAGTCCAGTCCAGAGTCCAACAAAGTCAAGGCACAAAACAATTTGTAATGTTTCCACTGTATGCCTTCATTTCCCCTAGAGAAATGTGCATTAAGAAAGTAGCAGTAGCCTTGACTTTATTTAGTCATACAATTCAAGTCCATTTTGATATTACTTCCTCATGTTGTGGTTGTTCCATCTTTTATGTTAGCCCTTAATGAAGGAAATAAATCCCTTAAAGTCACATGAGCTTCAGGCATGTGAGGTTTCTGAATATGTCGTACAGACGATACCTCTTCTGCAGTGCCTGCAGATATATCCTAGGAGTTTCCAAGTTCCCAGATCAGGGGCTGCTGGGACTATAAACACAGTGGAATAGAATTCAGCTCACAGGATAATTATTTAGGACTTCAGTAAGTTTTGCAGCCTATATCATGTTCAGTGCTGACATGAATTTGCTGCTAGCAGAAAACTACCCTGGGGAGTTTTAAATAGTTCAGATAAGTCTACCTGAACTGAAGATACCTCAGTGGCTGTACTGTAGTTTCTTCTCCCATGAAAAAAGGATAGTGGTGACTTTCTAAATTGTTTCATTATTTTATGTGAATGCATTAGGAAACATATTCAATTAAGTGCCTTTTATATTCAAGGGATCAAAAGGAACATTTCACTATTTGCACAGACACAGAAAGCAGAAAAAGAATAGACTTCTGGGAGGAGGACTTTTTTCAAAATTATAAAAGAGAAATTAACTCATAAAGTGAGACTGTAAGGGTCCAGTGTAGAGTTGAATGAAATGATGACGCTGATTTATAAACCACTGAAATAGGGGTTCATAATAGAAGTGCTGACACAGTAGTAGCAACTGTGAACCAAGTGTTATTGTCATGAAGAAAAACTCCTGAAAGTGCCAGATGAAAGTTTAGAATAATACTAGCAACATATTGCTTAATGTATGTAAACCCCTCCACATCTGAGCCCATCCCCTATGTACACCCCTGCTAAACGTAGTGGAAAAACATTCACTGTTTGTGATAGTTTTACATGTATTAGGAGAGTATCTTCAGTTGCTGAATTAATCCTACACTCATTAGCAAAGTCCATCAATGGAGTCTTTGCAGTCTTTTTCTACCATTTCTGTTTTCTAGTAGTGCAGGTGTACTAAAGGAGTAGCAGATCAGCATGACCAGGCACAGTAGATGCATGTAACATATGACACATTTAATTTTAAGACAGATCTGTTGGATGACACCAATGTGGACTCTTCTTGATTCTCCTGGACCATTATTTTTTGAGAACTTCACCCTGTCATGTTATTTGAGCATTATGGTCTGAAATCAAAGAAATTGAAATTATCTATCCATCTGTTTTAATGGTCAGCACTCCACAAAATTTCATGTCTGAAACCTGTACATTACCAAGACGACAGATTTTTTTCAAAGTGCATATCACCTTGCAAGCTTTCATCATAATCAGATAATTTTTATTCTTTGGTTTCTATCTTTTGTATTTTATCCATTTTCTGCATCTTCCTTTACAATTAGATTATAAGATCTTTAAAGGAAGACATGTATCCTTTGTTATACATTTGTACCTAACAACAGGCCTTTGAGAGCTCAGTACTAGTGTGGTATGATACAGGACATGGGAGATCAAATACCTTTATCAAATGCCTTTTGTTAATTATGGCAAGGGTAACGAAGTGAGCTGTATCTGACAGACACACTGGAACCCATTAATGTGCTGTACAGCCGCTCATCCTTACACCACTGAGCAAACTCAGACACTGGTGAAGAAGTCCTCTTCAAGGCTCTGAATACCATGTTCTCGTTGTCTATTGGAATGCTTAATACTAGCTTATTTCCATGATAATATCTAAAATAATAATGAGATTTTCTATAATCAAGAGATTTCAAACAGCAGAGAGAAAAAAGTGTAGCACCTAAAATAGGTTGTTCAATGGAAGATTATTTCCATTGTCTCAGCTAAAAAGCTGCTCAAGACAGCCTAGCTAAATGAACAGGCTTTTATATGTGTTACCATTGAAAAAGTGAACCAAGAATCCAGTTTTATTGGTATAGTTGAACTCTCTCTCTGAAAGAGGTGAAAATCCAATCTTCATTTTGCAGGCCAAGGTATATGTGTGGGTATTCATTAATGGAACAAAAGGATCATTATACACTATACTTAAATCTCATGAGTATTGAGGAAAAAATATACTTACTCCATGCATGCAATTTCAAAAAAGAACGATTAAAGTAATGTGTTTGGGGGAATATGAATGGCTCACGGTCATTGGAAAAGGCTAAAATAGGATGAGATATTCCAATGCAGAGCCTAATTTCTGCTTCATTTTCCTCCCTCACTGGTAATGTAATCCAAAAGCAAGAAAGAAGTGAAAATCTTGTGCTTGGAGGCACTGAGACATGGTAAAAGCAAGAATGTCCTGGAGGGAGACTTATAATGAATGATCCATAATTTTGTAATCCATAATAACAATCCAAGATTTTGTTTATAATGCTGTATATTCCAGTATCTATCAGTAAAAAATGTAATGAACACTGAAAATAACACTTTCTTATCTTAATGTTATATGTCACTTTACTATGAAACTACTTTATGACATAGATAGATAGACAGAAACTTCCCTTTGAAATTACATGAAAGTGAGATATACTCAAAGTGGATTATTAGTTCATTCATGGTTCAGGTTGGATCAAGGCAACAATCAAGAGTACAAAGCATTAATCATGAAAGTCATAAAATAAGGTATAATTTTATTTTAGATGGTATATTTTTTCAAATAAGAAACTAACAGATTAGAAGAAACTTGTTTACATTAAAAATCTAAAGTTAAAACATGAGAAAAAGATAAATAGAACTTCAAATTTCAGATTTTGCCATTTTAAGATTGGCCTAAAAGTGTTTGCAATAATTTGGGGTGGTTGAAAATGAAGAGTTTCAGTTTGGTATGTTCAGAAATTAAAATTTCAGAAATTAATGATGCATTTTAAGCTGTTTAAATCCAGTGTCAGATTTTGTTTTCTAATTTTGTAATATGACTCCCACTCTAGTCTGCTTGATATCTGTGATTTTGCTTTAAAAACAGCTGCTATGTAATATCTGTCCCTATTAAACACTTTTAATACGCATAGTTATATTTTTCCCTCATCAATGAAAGAATTTGCACTAAATGACCTCACTCCTGAGGAACTAAATTTAAAAACTATTTCATGAATTATCTTAGGTCAGACTTTTAGAGGATCTCTTTAGTTTATAAATATTATCTATCTGTATACATAAAAGCCAGCCCTTGTTTATGGATATGAATATCAAAATACAAAAATCCGTTCACAACTCCTCAACTGACCCTTAGGGATTTGGATTTTAGCCCAAAGGAATGAATATGCTTACAAAGATTTCCAGACACAGCAAAGAGTATTCTGTGAAAGTATGGTTTGAAGACAGCGCTTTCTATCTGAGTGCTAGATGTGCGCAGTATAAGTAAAACCAAGCAAAAATAAGAGATTTAAAATATTTGCATTCCTAATGTGGTATCCCATTGCACTTCCAAAAAGAAAGGGAGAGAAAATAATTATATATGTACTCATACAATGTGCAAAGTTTTTACAAAATATTCAGTGTAATAGTATAAATTAAAAAAATGAGAAGAATCATCCAGTTATTAATAGTCCAGATGCTTCCCAGCAGATTAAATGTATTTGCCACTTAAAATGTCTCTTAATTAAAAATTATATGATTTCATATGCATTAACTAATTCTAGCACTAATGATTCTCTGACCCTCCTATTATATTATTATTAAAATCTAAATGTCTAATAAAATGTTCTATATGCTTTTCTATATACCTTATACTTTTTCTCCTGTTGTTTACTCAGCTTTTGTGTCAGATGATTGTAACATTAAGGTGTATCCTTCATAACCAGAGACAATTACAGAACTGTTAAGACAAAGAGGCTGACCTAAATACCTAGAAAATTTTGCCTCAAATATACTTTTTTAATTTTAGTTTTTTTCTGGTGCAATACTATTTCCTCAGCAGTGCATGGTTCTTTCAGTAGGACAGATTTCAAGCCGATGCAACAAAAAGAAACTGTTTCCATAGCAGAAATGTCTTTGCAAGAAAAAATGAAAAAACCCTATATTTATTCACTAAAATTCTTTACAGACAAGTGAAAGACGCATTTTCAAAATTATTTAATCTCTCACCAGTGTTGGCCATTGTTTTAAAGAGTACAGAAGTACAACCAAACTCACTTTTAAATATATTGATTTAAATAAATATATTTATTTTAAAACAAATACATCCTGTAGGTTGTGAAATATATTTTCTTTTATCTACTACGAGTCTTGTGTAAAGGGAGCTGATAGTATTGGTTGAGTCCTTGTTACGAAATGGCTATATAATAACTGCTGAAATCACAGCTGATAATAATTTTGGCAGTCTCAGTGGGGAAGCCACAGACAGATTTACCATGGCAAGATGAACCATTTTTGCAGAGTTTGATTCCCTCAGAAGAAGACCACACAAGACAGCTTGAAGGATTTTGCAATGATGCATTTGGATGAGCTAAACTGTAAATTTGTGATCTGCCTGTCGTGAGGAGTGGCACATAGCTGTGCCACCTGAGGAGCAGAGAATGACTCAGAGCATCACTGTTCTTTCCTGCCCCGTGGGAGGTATAAGTTGCTTTGAACTTTCTCTTGTGTAACAGCTAACTTGTCTTGCATGTCTGTCCAGATGCTCTAGCAACCCTCAGAGGAGAAAAAGCCTGCCTGCTTTCAACTCAATTCCTAATTGCTTACTTTGAGGTGTCGGTACAGGCCTATGTGAATGAAGACAGGCAGCCCTTGAAGACAGGGTTATTAATGTCACTCCTTTCACAGACACTAAAGGATGAAGTCTGAAATGCTTCCTCTCACTGAGTAGCTCTTCATTTCAGGAATAATTCTGGATTCATTCTAAACATGAAAATTTATATCTGCTGATGTTGCCATTTCTCCCTCTTTCCGTGAGTTTGTATATTTTGTCCATTCACAACCAGTCTTGCAAACTGTTGAGATTCTCTTGTATCATACGACTTTCCTTACATATGACTAATTTTGAAGCATTAATCATAAATTGTAATGCTTAATTTAACTTTGAGAATCAAGAAAAGTGTAAGTATCTTTTCAAATTCTGTCCTTGTTTGCTTCTTTATAGGGATAATAAAAGTATTTTGTATTAGTTTTGTAAAACACTACAACTAGTGAATGGCAACAGCTTCCTTGACTTTGATGTAATGTTCTGTGTTGAATTGGTCAGCTGTGTTAAATTGCTGTCCCTAGACCAAAAAAAAAAAAAAAAAAAAACCAAGCGGTTGGTTCTGGCCAAAAATATATTTGAGTTAAAGAGAATATCAATGAATAGGTATGAAGAATTGTAGTAAAAACCTCTAGGAGCACCTACGCTTGGAAATGAAGGTAATCAAGGATTGGTTCTCATGGGTTTTGGCAATAAATACAGAAAAAAATTCCATCTCCCAAACTGATGGCATCATGTTTTCTGAACAAAAGAGAAAGGAAAGGAGATAACTGGATGGTTAAATGATCCCCTGAAAACTGTGTATATTGCAGCCCAGACAATGGCACCAGTAGGTTTAGTATCAGGTATTGTCAGCATGTCACCTGTTCTCACAGAAGTCACAGGCCTTACCTGTCCCATTTATGCTATGCGGTGTGTAGGGAGGGAATTCTAAGCTTTCTTCTTGTTCCTGTTTGCTGATGACATCATACTGGTCCTTGCATAAGGCTACTGATAGTGACTTTGGGCTGATGGAGGAAACCTAATTTTAAAGGATCTTAATACATAACTTAGGTTAGATATTCAGGTCATATTCTTCAGGGATATATTTTCATGTCTAATTCTTACCGTAATATCTGACTTGTTGAAGCTTGAGATCCTTAAAGCAGAAAAAAAATAGTGGACCTTTATAAAATTGAAAATTCTGGACATACAAATGATGGACTGGCATTTAGAAAGTCTGTCTGAAGTAATGAAACTGCCTATATATTGCCAGCTATACATTAATGTTGGCAGACCTGGGAACAGTAGAGAGTGCGATTCTGTAGGGCTGAGCTGTCAAGGAGAAAAGAAAAGCTATCCATATCCTAAAACCTTAAAGAGTCATTTAGACAGATGGGAGAGAAGAAGAAAAGTATCTCTAATGCTTAAACTAAAAAGGAGAGTCCTATGTCCTGATCTGCCAACAAACTCACTTGGTGATCTCACCTAGAGAAATTTTATGAATACTAATGGCTCAGAAGGCATCCCAAGCAGTGCTCACAATGTGTGACTGTAAATGTAAGAAATATTAATAAATATTAATAGTTTTAAAATAAATGTCTTTCAAGTTATACTCAAATATATGAGAGTATATTAGCCAAAATTTTGAGAGTATTAAGCATTATTCAAAGATAAATGAACTGAACTGAAATGAAAAAAATTACCTTCCATAACTTTTCATTTTGTTTAAGACAAAAGGAGTTTCTCCTTTTCTAAAGTTCATTTGTTCTGAGCTTTTTTTTTCATTTTCTTTTTTCTTTCTTTCAGAAAGATTTTACATTTTTCTTTTTTAATCAGCTGATGTGATCATTCTCCACAGTCATGCAGTTAAGTTGTATGATCATGTCTGTGATTAGATCTATATTAAATTACATCTATCATTATGTATTTCCCAAATATGTGACAGTGTAAGAAAATGTCACTCTTACAAACCAGTATCATAGTTTGCAAGCTGGAAAGGATACCTATAACAGATGGTATATCTCAGTTGAGGAGTGAGGTTGGCCCAAGAAATTAATCACGGTGTGCAAGAGAAATAATATGGAACAGAGGTGTTAATAACTGATATCATCTATACTATAAAGCCCAAGATGAATCAATAATTAAATGGTTAACTATACAATATAGGTGTTTGTTGATTGTTACTTTTAGTATGTTGGACATCTTCATACCGAATAAACAGATCAACACAAAGACAGGGGGATTTTGAGCTCCAGGCCCAACAGAAACTTTAACTCATGACTAGATTTCATAAACAAGCCATGAAATTAATAACTGGCAATGCAGGATGCATGCATGCTGCAACAGCTAATGGAGGTCCATACAGAAGCGTCAGAATTAGAGTCCAGCTTGCTACCTTCTGTGACTTCATTTGCTTGTCTTTCTCTAACATACATAAAATAATAGTTCCTAGTCAAGGACAAAGCTTCAAGTCAGAGTATGTGCACAGGGAGCATGCCTGGGATCAAAATCTCCCTTGTGAGCACTCCTATGCACCAAGCAAAGGAAAAGTGTCCCTCAGAGCTGACTGAGGACTGTTCACAGAGAATTTACTGAGCACACCACTGAGCAGAATTTGATTGACATGATACAGCTCCAGTACCCAACCTTACTTCAAAGCAATAACGTTCTAGAAAGTATCCCAAACTTGGGCTAAGGTCCAGTTTGCTTTAATAAGGTAGTAACATATCTATTCCAAGAGCTGTTTGGGCATTGAGATTGTAATTTGAAAAATAACAGTTGAAGTTTCCAAATTTGTTTTTGATCTGTACTGAAGTGGAGGTTCTTTATATTTACCCCACTCCTTCCAAGAATAGTAAGAATTGAATTAATTTTCTCTGTTAATCTGAACAATGAAGCTCATGAACCTCTCCAGTGAATGCTTAGCGATCTGTATCAAACGAAGCAGTGTCACAGGAAGACGATGAAAGCTTCTCATCCAAAATGTCCTGGTACAGGGGCTAAGGTATCATCTTACTAGGTGAAGTGAGGACATTTGAATCACAAAACATGTTTTGTGACAGCCTTAATTTTTAGGTAATGGGAAGGAAGACTATGGATCTTTTATTTTGCAAGTGCCCCAAAATATTAGACAGAACTTTTCATTCAACATAAATCTTGTTTCTTTTTCAGTGAAGGGGGTTTTTTTTGGTTGTTGGGTTTTTTTTTAAAATTATATATCCATGCAAACTTGCTCGTTTGGTGTGATGGAAAGAAAGGAAGCTAGCACTTTTTTTGTTGTGGAGCTGTAAAACAAACAATTTGTAACCTCTGGCTTCTACTACAGGAGTAACCACAGTCTTGTTACGTAACCCCACGTAAGTCATTTAATATCCAGTTTCCATTTTTGCTACAGTAAAATAGGAGTAAAATACTGTTCTGGCTCCCAAAAGAGTTATGAAGAGCTTTGGGATTTTCTCATGAAGAAAGCTATATAAAAGCTGACTCATTTTCTGTGATTATTCTCATGGAAGAAAATCTATTACTGGAATGTTGGCACAAAGCAATCATAAAAGGGACACTGACATGGAGAAGAACTTTTTATTTTAAAACTAAGCTAATACTTTCAGATACACAGTTTGTTATTCACTTCACTACAATAAATTTCTGGTTTTACAATGTATTCTATACAAATTCACTAATATCAATGGAATGTGTTTGTGCCAGACTGGTCTCTGTGTAAAGATCCATCCCTGGATTACAACATTTTTCCATGGTAGTCAGAATTTAATTAACTGGAAATACTTTTTTGCTCATGTGAAAGGATTCTTTTCCTATTCTTTATAACTTTTAGTTTAGTTCTAGTTTCTGATACTAAGTTTATTACTCAGTTTATTAACTTACATGAAGTACTATGTTTTCATGTGTATATTCTATATCCATTAAAACTCTCTGGTTGTTAAAAACTGCCCTTATAAAACACTGACAATGTCAGTTGTGTCTATCAATTCAGCACATATCTAGGACTGAATTAAGTATCAACTGAGTCTGTGATCCTGTTAAAGATTTGTATATTAATGTCATGGTTTAACCCCAGCCAGCAACTAAGCACCACGCAGCTGCTCACTCACTCCCCCAACTCCCAGTGGGATGGGGGAGAAAATTGGGAAAAGAAGTAAAACTCATGGGTTGAGATAAGAACGGTTTAATAGAACAGAAAAGAAGAAACTAAAAATTATAATGATAACACTAATAAAATGACAACAGTAATAATAAAAGGATTGGAATGTACAAATGATGCGCAGTGCAATTGCTCACCACCTGCCGATCGACACCCAGTTAGTCCCCGAGTGGTGACCCCCCCGCCCCCACTCCCCCCAGTTTATATACTGGGCGTGACGTCACATGGTATGGAATACCCCTTGGACACTTTGAGTCAGCTGCCCTGGCTGTGTCCTGTGCCAGCTTCTTGTGCCCCTCCAGCTTTCTCGCTGGCTGGGCATGAGAAGCTGAAAAATCCTTGACTTCAGACTAAATATTACTTAGCAACAACTGAAAACATCAGTGTGTTATCAACATTCTTCTCATACCTAACTCAAAAACAGCACTATACCAGCTACTAGGAAGACAGTTAACTCTATCCCAGCTGAAACCAGGACAATTAATTTGAACAGAAGGAAAATATACCATTGGGGATAAAATTTCTAAAAATATATATTTAATGAAGAAGAATCTGTAGTACTTAAATGGCTTTTTCTGTCATTTTCTAAAACCTTTAAGCATATATATTTATAAAACCAGGCAATGACCCTTTAAATCATGTGCTAGTCATCTGACTCCACCCTATTTTGGAAGCTTTTCTACTAAGAAAAATATGTTCTAAATAAGAAATGAGTGAGTATTTTGTTTTTAAATGAGCACTTCATTTCCCATTAATAAATTTGCAGGTTTTGATAATGACACAATTTTATTTAATTTTTCAAAACAAAAGTGAATTTAATGCTTTTTTTTGTAGTCTGATAATTAGGATAACTACTACAGTTCAGTATGCTTGGAAAATTTTACCTTCTCAGATGCTAAAAAACTGAAATTGATTTATCCCTTAGATGAGAAAACTCACTCCTAAATGGAATACAGTTTGTTTCCCCCAAACATAATGTAACTTCTAATGTGATGAATAGGCTTTCAGTATTCAAACTGATTACTCAATTTAGCAGAAAACTATAAGTTTAATGATACATTGAACAACAAAGCTCAAGAAAAACTTCCGATTTTCTTCTACTATATGACAAATGTTCTCCAAGCACAACATAAGCAGCAAGTTCCTTCAGATCTGCAGTTCTTATCAATTTTGCTGTGCTATGAACGCATTTAGCAATTTTGTATTCGCTGGACATATGGAACCATGTCACTGGTGGTAATTTAGTTCTGAGTACTGTGTAAAAGGGATCACAAAGAAGAATGAAGAACTGAACTTTTTTTACTGATTTTGTCATTCATCAGGATTTTAAAGAGTTAAAAAATGCTTTCTTTAAAAACAAATAATTTTGGCCAGATTTTCTCTGAGGACTAAACTTCCTTCAGCTAGGTATGTGGCAAGAGGCCCTCTTTCAACTCTAGCTGGAGCAGTTGAAAATGTTACTACCCCCAGAAACTAGCCACTTCTAGAGGCTCCGCTCCACAGAGCTCAAGTGGTGCAGTAGAAAATGTGTTTTTCTTGATCACCTTCTGTGCAAAGTCAGTCATGTTAGTGCAGACTGTTGGTTTAAGGTAACTGGCCTGCCTTTGTACCAAAACAAATCAGAAATATTCACCTGCTCTGCTCTGCAAGGAAAAACCTTACCGAATGATGGAATAGCAAGAAAGAGAAGTGTACCATTTTTTTTACCACTAAGCGCAGATCAAAAAAGGAGACTCTAGACCCGAGAACTATCAGTTCTCCTAACTGGGTATAAAGAGTAGCTGGTGATAAACATAGCTCTGTTTCTGGAGATGATATTGTTTATTCCCTGATCTTTGTCATTCTGAATTTTTTAAAGGTTGAATCTTGTGACTACAGTGAAAAAAATTTTCCTACTTATGTAGCACAGAAATTTTCTTAAGAGGAATTCTGACCTTTTCTGTATGCAATACCCAGTAAACAGTCAAAATAACAAATACATATAAATAAAAAAGAGAACAGTTCATAAAACAGAGGGAAAGGGCCAAATTCATAGCAAACATTTTTTGCAATTACTAATTTGCCCCTTTTCCCCTTTTCTCCACCTGATACCCTCCTGCAACAATGTGGGGGTCTGCAGCTATCAGTGTGATTAAACCTAGGCAGAACGCCTTCTCAAAGAGTTCTGACCTTCTCTCTTTGTACTTCATAGCCTGCCAGCAATGGTGGTGCCTAACAGAAACCTAAGATTAATTGCCTACCTAACATACTGGGAATGTCTGTCACGTTTTCATCCCCAAGAATAAATACATTTCTCTCTGTTCTGTTTTGTGGTTTGTTTGGGTTTTATTTTTCCCTGGCAATGACCTCTTCACAAGCCAGTGACTGTTTGAGTTGCTCCTCATCCTTACCTGAATACATTTTCTGTGACAATACTATTTTAACATCTCACTTGCAGCACCATTTATTCTCCTGTTGTTTGATAACTCTTTCTGCAATAAAGTCCTCCCCGACTTTTATCTGCTTAGCACAGGGCAGGTGTCAGCCTTGCCAGCCTCATCAGAAGTACCTGATTATCCTCTCAGTGAGCTCAAGGTTAAGTATCTTGACCTCAGAGTTTGGAGTTCTGAATTGCACCGTATCTCATTCACCTCTAAGTCAAAGATAAGAGTTTGAACCCCCTTGTGGAAGATGAAGATGGAAGATCATTGTTTAAACTCAGAAAGATCTGTATTTTCTTATCTTACTCAGATCAATTTGATCTCTAGCTGTTCCAATTTCTATCGGCTTTTGTAACAGCTTGTCTCTTCTTTCTATTCAGCTCTTACCCAGCAGTTTCTGACTCAAGTGCTGTGAAAAGCAAATAGATTTCACCACACAGACCAGAAGAAAATAGTGATAACAAATAGGAGATGCAAAATATCTGATGGATTTGCCTTTTAATTTAAAAGAATTTTTATGAAAGCCATTTTATAGGATTCAACCAGTCTAAATGAATTCCCTTATAAAAAACATTGGAAAAAAACAACAATATGAAAACACCTTTATCATAACAGGTAATAATAGGAAGGGGAAGGGTGTTATGGTTAACTTTTAAATCCCCAATTTATGGGAAATACATCTTTAATCTTGCCTGTGGCTTTTTACTATAAACACTTCTGCTGCAATCATGCATGCAAAACTTCAGCCATATTAGAAAGACATTTTATGAAAGCCTATGGTTTAGTTTGATTTCACAGCTTAAGTCTATAAATAATTAAAGTTCATCCTGAAAACCAGATGTTAGTATCGGAGGAATTCTGTTCAGGTATGTAACTGTTGCAAGGCAAAGTGTCAGGGTGAAAGTGCAATTTGTCCATGTTCTTGCTCTGAGTGTCATCATCTATGTAAATACGAAAGCAAGGCTCCATAGGGAAGAATTCTGTAAAACCTGTTTTCCTTTAAAATTCCATTAATTTTTTTTTAGGCCTGTCATTTTATAAATAATGAATTTTCTCTTATTATTTTCTCCACCACACTTTCAAAAAATCCTATATAAATTTTAAAATTACATTATTTCCCAAAGTAACTGGTAGTTCAGAGGATAAAATGTGAATTTGAGAAATAAAGATAATATTCTTTTTAGATTTACTTTCATAGTGTAGAATTTACATGCTGTATTTCTCTTCATTAGAGATGGGTGAATATCAAAAAACATTTTCCATGACTGTTTCTTTGGAATATGTGTATGACTTTCTATTTTCTATTTTTTCCATATAAATTTAATTCCAAGGAATATTCAGGTGATAAAATAAGCCCTAAAATTATTCTTCACTAAAGATTAATTGCAATGTGACATGCTTGGACCCCCACAGGAGGCACATTCAAAACAGCCTTTTTGAATATTTGCAGCATCAACTTTTAAAAGTGCATTCAGCCAAAAAGGGAACTGAAACATTATCATGTGGCTTATGTTTCCAAGACAGCATATGGGAACAAGAAAAAATATAGCTTCTTTTTCCTCAGCATTGTCATTTTTCTTTAATATCATAATTTTCTTAAAATATCCTCATGATTAAAACTTTTCTTCTTAGTTATTTTTAAAAGCATTAAAACCAGACATTTGAAAATATAAAGATTTGTGCTTTGAAGTCTGTCCTTCAACCTTTACTCCACCTCTTTTTTCCATCCTTTTTGTTTTAATTTGGCAGCTTTTCAAGGGATGGTGTTTTATTTTAACAGTGTAATGCATGTTACTACATTGCAGTGGAGAGTACCTTGAATGGTATGAAGTCTTTAAGTCAAGCACTATGGCAATACCTGCACTACTGCAATACTGCACTAAAGGAAGCAGCAATACTTTCTATGAAGAACTGACAGTCTAATGACCTGATCATGCAAAAACAAACTTCAGTTCATATTGGACGTCTTTCAAGCTTCTCTCCCTAAAGTCTCTTACTGGTCCTTAATATTAAGTGTTTTATGTTATGTACTCTATGTACCAATCTTTCAGAAACAGATTTTACAGAACAAAAATATTCACCAATAAACTGCTATATTAAGCTGTGTAGAAAAACGTGTTTTCCTTTAAAAGACCAGAATTGATTTTCAAAGGAAGGTCTACATTTGCTTTGCATCATCCTTCAGCTCATACTGGAAAGTGTACAATGCAGCCAAGTCTTTGGCTTTTTCTCAGCTGTTTCCAAAGTTAGCCAATAACTGATGTCAAAATGCTCATTTGGCCACCACATGATGTCTGTCTTCTTGGGAACCTTCCAAACAGCTTCTCTGAGCTATTTCAGAGCAGTGATTATCACCTGTCCTCGTTATTTTGTGAAGGCACAAATGTCAAAGTTTCGGCTGGAAAAAATATCTTCACAAAAAAGTAGTATAATACGCTATACCCTTTAATATCAGAAAACTGCAGATGTTTCACTCGGATTTTGTTTGCATTAAGAAAGGCACAAAGATATATGCTTAAATGCAGATAGATAATATCACTGATAGATCAGTCAAGTAGGTTCTTGTGATGACATGAATAGTATACACACTGCATATGGGTACATATATTACTATATTAATAATAGAACGTGCTACTTATTCTGCATCTATATTATTAAGTGTACTTATGAATTTTTAGAAATACATATGTATCCTATATGTATTAATAATCACAAGGTATAAATATCATACACTTTATGACAGCAAAAGTATGAACCAGATTGACTGACAATGACTCTTGTCTTCTTATCAGGTTTTGCAACTGTCCTCTGAAAGTTCAGGTCTCAAAGTCACTTTCCCAGACCAATTTTCAGCAGCCCAAGGGTTACTTTCCAGACAGTAAAAGAAAAATACAGATTTTAGATAAGAAAGGCTAGTTCCAGGTGGCTATCGGTCCCAATACAATGATCATTACAGAAAGAGACAGCATTAATTTATCCCTTTGCTTTGAGATATAACATAATCCTCATTGGCCTTAACATCTTACTTTTCTCTGCTGACTTCTCCACATCTTGGTTACATCTACTTTGTGTCTAAAAGTTATAAATAAAACCCATGGAAATTATTCCTATATCTGTGGCAAGGCAAAAATAGGCAAGAAATAAAATTACTGCAGATAATTAAACAAGAAAACATGAATGTTACTTGCTACAGCTTTCCTGCAATGTCACAAAAATAAATATGGACAACTTCCTATTTTAGGCATCAAAATCTTTGTCAACTAGCAATTTAAATTTTCCATTGAATTTCCTGTTAATGGTTTGGGACTTTTTGCTTGTTACTTACTTAATTTTTCCTTCTGTTGTTCAGGATAAGAAAATGAGCTGAATAAAGAGCTCCAGTACTCCAGAGTTTTGGAAACCATCTATGTTTTCACTAATGAAACTTGAAAGTTCATTGCTCCAGGCCCTAGGCAAAGGACTATGTTCCAATGGTCTCCCTTTTTCTCCATGTAGAGTTTAACAGGTCCGAAGAGCTATGTCTCCAGCGGATATAAGCTTTGTTTAACGTTCTTGGGCATATGTGAAACTATCAACATTGAATGTTTATAAGCCCCAGGCCTGTAAGGATTAGACAAATATGATTTTTTTGCTTTCTCGTCTGCTTCAAAAGCAGTTATGGGTTATGCATACCAGTTTCACAAAGCACCTCATTCAGACCTAGGTTTAGGTGCCTAAGTCCGAAAGAGGGAAAAAATTTTCTGAGTATCTCTCTTCAGAGTTTTCTGTTGCCTGTTTAGCCTGAGGTGCTGTGAACCTCATACCCAGATCTGTTGATGGAGTGTACTTGTCTCCTAGAGACATCTAGCTTATGAATTACAGTCCTGAAAATAGGCACGATGCCATAATTCTCAAATTTCTAGCTTGAGGATTTCACTCATGATCCCCACTAAAACTAAGTGCAATATTGCTATTGCAGTAGAAGCAGGCATCAGAAACAGGACAAAGTTACTGTTTTGCTTAACTTAGATCTACGTGCGTCATTCTATATGCACCATTTTCCAGAATCCAGATTCCTCAGAATCCAGTTTTGAAACAGAACCTCATCTGGAAGCAATTGGCATTGCTGTTGATGTTAACTTTAAATGAATTTAGTGATTCAATTTAAAATCAGATAACACTTGACCCAACTCTCAATATAATCTGTAAAACTTGAAAAGTATTGAAAATGTCTTAAATAACCAGGAAAAAAAGTTACAAGTTAATTTATTTAGACTCTTATAATTCACTAATTGTTCAGCATTTCCAATGATCTTACTAAAACATATTATTTCTAAATGGAAAAACAAGATGCAAAACACCCACTGATATGTTTTCTAGAGGCAAGTAAAATGAAGCTTAAATTCATACACTGTTGATATAGTTGCTTCTAGCCAGTCACTGTGAGATGATCATTTGGAAGCGCCTTTTTGAAAAAGTTTCTTAACTCTGATACAAAAATACAGTTTTAATTATGTATATTCAAAATCATCACCATAAAGTTAAGCATAAGTCAAAAAGCATAGGCTTCTGAAAAACACATTCTCAGGGAAAATATTTCTATGGTTCCATCCATTCTGACCTCTAAAACTTAAATGTAATGCCCAGAATATTCACATTGCATTTCTAACTCTGGACCACGCAAACTACATTTTTAGATTATTAATTAATTTTAATTATTTTCAGTTTTCTAAAAGTCACCTGACAGTTCATCAACAAAATAATTGTTTCTGTTAAAGAAAACAGCTTTTTAATTATTTAGAGAATTCCCATCCAATAGCAACAAATTAGTTGTGGAACACTTGATGCGTTCTACTAAAACTAGGAATTACTTAGAAATTCATCTGGCTTTTAAATAGTATGTTATTTGGTACAACTGACAACGTCTTTTCACATCTAAATTTCATAGTTTTCCAGCTCAGATGAAAACCTTCTGTCAAATTTGCCCTGAAGTAATTTTGATTTCAACTTAACTTTTCATTTGTTTGTTTGCAATATTCACATTCTTACTAAGAAGGAAAGAAGGTGCAGAAAAGCAAGGCTGCCATCAAACTTTTGCACAGCATATTTTTTTGGACTGATTGCTGATTGTTCCTGGCATCCTGTATGCAAATCAGACAATTACAAAATTATAATCTAAATATAAATATGAACAATATGAGAACCTCTGACAACAATCAAAGGGGTCCTCTTCAATGTTAGAAATCAGAAGATAATGAACTAACAAAACTCTCTTTCAATCTTTTACCTTCACAAAGGAACTGGGGGGGGAGGTCTGCGAAAAGAGGCATGTGTAAAACAAAACTCTGTGGAAATGTTTGAGACCTCTTTCCTGAGGATTTTGGGTGAAAAGACTTAGACTCACAGAGGGCTTTTCAGAACATTGCACACTCTCATGAAGGAGGTCTCTGTGAGTAATATATTTCTTGGCCAAGTCTGTGTTCTTTTCTTTCCTGCCACATTCTCCTGAGAAGAGAATATTACTTGAAAAAAATCCCCCACTGCCAAGCCACAGGGGGAATTCATATTATTTAAACAATTGGAGAGGCTAGAGAAGATCGGTAGTGAAGCTCAAGCCTCAAGGAAGAACACAAGAGAAGAACAAGCCTAGGAATATAACTTAGTGTTATCAGAGATAACAGCTGATCTTCATCAAATGAAACTGTTTTGGAAGAAAATGGTGCTTGCAATATAAATTTGTGGGACTAATATCCCACAAATTTACAGAGTGTCTAGACATACTTCACCAGAACTTCAGCCCTCTTTCTCACATGTGTCCTATTACCTTTTCCAGTAAGAAAACTAAACGTGGAAAGACGGAAGAAACTTGTCCATAATGCATCTGCAGCCATTGCTGCAGCCAGTCTTACCAGATTTGTGTCTGTATGTTTGGTAGTTAAATTATGACACTTAATCAAAGTTACTTCAGCTGTGTATTTGTTGTTTCTTATGAAACCCACCTCAGCAGCCCCCACAGCTTTTGAAAATAATACAGTAAGTCTTCTGCTTCAAAATACATCCAATTAATTACTGACTTTACTCTTTGCAGCTGCTTCCACCTGATATATCCTGTGCCACTAGAAGTAATCGAAAGTGGTGTAATCATAACTTATGATAGCTTTTGAATTGCCATACAGCATTCAAACAGAATCCAAAATCATTAAGCTAATAGAGAAACAATATTAATTTATGCTAACCAGACATTTCTTTAGTTGCCCAGATCTTGATCATTGACTAAATTTTTGTTTCACTAGGCTAAAAATATTAATGCAGAGATTTGACTTGGGAAACAAGAAGAAAAGGACAAGATTTGTTATACATTTGGTCTGAAGGTTCTGTATTGCCCAAACACTTTTCATGCTGCCATTTTCAATGGATTGCTCTGACAGAAAAGGTCACAAAGTTTTATGCTGGAAAATAAAGAATAAAACAGAAAAGGAGAAATATAATTGTTTTGGCTGAAAAGTTCAGCAAGGTCTAGACATGTTGGACAGTTGGACACTGATTTTACTTTACTACAGGGTCACACATTGCAATGACAGCAAAGTCAATTCAGTACTGCACCTGATTCAATTTCCTTTGCCTTGCATGGGGAGCAAAGTATCTTTCTAAAAAGACAATATATTTTCAATAATTTTTCAAATCATTTGTCTGTAACAACTGCTTAGAAGGCTGACATTGAAATCTATTTGCTTATCAAAATGTTTTCTTCTCTAGTGTGTAAAGCTTCATACTGGTTATTGTAAACTTGCCATTTATTTTCAAACAGTTGCAGAGAACTGGGGTAAAAGGAAGGTCCCATTTTGAAGAAAAATGGATAGCTGAAAGGTCTAATAAATAAAATAGATGACAGAGAGTATTTTTGTACACTGTAAGCTTTTAATTTTCGAGGCATGTTGAACAGTGTTCATTTCATTTCATCACAGTTCACAATGATACCAAAAAATGTCATTAATTCAAATTAAAGGAGAAATACAAGATTTGCCAGTCTTGGAAAGCTGGCCATTCATTTCAACAACTGCAGGACAAGACTTTTCTTCTTGAACATCAGTGCTTTCACTGCTATTTTGGAAAAATGAAAAAAAAAAAAGCTATGATTGTGCTTATTTCAGAGTACTAAGGAGAATACTTTTTCTTTATATACTTAAATTTTCATTCCAAATAGATGAAAGACATATCAAACTATGAAAATTCAGCATGAGTTGAGCTTGGAGACAAGAGCTAGGTAATTACATTCTCCAATTGTCTTCAGCACATTAAAAAAGTTAGTATTCTTGAAATGATCATACACTAGAAGCCTTCAGTGTTGAATCAAAGAGGTAAAGCTTCAATTCTAGAGTAAATGACTTATTCTAGAGGAGCTAAGTTACCTGTAACTTTAAGTGAAATCATTAGTTGTCTTAGTACATTTTATCTGTGAGCAGTGCAACATTCCCCACTGAAGCTTTATGTCTTTGGTGCCTGAATTGCATTTTAGTATGTTTTCCTTTCTTTGATTAATTTACATAGAAGAATACTTGCTGTTCCTGCAGAAAAACAGGCATTTTGGAACTGCTAATGCATGCACTTGAAATGACAGTTAATTCATCAAAGACATTTCGCACCTATTTCCATGGGATTCAGTTATGCCTGATACTATTGAAAAAATAAATTTTGTAAAGTGAAGAGGCAACATTACCTATTCTTATATCAATTAAAACATTTCCTTTTTTAATTGATAGGAAGAAAAGATGCAAAGCAGTCATGGAGGCTTAGGACAACATTCTGGTTTTCATTAGGACTGTGTCCTGAAAGAAAGGAAAGAAGTAAAGAAAGGAAGTGATTTCCTTACAGAAAAAAAGGAAGGAAAAGTTTGTTTCAAAACATATCAGCAAGAGTTCCTTTTTTCCATAATTCAGGAACTGTAGTTCTAAATAAATTGAGGTATCCCTACCGTTTACTGCATGTAATACAAAATTTTCTCATCATTACAATGTTTTGACTGAGTTTCAGTGGTTCTTGCATACAGAGTAACAAACCTAAATTGTATTTTAGGACATAGTTTTAAAACATAGTGAGTAAAAGGGAGTGGATACATAGGCAATAAATGCATGTAACTAATAATCCTAATTCACCAAGGGAACTAGGATAATTTATTTACTTAATGAAATTTATACTACTTCATACTCATTTTAAAGAGTAAATTCTAACAAAGATGAAAACCCAAAATTTATCAATACCTGAGTAGAATGCAGCATATATATTAGAACATTTTCTTTTCTCATAAATAAAACCAAGACCATTTAATGAACAAGCAAATTGTTTTGATGAGGAAATGTCACTAGAAATAGCTATATGAGTTTACAGTTTGAAGTTAACCTCCAAAAATAAAACATGCAAAATTAATAAAACAAATTACTTGCTATGGATAGGCTGCTTGTCAGATAAGACATCACTGAAGGGACTAAGATCTTTATTTTCCTAAAGAGCTTGTCAGACTTTATGTTTGGGCATGCCAAAACTGAAGAGACAATTTGTGAGGCAATTCACTAATCCACCTGAAAAAGAATGGAAAAATCAGACCTTTCAAACTTCAAAGAAAATACTTGAAAAGTGACCTCAGGTTGTTTTGTCAACAATATATAGATGTGACTGGACATCTCACCAGGGAATACATTTTGTGCCAGAGTTGGAAAAACAGAGAATAAATACTGGTGTTCTTGGGACGGCATGGCCACACAGCCTTCCTGACTGCACACCTCATTGGGCTCCGCAATCTATTGCATTGACGCCCCTTCCAAGTATTGAAAGAACATATCCCTCCCTACCAAATGTTTCTAGTGAGGGTCTGGGAAAACAATAAAGACTAGTCAGCTTCAAAACTCTTTCCCCATCACTATAACCCCTTTCCCAGTACTTGTGCAATTCACTGCCTGTACTGCCTTTCTTAGGAGAAGGGGTCCAAGCGCAGAAGCAGATACCAAATGGAAGTGGATGCCATTTCAGGTTTTTCTCCTGACAGAAAGGAGTTTGCCTGGCCTCATCACCCTAAGACCAGTGTCTGGAAAAACTGTTCTGCCACGTAAGTAAACCAGCACAAGCTGTGCACAGAGCAGGGACTGCTGCTGTGAAACCTGGAGGATTCTTCTTTTCCACTCACATTAAGCCATGATTTCACCATTCTCATCAATGTGACACCCTAGGGAACTACTTTGCTTATGCCTGAAGTCAGCTCTGCTATTTGCTCACAAATGTGTAAGGAATATCTAACATTGCTAATGCAGGAATAACCACACTGTTCTTTACCTTTAAATTCTAGAGGTTGTAACAGATGTTTAAAGTGGTGCACTTCTATAAAAAATACAATAAATATACAAGAGGGTGAAGAAAGATTGATAACATAGTGGCTTAGTGAGCTGGATTAACCTGGGGGCTCAATCCAGGTGTCAATCACTTTGATTAACATTGCAGGGAAGGCTACTCAGCATGAAGTTACTCCATGGCAGCCCATTTTCTGGTGCTTTTGCCATAAAGTAAGAAGATTACTTAACTTCCAGTCTGGAGATTGGAAACTGGCTGGTTATAGCACTGGGAGTTGATTAGGCTATAAAACTGAAGTCATGTTTACTAGGTGATTTGAATCACTAATAAAGTCCCTTCCAATCACCTGGTACAAGGGTTTGCCCACTTTCTTCTCTTCTTTGCAGAGATTCCCATTTCTCACGTTTCCCAAGAGAATTTATGCCTCTTGCTGTTTCTACTTCTGTACCTTGTACTCGGGATGGTATAATTCTACCAGTTACGCAATTCCCCAAAATGATAGAACTGTCTTCACGATACCATGCAGCTGTAAAGTACTGTGTTTGTCACCATGACATTTTCTCCACAGCTGCACAGAGCGAATTAATTGGTGATGAAAAATAGCTAAAGACTGAAGTTCTTTGACTAAAACTAATGGTTTGGTCATGAAACAAGGTACCAGATAAATCTGCAAACTCAATTACACTGAGAATATGAGCTTCTCCATACTCAGTAACAGCTATACTGCATTCAAGCAGACTATGTAAATCATGAAACCCTGCAGAAATTAATACACAAATCCAAAAAGCAAAATTCCTATATGAGGTGGCAGCTTCATCATGCAACTGAACTGAAACCTTTTGAAGGAATGTTGGTTTTTCCCCTCTTCCTTTATCCGTATGGTGTTTTTAATTGTCATCACCAACTAGTGTAAACTTTTGTTGTTTTTTTTTTATTATCTTAAAAGGAATTCAAATGCTAAAAACATGCATTAATATATTAATGTTGTTAATGCACCAATATATATTGTTTTACCCATAGCATATTTTAGATATAATTTTTATTAAGTGTATACATGCACATACACAGAATTTTTAAGCTCTTTTTGAAACACAAAAAGAAATCAGGATACTGAGTACAAAAGTTTCAAGAACATCCTTATATCACTTTAATCTGGGTTTTTTTAATGCTGTGATTGAGAGATTTCAGAATGCAGTGTATTTTGACAGATTTTATATGTTGCTACACTACCTTTAACAGCCAAACTATTTCATTTCAAGACATACCAACAAAATTCTTGCCACAGTTGTCTTAAATTTGTGTTGATTTAGGAGAGTTATCCCCATCTTAAATTAGTGTTGATTTAGGAGAGTTATCCCCATCCTTCCATTCAATCTTGCTTTTTCAAGATAAGAGCACTGCATGTAGAAATGGAAAGATGGAACAGATAGAAATAACTCTGTTCAATCAACTTTAAAAATCTGATTTATATTGACAATAGGAAGGAATTATCTTTTTTTTTTTGTTATTCTATACATACTTATCTAGAGGACTAGGTGGCTTGCTGGATTAATACACCATTTTCCTCTTTCTCATTTGTTTTCTACCATATCTCTGGAGATTGGAGACTGAAGTTTTTTAAATAAAAAATGGTTTCTAAAGAAAATTAGCTTGGTATTGTCATCTAAGTTCCCCCTGAATATTTTTTGGTATTTCTAGTCATCCACATTGAATACACAGTTTTACAAAACTACAGTTACAAAGCAAAATATATATATATGTGTGTCTGCATATATATAGTCCTTATATATATACACATACACACACACTCATATACATATACAGTCCATATATATATATATATATATGTTTGACTAGCAATTTTGATTATGCATGAGGGTTAAAATAAACTATTAAAATTTACATTTTCACTTCATCTGGGGAAATAAATATCAGAGCCATTCTACATCTGGACCTAGCATATGCAGTATCTGCTTCATTAATATCTAGTCTCTTTCAGTTTTCATCTAAAGTATTCTGATTTTTTATAGTCTTTACATACTTCCTACTTGAAAATTTCATTACCAGTACCATGAATTATTTTATTTCTAATTTCCTAATTCAACCTACAATGAAAGCATATAATTCATACACATTTATATATGAAAGTTCAGAAACTGTGCATAAAATTTTAATGTAAGTTAAACAAAGCAAATATATGTTCACAGAATACTTCTAGTTTTCAAACTGGCACACATATGGAACACAGATCAGAAAAGCCAACTGAAGTTAATGAGAATCTGTATGTTGACTCAAAGACTTTGGCTCAGACTGAACATGACTGAGTCCATTGCTTATTTCCAGCTGCTTAACTATAGTGGCCAACAGCTAACTTTAGCTAAATACTTTGAATATATTTCTGTTATTATTTTTCCATGTAAGCAATCTTAACTTTTGCTACAGGGATAGTAGGCAGTCATAAAGTAAAAGGGACAGATGGTCACTACAATGAAAAATAGGAGAAATAATAGTCTGTGCAAAGAAGGAAGAGCTTTATCAAACAGCTTTGTGATCTGAATGAAAAAAATTACGACAAAATCTATTTGGTACACTGAAATATGTCATAAAGTAAGCAAACAAGCTGATTATAATGCTATTACATAGAACCATTGTTGTGGTTTGCTGCTTTAAAAACTCAGATTAATTTTGCTTGGTGAAACCGAATAGTCATTTTGAAGACTGTTTATAAGGTTTCTAATTTTTGCAGGGCTCTGAAGAGCAAAGACATAGCAATTCATTAGATAATCTAGTGTACCTATCTAACCATGTATATACTCTAAGCCTGAGCAAAATGGAGTCTAACTTAATGTAGTTAAAGCCCCTTTCACACTGGTGTTACCTCACATTTACTGCCTGGCAATTCACTCATGCTTCCTACACAGTACACGTGTGCCAGGAAAGAGCGTTTATCTTTGTGAACAACAATTATTGCTAAACCTTTCTTCTTCCATTTGTTTTTATAAAGAGCCTTGGTGTATCTGATGTTTGCAGTGGCTGAGGAGCTCATCTTCATTTCTTCAAGAAGTAAGAGCATATCTATATGGTGAAGTCAAAGAATAACTACTGCAGGATAACTAGGATGGGGATTTTAAACACGGAAGATCTTCTATATTGTATAACAGTGTTACAGTATTGTTGGTGCTGTCATAGCTGAGGAATTTAAGGGAGCTCAAATTGCCAAGAAAGGTGGTATCTGTTATGAGACCAGTTTTTGTTAAAAAAAATGATTGCTTCTATAATACCCTAGAAGGGACTTGTGTGAGGGGATGGGGACAAAAGGTTGCTTTTCCTGTGTGGTTTTTTTTCCTAATTGTACCACTTATCCTTATCAATTATTACCTTTCATTGCAATCCTTGCACTTCTGAATTTATGTTGACCACACACATGGGCATCCTTATTCCCCAGTGGTAATACCTCTGTGCATGACAGGTTAATCAAAGCAGATTAACAGTACAAAAGCACTGGATACAGGTGACATGGGAGGTGCAATGAGGTCCACCATTGCAAAAAAGCAACTGTTACAGACAACATCTATACTGCTAATTTTCTGTTAAGCAAGCAAGTCATAGCATCTACCTATTCTGGTCACAGGAGAAAAACTGAAAGCATAAGCTCAACTTAACCGATGGATTCAAATTCAGAGGGACTTGCTCAGTTTCTTGGTTTGTAAGCCACCTTGCTGTTTTGCAGAATAGGCTAGTAAAATATTACACTGCTGGTCACATAATACAGTCTTAATTTCAATAGAGAAGACTGGAATAATGAATTTTTAGATAGAAACTTATAAACTGGTGTTTGTAAATACAGATTTTACTCTGCATAATGTGGTGATTATCATGTTACAAACAGAACTGCTTGCATTTATTACTGAACCAAGAAAAACATGTTATCTTAAATACCAAAATAAACCTTCTCTCTCATACTGCTCATTTAAAGCTTCTATCAAAACTTTCTCTTCTGACTAGCTTTCTACTACAAAATTAAAGAAATTAAAGCATGCTCATCTTCACAGTTAGGGAAAATTACTTTGCTAAACTCTGCCAAGAGACACAGGTGTGACTGAAAAGTCTTTGCCTCCACGATAGAAAAACTGCAGTAAAGTTATTTTAAAAATGCTACAGCTGGAATGCTGAACAAAAGAAAAACTCATTTGTTAGCTATTTGATCATTACAAGTCTTTAAGCATGGACTCAAGATGGTGCAGCTTCTATCTCAGCTTTCGTCTTGGACAAAATAACTTTATCTTTTGAGCCAAACTGAACTCTATCACTTCTGGAACTGTGTTATAGAAAGGAAAGATAGGGAGATATTTTTCTTTAAAATCTAATCAATGTGATCTGGATCACTGGTACTTACTTGCTTTTCTTCTAACTGCAAGAATATTATTATTGCATGTCACTGGGGTGTAATGATGCAATTGTTTAGGTGCTCCAATTTTGAATTTCCACAATTTAAAATATATGAGACCATTATAAGTGTAATACCAACTCCAGGTGTCGTGAGATTGTACATAAATGAGAATAGTAAGTGCCATTACCAGTAATCCTACCTTAAACTATTGCTCTTCTTTTGTTGTAGATTTTTGTCTGGAAAATGTACCAAAACCAAGGATATTTCTTTTCTTCATTCCTTACATGATAGAGAATTGTTAATTTTTGTTACTCAGAGGTAAGTCATAGTAATTTTGTTACTCAGAGGTTTTATATCAGACCAGATTCAGTAGGGCGGTTTTATTAGTTTCAGTATATAAGTAAGGTCAAACACATGGACAATGGCCTTTTTCAAAGGCATTTTCATGCATATTAATTCCTTGACATTTATGTCACTTGATACAAGTGGGGCTCAGAGAAGGAAAGTTAACTTGGTTGTTTTGGGTTCCCCCCCCCCCTTCCAAAGAATGGAATAACTATTAATATTGTTCAGTGAAGAATTTCCATTAAAAGAAAATATCTTCTTTTCCAAAGGAGACATGTATATATGGTAATTTTACATCCATATGGAGTTTGAACTTCGTATCTTGGCAGCTATCTGCATGGAATTTCTACTGATGATTTTCTTCTGTTGGAAATACTTCTTTCTTTTAAGATTTGTTTTACTCCTTTTGGAAAGAATTAAATTACTGAAAAAAAGAAATTATTGGGAAGCAATGAAGCAATGAAAATAAAAAGAAGAGATATAAATATACAAATAGTGAGAATGAGAAACATTTAAAAGGAAAATTATAAGGAAATTGTAACAGTACAATTAAAACCAATGAAGAATTTATTTTGATTACAAATTTCAAAGAGAAAGAACATTTCCTCAGTTCAAATTTGTTGGTGTTGGTGCTCTTAAAGGTCTTTTGGGAAAAACTCTTGCTAAAGTTTTTTGCATTATACTAACAAAGAGCTAAATATTTTTTTCCATATATCTATTTTAAATATTTTAATCAATACTGAAATTACAAGTGTAATTTATTAATATTCATGTATTCTACTATTTTGCATTGAAAAGGATTGCTAAATGCTTACGGGAGCCATAGCTAAACACCTTCTGTAAGAAAGACCCTCAAACTGGAAGACATTTAGTCCTGTGTTTAGTTTTTGCCTCTGAGACAGACAGTGCCATTCTGTATGAGTTATTTTTCAGAGTTCCATCTCTGAAAAATGGGAAAGCAAGCTATTTTCTTCTTCCCCTTTTTTTTTTTTTTTTCCTTTAAGGAGGATGTGTGTTTGTGTCTGTGTTTGTTTTCCCCTGTAATTCACAGTGCTTTTCAAGGATGGCCACTTCTTCCATACATTTATAGTATAATGCCAAGAATACTAAAGCTATACTGAAAAAAGCTGCCAGATCCCTTTTCTTTGTATCTGACCCAGTCACCTCTTAATTGCAGTAATGTGAGGAAGGTCAGGCTGCTATCCCTTCCAGAGAGTATTTCCAATGAAGAAAACTGGAATGCAGGGAAAAAAAACCAGACACTGCCTGCTTCAAAAGGTTCCCTTTTACAGCCTTTGAGGACTGAGACCTCAGAGTACTCCGCACGGCACTGTCACACAAAAGTTTAAACACAGATGTCTGAGTTTCTCCTGCTGCTGTTGCTACCAGTTATATTGAAGCAGAAAATGTGAAGGTACATAGGGGAAGTTTCAGCTGTTACGTTTTAAATACACTGGGCTTTTCACCAATAAGAATGTTGAAAGCGTGCATTGGACACACATCAAATTTGCTTGGGCTTTTGCTTTGAATGTTATGCTAATGCTGAACATTGTGAGTTATATTTCTTTTTTCTCTTCCTTTAGCAGGTTCAGGAAGGAACTGTAATACCTGCTGCTGGATGGGCAGTGCAGTGGGGTGCATGCAATCCCATGGAATTCTGGAATGTAGTGGGGACAATTTTTTTGGCACAGATACTGGACAGAACAACTAGGAGAGGTAGTCTGCTGCCACACATAAATAAGGAAGACCTAATCAAAGATGTGACAGTCATTATCAACCCTGACGGGACTGACCATGAAGCAGTACTGTTTAAGATCCTGAGAGGAGTGGGGGAAAACAACAGCACAATAAAGTCCCTAAGCTCCAGAAGAAAGCATTTTGGCTTGTTCAGAGAAATGGTAGGCAGTGCAAAAGAAGTGAGGCAAAAGCTGAGGAACTTTATGGCTCCTATCCCTTGGTCTAGCAAGATCTGCTCTCGGGCATCCCAGCTCTCAGCACCTAGTGGCAGGTTCTGGGGAAGTGCTACCCACAGCATAGGAGAGCTAGTTAGATGTTACTTAAATAAAGTCGACGTAAGTCAACATGAGCAGCCAGAAAGCCTCTGAAGATCCTGAAGGAGCTGGGTGATATTGAGAGGCTGCTCGCTAATATCTTTAAAGTGTTATGCAACAATGAATGGGAAAAAGGCAAATATTAGCTCCACCCATCTTCAAAAAAAGAGAGGAGGAGGATCTAGGTAAGTACAAACTGGTCAGCCTAACATCAGTACCCAGGAAAACTGCAAAGCAAATCCTCCTGAAATTCATTTCTAGACACGTACAGAAAAGAAAGGTGATTGGGAACAGCCATCTTGGTCTTATGAAGGGCAAATGGTACTTGACTACCCTCATTGCCTTATATGATGAAATTAATGACTCTGGGGACAAGAGAAGAGCAGTGGATGTTGTTTGTCTTGACCTTAGTAAGCCTTTCAGAATGGTCTCCCATAGCACCCTTTAGCTAATGTCTAACTGGAGACCAGCTGTATGTTATGCTCCTCAGCATTCGTAATGGGGCTGATGCCATTGAACATTTTCATCGATGGCCTGGGTGTGAGATGGTCTACTCCCACCCTGCCAGGGAGGTCTCAGGGGGACCTCATCAAGCAGAATCAATTGGTTGGAAGGAACTTCAGAAATTTCAACAAAATCAAATGTAAAATCTTGCACCAGGGATCAAAAAGCCCAACGCGATGGTGCAGGCTGGGGACTGACTAGGTGGGGAGCAGCTCTGCTGAAAGAAGCAAGAGGTTGGCTAGGTGGCTTCAAGAGGTCCCCTCCAGCCTAACTTATTCGACGTGTCTATGACTGGTTAGCATGAGATAGCAGCCAACCTCATCTTCTTGTGTGACTTCAGAGAACTAGAATTTGTAGAGAGAAAAGCATGATTAAGATGTAACACTTTTTTTTCCACCTTTTTTTTCTTTTTTTTTTGGTGAAAATCAGAAGGATGGTTTGCTCTCCATACAGTTCTTTTCAATTACTCTTTTTGCCTACAGAAAGATAAAGTTAAAAGGACCATTTCAAATAGACATACAAAAAGCCAAGGCTTTCATTTCCTTTCTGTTGAAAGAAACAGAACCCTGGGAAGGTTTAAAAAGTGCTTCAGCTAGGAATACTTTTTTTTCTGGAAGTTGGGATAGAAACAAAAGTCAAAGGAGCTTTCTCCTCCCTCGTCCCCATGATGAATTTGCACTTTTCATTCAGCTTCAATAATAATTAGATTAAAAAATGGGGAATTAAACCCTAAAAATAGTCCCCCCAAAACCCCAAGAAAATAACTAAAGAATGAATTGGACAAAAGGCTTGCGCAAAATGTCAGTAGTTTAATCAACAGAGAAGTTTTACATCAGTGATTGCTTTTTGAGCATAAGACAGATGAACACATAAGGCTTAAGCTTAGTTTAAAGGATGAAATTCCATGCTAAAGGTAGTATCACTACAAGTCAGTTTAAATTCTTAGTGGGAAGAATGAGCTTAATTTACTGCTGTTTCACTATATTTGTATCGCATGAATAGAAATTGACTGAAATTCATTTTGTGGATGCTGGGAAAGCTGGAAGAAAGCTAGGAAGAGTATTATTGATAAATATATACTGATGAAAAATTACGCTGATAATGACTTTTAAAAAAAATCCCCAATCCAATTTTGAAGAGGTTCATAACACCAGACATTGAAATGATGAGAAAACTTCCCCTGTATTTTGCATTATCTCATACAAGAGAGGCTGGTTTATTAATTGCTTTGTCTTTAAAACAGAAAACAATTTTTTAAAAGGTGAATAGATGATCTTGAGTCAAACACAATCCTATGAGAACAAAAGGCATTATTTTTTTTCATGTGTAAAACCTAATAATCTATGATTGATAAAATAGTATCTAATTATACAATTTAAAAAAAAAATGTTGTTTTACAATGAGCTGTTACATATTGTCCCAAGACAAGGTCTAAAAGCCTCTTAGCTTTGACTTTATAAACTGGACTGTATGAAGGAGTAGAAAACACGTCCTAAAGAAAGATGTGCACTGGGTATAAGATGGATTGAATGGACAGAACTTTCCCATCTCTTGCTCCAGCTCAGAGGTTTTACGTCCTGCAACTTCGGGAATGCGCTGGCATAGTGCCCCCACTACCAAGCTCCTGAACTTGCAGAGACCATATGGGATCTTGATAGAAGCAGCGTGACATCAGTTCAATTTCCTTTTTCTTCTAAAGCTTTGGGTATTCATATATACAGAACAATGTTTACCTATCCAACTGAAAGTTAATTCTTTTAATATATGGGAAGAAGGTAAAATGATTTGTGGCATATAAATCTGTATAAAATATGGCTTGATGTGAATTTTGTACATTGAGGAAATTATAAAGAATTACTTAGAATGTTACAGATCGTGGGTTACTGTCTGTGATTACTTTGGCTAACTTTAGAGTTACAAATTAGGGACACGGAAACATTTTCAACAAGAGTGTGGGAGAATTTCCTTTTTCATATACATTTTGGAAACAAACACCTTAGTTTTAAAACAAGCCTAATAGTGTGTAATTTCTGTTTTGTATTTTTAGAACGTTTTGAAGGTTTGACACACCTTATGAATTATCATGTGGGCCTGTAACAGCTATAATTTTATCAGTTATCCTCTTCATCAAAAGGCTTTTCACTTAAAAAATACTCCTACAATGAAAGAACAGATAGACTGTGATGTACAAAGCAAACACCTTTACGTTGTTCCTTGCCAGTTTTTTAAAACAAATTTTGCCAGTGCTTCTGACAAAATAAGGCCATCTTTTTAATATAATTGGGCTTTTGTCTCTTCTCATCATATGATCTTTTTATTATCTTATTGCACATTATGTCTGTAGTTTAAAAATCTGAAGTTAAAAAAAAAAACATAATTAACCCTTACCTTACATAGTGTTGGTTATAATTTCTTTCATTCATTTTAATTGACAGTCCTAACATAAAACAATTTAAACTTCAGGAGAGAGGACACCATATTTTTTAAACACACTTTAACTCCTTATGATAGAGGGAATTTCCAAGTGACCAGTGTAAGAAAGTGGAATGAACTCCCGTAGAAAGTAAGGATCATCACAGACATCTGGCTCCAAGGGGAAGGCACATCCTTTGTAATTTTGTCTAACATAAATATTCACCAGATTACTACAAAATATGAGTAAGTAATTAAATATTACTAAACAAATGATAAACTTCACTCTTTTGTGGTGCAGAAAATGAATCAAATACATTTGACATGCTGTGTTGCTTACTGCACTTCTGGAAATTGTTCAGCTATTTTAACTACAAGGTCAGTATAAAAATCTATGCATTATTGATCTTTACTGACCAACTTCTTCAAAGATAATATGAATTGTCTTTATAAATGATGCAGTTTTAACACTTACACTTAAAATCTTCTACCCAGTGATTTTAATGGAATTTTGTACAATGTATGCTCCTACTTTGTTTGAAAAAAATCCAGTTTCGAACTTTAATCATAAGCCAGATACTGCATATTATTTCATCCAGAAGAGCTCTTTTTTTGGATGAGGTAGTTAACAGCAAGATTTTTTTTTTCCGGTGAATTATAAATAAATTTTAAAGGCTGTCACAAAGTATATTTACAAAAGAGTTTCCTAGCTTCCAGATGTATAAGCAAAGAATGATAGTTTTGTATCATCTCTAGTGACACAAAACTCCTAATAGCTTTGCATGGAGCTTTGTAGATTTTAAAATATTGTCATATTGTGTTGTTCTTTTCTGTGATGATAATGGAGTACTTGTTAACTGGAGCTGAATGTAACTTTAAAATTTGCAGCCATAATAAAAATTCATTTTTTCTGCAGTTTACAAGATTGGTACTGTCTGTCTGATAACCCTCACACCAGCAAATGAGGCTTAATATCTTGTTAAAACTATATGATAACAGCCTTTCCCACACAAAATTTTTAATTCATAACTAGAGATGATTTTTAATTCTGAAAAACAATTTCACTATCAATTTCAGATACAGATGAAGACAACTGCTGAAAAGAACATGAAGGTAATATATTTCAGGCACAGATAATTGCTTTAAAAACATTCAGATCATTTTAAGTGGATTTTGTAGTTTTTAAATTACAAATGCAGCAAGTTCCTAAATGTTATATTATAGGACTGTAAACCCATACATATTATTATAAAACTAAAAGCATAAAAACACTAAAAAGTGAATTTAATAAATCTGATTTTACTGCTTCCATTGTCTTAAATAAAAACACAAAACCTGCCAGTACATTGATGCACAAAATTTCCATGTTTTTTAATAACTTCTTACTGAAAAATGATATTTTCTTTTCTTAGAAGCTTTAACCAATTAGCTTTTACAAGGCATGACTCTAGATATTTTTCCTTATGTGTTGAAATATTCTGGGGTTTCTTAGAAGTACATAAACAGTGACAAAAGGAACAGAAAACAAGGTGAACTTTTCATGTATGCATACATTTTAGAGCATGCATCTGCCCGTTAATCCGGTGACAGTCATCAGGATGAAAGAAGGAGAGGAAAAAAAAAAAAAAACAAGAAGACATTTTGGTGGACTGGATAAAATAATCAATCATTACCTCTTACAGGACAAAAAATTAGTAGGCTACTTAAAATTCACAATGTACTTTGATAATAAGTATTTTTTCCATTAAAAGGCATAAGCATTAATATTTCCATCCTTAGACAACATAAATAAAAGCATTTGGGTATGTGACAGCTGTGCCTGCTAGATAAGAGAAGCATTGTGAAACAGTGGGGAAGTAATTTTCCTGAGACTTATTTATATTCATCACTGCTATAAAAATGGAGCAGGGGGGGAGACGAAAATCAATCCCAGCATTTTGGGGAAAAAGCTCAATAATTATTTTGTGAACATTGCTAATTGTTATGGTGATACCTTTATTCTGGTTCATTTGCCACATTTTTAAGATACTAATCAACACAGTGAAGAACTTTGAAGTGGCTCTGAGATGTATTTCTTCCTTAGGTTTCAAATGTTGTAGGGCAGCTGTACAGTTGCTAAAAGCTGTTCTGTGTCTGCTATGCCTGATGACATACAGAGGCCAAAAAGTTTTTATGACATATAACTTGATTGAACTTCACGAAAATCTAATAATCTGCTGGCCTGTCAAGAGGGGATCATTAGTTCCCTTTAAGAAATAAAAGAAGCTTATATCTGGGGATATAGCACGATGCACTGTCTCCCACTGCTGAAGCTTCCCCTGGGTTGTACATCAGGAGGTAGCTCTGCTGAAAAACACTGCATATTTCAGGTATGAAAATATCAAATTGTGGATTCACTGAAAGTTAGAGTTTCACAAAATCTCTTCCCCTTCCCAAACCATACAGAGAACAGTTACAAAAGAGAAAGAAGGGTCTTCATTTCAGTAGCAATGCAGTGATGAAATCTAAAATAAAATTATCTTCTGAAGGAGCATAGGCTTAATCTCTTAGGAATAACTCTTGCTGAATTCCTTATGTCTGAGGAGACAATATACAATTTGCTTTTAATGGTACAAAATGACTACTCTCAAAGTTAAACTTTGCAAATAGGTTGGCTATAAGTTGTCATTATCTCCATGTGTACACTCCAGTGATCTTTACAGGAGTGTTTTACATCCTGATAAATCCATGGACATGTTCTGGGTTAGGAAAAATGATTGTGTGCTCTAAAAACAACAGATGGTAAAAATTCACTGTGGAGAAAAGTAAGTGCTATCAGTGGAAATGAGCTTTACTAACCGACCAGCTAATGTGGTTTAAAGCCTTCTTTTTACCTGTGCAACACAGCTTAAAAATTAATTCAAGTCCAAAGCCTGGGTCAAGGAACAGGATGAGCATGCCTCAAATTGCATTTTACTTTCCTGAGGGAGCCTAACAACTTTGATTTTCCTGAAAATCCAAACCATCATAGAATATTGGTTTCTGATTCCCAGAGAAGCAGTTCATTGCTCTTTCAACTGAGGAGAAGCAAGGGGCTATCTAAGGCTTTCAATATAAAAGCAGGAAATTAAAAGAAAAGATTAAGAGAAAGCAAAAAAGAAGTAGATGGGGCAGAAAATGGTTTTTATGGGACTTTAAATAACACTGTAGAAAGATGTTACTCAAATATATTATCCTCTGTATGCCCAAATAGAGCTGATCATTTCAGAATAATTTCCTTGAAGGCAAAAGCTCTCTTTAAATCACTATATGCCCTGACACAATTATTTGCAAAGATTTATATGCAATGTAATTAACAGCTATGGATAACCACATATTTTAAATCACTTTCCAAGTGTATGTTTTGTGATTGCCACATGGTCTATACCACAATCCAGATATTTCCTTCCCTTCACTCTCTTCTCCCCCTTTTTCATACTTGTTTCCCACTGGCTGGTATTCAGGAGATATTCCTGTTGCCTAGTCATAGCAGGGCACTCTGTCATGAAGTCCCTGTGCTCAGCTCCTATCCGTAATCCTATATCCAGCACTCTTCATTTAATAATGCCCAAATAAACACCTTTATCAGACTACTGTTCTCAGAGTGACAGTCCAGTCTCTCAGCTGTACTTATGGTGCAGCAAGTCCTATGGCTCATCTAATCTGCTACCTATATGCTAGCCTATAGTCTGGGAGGGCAGGCTCTGAAGAGCTCTGCTCCCCACTCTTTCAAATACACATGCATTTCGGTGGGTCTGCATACGCGAGTGCGCTCATACACACACACAAGGAGGAAACAGAAGTTCTGCATTAGCACTTTCTTCTGAGATAAACAATTCTCCAAAACAACAAATACTGAATTCCTTCCACCCCCACAAGCTTCCACTACTGATAAGTCTAAGAGTAGCATTGAACAAACAAGTAAGGGTTGTGTACATAATTTCCTGCTATTAATGGCAGGCTTTGAATGTGCCTGTAAGTTGACAGATGTGTGCACAGAACAAAACAAGATGTGCCACATAGTTTTGGTCCACCAAAGTTCAGTGTCTTTTTCTTTTTTCCTCTGTCACTGAGAAGTGCTATTTTGAGATGCAAAAGAGAGAGCATATGTTTATGGGTGTTTTGTTTAGAAAATCTGACATGCCATAAGAACATGTTTGTCAATTCTATCATGGTTTTCTCCCACATGCTGGCGATTGGTGGCTGTAGCTGAAGCAAATTGCCAGTCATGGTTTCTAAAATTGATACTCTGAGGATATATGGAGACAGTGGAAAAGTCAATATGTCCATTTTGGCGAGCGTTTCTCTAACAGTAGGTTTATTAACATTTTCACCAGGTTATTTAAAGTCTGGTTTTGGTGTGTGTATGTCCCCCCCGCTCCTTTCTCCTAGTGAAGGCTGGTTACTCTTAAATGTATGTGTAAAGCCATCTTTTCAAAAAATTCTATCTGCAAGCAGACCGCCTGCAGCAAGAGAAGTAAATAAATGTAGTCTCAGATGTCTTCACCGTATAACACTGAGAGTAGAATAATCTTAGAGAGAATTGTTTAGATGAGAGTCATTCCACATTTCCACAAACTTGAAATCACTTTGCAGGCCAGCCCTGCATGGTGTGCCTGTGATAAGCCCAATAAGAATGAAGCAACAAATTGATAGGTCAATAGATGGATTCTGAAACTCTTTTACTGCTATATGGATACTTCCTAGTTTCTCCAGAAGGCAGAGCTTTCAGACATGACATAACAGTACTGACTAATCAGTGTTTCCATATGGTGCAGAATTTTAAGAGAGAAAATAATGTAGATAGGAAAAGTAATTTGAAATGTGTGTGCGCATAAATATATATATGAGTACATGTAAGTACATATGCAATGGAAAAAAAGAAGTCTGGAAATTCTGGAAAAGTTCTACATGTAGCATCTCATCAGATAAAAGTTTGCCACATGAATTGGCAGCAAAATGAATGTCATCATGAAATAGAACAAAGCAGCAATACTTTCTCTAAGTTTCAGCTGTATCTGGAACATCTTATTCAGGTTAGGATGCATGGACAACAAGAAGAATAGTCAAATTGCTTGGAATTCAGGAATAGTAAGGATCAAAATAAGTAGGTAAGTGTCGTGGTTTAAGCACAACAGTAACAAAGCACCACACAGCCGCTCGCTCACTCCCCCCCTCTGGCCATGGTGGGATGAGGAGAAAATATAAAGGCAGGCTCGTGGGTCGAGACAAGGACAGGGGGGGATCACTCAGCAGTTATGGTCACAGGTAAAAGACAGGCTCAACTTGGGGAAGAAACAAAATCAATTTAATTTACTACCAATCAATTCGAAACAGGGTTATTAGGAAGTAAACCCAAACCTTAGAACACCTTCCCCCCACCCCTCCCTCCTTCCCGGCTCAGCTCCACTCCCCGTTCTCTCTCCCTCCTCCCCCCGGCACTGCAGGGGAACAGGGGACGGGGGTTGGGGTCAGCTCCCCACACCTTGTCTCTGCCGCTCCTTCCTCCTCAGGGGCAGGAGGACTCCTCACTCGGCCCCTGCTCTGCCGTGGGGTCCCTCCCACAGGAAAGAGTCCTTCATGAACTTCTCCAACGTGAGTCCTTTCCGCGGGCTGCAGTTCCTCACAAACTTCCCTGGCGTGGGTCCTTTCCGCAGGCTTCAGTTCTTCCTGAACTTCCCTGGCGTGGGTCTTTTCCACAGGCCGATCTTCAGTCACACACTGCTCCAGCGCGGGCTTTCCCATGGAGTCATGGCCATCCTGGGGGGCCTCCGCTCCCCCTCTCCCCTCCACGGGATGAGGGGGGACAGCCTGCCATCTCACCACGGGCTGCAGGGACACCAACCACCTCAGGCGCCCCTCCTCCCCCTCCTTCCTCACTGACCTCGGTGTCTGCAGAGGGGTTCCTCTCACATTCCAATACCCCCACTCACTACCAGTTCCCCTTCTCAAATCTGTTCTCCCAGCGGCGCTACCACTGTTGATGATGGGCTCGGCCTTGGCCAGAGGTGGGTCCCACTTGAAGCCAGGGAAGCTTCTAGCAGCTTCTCACAGGAGCCACCCCTGCGGCCCTCTCCCCCGCTACCAAAAAAACCCCACCACACAAACCCATAAGAATAAGTAAAAAAAAAAAAAAGCTGAACCTTTTACATGACAGCCCTAGAGTGATGTGCAATATTAATTAAGCTGTGCTTTTAACCCCTTGTGTGAAGGTGAATCCTCCTTGAGAAAAGTTGGATTAACAAAAATGCTCAATTTTACCTTTCTAATGATCATCTTTTTATAATAGAAATTTTTCACTGCTTATGTCAAGCGGAGGAGTATTATTTCATAAATATTTGAGAAATAATTAGCAGAAGAAATCAAAATAATAAATCCCACACATGCAATAGGAGCAAGAAGCCTACCCGACAGTCTTTAGACAAACTGATGATCATAGCTCCTTTGAAAAACATATCTACAAACAAGCAGAAAAGTAAAAAAAAAAGCAATTCAAATCTTTTTTGGAGAAGAGAAATCCATTGTGGATTACTAAATACATAGAAATCACATATGGTTCAGGCCATGCCTCAGCTGAAAGGTCTGGGGGCTGTGAGGCAGACAATGTGAGAAGAGTGTAGAGTAAGACGTGTGCTTTTCCAGTTTTCTGACTTTTATCTTACTGATTCTTCTAGAGACACAAGAGGGTGTTTAATTCAAATTAAAACAAAGTGATTCCTGCTTAAAATTTTTTAAATGCTTTCAGATTCACCTCATGTCAAAAGTAATAACACTATAGCACTATTTCAGTTTTCTTCGTTATTACAGTTTCAGGAAGGACACTGAGAACACTTCATCAGTGAGTAAGTAGAAGTCAGATAAACCCAAGAACACATGACCTTGTGTTTAATGCTAACACTAGCCTAGAGATATATCAAGGCATATAGCAAGAAAAATCTATTCAGAACAACTGTCTGTATTATTCTTGGTCCCATTAAACTAAAATAAATCATACAATTTACTTCAAGATGTTTGGTTAATAATTTAACAATATAAAAAAAGTAGTAGAAAATTATTAGGTGGTCATCAAAGTCTTTTTTTTTTTTTTCCGAATTAAAAGGCTAAACATTAGACAATGCATAGGTAAAAATTACTGATAGGTAAAAATTCTGAATTCCAGTTATCTTGTTTGAGCATCAAGCTAATTCAAATTAAGTTAGCAGTTAATGACAGCTAACTTTCCAGAAATTAAAGTCTTCTCATGCTGTTGCCACTAATTAAAAGCTGACAAGATAAAACTACATGAAGATGTAGTAGGGACTCTTTAAGTGTAATGAACTGGGATTGTTGCATGACATAAATAGCTTTTAAAATAAGTTGGTATTATGACTACCTTGTCTGCTCATCAGAGTTTAATTAAATCATATGTTTTTATGAAGAAACTGGTGAACTAATTGGCTGACATTTAATGTACAATATACTGGACAGAACAGATTGAGCAGTAAATCCTGTTAAAAATTATAGTGGATGCCAGTCACCTTATCATGTGAGACTATACCATAGTTTGGAGAATACTTTGTTAAATGAGGAATGTCATTATATCTATAAATTCATTACAGCTGAAATCAGCATGCAGGAACACTATTGTCTCAAGTCATTCTTACCCAATACACCATGAAAAGCAAATTTTAATTCTCCTATCTCACAGTCAAGCAATTCAGCCGCAACAGTTATAAAAGTCATGGCTGCCACAGCATAGATACAGCTAGTGAGAGCTGTATGCCTAAGTTAATTACAAACTGCTGGCCAGAAACAAGAAATTATTGTAGCAGGCTATAGGGCTACAATATGCTAGGGCAATCCTTTATAATTCTGGTATTTATATGCGTTTATGTACATTTATGTATTTATGTTTATGTAAATTACTTTGATTCACCTCTGCTTACCACAGTACTGTTCTCCTCAAATACCAAAGTCTCATGACAACCTGTATATCAAAACAAAAAAAAAGGGGACCAAATGTGACTTTCTTTTTGCACATAGTGCAGAAGTATGTATAGTAATCTGTATTCATTTTCCCTGAGCTTACACTAAAGAAAACAAAAGAAAAAAACAAATAATGGAAGGAATTTCCTTCTGTGCTTGCAAGTGTGAAGCTTTGCATACCTGAATGCTGATGGCCATGTGTGTAAAATTCAGTGGTGGTAGAGTAAAACAAATCATTTGACCTTCAGCTCCTACACTTCACTGTAATCTATGTTTAATTTTTATTAGGAGAGAAGGTGAGCTTTGTGGGGAAAATTACTCATTGTATCTTACTGGCAAAAAACTTGCAAAACTCTATTGGCAATGCATGAATTTAGAGAAAAGTGAAATCCGTAACTTTTGTTTCATGTTAAGAGCTCTCTCTAAGCTGTAGCTGAATTCAGATTGCTCATTATCTTGCCACATTAAAAAGCTAAGTAATAATATGTTCTTTTGTGTAGCCATCTGATGAGCTTACTTTGATGACTTTTTCCAATAAACCAGCATAATCTCCATGAAGAAAAAGTCATATGTAAATCTCATTCTACTCAAAAAAGGCATACACGTCCCTACCTCCACCCACTGCTGTAGTTGGTAAGATTCAGCTCTCATTGAAGGGCAGAATTATCTTTCTGTTGACTTCTCTTGACTTCCTTATGTGCATGAGGCACATAAAACCTCTGGCCTGGGTTATAATTGTATTTCAACTGTTATTCTGATTTTCAATCTTGCTTTGAAATATTTTTCCTATCTTGGCAGAGATTCGTCTAACTTCCTGTCTGCTACTCAGGCTTGGTTTTGGAATTATATTAAAAGTATAACCTTTGAAAAATGGATTGAGATTAACTAGTGCTGCAGGTATTTATTGAATGTTCTTTCAGTGCCATAAAGCATTGGGTTTTTTCAAGCTGTCAGCCAGAGAGACAGTTATTACTATGAATAATAGATAGAGTTTTGAGATAATTTATATTAAAAAAAAATATATCCTGTATCTGTAAGACATTGTTCTTGCAGAGAAGAACATCAAAGACAAATTAACTTGGTAGCATTCTGGACCTGACAATTAGAACTGTTTGAAGAATATTTGTTAAATGATTTACTCAACACATTCTGTATTTTTTTTCCCTGGTAAAACACTTGAAAAAAACAGTATTTTTATCTCTGGCTAAGTTCTTCAAACACTAAAGTTTCCCCAGTGTTAGAGAGCCCTAGCTGTATTTAAACATTTGGAGCAATCAACTTAAATATGTTATTTGTGCTACGGAGCAATATTAAAAATTACAGATACTCAAATAGGTAAATAAAATTTTAAGGTTTAGTTAAAGAACATTTCATTTGACACAAAAAGAGACCACAATAGGTAAAGGGGTGAAAATAAGAAGTTTTGAATTACATTCACACTGAGTGCATTAGTTTCCCACTTAAAAAAAGGGACCACAACCTCAGCATGCTTTGACTCTAGTGAGGTTATTACCATTTATCCCATCTGAGGTCTCACCCTTCAAATTTCTTTTGGTTATATGGTTCTTTCGGACATGGAAGTCAGTATTAATCGCTTTTGAGGTGAGAGTACATTTGATGGAGAATCTTAAGGATCATTCCTTAAGGAAAGAATTTTCTTTAAGAAATTTGTTTCTTAAGAAAAATCTTCCCAGACAAAGGGAATAATGAGAAATAGTTGAAGAGCCTTTTGTGGAAAATGGATGCAAGATCTTCATAAACAATCTACATAAGGAATGCAAAATCACATGAACATATTATACCACTTATGACAAGCCACAAGTTGTTACAAAAGCGTTTAATGACTGAAGAAACAGAATGTGAAAGAATAGGAGACTCCAAATGTGCAAAGGAAAGAAAAAAAACCCATCTCCTTTGTGGCTCCAAATATCCAGACATGGCAAATAAAGATAATTGTTGAAGAGACAGAATATAACCTGGAAAGAAACAAACACAGCGTAACATTGAGAAGACATGAAAACCAGAAAACAGTACAGGAAACTGAAGGCTGTGGACAACACAAAATACTTCACAGGAGATAATTCTGCTTAATATACTCAGAACTGAGTATATCCATGCAATCAATTTTTAGTACCTCAGTATGGTAGGTTTCAAGAAACTGGCAGTCGTTCATGAGAATGACCAAATAAGGGTCCTTTCTAACTTACATTTTGCCATATTCTTAAATCAAAACCAGTTTATCTGCCTTCAGGCTTTTTGTAGTAAGTGGAAACAAGCTACATGTTATATAAAGTCAAAGAACTGCAGAAGTCTTTACGGAACTGAGATCTACCTAAGCACATGAAATTAAGCTTGAAAGACTATATAACAATATCCAGAAGACTGTGCTAGAGGTCTCATAAACTGACTTCTCAAAATAACACTGAGCAGTAAGGAACAAGATTTATCAGCAAGACAAAAAATAAGGTAATGAAATAAGATGTGATAACTTGTGTATATCTTTACACTATAATTTTGGAATTAGTAGCATTTGTAGAATTAGTAGCAGAAAATGTGTATATATATGTATTTATATATATGTATGTATATAAACATGTATACATACTCCTGATTTTCTTTTATTTAGGTTCTATCTGAAGATTCAAAATAAGTACAATTACTTGAATCAAAAGGTTTTCCCTCTAGGTAATGTCAACAGAACAGTTTCAGTATAATTATATGTATGACTAATTTCTACTTGTAAATGGAAAGATGTCAATAAAATACTATTCTAGAAATGTAGGTCTGTTATGAATGTACATTTGATGTCTCATGAAAGGTGAAAAATGCAGTATATATATACTTTAACCCAATGTTATAGTATCTTGGGGCAACATTATGTCTTTTGGTACACTGCAACCTTCTTCTCAAAGGATCCCCTCCAGAACTCAAGGATTAACAAATAATAAAGGCATTTGGTTGCTAAGAATCCATTTACTGACACACAAAAGTAATTACTGAAAACATTGCATAACATGCTCTTATATTTTGGGATTTCATATTAGGTCAGAACAGCAAGTTTAGATGGAAAATTTTTTTCAGTAAGTGCAAGGGATAGTTTATACTCACATCACTAGACAGAAGCAAGACACCTCTCAAAGTATTAAAGTGAGATTTTAAAAGAAAATTATTTGATGAGTTGTTCTGTTTTTTCACTAAGTAGTGTTACTTCTAGCATTTCGAGTAGCAAAGACTTTGGTTTTTGGTTGCACATCCTTTTCTTCTTGTGGTGGGTTGACTTTGGCTGGACGCCAGGTGCCCACCAAAGCCGTTCTATCACTCTCCCCTCCTCAGCTGGACAGGGGAGAGAAAACAGAACAAAGGGCTCGTGGGTCAAGATAAGGACAGGAGAGATCACTCACCAATTACTGTCACGGGCAAAACAGACTCAACTTGAGGGAAAATTAATTTATTACCAATCAACCAGAGTAGGGTAATGAGAAATAAAACCAAATCTCAAAACACCTTCCCTCCACCCCTCCCTTCTTCCCGGGCACAACTTCACTCCCAGATTCTCTACCTAGCCCCGCCAGCAGCACAGGGGGACGGGGAATGGGGTTTACGGTCAGTTCATCACACGTTGTCTCTGCCGCTTCATCCTTTTCAGGGGCAGGACTCATGACACTCTTCCCCTGCTCCAGTGTGGGGTCCCTCCCATGGGAGACAGTCCTCCATGAACTTCTCCAACGTGGGTCCTTCCCACGGGCTGCAGTTCTTCATGAACTGCTCCAGCATGGGTCCCTTCCACGGCGTGCAGTCCTTTAGGGGCACACTGCTCCAGCGTGGGTTCCCTCACAGGGTCACAAGTCCTGCCAGAAAACCTGCTCCGTGGGCTCCTCTCTCCACAGGGCCACAGGTTCTGCCAGAAACCTGCTGCAGCACAGGCTTCCCACGGGGTTACAGCCTTCTTTGGGCACCCACCTGCTCCGGCGTGGGGTCCTCCACGGGCTGCAGGTGAATATCTGCTCCACTGTGGACCTGCATGGACTGCAGGGGACAGCCTGCCTCACCATGGTCTTCCCCACGGGCTGCAGGGGAATCTCTGCTCTGGTGCCTGGAGCATCTCCTCCCCCTCCTTCTTCACTGACCTGGGGGTCTGCAGGGTTGTTTCTCTTACATGTTCTCACTCCTCTCTCCGGCTGCCGTTTCTGTGTGCCCCGCAAGTTTTTTCCTTCTTAAATATATTATCACAGAGGCGCTACCACTATCACTGATGGGCTCAGCCTTGGCCAGCAGTGGGTCTGAATTAGACCTGGCTGGCATTGGCTCTGTTGGACACAGGGGAAGCTCCCAGCAGCTTCTCACTGAAGCCACCCCTGTAACTCCCCTGCTACCAAAACCTTGCCACACAAACCCAATACACTTCTTTTTATACAATTAATGTAGTTAGTAAATTTTTTAATAGTTATAGTCATCCCATCTCAAAAATGTTTTTACATTTTGCAAGCCTGTTTGTTTGCATTCCATCGTTGAAATCCAAACTTGTATTTTTGCTGAAGCACAAGTTGCGTTAACAACCAACCAAATGGAACCCCTCAGTTCAAAGGCCTTCAAGATCCCTTAATTAAAATATGATTTCCCATCTTCCTCATTGTGTCTCAGAATGTTCTCTCTCATTATTAAACAGCACTGTGGCTTTGCAAAGTCCTTTTGTGCAGCTGTTAGTCATGGTGTTTGGAAGATGCTGATAAAAGAAATACTGTAAAAGAAATGTATGAAGGAAAATGAGATGAAGTCTGTAACAAAACTTTATTACTATTGGTAAACTTTCCTACATCCAGTACACAGACTTGTTAAAACTACATGGAACAAATTACCGTCCGGACTGACAATTAAGCTGGAAAAATAGTAGGGTTGTGGCATGAAGTGAGAAAAAGCTAAGAAATTCAAATCTACATTTAACACTTTATCATTCCATTCTTACACAAAGCATAGTATGTACCATCTTTACTTAAATGGCAGTTAGATCTGTGCACCTTTTGACTTCTCTATTGACGAACTGTCCCAAAATGATAGTACCAGCAGTTAATCTAAATTCTTCAACAGAGTTATAGTAGTCTGTATTTATGTTTGGCATAACTGCTTGCTACAGAAAGTTACTTTTTAAACATATTATTTACCAGAGAAATAAAAATGACTGTTTCAAAACCACTCACAACTCCCGCATAATCACGCAAGGAAAACTGAAGAGAACACTAGGGATGTAATCAAGTCAAAGCTGGCATCAGAACAGATCTTATAAATACTGTAAGATTGTTTAGATAAATCCGTATCCAAACATACAACATGTTCTTTTGGAAAAACGTATCTATAAATAAAAATATTGATTACACTAGCAAAAATCCCATCCAAAAACAGATGTTCAGAGTCATTCCTAAGTGAAAAGGTATCTTTTCTGAAAGAACATCGGAGAATTAAGTTTGGTGCAAGCAGGAGGAATTACAGACTTTTGGATTAGACTCCTAACGTATTTTCTCCTTTGAATCTGCAGAGCTGAGGAAAAAAAGGAAAAGGGAGACTTGGATTGACATGCATATCTGTATTCCAGCAGCATAAAAAATTAGGATTCCAAAGTGCGGCATGTTGTTCCATCAGTGGAAACAACACATGTCTCACGGAAATGTCAGGATGGTGTCTGGAACCAGAAGACTTAGACAGACTCTATATCTCTTTCTTGAGATTTAACCAAAACAAACCGAGTCCTTCAGGGCATGCCTGAACTAGTTAGGTAATCCCCTCACTGACCAGTGAACTCCCTTGTGCTGGCAATACAGCAAGCTGCCCAAGCACAATATTTGTGCATGTACAGAATAATCTCAACCAAGTGCAAGAGAGATCAGAAAAATAGGCACATAAGTAAGTCCCCTGGGGATGGGGGGGGGGGGGGGGGGCATGCTCCAAACGTGTTTAACACAGGCTGACAAGGACAGAAATGTAGAAAAATTAATTCAAAGTTACTTTCTGAACACAAAACCCAAGATGCCTCACTCCCTACTGAGAACATCCACCTGGATGCATACAGACAATTGCTTGTTCAATAAACACGTTAGCCAAATAGCTTTGATTTGTTTAACCACATTTGTGCAATACTGTTTACATGCTAATAAAATGAGGACCCTCTTCCTTTCTATATAGTAGTTTAGCTCTCAAAACTGTGATTCTCAGCTTTTGTAACGAATAAGTTAGATACTTTTTTTTTGCGGGGGGGGGTGGTGGTGCAGAAATTCCCAAGATAATTTTGTATTGCCACAGCAGTTTTCATTTCATAGCCAAAGTAGGATGAAATTTTAAGTGGCCTCTTACTACTTACCCCAGTTTTGTTTGCTTGCTTGTTTTGGAACATATGCAATTTTTTTTCTCTTTTTAAGACTTTACTTATACTTTTGCAGTGGTTTTGCATTCCAGTCTCTAATATGTTATAGCACACTAATTGTCTTTTACCAGAAGTTACAAAAAAGTACAGGTTAAACTACTTTGGAATAAGAAATCTGCATTCCTTGTGTTCTTTTTGAACAGATTCAAGCTAATTTCCTAAAGAACACAGTTAACAGCTCAGCATCATACAAGATGGACAACTCCAAAGACTGCTTACATATTTTACATTGAAGAATAATTTGTTAAAAGAATTCTAAGATCACAATTCAAGACTGCTCATTCCCTGCTAAGCAGCTTAAGCTTATCTGTTCCATACAGTCTTGTCAGATGGTTGTGAACCTGCTCTTCTCTGCATAGCATGCTGGCATGCTGCTGATCTCAACCTAAAACGGATTTCATGGTATACAATCCTACATCTCGATTTCTATTTTGAAGTGTAACATTAATTTCTACAACTCTTTTTGGAGTCAGCCCATGAACTAAACAGCAAACAGCAGGATCACAGAAATCCTTGGTAAAAAAAATGAAGAAGTAGCAGGAAATGTGAAAGTTACTTTCAGCATAGCTGATAAAGTGGTTATTCTTTAATAAATTTGAACACTGTTCTATTAGCGATAGGCTGACTACTAATATGAAGAAATTAATTGAGTAAACTAATTAAGACTTTTCAACTGGATTGTTGAATTGCTTGTAAAATGGCAAAGATTATACCTCAAATAATGCAACTGACATCAAACCACATATTCAGATTAGCTGTTAAATGAAACTGTTAAGATTCTGTAGGAAAGAGTGCATCTTGTTCAAATGAATGTTGTTTTCCATTTTGAACGGAGATGGAAAGGAGACATGAATTAAGACAGATTCTTATTTTCAGCAGGCTGAATCGTAAGGGAAAATATCTGTCTAACATCATTGCTCCTCACTGTTCAACCAGCAGGTTATCATGGATTGTCATCAGCAAGTGAATGAAATTACAGAATAGACTAAAAATAAATGTATCGTTCTTCAGTACTTATCTGAGAAATGCATCTACATCCTGGGGCAAGAAGACACCAGACAACTCTGTTTCCCATAGTGTACCAGCCTCTACAAAACTTCAGAACTGGCCAGGTCCCCATATTTTTTACCCTCCTAAAGAGACAGTAAGAATTTCTGAAGTTCTGCAGGAGTCAGCAGTAAATATCAGGAGAGGTTAACACTGCCAGGACTATCATACAAAACCAGCCAGTCAGGCTCTGATCTCAGTTTCTTTGGAATAAATCCAGTAGAAGACAATGGAGTTATGTTGGATGCATAGTGCTGTAACTGAGATCTGAAACTCTCCTACAGAATTTAAGGGTGTCTGTTTAAATGAAGTTTGGGAACATTCTATAGGACTGACTATACAGCTGCAAGCACAAAATGGTATTTACTACTCCAAGTGTTCATATTTACTTCAGAATCTGATAGATACCTGAGATTTTGGCACACAACTGCATTTATTTGATGACAGCCTACATTTTCTAGGGTACTTTAATTAGTTATGGACATGTATAATCTGTACTTGTCCATCTGATGTAATGATGCCATTAAAAAAAACATTGTTGAAACGTTCTTTAATGTTAGCCTTCCAGAACAAATTTCTGTCCTGGAAATTTTTCTATAAATAAATTAAAGGGTAAAATGAACTAAAAGTTATATATTCTAAAATAAAATAATTAAATGTCCACAGAAAAGGAAAATTGGAAGCTGATAACTCAAATTAATTTTTCAACCAGTCTTATTTTTTCTTTGATAGTATCCAGTAAGACTACTTCTATTTATGTACTTTCTGTTCTACAAAACCTCTATCCCTTTTAAACAAAGCCATACATAGGATGGAGGCAGATCTATTTGTCACATGTATAAAAGAGAAAATGTCCATACTCTTTGCTGAAATGTGTCATTATGCAGTTACTGAAACATAATAGTGAACAGCTTGAGGTTCATGTACTTCCATCTTTTAAAAGCAAGTTGAAAATTAAGTCAGCATGGTTTGACAACAATGTTATCTATGCATTTGAAATTAATTAGATAGCAGTGAACAAACTCTAGCAGTTTAAATCAGTGGATCAGTGGAATACACAAATGGGTAAAATAAGCTTCATTCAATGTATTATGGTAAACCTGTTTTTTTCAGTCTTGCTCCAGATGAAATTAGAAGTTGCAATTAGCAGTCATCACAGGAGTTTTTGCACTTCAGGACCACAAAATCCTCAACAATTTGAGATCAAAATAACACTTGGGCACTGCAATAGTTACAATTAGGATCATGTAGTTCACCATGTAAGAAGGGAGCAAAATTATCTTTGGAAAACATTTGGCATAATTTGGCTGGTACTTCTGAGCACTAACAAAAGCTACAATAAAACTTAATTTGAACTGAATTGAGAGACAGAACATGAAAAGATAATAATGTAGAATGTACTTGGATTTATGCTTGTGGGTTCTTTCAGAACTATGCCAGCTTTCATGGATACCCAAGTTTAAGAAAAGCCTATTGCAAATGTGTTCTAAAAGCAAAGGCTGTAGGGTCTCAAGAGTAAATAATGTGGCCCATCCAGTCACATGAATATCTAATGTTTCTGTTTCTAATTTGTTTATATTTTTGTTCTCAGCAAAATTTGTTTGAAGTTCTTCTCTGTATAAATGTTTCTATGGATTCCCCTTTCTATGCAGTGGTTGTAACATGTGACTCTGAATTATATTTCTGAATTGCCTTTTCAGCTTTATGTATTCTTAGATAGAAAAATCCCTTTCTATGCCCATTGTTATTCTGTGAAGTGGGAAGGAAATCTTTAATGTATATTCTGGTGTCAGGATATGAGAGAATAACTAATGTTTCTGATGTTGAAATAAAATAAATATTTCTCCTTTAGATTGTTTCCTTCCTTTCCCCCCTCATTGATTTAGGCTAGTTCTTAGCTTTAAATTTTGTTCTGTGTGAAATGAATACAAATCCAAAATTTTCAGCAAGTCCACTTTCAAAACTTAGCTGTGGTTCTAAATATCATATTTTAAGATGTAGTCAATATAGTTCCAGCAACTAGAAGTAACACAATCCCCATTTTCACTTTCCGATTGAAGCTCTGGAGTGAGTTAGAGAACTAAAGCATCTGCTTCTAAAAGAGATGATCCTGGGTTTCTGCTGAATGATAAGAAGGTAAAGTTTGGCCTGTCCGTTATGGATACTTTCTCCCTCCTGTAAGAAATTGTCAGACAGACCACAAGCCCTAATTAGGAGTAAGAAACTTGGGTACCAAGAGTAAGTTTGAAACAGAGTATTGTTATTTGTGATAGGAAAAGGTAGGCAAGACTATGTTCTTCCAAAATCCTAACAAGGCTCCAAAGTTTATTGATTTTTCTTGCCTGGAGACTAGAATCACAAAGGAAATAAATCTTAACTATTAATGCAGTTAAACTATCCTTAAGCTCTGCTGCAAACCATCTGCAAAATAAATCTTCCTCTCAATTACATATATATCTAAGAAAAGTCTTAAAAGGTTCACTACCCAAGTGTATGTACATTGAACAAACAGATGGAGAACACTGCTAGGCCACAAACTACAACATACACTGTAAAAAGATTATCCCCTGAGAGCCTGCCAACCTAATTAATTTTCTATATACACTTCCCTGTCCCTTACTTCCCATCCAACAGTTCAGGGGAAATGCTAGACTTTTCTGCATTCGTACCCTTCAGATTGGGAAACCTATTATAAACACTGTCAAAACTTTGGCCTTGCTAAGCACTAATGAAACAGCATATTAGCCTTACCCTAATGTAGTTAAAAAGTGCAGTAATTATGCCCATTTTTAATCGCTCTGTAAGTAGCACTATTAAAATTATTCAGAGTTAATAACTGGGGGGGGGTTTATAGCCTTTTCCTTGACCTACCCATTCCCTTTTTCTTCCTTTCATGTAACACAGTCAGGAAACAAGAAACCTACGCTAGCAATCATTTAATATGGAAAATTTACTTCATACCCCTAGTTTCTTCGGTAATAAATTAAGATATTTTACTCTGGCCTTCTCAGAGAGCCATTTGCCTCTTTAGATTTCACTTAGATCTTCCATTTCCCGCATATTGTCCTACTTGGTCCCAACCCTTCAAACTCTGCCGATTTTAAATGCCTTTTGGTTACAGAAACAGCATTTTTAATTTGGTCTGCATTCAATTTCTCCTTGACTCAAAGTCATGTGGTGTTTAATCATAATATTTCCCTATCAGTCATGTATTTGAATTTTAAGTGAGGCAAAAATATTTTTCAAACATTTAAGAAGCAATTAGCATATTTTTGTTGTTGCAGTATTTATACATTATTAGCTTTTAATAATTCTGCCCAGAATATTCTATCTCAACCCCAATTCCCATTTCAGAAAGTTGTAATACTAACAACATAATTTTGCTGCTGTTTATTGATCCAGGTTTGAGCTCTTTGAGCCCAGCTGATTTTTCTGTTTGGCTTTCATTGATTAACACAGAAATGACATTCCAGCTGACCATTTGGTGGTCAATAAGACCTGCATTTTATTTTTTTAGCATTTGAACTGTCTGAAATGTTAACTTCACATTCGCTAAAGTCAGACAATGAGTCAGTCATGGATCCTGAGTTAAAACCAAGAATGCTTCTGGTGATTTTAACTACCTTATAGGTTTCTATCACTTCCTGTAGAATAAAAAAAATCTTGGAATACATGTGAAACAAAAGTGAACTATGAAATGCTATTACCAGTCTTGGATTGCTGGAAAGTAAATTCCATTACCTTGGGAAAAATCAAACATTCACAGATATAAATGTGAAATTATCCAAACTTTCATATTCGTGTAGTTACTCTACTGAGATGTTAAATGAGCAGTCTTTTAAAAGCTTTGATTTCTATTGTTTCATGCTCTGACCAGTAAAATCTCTAAGATAATTTAGTGTTTCCTAAAAAGACCAATATTAATTTCCCTCCTGTCCTGTTGATGTGTTACCACAACTTTGTGTACGTTGTCACACCAGGGGTTTAAATGAGTGATATGCCCTTGTTATTAGACTTTTAATATTTTATTAAACTTTCTGTTGCCCTGTTCTTTAGCTAAAGAAAATACACTAAAATAAACTAAAACTTTCCATCTGTTTGACTTTTTCACACTGCACCAGAGCTTCTTGGACAATTGTTATCCTGAAAACTACCCAAGTCAGGCAAACATCCGACAGAGAATATGTTGTATTCTAATTACCACAGAAATGCTTGCAATTTAAATGTAAGAAATGGCTTATTATAGCGAGCATGTCAAATGTAGTGGTGTCCAAAATAAAATCCATATTAGGAGCCAGTTTGTCTGGTACAAATATGATTTTAACTTTCTAACAGTGATGGCTTCCATATGATGCTGGAGATGATCAAAATAAGAGGAATGGGGAAATAATTGGCTGGAACAGACCTTTTCCTTTCTTCTTGATAGAAAATGTTTTAGCAGATGCCTATTCAGAAGGAACCCTTCCAGCACTCTGGAAATGAAGCACATGAAGCTCACTACTTTAACAGCCAGTGATAAACATTATAAGAGAAAAAGTTTTTATTTTGACTAGTATAAAGGGACATATCTTTAAACCCTTACTGCAAGTCACTTGCCTTAAAGTTAAAAGTATATCTGGAAAAATAAGTCATAATATTTTAGCTATTATTTGACAGCCCTAAAGTGAAGCTTCTCTACACTGGAGAAATTTGGGTTTTTCCCTGTTTTTGGGCTGAATCACTTCTAGAGGGGGGAAACTCAGAAACCCTCCTTTGTGAAATGGAAAGCATAATTCTTCAATGGAACATGGGAATCACATTGAACTTGACAGTTTCCTTGGCATGATGCCACAGCTATTACCATTGAGCCAGGAGAAGACTGTAGCCAGTGGAAAATGGAAAAGAGGTTTTTCTCATCAAAAGTTGTACAGAAGACTTGACAATATAAAAGCAAAATAATAGTGAATTTTTCTTCTAGGTATCTAGAAAGTGTATGTGCTTCCACTTATTAAGTGTATTTGTGTAAGGAGTAACACACAGCTATAATTGAACAACAATTTGAAGGAAAGTTTATGGTTTAGCATCACTAGAGTAAGTAATTTAACTCACTCTAGTGTCAAAGATGGAAAAGTATTCTGGGGACAGTTCAAGATGACTTTTTTCAAATCTTGTTACTTCCTGCCATATCACAGATGAAATAACTTTAATTATGTTGCCAGATGGTACCTTAGAGTAGAACTGGAAGAAGAAACAGTGTTCAGTGTTTCAGTTAGAGGTTGCTTTAGAATGAGCTATTTTGATTAAAAATAAGAATTCTTAAGAATGGGGTTTGTCCTCCAGCAGAATAAATGCTTCTAATAAAATGACTCTCTCATGAGAAATCTCTATTAAATGAATGATCTCAGGTAAGTAATCTTGTTGAATACAAGATTTGCTGAATAATGCTGAAAAGAGGTGTATTTCAAAACAGACAACTTTATCTTGTTGAAGACAACTACTCATAAAGAATCAAGATTAAAGACAGGTGACATAGCTAGCTTTCCTGACTATCTTGGCAAAAGATCCAGTGCTTCCTAGGATCTTCAACAGACCTCTCCCAGTGAAGGCAAGCCCAGATTGTTTCATACAAAGCACTTCAGGTTCAATGAAACTGGCATTTTTAAATGAAACCTTGCTTTGTAAGAAAAAAAATGGATCATTGCTACTATTTGAAACATAAATAGTACATAAAGCAAACTATAGTGTTCCATCTTTTTTTTCCTGACAGTGAGACATGAACACTTAAATCATATAAAATACTCTGACTAGTTTTTCAACATGCTGAACTTATTGCAGTCACCATTTTAAAGTAAAATGCACAACTGGGAGCAAGTATGAAAGCCCTCCAAATCTCCATTTCCGGCTTATGTTTAAGTTTAAACATAATCCCTTAGGGAGCTGTCATAAAGGAACTAAGCTCAGACCAATTCAAATAATCACAGTCTTAATGGTAAAACTGGTGGTGTCTGAGGTTGCAAGATGACCAACAGCCAGAGCACACTGTAGGTCTGGCTCCACCAATTCACATTTCTTTTGAAGGTAGCCCGAACTCTGTCTTTCCAGAGAAAGCCATGAGCAAGCTTCATTTCTGAAGGTCACGTGCAACCAGTCAAAAAATTATCCAGCCTGGACATCTAACTATTTTATGTGCTCCTTGAACATCAATCCATATCTGAGACTTTCAACTCGAGTATATTTAATGGGTCACCCCAGAGAAAGAAGATGCTGAAGCAAGTGAATGGTAAAGGCAACACATCCAGACTTGAGCATGACCCTCAGGCTACTTCTGCTTTACAGTATAATGTCAGAGAATGTCCATCTGAACATCTCAGTTGCTTCTTGGTCCCCTGAACTAGTACTTTGGGACTATTAAGGGGTATTTGACTGAAACATTAACAAGACCAGAACCCATAAAGAACTTTATTAAAAAAAAAAAAATTAGGTACTATATTGTTTTGCTTATTAATAATATTGATAGGTTTTCTGAAGCCAAAAGGAGGGCTGACTTTCTCTTGAGTAAGACAGTGAGATGAACTGTGCAGACAGTCTAAATCCAAGGCTGGGTGAGTATCTATCATGTCTTACAAGGTGAGAAGAAGGAAGGATTGTTAAAGAAATTATTGTTAATATAATTGAACAGCAGATTGATAGTTACTCCCGCTCATGAGATGGTAAACCTGGACTAGGAAAGGTATGTTTTTCTCTTAAACATCCTTTAACCGCTACTCTAGGAAATGTAGAATTGGAAAGGGGATGGTGAGCCTGTGAAAGCAACATACACACAGACAGAAATGAACCTCAGGTTTCACAGAAAAGTTCTGGGATTCCCACTGTGTGTTTTAAATATTCAACATCTTAGCTGTTTAGCTACTAAGCAACAGCAACAACAATATTTACTCTGATGTAAATGAACTGAGTAGATGTGTTAAATATTAAAATCCATAATCTACTTAGATTATGAACTTGGGACAGGTGCAGATGTTGTTAGTGGTGTTCTCTAGCAAATCTGTTTTCCTGACATTCTGCTCCAAGTTCTGTTCCTGCTGCCTAAAGGAATAATCTGTTGTAACTACAGGATTCCTTGTGTATGATTATTGAAATCATCCTATATGTTAAGAATTTTTTTCTCCTTGTTCTTGGAAACAATTTGAAAGCTTTTGCCTCTACTTGCATATAACTTTACCTAAAACATCAACCATCTCCTATGAACGATATCTTTTCTTACATAGCAAACAAACAGTTGACTTTCCATTTGCAAACCCTGACTTTCTCTGAACTGGAACTTAACCAACCTCTTCCCATAAAACTTCATTCTTCCTGTACATACAAGGAAAGACAGCTACATCATCTAATACATAACATTCAGAAATTTCAATATAAATATGAAATGGCATGAGTGACTAAAGCAGTAATATTCAGTGCAGAGCAGCTTGTTTTTTGCAAAGCAGATTATATGCATCTGGATGCTTGACATTCTCCTTGATTGACTTTGAAAACTGAACAGTGTTAAGAAAACTGAATGGTCTTTTGATATGTTTTTGTGCATGATACATCTAAAATTAGTATAAGACAAAAACAGGGAATCAAGTCAGGGGATGGAGAAAAGAGTGGAAGGAAAAGAACATGAGAAAATAATCAATTAATATCTCTAACTACAGAGATCTCACAGGTAGTCCTTCACCTGCTAGTCCCAGGAGGCTGCAAAGAGTATTCAGAAGTGTCACTTGCCTTTTTTTTTTCCTTCCTCACCTGACCTGGTACAGCTTTTCCTAGAATGGCTTTTGATCCTGCCATCTCCACACTAGTAAGGTGACGTGCGAATGTGGCACAGTGTGCTGTGAGAGCTGAAAAGTGCCTTCCTTTAAAGGACAAAAAAGTTTAAACAAAAATGAGTCTAAGCTATGCTCAACTACATGTTAAAGGATTAGAAACTCATGTTCTGTTCAGCTGAATACAAATGTGCATGTAACATATAGTAAGTTTGATAGAATTTTAAAGGTTGAGTATGTAACTAATGATACATTCTCAACCTGCTGTATAGGTACATAACTAATAACTCTTTAACTTTCTTTTGTTACTACTTCATATATGGCAAGGGTTTCATGTTAAAGATGGTGAAGTAGTGATCTCTGCCAGCTGCAGTTCGATCCAATGCCATGGGAACTCTTACATTCAACCCCATCGTAGACTGACCTATCTTATCACTATTATTGTGCTCTTTGGCTGTGACTGAAAACTTACCAAGAGTAATAAAATATATCTATTTATGTATGGGGTTTGTTATGTAGACAAATGGGAACAAAACCATAAAATTTGTTTCATTGTCATCTTGGCAATGAACATATATCACTAAAAGAAAAAAAAAAGGGCAAAAAACCAACCCTAACTCACTAATAATTATGTTTTATTTAACAACTCTACAGTTCTTAAAAAATTAGTATGTGCTTCACAGTTAGAAAGACATTCAGACTCCAACTTCAGAGCTTATAGTCACATAAAGGCATCCTAAAGAAGAAAAAAATGTGCAAAGGTACATTAGTTCACTGTTATTTCCTCATTATAGCATGATATATCTAAAACAAAAGTATCAATGAGAAGGTAACTGTCTTAGAACATCTCTCAACGGAAGACTGAACTATATTTCAAAATAAGACAGAGATAAAGTCACTAATTATACACAGGAAAGATGTTGGAGGTTTTTTTAAATGGTTTCTTCATCGATACATCAAACACAGTAAATTACTATATTTGAATCAATAGAACACCTTGAAATTTGATGATGAAATAAAATGTACTAAATTACAGTAGCTGAATTCCTAGAACAGGTAAGGTGACACTTCAGAAACTAAATTACAGTTTTAACTCATGCAGTGCTGATGACTGGCACCTAGCATTGGGCCAAGCAATATAGCTTTATTTCTTCTAATGGGGCTCCACTGGAGCTGTTAAACTCAATTAAAATTATCTGGGTTCAAATAAAATTAAAATAAAACCAACAACAACAAACACAAAACACAAGAAAGCTGGGTTATTTGCAGTGAACTCAAAAGTCAATAGTATCATATCTGAAGAAAGTTCTAATCAAGGGATAGCAAAACTTTTCCATCTCGTCAGCTGCAAGCAAGCAAATTTTCAGAGAAAAAGGCCACTGAAGACATATCATAGAAACATGATGTTGAGGCAGAACTCTCAAACCGGTTCACTGATGGTAACGTCAGTGAGGGTTTATCAATTTAGTAGCAAACAAAGCTGAGTTCATCATGTCACTGCGAATGGCTACAAGAGTTTTGAGTAGGGACAGCCATTCCTACTGTACTAACTGTGTCATTGTTGAGGGGTGTGTGAGGCTTACACACTTCAGCTGAAGCTCCCATAGCAGAATTAGCTGTGAGAGCAACACACTCACTTGTTTCATTCCACAGCTTGAGATTTAGACTAATTAGCAACGTCTAGATTGCAGCAGTCTCAATACTTACTCTGGGGGGTGTTCTTTTTGGTCAGCTTGCAAGGACAATGACCAATTCCTGTTTATATTTTGCTTTCACATTATTTTTGTCTTTTAAACCTTAATCTTACATTTTACCTTCTTCTGATCTTGGCAATAAGTAAAATTAAATGGATTAAAGAAAAAATGTATATAAATAACCCTATGATTTTTGCCAGAATTTGAAATGTCTACATTTCATGAAACTTTCAAAGTTTGAAAATATTTCATTGCTTAAAATGGGGGGATGTCTACAGACATTAGTTGACAATGATGTCCTATATATTTGTACTTCAAAAAAAATTATGAATTATGAAAAAAATACTGAAATATTTTTGCTTGAATTTTCAGAAAAAAAATCCAAGTGTAAGCCAACAATTAAATTAAGTACAAGGAATTAGAGTACAGTGCCAGGACCAGGAATGCAATCTAAAGAAAGGAAAAAAGTAATTTAGATGATCTGAAAATCAAATAAACACACTTTATTGAATTTCCCTACAGAATTTAAGAAACTGTTCAAAGCAATTTCAAAAGCATTAGTGATTACCTTTGAGAACTCAGTGACAGGTGAAATCCTAATAGAACAGAAAAAGAGCAAATGCTCTACCTATTTTTAAAAAAATTAATCTGGGGAATTATAGACTAATCAGCATGACGTTGAAACTAAAATATTCTTTAAAAAAGAAAAAGGAAGACCTAATTAGATAGGAGATGAGGTGATAAATAGGTCACATCAATTCATCAAAAATCATGGAATCTATCTCATTTCCAGCTTTTAGAGAATAGAGGAAATAATAAGGAATAAAGGAAAGGGAGAAAGACATCAACATTTAACTTCACATTTGTCACATATTAGATGCTGCTTCATATGGTGTTCCTGAAAAAAAAGAAAAGAAAAAGAAACCCCCAAACCTCAGCAAATGAGGCCTGAACAAACTACATTGCTATGAAAAAACATCTTCAAGGAAAAAACAGTGGTTTCTGATCACAGCTAAATACATTCTCAGTAGTAGGACCCTATTTTATGTCTCAGTAGTGACTTCAAAGATGAAGTGGTGAGCTTCCTTATAAAATTTTTAGGTTACAGCAAGTGAGAAGGGTGCAGTAACTCAGGAGAACAGGATGAAAATGCCAGACGTCAATAAATTTGAGAGCTGGTCTGGAATCAGCATGGTAAACTTCAATATATGTAGGGGCAAAATATTACTTTTTGTGATCAAATTAAGCCAAATAACTGCTAGCCAGCTAATGTGCAACAGATTATAATTACTAAGAAATTATGGCATTGAATTTAATAATTTTTGCAAATATGTCTATTTCTATTATTAATCATTTCCACTCTCTTTCTCCCTATACAAGCTCCTATTTACATTATGGAAGCAAGCTTCCTGAGGCAGAAGCAGTACATCTGTAGACTTCGCTTTAGATAACTGTGGTCTTATTTTCTTCAGAGAAAATTCAGTAAAAATGATTACATTATTTAGTGGCAGCATGTAGGAGCTTGCTAAAACTACAAGCTTACTGAAACATCACAGAGTAATGGACACTGCTAAGAAATTTCATCAATCTTTTTGGAAGAGTTCAGTAACAAAGAACAGAAACTAGTTTAAAAATGAAGGACATATAAATAATACTCAAATCATTTCCCTAACTTTTTTGCATGCTTTGCTTATTATAGCTATTGCAGAGATCCAGCAAAATGGCTATTACATTTCCTTTAATTCCAAAAAAGGGCAGCCTGGTGTAACTAGAGTATGAAAACTAGTAAACACAACAGATTTCAATACAGTTGGAATATTAACTGGTACAGTTTGAACATTAACTGGTCACACAGTTTTTCTTCTTCTCAGGAGAGACAATATTCAAATTGTTGCAGTGAGCATAGCAAGCAGGGAGTATAAACATACTTTATTTTCGTCAACTTATAGATTATCATGACAGAGAAGAAACAAGGAAAACTGAAGGAAGGTCTCCATAAGTTTCATAAAAAAGGGAACAAAAACCTTATGGAGAAGAAGATCTGAGACTTATGTTAGAAATCCCATGACAGTTAAAGGAAAACACTCAATTTGAGTGTTATTTTATGAGACTTTTCAGCCTATCCTGGCTGTAAACAACTCTTCAGTTCTTCTGTCAGGTGGGGTGGAAAGGAAAGAACACATATTTCCAAGGTGTTACTTATAAACTTAGCTACAAATTCATATTTAAGACAACTTTGCTTGAAATGTGGGAAAATTTGCAGATTTTTGTCATGAATTCCTTACAGTCGAGCATGATAGCACCATAATAGAGGTGAGTCAAACCTTGTGGGCACACTGTTGACAGTACAGCTCTATGTACATAACACATACAAAGCAACTCACAGTGCTACTCTGATCATGAATCATTTTGTTGTTACTGTTACAGATTTTGAATGACAGCTTGTACTCAAAAAGGCCTTTGTCTTCCTTTATCTTCATCCTTCAGAGAGACCTATTTGTGAATAAGACTTCAGGTAGAAGTGACTAGTGAATTGTGCTGAGGTAAGTATTCTTCTCTGGCACATTTGAAGTGCGGATGTATGAAAACATGACATTTTCACAATACATTTCCTTGCCTAGGCTTTGAGGTATCATGTATCATCTTCTGATGTTGTGAAAACCACAGAACTGTTAGGACATTTTTATTTTACCAAATGGTGAGCTGAAAGATGGTAAAAGATGGATATGTATCCCCTGTCAACCCACCCTGCTCTGTGGATAATTAATCTGTGAGATGTGGTGCAGAAAGGTAATTTTTCCCTTGAATGAAAAATGCAAAAATTCGCAGTTTTCTAAGTATTTTCAAATTTTCATAAACGAACAGCTGTTGAGAAGTCATGTTTTTTGCTCCCTTTAAAGTTTGTCTGAAAAGGAACCGATTTGTAAACACACAAACATATTCTGCCCATATACCTTTGATCTTTCTGTATCACTATTCTGCAGAAATAAACTGCTATTTGTTCAGGTCTCCCATGGAAAACATTATGATTTCATAAAAGTCAGGTATAATGTTCCTCAATGAACCTTCCCAGAGAAAGCGTGAATGTGATAAACTATTATCGCTTGGACAAGCAAACACAACTTAAACAATGGAATCTAAATCTCTTCAGAGTCATTTCATAATGTAAGATTTTTTCCCCAATGACTTTAATACTGTGATAGTTGCAAAGTCACAGGAGGATTGCACAGGGCAATTAGTCTCATTTTTTATTTCTTTTCTTTTGAACACCTTTTCCATTACAATGGTAAGCATATGTTTCAAAGGTACATTTTTTATGGTCTGAACAGGCCATCTAATTCCTTTGTAACTGTATCTGCTCATCAACTGACCATACTGTTAATCTTGAACACTGATTATTAGAGTCCCAGAAAGCTTCTTGTTACAGTCTTGAGGCATTAGGACTGAAAAAATCACTTTAAATCCCTGCAAGACTATTTTTACTATTGTTCTCAGAAGTTTGTAATCTCATTCGGAACTATAGAAACCTGTTATTTACAAGGTGAGACAATGTCACTAACACAGCCTTGATATAACTAATTATTCTGCTGTCTTTTCATAGGGTATTGACACAGAAACACATCATGACTACTATTCTGTGTGGGATAATATAAGACAAATAAAATCAATGTTATCTAGCAAGTAAAGATAAGACATGTCACAAACATAGCCTTTCACAAATGATTATATATTCAGCTCAAGGGATTCACAGTAAGCCGTAAAACCTGAAACAAATGTTGTAATTTTGAAAAGCTTAATACAGAGGTCATTACTGGAGTGGGGAAAAACAGTGACTGCAAGGAAGTAGTGTAAAAGCACATACTACTCTCTTTAAAGGGCAAATTGAAAAGCACGTTTACAATTCAAGCTAATTAATAAACTACTTAACATTGCAAAGCAGCAGTAGAATCTATGTGTAAACAACCAAAATAAACACAAAATAAAGTAGGTCATTTACTCAATAAATAGGGATGGTCTGTAGTATGAACAACCACAAGGCAAATTTTAAACAGAAAGTGAGCATTGAAAAATCTAACTTTCAGGTAACCTGTCACATTAACAAGCCTGTTTAGGCTGCAAATAAAATACATGAGGACTGTTACTGTCTGTCTAAGCTAGAGAGTAGGAAATGCTACAAAAGAAGTTTAGGCTGGACTGGTCAGAGGCAATCATCTCCAACTGAGAGAGTTACAAAATATCCAATATCTATAAAAATGTGCCTGACCCTGATTTCAAGTGGTTAAAACTGTAAGACATTGGTGCTGAACAGCTTGGCTTGAAGTAAATTAATAAACTTCTAGAAAGGAATAAAACTTAGATAAGTTGTTCTAATTTACATCAATTAATGAACTACTAATTGGGCCAGAAATTGTTATTTTACATACCAGTGGGGTGGCACTGCCCTAGGAAGAGAGACCTTGAACGACTGTACTGCAACTCAAATGCCAGGTAACTTCTTGAATACTTGAGCAAATCTAGACTATAATGATAAATTAAGAGGATGTGCATTAGAGATGAAAGTTTCTGAAAGATGGCAGTAGCCTGTGAACTGCCAGGTCATTTTTCAGAGGGACGTTTTGTTACAGAGGAGAGTTTTTGCCCTCTTTCCCTCCCCTTCTTTGCGGGCAGGATCAGTAACAGAAGAAATCAAAACTTTGAAGGAAGGAGTCTTGCTGCCGCAGGTCTCCTTGTTCCTGGAGCATCCATCTTTCTTGCAATAAAAGCAGTAGCAAATAAGAGAACAAACTGTCATTTTTTTCTGATATTTGAAATACAGTTGATTTCTGGGCAAGTTTTATGCAGTCTGAGATCCTAGCCCTGTATGTTTTTATGAAAAAGGCAAAACATTGCAAATACAACAACTTTATATTACTCATAACTCTCTACTCACCATATTAACAATGTATCTGTAAATCATATGTATGTGAGTGAAATGTCCAGGCAATGACAGAAGGATGGACATTGGAGCCTCCAGATTGAACACATTGTAATATCTACTACCAATTAAGTTCTATGTCTCCTAGAACTCCAGTATAATTAATTTCTGAGTAGAAATAGGTTCCTGTATAGAGTGGTGATTCAGTATCCCTGGGTTTTAACAAATTTTTTATGGTCCAACAGTGCTTGATGAGAAGAATTAATACTAATAAAAATAAACATTAATTTGTATTTCAAATGACTGAAGATAATCTTGAGAGACAATGCCCTCGTCAGTGAAGGAGTGTAATGGGTACCTTCTAGGAAGATAGCCACATGGAGTAAAATGGCAAATGGAGGCACTGTGGTGGTAAATATGTCTGCATTTTACCCATTGCTGCTGCCTCTGTACTGCTCAGAAAGAGGGACTTTTTGGTTTTGTGGAGGGCTGAAAGGAGAGGAAAAAAAGTCAGTACAGAGTGGAAATGCACAGGGGAAAAGGATTCCTATGTAATCAGTTGGGTATCTGACATTATGTGTAGTTTTTCTCTGATGGAGCAAACTGAAGCTTTGTCATAGATCTCAATGCCAACAGCATCAGTCTTCAGAATGCAGTAAATTCATTCAGAAGTGTCATCAAGAAAGGTCAGGAACATGCTGATGCTGTAGGAAAGCCTGGATTATTTGCTTCTGTGCTTGAAGAGATGTAAATAGAAACAGCTACAGCAAAGATATTCTATAATTAGGTTTCATGCTGCTTTGGGAAGTTGCTTGCTATAGATCTTTTAATAGTAGATAAAGCCACAGTTTGAAACTGTTCATTTGGATTTTCTGCTGCTTTAATGAAAAAATTATTATTTTTCAAGTTCTGTGGGTTTTGTCATGCCGTCATTTTTGTGCCAGACAACTGGACCGCCTCTTTTGACTGAATTTTTATAATGCTGAGGCTGTTCTTAAAGGTTTTTCTTTACAACACAAATATCTTTATACTGTCTGACTTGAGAATTTCTATCCAAACTGTGGTGCAATTCTAATAGGAATCTGTGCCTATTACCTTTTAACTGGTGGTAAGAAACTTCAGACTAACAAAGAAAAGTGCATAACTGAAAGTGCCGGATTTTTCCCTCGAACTAGCTTGGACTGGTAGTTTACTAAACTAGTGAACTAGCAATATAGCAAGCTATTCAAGCCAGGTATCAAAAAGACTAACTAAGGATTTTTTGCTTACTAAAAAACATTGAGACAATGGAGTTACTGCGTAAAATATAAAGCTGTATCTACAGGCCTAAGCGAAGAGAACATGTATAGATTATCAGTCGTCTCTGACTCCCAATTCACAGGATCCTGGTTTGCAGCCTGTGCATCTACTGGCCAGCAAGAGTCTTGAGCCTGAGAGGAATACACATAGTATGCAAGAGAAGGGCATTTGAGATTTCCAGGCAGAACAATGTCGCCTGCTTTTTGTTCCTGTAATGTTCAAGGACTTTGAGAACAATTCTAAAATCCAAAATTATTACATCATCTCTCATTCTGGAAGGACTGAGGTGTTGGAACAGGAGGGATGCACAGTTTTGAAATACACTCAGTTCAGTCAAAAGTTGAAAAGGTTCCAATAGACCATTAGAGACTGCAGTGACATAGAAATTGTGCTAGATTGCACTGAGATTTACCAAATTCACTTAATTAGTTTTCTCGTTTCTATGTAACAGTGTAATCCAAACAGCAGATTAAGGAAAAGGCAAAATGAATTCCAGATTAGGTACGTCTTCACTCACAAAGACATTAAGGGTTCGAAATATTTATTTATTTCCTCTCCTTCCTGCTTACTTGCAGGGAGTACATGCAGTGAAACCACTTTCCTCAACCTCTTCCCATTCCACCCCTCACTCACACACACCTTCTGCAATCTCATCCGAGGGGAGAACTTGGAACTTGTGCCAGGCAGGAACAAAGAACAAGGGAGAAGTCTCATCAGGTAAAATTGATGTAGGTATTATCAGGCCAATTCCTACAGTTTCTGCCAGTTGGTTGTTGGCACCTGCACCACCCTCCACCTGCTTTCCCTAATTTGGTCAAATAATGCAACAAATATAATTTAAAAACCATGTCCATGGTTTGGTTTTGGATTTTTTATCATAAATGATGCCAGTCCCTGACTAGTTCTTGTTCTTGCATTGCAGCTTTGCTTCCCTTTCTTCTCACTACTTTTCCATTCGTCATGGTTTAACCCCAGCTGGCAACAAAGCACCGCACAGCCACTCGCTCACTCCTCCCGCCCCAGTGGGATGGGGAGGAGAATCAGAAAAAAAGTAAAACTCGTGGGTTGTGATAAGAACAGTTTAATAATTGAAATAAAATAAAATAATAATAATAATAATAATAATGAAAAGGAAGATAACAGAAACAGAGAGAAATAAAACCCAAGAAAAAAACAAGTGATGCACAATGCAATTGCTCACCACATGCCGAAACCAGGACACCATTCATTTCAGTCATTTTCTATAACATGCAGAGGTACTTTGTAATTTAAACCATGGAAAATTATGTATTTTGATTACCCATAAGTTAATTCAGTTCCTTATATAATTTTCCTTCTCACTCTTAATTTGCCTCATATTTTCTTTGAAAATGTTTTGGGACAGTGCACAGTGTCTACTGAGTGGTATTCACATACTGATTAGGTAGCTGGCACCCTGTTCCTTTCACAAGCAGAGGAAGTTGTTTGACTGTATATTTTCTTGGAGTGCTGAAGAGCTAAGAGCAGGTTTTTTAATCTGAAAAACTTTGTTAATATAAAATGCCTGTTTCGTTCACTGTAGGACATAGTTTCTTGGTAGCTGTCAGAAGCAGGATAATATAGCTTGGAGATAAGGACTCTTACACCTCCAATCATTATGACAATAAGAATCATATATCTTCTGCCTTACAAAGTGTAAGTCTGACATATATTGATGTTTCAAGCTTAATGTCTTGTATTGTTCAAAGCCAAATCTCTACCAACACTCTGAGGGGACGAGATCCATAGCTTGTAGTATGTAGGGAATGCTTAAAACTTTTTTGAAAGTCCTTTTACTAACAAATATAATTTATTATGTTAGAGGCATAGATCTGACTGACTCACAGACACCCTTCTAGTTGCATTATATATTTCTTATCCCTGTCATATTGAAATCCATTTTGAAGCGAAAGCTGTTTATTCATCTTAAATGTTGCTGAGGCTGTCATGAGCATGGGTAAGATGACAAGTGCTATATTTTAGCCCAAAGTTAGCAAATGCCCATGACTCAGAGGCAGCTCAGGTTGCGGTTTTAATCCAGCTTTCCCTTTTTCAGTTTTATTTGGTTATAAGTTTGTTACTGCATTAGATGCACCAGCACTGAAGTACATGAGTAATTCTCTGACACGGTCTGATATGCTGCTAGCTGTCCATTTGACTACATTAGGGATTCATTTAGGATGACAGCCCCGGTTCAGGTAAAACAAATTTGTTTTCACTCATCATGTGGTTGAGCTAGCTACTCTTTTGTTACCCTTGAGACTTTCAAAAGGCCATCTAACTTTAAAAAATTTAATTCAACTTTGTACATACCTGGGAAACCTCCTGAGTTGGAGTCACAGTGTCTAAGGGCCACAAATGCTAGTTTCAGAAGAATTTACAGACCCCTTATTCACTAACATGGCTTATGGAAGAAGGGACCACTGAAAGACCAATGACTCAGTTCCTGGATTCCTGCAGTTTATAACCCAATGTTAAGGTAAAAAGGATATTGATTTCATTTCATGCTAATATACTGGAGTGTAGACAAAAGAAGTTCAGTAATGACTATACATTAAGTCAGCCATCCCTGCTAAGGGGGCAGCAACCTCCAGCACAGAAACAGATAAACGGATAACTACTCCATAATGTGAGAAGTGTAATATATATATATATGTATATATATAATATATATAACCCTCCAGAAATTATATGGCAGATAGATAGTTCATCTGTTCCTTATATGTAACTATATATGTTTTAATCAGTGAAGTGGACAAATGTCTCTCACTTCAGTCCGGGCAGTACTATTGTGCCACCTAAGCTGCTGAGTTGTAACTAATTGTCTTCTAGCTGGTGTCTTAATGCAAATACATGAACAATTTCAAGGGCTCACGTAGCTAAATGGGAAAAATGGAAAATCAAGAATATAAATAAAAAAAAATATATATTTTGGAATCCATAGGAAATATTTCAAGCTAGTGCTTGAAATGCCTCTAATGGTGTATTGGTTTTGTGTGGCAAGGTTTTGGTAGCGGGTGGGGTTACAGGGGTGGCTTCTGTAAGAAGCTGCTGGAAGCTTCCCCTGTGTTCGACAGAGCCCATACCAGCCAGCTCTAAGACAGACCCGCCGCCGGCCAAGGCCGAGCCAATCAGCGATAGTGGTAACACCTCTGTGATAACATTTTTAAGAAGGAAAAAAGTTGGGACGGCGGTTTTTATTCGGCAGCCGGAGAGAGGAGTGAGAACATGTAAGAGAAACAACCCTGCGGACACCAAGGTCAGTGAAGAAGGAGGGGGAGGAGATGCTCCAGGCGCCGGAGCAGAGATTCCCCTGCAGCCCGTGGTGAAGACCATGGTGAGGCAGGCTGTCCCCCTGCAGTCCATGGAGGTCCACGGTGGAGCAGATATCCACCTGCAGCCCGTGGAGGACCCCACGCCGGAGCAGGTGGGTTCCCGAAGGAGGCTGTGACCCCGTGGGAACCCCGCGCTGGAGCAGGTTCCTGGCAGGACCTGCAGATCTGTGGAGAGAGGAGCCCACGGAGCAGGTTTTCTGGCAGGACTTGTGACCCCGTGGGGGGCTCACGCTGGAGCAGTCTGTGCCTGAAGGACTGCACACCGTGGAAAGGACCCATGCTGGAGCAGTTCATGAAGAACTGCAGCCCGTGGGAAGGACCCACGTTGGAGAAGTTCGTGGAGGACTGTCTCCCGTGGGTGGGACCCCACGCTGGAGCAGGGGAAGAGTGTGATGAGTCCTCCCCCTGAGGGGGATGAAGCGGCAGAAAATAACGTGTGATGAACTGACCGTAAACCCCATCCCCGTCCCCCTGTGCCGCTGGGGGGGGGTGGTAGAGAATCCGGGAGTGAAGTTGTGCCCGGGAAGAAGGGAGGGGTGGAGGGAAGGTGTTCTGAGATTTGGTTTTATTTCTCATTACCCTACTCCGGTTGATTTGTAATAAATCAAGTTAATTTTTCCCCAAACTGAGTCTGTTTTGCCCGTGACGGTAATTGGTGAGTGATCTCTCCTATCCTTATCTCGACCCACAAGCTCTTTGTTATATTTTTCTCTCCCCTGTCCAGTTGAGAAGGAGGGGGAGTGATAGAACAGCTCTGGTGGGCAACTGGCATCCAGCCAGGGTTAACCCATCACAAATGGCTATACTTTTTATTGCAAAGTCAAAATGCTGAAGCATATGATGTATTTGAACATGCTTTAATGAGTTGTACATGAAAATGTTCTGTGAGACAAGCAGTGTACACGAGATCTCCAAGAGAAGCTCCTCTGTTAATGCCAAGATGCCATACAAGAATTTGAGAGAAATAAAACTTCAGTGTCTGGGGAACTTCATTCTGTAGAATCCACTAACTGTGAATCTTTGCTTAGACCTCTAGGCAATATTTGTTTTAAAAGACATACTGTGCTGTAGTCTTTGATATAATAGTAATTTTAAAAAAAAAGTTGCATTTGTCATCAGGAGCGCACACCTTTGGTTCTAAAGTGCTCTTCCAGAAATTTCAATTTTTAAGAAGATTCTTCTGTTATTTGAGTTACATATGCCAGAATCATAAAAAAGGAGAATTAAAATCAACACGCGACTTTGTGGAAAAATAAGATGTGGACTCTATTTTAGTCTTTTTTTAGAAGAAGCAAGCATACATAAGCATTCAGCATGAATCATATTCTATGATACAGATAATGTGTTTCTTCTTTTTTCTATGGTATTCGAAAGCTGTTTTAACAAACCTAATGCTCAGTACTGGAACCACTGAGGCAATCTCTTTCCTTCCTTCATTTTTTGTGTACACAGATTTTGTGTGTCCGTGTGTGCATACACATACCTGCATATGCATGTATGTTTCTATGTATATCCATTATATAAAATTTAGAACAGCTTGTTTCTTCACTGTAGAGCCAGTATAGGTATACTCACTCAGAGGTGATAGCCTACGTGTATGGGTGTGCAAGAAAATCATGTTACTTATTTTAATAAATCTTCAGCAAAATAGTTATTATGAACAACCCCCTTTAAGATCTCCAAGTCACTCTGCATTAGCACAGTACAAGAGACTGCCTTTCGGTTACCATTGTGTTTACACCACTGAAATTAGAAGTATGATAGATTTCTCTTCTGATCTGCTTACGTTTATCTCACACTGAAGTAGCTGAATCCTCAGTAGAAAAAATGTACCTTGAAGAAGATCCTGAAAGACACTTTTCTAGCAGTTTGTTGCATCATGCAGAAGCTCATGCTATAAAGTGCTACTCACTGAGAATTCATATGCTCGGTAAAGACTGCTTGGTTCAGGCTGATTAATCAGACTTGTTATGCAGAATAGAATTATCCAAAAATACGTTGTATAATAAGATAAAAAAATAATAATCCACAGCTGGCGTAGAGGCATGCTCACAGTGGGTCCAGAGGCCCTCCTTGGGACTGCATGGGGCTGCCAGATCCAGTGCTATGATGGTGGTAAAGAGGAACAGGACACAGTCCTCTGCATCTTGTTGTGCGCTAAGGGAAACACATCATAGCTATGGATATAAGAATTTATTATTAATCCAATTTATGTTTTAACAACTTAGAAATCCAAATTATGTAATACTAACACTCATAGTCCAAATTAACATAGAAAAGCTTTGTTAATAATACAGGTAAATTTGTTACACAAAAACACTGCCCTACTAAAAACTGTATATTGTCCCTCCTGATGACCCCCTGGGTCCTAAGGATGAAAATTTAATAATTTAATTTCCCAAGAAAGCACAATGTTGGGGGTGGGGGGGTGGGGAGGTGGTCATTGGCACCCTGAGGTCTTTAGAGGGAGAAGTATGATGTTTATGAAGAGACAGTTTCTTCCTCCTCCTTCCCAGGAGGAAGCATGAGGTCAATGATGTATTTCTCCTCAGCCTTGGGTGCAATTGTAATTATTTTCCTACATTTTCTTGAAATGCTTTGCTTTCTTTTCATTGCTTCCCAGCTGAAGTTTGAAAGATGCCCCTCAGCATCCCCCAGCCTGTTACCCCAGCGGGCTGTTGTTTGTTGCACAGTGGTTCCCTGGGGCTGTCAGGCCTTACCACATACAGTTTCCCATCGCTCAAGCTAAAACAGGTCAGGCAGCAGTCACAGACCACTACACAGCTGTTAAACCAAGCTACAACCAGCTCAGGCCAAGACAAGTGCAGACTGGTGCTAAGACTCTGCATTGCCAGGTCAATGCCTGATGCCTTTTCCCACTAATGGCACAAATCTCATTTACTGTCTAGCCCACAGACCATTCTCTTTTGCTGCTCATTCATTTCAACACCAATACTACTGGCCAGGGAGGTCTCGAGCAGATCAAGGGTGATTACAGGACTCTGGGGGCTAGGACAGAGGGCACAGGTGGTCAGATTATGCTCTCCCTAACTCTGCCAGTGATCGGGAAAGGCATAAACGGCACATCCTGCAAGTTCACCCCTAACTGTGTAGCTCCTGTTGCGGGCAGAGCTTTGTCTTTTAGGACTACATGACCGTCCAAAAACAAAGACAGTGGAAAAGGTTAGACAACCAATGTTCTCTTTGCATTGGTCTTGACTAGCAAGTTCTGCCCTTATGCCTCTCTGGCCTCTAGTGACAGGGTGTGGGGGAATGAAGTACTACCAGCAGCAGAGGAAAATCAAAGGTAGTGACCACTTAAGCCAATGTGACATACTGAAGTCAATGACACTGGATGGGATGCACCTGTGATTGCTCAGGGAGGTAGCCAGTGTCAACAAGAGGCCGCTTCCTATTATCTTCTATCAGGTCACAATGACTGGGGAGGTTCCTGATAGCTGGGGAAAAAAAAGCAAATGTGTCTGTCATGAAGAACACAAGAGGGAGGATTCAGGGAACTACAAGGCAACCAAACCTTAGACATCAGAAAAAGCAAGTTTTCTTGGGTACATGCAGGATGACAGGAGAAGGACCCTCATGGCTTTACCAAGAGAAAAAAAGAATCCTTCGCTTTTGTGAGGATCAAAAATAATTAAATATGAGAAAGGAGGGCGTGTTCCATAATGGGGGAGGGTCTACAATGGGAGAGGCTTTTGATGAGTCCAATGACCAACACACAAAGAATATGGAGATTGATAGAGATGTTCAATACACTTCTCTGCTTGATGCCCTTAGAAAAAGAGAGCACACTGCTGGGCACATTCAGTCTCCCTTTCAAAAGGCAGTTTGCCTAGACAGTGATTTGCATGATGTGTAGCAGACCTATTTTTTTACAGTAATGCTGCTGTCACGTGGTTGTTACTGGTGGAAACACAGGCAATATTTCTAAATCCCAAATAAGCCTAGCCTTTGAGTCATCAGTCTCACTTAAGGAAGTCTCAGATGGGCAGCAGCATGACAGGCTTAGGTGTCCCAAGACACAGCCAAGTTGCAATGACTCCAGTGCTTGACACATCCCAGTGCTGGTGTCACAGTCTACGGAACAAAGCAGGAATCCCAAAGAGATTCAACATCGTAGTTCGTTCAACAGCAGATTATCATTTCCTATTTGTTTTGTCTCATTAGGAAAGAAAGGGGAGAGAAAATAAAATGGACATTAGCCATGTTGACTGAGCTTTTCAGTTCTTGTTTCTTCACAGAAGGAACTTTGTGGATCTTGGTGAATGGAAGTGCAGAGGAGGATTGATTGCAGTTTATGAGGGATATGGTAATCTGAAGGGAGCGTACCTAATTCCGTGTCCCCACCTCCCTGCTGCTGATGTTGCCTTCCTTTTTCTACAAATGTTTAAACTTAAATGTTGCAGAAAGGTTCCTCTCATCATGTCACTAGTGAAGTCAGAGCAAGCCTGTGTTCTTATGATGCCCAGTCCTGTGCTTTAAACAAACTTAAATCTATAGTATCACTTTATAATCTAATTTATAAATATTTTTATAGCTCTGAGAATGCCTAGCCCTCAGAATAATTTTTAAAAAGGCAAATTGTATAATGATAGGGTAGGCATATATATTTTGTCCCTTTTTTAACTTTCACAAAACACATACATTAAAGCAAGTTCTGGCAGGCACCCTAAGGCTTTGAAGTATCTGAATTGTTTTGGTGTGGTTCTTTTTATAAGGAATGCTTATTTCCCCAGATGACTGGAGAACATGTTATAGAAAAAAATGTGAAGTATTTTACTTGGTAAGTTCAAAATAGCCCCAATCACTAACCTATTTGTTACTTCAAATATTTTCTAGAAGGAAAAAAAATAAGGCTAAAACTTACTGCTGCAACTACCAAAATTTAAAATAAATTATGGTGCGAGGAGACCCTGCTACAATTCATGTTTTTGAAGGCATCTGAGTAGGCATTCCTCTGTTCTTTCACTGAGGCTGGATTTTATTCAAACTAAGCCTGTGGCTGTCTTTACATAATGTATATACAAATACATAAAAATGTCTCTTATCAGATCATTATGTACATGGATTTATTTTTCTATTTGTGTCCAATTTTAGCCACTTTGCGAATACTCTAAGATCCTGGGGACAGTGTGGGCTTTGCATTTGGAGAAAACTACAGAATATCAATTAGCAAATTGCAGTGTTTTGCTCTGTATCGTCCCTGTTCCTTGTGTAGGGTTTCAATGGCAAACAATTAAAGTGCCTTGTACTGAATGAGGCCAGTATTGTTGTTATTTATATTATTACTTAAGCATTAACCATGGGCATAACCAAAAAATGTTAATCACATGAATACTTTTGAATGTTTATAGGATAGAAAATACATACATTAGTTATTCAGACAGAAAATGTATTTTTACTCAATGATAATTAAAAAGAAATGTATAAGGCGAGTTCTTTTTTTAAATAATTTTCTGAAAGTAGCTAATCCACACCTACATCAGCTATTTCTTTTGTGTATGTTTTTGTTATTAGTGCAACTGAACCATATAAAGATATTTGCACAATAATAAAGCATGTGGAGGTCTGGCTGGGATATTATATATCAAGCAAAATTAAATTTTCAGCTAACTTACTCTGGTCATACCATGAAGTGGAGGTGGCCAGGAATTGTCTGCTGTAGATGATAGACAATACTATGTTTGAAGCCATAAGGGAGGAAAAAATAAAGGACTGCAAGCTTGTACCACCAGCTTTGAATAGTATTATAGCAAACATGATATGAGATGGCAAATGGGTGACTCATGAATTGAGATTTCTGACTTCATTTCTTCATTCCCTGCAAAGTGAAAGCAGTACCTCAGTGTTGTAGAGTCCTGTCTGACATGGAGGCAGGAATGGACTTACAATTGGTTTGCTTTTACAGATGTATTGGGTCTGGCTGAGATGGAGTTAATACTCCCCATAGCAGCCCTCATAGCACTGTGCTCTGCATCAGTAGCTAGAAAGGTGTTGATAACACACCAGTGTTTTGGCTACTGCTGAACAGTGCTGGCACAGCATCAGGGCTGTCTCTCCAACATTTTTGCCCCCCCCTCAACGGCAGGCTGGGGCAGGGCGAGATCTCGGGAGGGGACATAACCAGGACAGCTGACCTAAACTAACCAAACAGATATTCCATACCATATGACGTCAGCTCAGATATAAAAGCTAAGTAAAGGGAGATGGAAGGGGGGCATTTTTTGTCTTCAGGAGCAACCACTACGCGTACTGAAGCCCTGCTTCCCAGGAAGTGGCTAGACATCGCCTGCTGATGGGAAGTAGAGAATAATATCATTTGTTTTTCTTTGCTTTCGCGCGCGACCTTGGCTTTCAGTTTATTAAACTGTCCTTATCTTGACCCACGAGCCTTTGGTTATATTTTCTTCCCCCTGTCCAGTTAAGAAGGGGGAGTGATAGAGCGGCTTTGGTGGGCACCTGGCATCCAGCCAGGGTCAACCCACTACAACAGATTAGTTATATGATGACCATGTTAAAAGCTTAAATGGCAAGCATTTTGGGGTGTACAGGGAGTTAAATCACTAAAGAAGTAATTTTTTTTTATAATCCAGAGAATTTCTAGCTGAGAAATTGCTGAAAGCTGTTTTGTTATGGATATTATATTAAGAATTCTGGAAAAATCTTAATTCAACAGCAAAAAACTTTTCAGAAAAATCACAGGGTTTGTTCTCTATGAACACTGAAAGACCTTATTTCAAGCCTTTTCACAGCTCTTGGAAATGAAAATATTTTTCTTCACATTTTACCAATCAGTTAAGAGATTTTGCCTGTAGAAGTTCATGCACTATAATGTTAATGCACGATGCACCTACTTTAGGTGAGCTATTCCATTACAGTATTAATTTGTAGGTAGGTATTGTAGAATAGAAGTACATACTCATTGAAACTTCATATATTTACACAAGTAAGTATTCTTGTAGCAGTTTTATTTGTTCTACAATTAAGAACCTTGTTCCAAATTTGAAAGGTAATTTGCACAATTAAATTCCAGTAATAATTCAACAGTTTCTAAAGACTTTGAAAATTATGAATTTTCTATGAAAGAACACAAATACTCTGAGCTTGCCACTTATGCTTTTAACAAGAAAAAAAGACATATTGACTTGACTCCCACAAAGCACGAAGAAGCAAGTCAACCATTTCTTTGCACTACTTTTCTTCCAGAAACTGGGCAATGAGTAAAAAGAGCAAGTTGCTCAGCTTCAGTTTTTCATAGTGTTTTTAACGTTTCTTTTATTTTCCTGTATTATGCCTTTTTATTTTGCTGTATTTAATCATGGTTTAGTGTTCATTTATTTTTCTTTATCATGCAGCAGGCAATTGTTGGGCTATATTTCTTGAATTAATATTGGCTTTACTCACTGGGTTTAACTCCTCCTCCTGCAATAACCAAACCCCTAGCTGGACAATAAAGCAGTGAAATGTCCCACACCTTATGAATTCAAAACCCTCTGTTCAGACTTCCAAACTAAGGACTTGGTACCAGGACTACCCTGACAAGAGCTTCCTCTCATTTAAATATGACATCTTGACTTGGGCAGTCTGTGTTTTGTGAATTATATAATATCACACACACAAGAAATTTGTAAGGTAACGAGGAGCCAGATTATGTCCAGAGTGTATATTTTCTATTCAAAAGCCTTTCAGACTGTTCTTATTGCTTATGTACAGGATATTGGCTATCACTTTTCAAAAGATACCAACATTTCCATGAGGCTGATGACAGAATCAGCATTCCCCATATCTGTTCTTGTAAAAACATGTGAAACAAATAGACAACTTAACTCTAGAAAATCCTCACAGCTTTCTGAGAACATGACTGGCTGGGTTGCCATGCAGTCAATTCACTGCCTATGCAGGAACAAAGAATAAAATCTGTAACTAGCATACTATTCACCTAGTCTAAAATAAATCAGGCAAATTGTATATTGAAGTGTCTTCTTTCAATTGATTATAAGGAAGTTTGAAGGGACTAGCTCAGATTTTGTAGACCTCTATGACTATGTAAGGTGAATGTCCTAATCAGATTTTATTATTTACATACTAAAGTCTCAGTCAGCTTGGAAAACCTGCCACTAAATCTCTATCCGCTGCTAGTTCACCCAGGAACATGCTGTCAAGATGACCTCTCTTGCTGTGTGGTCCCAGCCAGCTCTCTGTATCCAGCCCAGGACCAACAAGACGAGTGGGAGTCACAGGCTTTTAACTCCTGCCCTCCTCCCAGCTAGGGCAGCCCCTCCTCCTGGCTCAGTTCAGACCTACACTGTCTGATCATCAGGATTAGGTGCTGTACATCCCAACCTTGGCGGGACTTACTCAAAGTAATACACAATGCAGTGCACATGCCTGGCTTTTGGAAGGCACTAAATGCTGATGTAAAGGAGCTGAATTTGTACATTAACGTGGCTCACGATATGCAAGTGTCTGTCTGTCACGTGTTTAGAAAGAGCGACTGCATGAGGAATGTGACAAATCAGCCACATACAGTGTGTTTGCTTTTATCTGCGCAGACAGAGAAGAGAGGTTTTTGAAGTGTTTCCACTGCATTAAATTTCTTAAGGAATGTACATACTGTTATGTCTTTTACAGCATTTGAAATCTTACTTACATTTAGCCTAGAGACATGCCTACTAGCTCAGTTAAACTTCAGGTCTTTCCAAACATGCAGGGAATGGACCACCCTGCAGGTAGCCCTTGTATATTTGTTCCAAAATCAGCTGTGAAAAGCTTCGGATGCTGAATGTACGTTTACCCTGACAGCTGTCCTGGAGTGTTCAAGTGTGTAGATATACTCTAATTTCTGTTTATTACAGTGCATCATGTGGTATGTAGCAGTCAGCAAGTCCTTCTCCTCCTCAGTCCAGATCTTGGAAGTTGTAATTCACTTACAGTTTAAACTGTTACATATTCTGATTGTAATATACACCAGATGTAGATTCCAGGTGAATCTATTTTATTTGACGTAAAACAAATACATAAAAGTCTCATGTCATAACATTCATTCAGCCTCAGCAAAGGAAACATCCAGAACATAAAAGACTTGAGCTTTAATATTTTTGGTGTAAAAAGGGGGAGCACTTCTTAGAGACAGATATTTATTAGGGCTTTTGGGGCATCTCAAAATTTCTCTTAGGACAATTAGTTTTTAACACCGTTTGTAATTTTTCACTGGTAGGAAAAAAACTCTCACTCCATTCTGCAAATCTCTGTTTGCTTCCAAGGTGATACTTTTGTTTACTCAGCAATCATGTTCTATGGGAAACTCCTGACTGGAATTAATACAATCCAAAATTGAGAAATATCTATCGGCCACTTGCTCCCATATGTTCTTTCTGTGAACAGTACGCAGAAAAAACCTACTGAACCTGTCCTTTGGAAAGAAGACAAAATGTAAGGAAACAGAGAGGGGAACTAAAGAGCAAGGAAAATAGCGTAAGGGCAAGCTGAAGAGATAGAAGATGACAAAACCGGCCTTTATTTTTCAGTGTTTCAAAGAAAAGGGCAAGCCTGCTGGACCACTTGCGTGTGTAAAGTCAATGATTTCAGATAGCATTAAATGCTTTCCCATTCTATGATAAAAGGACATATATTGACTGTGCTCCCAGGAAGTGCACTTCTAATTCAGAACATTAAGGTTCTTGGCTGTTGTACCTTTTTCTTATTCATTTAGCAGAGAAAGAAAAGAAAAATCAACCATTCAAGTGGACTGCAGCAACCACTTTGAGATATTTGGGAGCTGTCTCTAGTGTAGCTGCCCTTGTATTTCCAGCTGTAATTTGCTCCATTTATATTAACAAGAAGTAGACTGCTTAACATTTAACTTAATCAAAACTATGTACCGAATCGCTAGTGAATGCCACCAAGCTCTTCAATGCATAACTAATAATGCTTTCTATAAAATAATGATGGGAGGCTAAATTTAAAGAAATGTTTCCCAGGTTCCTTTCTCTGATCCCTATTTAAAATACTATTAGTCAACTAATAGTTAGGGGCTGTTAGTGGCTGGGGTTTGTTCAATATAATTTAAATCAGTGTTGTTCGATATAGAGTATGTGTGTGGGAAAAATGATGTATCTTAGTGTTTCAGACCTTTATCCTGATGACAACAAAAATTCCCAAGAATAGGACAAATTCTCTGTTAAAAAAACTGCTGGCAAAGAATGGATTAACATTACAAGCAAACGAGCTAATGACAATATTACAAGATGAGGAATGATCGAAGAGATGTATTTTTGAGATTTAAGTCTTCCTGTGAGCATTTTTGTTTCCTCTTTTTCAACAGAACTGAAGACATTGGATGACTAGAAAAGATAATTAGTTTTATTTAAGTAGAGCAGGAACCATATGCTGATTAAAATAGGAAACAAGACTTAGAAATAAAATAGAGTTAAAATATTAATTTTTACTTTGTCATGAGCTTCCATTCAGTTAACTTCTAGAATATTATGGTGAGTTCTGTCATAGTGCTCTAGAAAGGTCTCTTTAGGATCTTGGGTAAACTTCTACTATGCTCTATGGTATGCCTAATGAACATGGTAATCACAGTGATCTCCTGACATTAAAGAAGCAAAGGCCACATGGGCCAGAACCTCTGAAGTAACAGATGCAGAGGGTTATTTCTTCACTGCTAAGATGAAACTCAGGAAGAAACCCATGGACTTTCTTCCATTTTCACCCTCTCTATCCTGCTCCTTCATTGGAAATGAATGAGGTCATATGGACTTTAAAATGTTTTCTAAATATTTGTACTAAATAAGTTTGATGCCATTGGTTCATATAATATCCACTTTTCTGACTTTGGCTCCTGAAAGCATTCAGATGCTTGGGTACACCTATGTAAGCATGAGAACAGAAAAATTAGGAAACACTTTCGTGAAATTATTAGGAAAACTACACTTTTTTTAAAAGAGCAAGAGAAATGCAGTGTTTAATTTGCATTAGATATATATCTCTACGTATTTTATGGAGGTATAACACAAACATAATTTCTTTTCACGCTCTCCATTTTAATTTAAAGACATTCAGACACTTGAGCTGAAATCCAGTTTTGGAACATAAGCTCTTTAAATATTGCTTCTAATAAAGCTAGTTCAAGGGAGGAAGTTACTGGCTTGATCTGAAGCTGATATCTGTCCAAATCCAACATGTCATCAAGAAGTGACCCAAAAAGAAGTAGATTATCGCCTGTCTCCAAGGAATAAAAAAAAAAAAATGTTGATTCCTTCAAGAGAAAAGAAAAAGAGGGTGTTAAATTAAATATATCAAAACTATATCAGGTAGGAAATTATATTTGACATTTCCACTACTGTTATGATATTTGATATTGATTGTGGTGGTTACACATCAGGTCTCACAACAGCTCAGAAGAAAAACTTTTGGACACAAAGTCTAATATTTATCCTAAAAAAAAAAACTTTCATATTAAATTGGTTTATTTATACATCACAATAAACACTTGTTGCCAATAAGATGTGCATCTTGATGTCTCTTATTGATCTCTCTGAAAAGAATCTCAAGAGGGAAAAATGTGATGTTTCTGTGGGGAGAAGGAACAAACATTTGAATGGGATTAAGGTTTTCAAAGCTGTATAGAAAGAAAGGAAAAGCAAACTGCAGATTACTAAAGTGATAGAAAACACATTTCAAATTGTAACCATTTTACTTTAGCCTTTAAAGAACTTGGTTATCATTGAGGAATGAAGTATTTTGGCATTCAGCTCAGTGATTCACAAGACAATTGGAGGCAATACTTGGTCTAGGATCAGTTTTTTATACAATCCATTCATCCAACTCTCTTATCATCCTCCCTGGTAAAGTAAAACACATTATTTTTGTTCTCTGTTGTTTTGCAAGCAATATGTCACCTCTAGTCAGAGGTTTAAATCTACCCTGCCAGTATTAAACTGAAAAGCATTCAGTTCATTCCTTAATTCCCCCTTTAATCAAGATCATAGTAGCGTTCTTTGAAGAGAGAGAAAGAAAATCATTTATTATCTAAAAAAGGAAACATTTTTTGAAACTCTTAGTGCCAGAGTAGAAATTAAATGAGGCTAATTTATAGAGGGCAGGGAGATACTTTTGGTTTTATGTTTTTTTTCATTACATGATTCCTGAAGCAATCAGGAAAAAAAGAAAAATAAAAGAGAGAGAGAGAAAAAGGTGATTTTTGAAATCTTGTGTTTTGTATATATCTATTTATAATTACCTGTCTGTTTCCCTAAGTTAGGTACAACTTTGAGGCTGGGATTCAGAGACAGAAGCCTCATCCTAGACTGACTTCCTTAAATCATCCATTTGGAAAGATGGGAATCTTGTTATCATTTCCAGATATACCTTGCAGCCATGGTGAGGCTTGCAATGTACCCATGAAGTCATAGATTAGTATGGCTGGGAGGTGCTCTGGAAAATACTGCTTTGAACTCATCAGGCTGAAGTATACCCCATGTCCTGAGGAACTCCTAGTCTGTCATCATAAAACATGAGGAACTGGCAGTGTGGTTTTGGATGCAAGTGGTCTTGTTGCTCTCCCTTGGGGATAACTCAGATGCTCTCATTGTGTATTGGGCATAACTGAGTACATCTCCTAGAGGTGGACCTTGAGAAGAGGCAGGCATAAGGTTGCTTAACCTATAAATCTTAAACTGTTTTAGAGAACAAGATTCTTCAGCTCAGACAAAAAGATGGGAATTCTGAACATACAAAAAGAAACTAATAGAACTAACTCCTTTGGCAAATATGTAGTTGCCTGTTGAATTTTTGTTGCCTGGATGATGACGCAGGACATCTGTGAATTACTGGCTTGAGACTGGATATGCTACAAAGTTAAAAAGTCTTCAGCTGAAATAATTCTCTGCATAACTGCCATTATAACTGTTCACATATGTGCTTTTAACCCATGGCTTGGTAACACAAAATTAGTGTAACCTCTTTTCTTTATATGTTAAGCTGAATTGTATTTCTTTGCCTTACAAATGGCTGACAGTTTTCTTCTAGAAAGGTATCATGACTCAGATGATATACAGCAATTTGTTAGGCTAACTTCATTTTTACTCCTGTACTTGTGGAATTAGGCACCAAATTGCTGCCTCCATCCCACAGAGGGTGAATGTGTATTCTTTTACTTGGCCATTTGCCACAGCTTCCCATTTTATAAAAGAAGATTAGTGTTTCTCCTTCCCACACAACTCTGTAAGAATAAGATCTGCTAATCGTTGAGAGAGGATTCAGTCATTGACTAATGAAGACCTTAGGAATATAATGTTACATTTAATGCACTTCTGTCAAGTTTTACGGCCATTTCTAACCATACTTGTTACACATATATATATGTATATACCTATACAGGTTTATTCATATGTATAAATAAAACTATGGGCTATTTCTGTTTGTATCATATTTATCATAAGAGAAAGTATTATTAGTAAACAGATATTTGTCATGGTAATATGCAAACCACATGTCAGAAGCTGGCCTGATAGGAAATTTAAACACCTGTTTTGTAAGAAATTTACTGCTTGCTTTTACACGGTCCAAGGTAAATAAAAAAAATTACATTTCTATATTTTGCACTGAAAAGTGCAAGTTTAAAGATAAGTTTTTCAAAGTAGTATCTTGTTCAGAGTTTTCCTAGGGGTTCTCTTGCTGCTCAGAACCCACAATGGTGGCACCTGGCGACACACTGGGTGACCTGCCTGCTTAGCAAGACAGGGACAGATCGCCTAGCAGGCTGTTAAGAAAATGGACCCTGGAAATTTGCTTAATATAGGCAGCCTTAATGCAGGCAACTTGAAATCTTGTGGTCTGTCTTGTGAGGTTCGTCCAGGTTGTGTGCCCAATGTTTGAAGGGGAGGAGGAGAGGAGAGCATAAGGTCACTAACTAGATCACAAGTTATTGTTACATGGCTGCATAATCACTCTCTCCACCACTTCTGCAGTATATCCACCTCAAATGTCTTATGGTAGTCAGCTTGGAGATTTTCAACATCCTACCTGCCAAGCAGGCAAAAGGCTAAAAGACAGGGTTAGTGGACTAGCCAATACTAAATAGCAAATAGTTTTCTATCAGAATTTTAGCAAAATGGACATGTCTCACAAAAGCAAGCAGAGTGTTTTCTGTCAGAAAGAATCATTCCATTGAACAGTTTCTGACCAGTTTCACTGGCACCTTAAGTGTGTAACATATCTCAGAGATAGAGCATGTGACCCTCAACATTCAATATATTACATTCAAATAATTAAAATATAACACTGTATGAAATGGACATTCTATAAATTCAAACATAACATTCAGCTATTTCACCATATGAGTCAATTCTATTTTATAACCCTTCATCAGAAAGAATTTCTAATTAAAAGCACCTCATTTATGTTTCACTTACAAAGACAAATGTTTTTTACTACTGTAAAATAAACTTCATGTTGCTTTCCTGTTAGCGCGACCTGGGTACTGCCGGATAAGAAAAAAAGATACAGAATATGGAAACATCAATATTAAAATTGTAAAGAGTCTCATCCTAAACTGACAGCACTTTTATTTTGCTTTGACTTCCTTTTGGCTTGTGGAGGAAAATATGGGAATATCTATAAAGCTACAAACATGAGATGTGTTTTTTATTTCTTCCAAATCTTTTGCAGTGACAAGAAGATGAAAGAACATGGATCACTATATCAAAAGAATTCAAATTACACAGGAGTAGACTGTCATTTTCATTCTGGACTTAAATAAGGGGTAGCATATACCTCTACTCCCTGAGGAGCAGTCTAAGTAATAGAATTGCGCTGGTTTCAGCTGGGATAGAGTTAATTTTCTTCACAGTTGCTAGTATGGGGATATCTTTTAGATTTGTGTGAAAACAGTGTTGATAATACAGGGATGTTTTCATGACTGCTGAGCAGCGCTTACACAGAGCCAAGGCCTTTTCTGCTTTTCCCACCACCCCGCCAGCGAGGAGGCTGGGGTGGCACAAGAAGCTGGGAGGGGACACAGCTGGGACAGCTGACCCCAACTGACCAAAGGGATATTCCAGACGATATGACGTCATGCTAAGTATATAAAGCTGGGGGAATGAGAAGGAAAGGGGGACGTTCGGAGTGATGGTGTTTGTCTTCCCAAGTAACCGTTAGGCATGATGAAGCTCTGCTTTCCTGGAGATGGCTGAACACCTGCCTGCCGATGGGAAGCGGTGAATTAATTCCTTGTTTTGCTTTGCTTGCATGTGTGGCTTTTGCTTTCCCTATTAAACTGTCTTTATCTCAGCCCACCAGTTTTCTCACTTTTACCCTTCTGATTCTCTCCCCCATCCCACTGTGAAGGAGTTGAGTGAGCGGCTGCATGATGCTTAGTTGCTGGCTGGGGTTAAACCACAAGAAGTGATCTCTTATTGCCTAGTTCTAAAGAAGATTACTCCACTGAAATGCCAACTCAAAACAATGCAGAGATGTACAATACTCTGTATTTTTCAACTCGACTCAATTTACTTCTTGCACATCCATATGGGAAAAAGCAGTAACTCGCTGGGGTTTGTTCCACTTTTCAACAAAGAATATTAACATGGGGTGTCTTACATTTCCTCTGTATTCTGCATTGTTTATGTTGAGAACAAGGAAGGGGATAAAAACCCTGCCTAGTTCATTTGTGGACATTCATCCATACCTGAAGCAGAAAATGACCGTGAGTTAGAGAACTTAAACTCTGTATATTTTCTTCTATTTTCACTGATGATATAATATGCAAACTCTTTCTTTCTGTCTGGTATGGATTTCAGTCTTATAAATTGCTTTCAACTACATGGTAAGGTCTCGCTACTAGATACAGTGCATGGAATAGAATATATCCTCCTCTGCTTCTGACACAGAACAGAATTATACTTCATTTCGTGTTTCATTTTAATGACTTCTTCATGAATTCTTGGTTATTTCATTTTCAGTACAGTATAATATTTTCTCTTGAATTTCATTAGGTTCTTTTGAATAATTTATTAATATATGTATAAGTAGATATAGTTCTGTTGAGGCTTACTGAAGTCACTAAGAATACTGGTCCATTTTCATCATGTCCTTTTTTTTCCCTTCTCACTTTTTTTCATTTCTGCTTTGCAGCCATAGGGCAATACTTTATAATATGGAATTTCTTCTTTCATTTAATGTCTTCTTCATTCTGTCTTATTCTCTCACATGCTATAATTGCTTGCTTTTAAGAATGAACCAATTTCACTATAGGATTTATTTTCTCCATCACCAAAGACAGGCATATAGTACAGCAATAGTCTTGGACTACATGTATAAAACAGTGCATAATAGCATCTTTTCCTTAAAATCTTATTTAATTATCCTAGAATAAATAAAATATCAATTTAATGCTATCAAGTTCTGTAAAAAATAGAAATGCTGCCAACTAGTTCATTTTCTAGTTCTGTAGAACTAATTTCATATTTTGATCTTCCAGTTATTAAAACAGAATGAATTTTCCATGCCATTTGTGTTAAAAACAAGTTCAACCTTAGGTAATTTTTAACTGATACAAGGACATGATATTCCTTTTTACCTGTACAGAAACATACTAAATAATTGCCCTAGCCCAAACAATGTACATGATTACCAGAACTATCCCAAACCATAATAGCAATAGAACATTATTTATCAGTGTAAATGATTTCTATAAATTGTCATAAATGTATGAGACAAAGATTTCTTCTCTTAGACAATGGGAATACAATAATAAAGCATGAATGTTATTCTTGGAAAAACATGCTGAAAGAAAAGTCAGCCACCATTCTCTCTAATAACACAGGGCATAGATATGCCCAGTGAAGTGAAAGTGCGTCTCTCATAATTGCCTAGCAGAAATTATGACAGAAAAAAAGGAGAGAGAATATCTCTGATTCTTTTTTAATCACTGTGTTTATGTTGTGAAAGTCACAAGCATCTTATCTTTCTGCATTTCTTAAAAGAATTAATGACCAGTTAGTATTAACAGGCCTCGTATTCACCTCAGATAATTAATTCTTTCTATCATTTATTATTGTTCAGAAAATGCAGTGATTTGTGATCATTACTGCTTAATTGATATAATAACTGACATTATTAAAAGTTCTTGTACATACAGCTCTAAACCCACACAGAATCCGAGCAATTTACTCGGTAATCGGAGTCCTGCTAGTCAGTATAATGAAGCAATTGCTTTGCCAAGCTCTTGGAATACCTTAGCATCAGGTTTCAGGAATATTGCTGGTGTGAAAGCTACTGTATTCTAGTTGTTGGGACAATTATGTTGTTTATTTGATAGGTGTATTCAGCCTTTCTGTACTAGTTAAATATGTGACTAGGTTGTTATCTTCAACGTAGCTGCAAATATCAAATCATTCAGCAGTCAGTTATTCAGAACAGTTAAAATAGAAAAAATGTGAAACATTGTGTTTAGTAATAAAAATCCCTGTGTTATTTTGTAAAACAACAAAACAATTAGATATTCATGTGTCTTTCTGAACAATAGTGATGACTAAACAGAATGGGAAAGGTTCTGTATTACTTTACAGCTTAACTAGAAAAATAAGAAGAATAAAATAAAATAAAATAATAAAAGAAATATAATAAATAATAAATATATAATATACTAAATAAATAATTTAATATTTTATTATCAATATAATAAATAAATAATAAAATAAAATAAAAACAGAAATACTGTACAGTAGAAATGCTGGTAGTAGTAGAAAAATGTGTTGGAGAAGTTTATATTTATCTGTTTTCAGAAGATATTTTAGCCTTCATGGAAATAAAGTACAAAGGTAAAAGAAACTACCAATCTATAGAAATAGAATATGATCCTATAAAAATCAGTACAAAACTTATGGCATTTGCTAAAAGAATGTTTTCTTTTCTAATATGGTTTTATTTGTCCCATAGAATTCTCCAGCCAGCATATAATTCCTATTAAAATCTAGAGGCTGGTTCATACAAAGGGTATTTAGTTCAGCAGGAACCTTCCATAAAGATAGTACTAAGACTTCTGCAAAAGTAAGTTCTTGTTCTCCAACATTCACTTGCAGGTTCTAAGCACAATCGGAAAACACTTGCATTTTATTATGTACCTCAACAGCAGCAAAATCAAGTCTTAAATCTGGAAGTTAGTTGATAGCTGCTCTGTAACTCATGCAGAGGTGTTCACCTTCTTTTGTTTTTTGGTGTTTCCCATCTTTCAGGGGAAAAAAAACCCTCAGAAATATCTTTGCCATCTTCCCAGAGACTTTATAAGAACCGCATTATAAAATGTCTTAAAATTAAAGCTGCTTGAAGGAGAAAAATTGAAAGAAGTGATGAAGCTTGATCACCCAGGATTCTTCAGCAGTTTGCACTTTGGGCATAGCATAAGAAATTTTACTTAAGGAACAGTCCCACACTGTCACAGTAATAGCAACCGATTCCTTTCAATAGATCTCTCATCTGTATCACTGAGTTATTCCTTCCAGCTTGTTCTTCCCAGCTGACATGGAAGAAAAACTATTTCTCTGGAGGTGTCAGCAGAGCTGCCAGTGCTGCAGCACTGACTGAGGCCAGAGCCAGCTGCAAGCTGAATCCTGGGTCCACAATCCACGTTCCCTCCCCTGTATAGTTCACTCCTCGCAGCTTTTTTCTGCCTGGCTCCATCAGACTGAAAGTAGAAGTTAGGCATGCCTAGTTAGGACACCACCCAAAAAAGACCTCATTTGGCCTACCTTTGCTCCCAGAGAGGAAGTAGGTGGTGGGGAGGAAGCTTTTCCAGTTTTCATCTCCATTTGTTCTGAGAACCAGAGGTTTTTCTTTGATACCTCAGCAGAAGAATATGGCGCTTCGCCTAACACAGCTTTGGGTCATGAGCCATAATTCTAGTGTAAGGGATGGTCTCAGAGGCTAGCACTGAACTATAATTTCATATTATCTAAGGATTGTTCCTCTATACTGCACCTCAACAAGTGTCATTGCAGTCTTAATTCTGTGCTTTCTGGAGAAAGTCCAAAACTCTCATTGTAAAATATTATGTTGTATTGTTCTAAAGCATTGGGCAGTTAAGCATAAATGGATATTCTAGTGAATGCTTTAAGTGAGAATATATGCATAAACCACTTTTTGACTTCTCACTAAGTTCCTGAAGAATTAGAAAGCTTGCAGTTCCATGTTCATACCGTCTTGGCATTCATATGAATTTGCATCTTTTTCTCCTGCATACTTTAATCTCTAGAGTTACCAAATTTTGTGGCAGTTCTGAGATGACATTTACCACTGGAGAAGAAAACTAAAATAATGAAGCATTTGTAAAAGAGGCAGTGATAAAATAAATTATGTCTCCTCGTAAATGTATGTATTTTCCTACTCCTTACAGTGCTCCTTTTTCTCCACTATATTTCCCCATATTCTTCTACCTTTTCCTGCTCAATCACGTTAAATTTATTGTGGTCTCTGAAATTCTCCTTTTTGCGTGCAGAACTCCTGAAGAACTGCTAAGCAATTTAATTCAGGATAGCTTCATTTCACTAAAAGTGAAACATGACTACTGATTTTTAATAGGGGTAGAAGTGTACATGGCAGTAACAGCATCTTACAAGAATAAGAAATGCTTAACTAAGCTTCTTAATGTTATAAAACTTAGTAGTATAAGGATGGGCAACCTCATTAAACATTTTCCCGCAATGCTTCAAGTTATATGTCAAATCTATCACAAAAACTACAGTTTAAAGTATATAAATCCTACAGAAATCATGAATTTTAAAAAATAATTCTTGAGATAAGATTAATATGTATTTTAAAAAGCAATAAAACTAAAGAGCTGTACCAAGGGTTCCAAAATGGAATCTACTTCAAAGTAGTACAAAAAGCTTGCAAATCATTTGAGTGTATCTTTCTAGGGCTGTATTCAGGTGAGAAGCTGCTGCCACTAACTGAAGTCTAGTATAGGGGAACTCCTGATTTAGACTTATTTAGATTATTTTTTGTGGGCAGGCACCTAAGATAAAGAACAGACATGTAGTTTGGAACAAAAATGGAGCAAACTGTCAAATCAGCCTTTAAAAATATACTACATATAAGTGTTACCTGCTGATCACTTAAAAATGGCTTTAAAAGTATAACAAAAATATGCTATGTTATTAGTGTAGTTCAGGCTAATAGCAGATTAATCAACTCTTACAATTTTATAATAATATTTCATCTTTAATTTTAGATGTTGGGGGACATGTAATTATTCAACTTTACACTGTGAGGATACAGTATCTAAAGCGTATTATGTGCAGACCTCCCTGAACAATTCTGGAGTAGTCATGTGAAATGGTAATACTTTAAATGCTAAAGTAGAACTTCCATGGCTGTTACTTGTTATATTGTCTTATCTCTTTGATGATTCTCTCTGGTGAATATCCAAAACTTCCTGTGCATAGATACAGTGAAATGTCACTAGGCAAGGTATTTTGATAGAGTATTTTAAGGTCTGTTAAACTCTGGATATTGTACTTTCATGCTTCTCTAATGTTAAAAACATTCTTTTGATGAGTCTTCCTATTCTTTTGGTGTCACAGCATTTACATGACTCTCAAAATCAAGCTCTGTTTAATTCCCTGTTCAAAAAGCTTTTCCATAAGCAGTATTGAAAAATACTTTTTTTTCTAAGACCAAGACAAGTCTGAGGTTTGAATGACTGTAACATCCTCTTCTTCTTTTTTCATCATCTCTTCCATGCTTTTCATTTGTTTGTTTGGGGGTTTTTATATATACAGGAACTGTACTGAGAAAAATCCAAATTCAAGATTGCTTGTAGGGGAAAAGAACACTATTTTTTTTCGATAGCTTTATCAAAGCCTGAACCATTTCTAGTTTCCCAACCTGATGAACTAGAGAAATTTAGACACTTATTTCCCTTACAGACTTAATGTAGATAAGCTTATCAATCAAAACCTGAACAAGAACCTTAGTATTCCTTCTGTGATTGATATAGGCTCTTCCAACTTGTCTTGCCCATCCTCCTCTGACCATAATTTTGGAATGCAAAGAGGAGATGATGTATTGCAGCTCCTTCCCCTATTTCAGTTCTTCCTCAGCCTTTGATCATTTCAAATTGAATTTTAAGACTTGACCCTTCCTCTGGTTGATACATTCCTTCCACCTCAAAAAAGCCCCCATGATGGCCCTGTATCTTAATTTTAGTTTTCCTCTGCCTTTCCTAAAAAAACACAAACAAACAAACAAACAACAACAAAAAAAAAACCCTGCAGAAGACCAAGCTAATTAAACTGCTGAGTTCCAATGATAAGCTTGTGCTTTCACAAATTTGTAAGGTCAACATTTAAAAAACAGCTCTTAAAAGTAATGTAAGTTTGTTGGGTTTATTTTTTAGTTATTTGCACCTGCAATATTCCAAGCACAATTACTCCTGGATACAAACAATATAGCCTAACAACTAGACTTGAAACTCAGGAGGCTTGCTGGGACCTGTTTGAAACACTGGCACATAATAGCTTCTCCTTTCATAATGGTTGCTTTGCTACAAGTAGTTAACTCATTACTTTGTAAAGCACTTCAAGGTACTTAGAATATGAGAGGTACCCTACAAAATAAATTACAACGTATTCTCTTCTGATCTTTTCTCTTTCTTTTCTATTCTGTTTTTAGCATATCCACTTGATAATGATCTGTCTGAGAAGATCTTCATAATTTCAAAGCATTTTGGGTTTTGCACCACTTTCTGCAAAAATGTGGAATGTCTGTGGAAGTTGCAGTGTCATAACTCAGTAAGAAGTCATTGTGGAAGTGTATTAGATCTTTATATTAATTTTTTTCTTTGGCTGATGCTTTATTTTCTATCACATCAGGTTTTTAAAAAATGCTGTCTGGGTGGGGAACAAATTAATTCCTTGTACTTCAAATGCATACAGCTCTGTGATACTGATATAAGGCAAGATGAACTGATGCTTCTGCCAAAACAAATATTTGAGTCATAAATGCTTCAGGTTATGCTCTGTTGCTTTTCCTTGAAAGAAAGACATGAATTTTATCAAATATAAATTTTCCTCTATCATCGTTCTGTTCTACTTCCAAAAAATCTGGGGTTTTTTCTGTTCTATGTATGATTCATTTTCAAAAGCTTTAACACATATATTTATCAAGTGTTTATATGATGACAGAAAGCAAAACAGACTGCAAAAAGAATGGATTTGTGTATTAAAGTTCCAGAATATCAACATGAGAATTGCCTTCATTTAAAGGCAAATAGTTTATGTTCTGCTTCCCAGTCTTACAACTTATCCATGCCTTTCAAACATAAATGATACACTCGTAGTCAGCAACAAGTTACTCAGCGTTCTGCAGAAGCAAAAATTCTGTATGAAATTCTGTTCTTTCCTGAAATATAGCAGGTCAAGCTAAAGGACCATGACTACTTTGTGGTCTTAAACATCTGGGGGGGGGTGTGCGTATATATAGATATATAGCCATATGTATTTGTTTACTTGTATATCTCATACATTTTGTCACTTTCTTCCTCAGCAAGCTAAGCATTTTGGAAGATAAACTCTACTAATTTATGTATCTGTACTTCCCTGAAGCGGGCAGGAAAAAGTATAGTAGTTTCAAGAAGAGAATGTAGCAAAACAGCTGCTTCTTCCCACTGTCCCTGGACCTACTCCACCTCTTGTAAACTGCTCATTGTCCCAACAGTAGGAACTTGGGGATACGTATACTCATTGTTAGGAATAAATGTCCAAGCATGCAATTAAGTTTATGTTTTAATTCCTGACTGGCTCACATTATGGCTGTGCTGTTTACTGATGAGAGTAAAGCCTAGAGAATTTTGGCTCTGCAGTAATTACTAGTTTATAAGTAAGTATTCATGGAAGGTGGTTTTGTTTAACATGCATGATTTTTTTACAAGTAAAGAAAGAAGCTATACAAGGCTCCTTCTCCTTTTTTATCTTGGCTTTTCCAAATAAAGTTTTAAGCTCCATCAGTAGAAGAATCAGCTTTTCTTTAGAGGAGGTTCAGGTCACACTCACGCCTATATTTCTGTAACTGCAAAAGACACAATTTATTTATACTTTTATCTAGTGTAATTTGTATTCATAGATACTTCTTTGGCAACTTCAGATATTTATATAAAAAAGAAAAAATGACAGATGCATAAAAGTAACATTTCTTTTTAAAAATAACTTTTACTTCCACTTACATGTGGTAACCACCCAGAATATTTTGCTTACCGCATGTCTACCAAAAAGAAGTGGTAAATTCAATGATACTTACCCTGTGAGTCTTTTTGCATATTAATTGTGTTGAAAAGTGTTGAAATTAGTCATCTTTCATTCTCTAAGATTTAAATTAATAATAGATTTAATAGTTTCGTTGAATAATTGATGATCTGTACCTACAAATATACTGTTCAGAATGTAATGTTCTTTGCACTCTGGACACGTTACTTCAGCTTTAGCACAGAAATAGATAAATGGAGTTAAATATTTTCTGACTGTTTTGGTCAGTATTAAAGCATACATATCACTTTCTTTTCTTGAACTATAATAATAGTTTTAGTATTTTTACACAATTACCTTTGTTTCTGTTTTTTTAATATTGACCAAATAAAGAGTTAATGTAAGTGTGATAAGACAGAGAAAAAAAATCACAAATTCTTCAAGTTAATGAATTTATTCTTATTTCCTTCAGTCCTCACATCTCATTGTCTATATTCTGCCAGAGAATAGAGAAAAATATTGAGCATGTTTCAAAAATCCAACCAGAAGTATTCTGAAAAATGAAAAAAACTCTCCCTTTGTCAACCCAAGATGGCATTAGCTAATAAAAGCATGCAACCATTTTAGCTGGTCATGAAAGATCTTAATTTTTATTATGAAGAATACAAGTGCTTATGAGCTTCATTTTAAAAATTGAAAAGGCACAACTGACATAACAATAATTGGAAGAACTTGAAGAGAATACTTTATATTGCTGTTATATTGTACAGGTTGAAAGTAATGAAGACATCAATCCTGCAAATGTGACTACGTTTCTCAAGGCCACTGTCACCAGCATTAGCCTAAACTTATTATGGCACTCGCTGGTTATGACAGTTACTCCTTTTTTCAGTCTGAGGTTTTCCCTTTTAAGGGAAAGAAGCTGATCTGCCACAATCAAGACAAGTGTTATTTTATGCAGTCAAAGCCACGGGATTATTCCACACTGTCTTGTGGTGAACAGTACTTTTTAATAAGTCAATTATTTTATATGGAAATGAACACTGCAAGTGGAACCCCCACAAGGAACTTAAAACATTCTGTTTCAGTGAATTCATTAGAAGGTGGGATGGTAGTGAGTACACTTTTAGCTAGGAGTTTTCTCTTGCCTATTAATTTGAAGATAATAGTAGAGAAACACAGGCATGCTCTAGAGCCTCACTCCAAATCAAATCACTCTAAATCAAAGCACCATTATTTTCTTTGCCTTAAAAGACCATAGCCTGAGAATAATAAGTGACTCTGGAGATGCCTCTATACCTGTCTCTACTTTGAGCTTTCAAGGAATTAGAAAGAAGTAAGATTCATATATTAGGAGTTCGGCAATCACAATCAAACTGATATTCCAATTGCAATAGGAGCTATAAAAGATGAACTTTGCTGGAAAAAAAAAATCATAATTCAATAAAACTGCAGCAAAAATACTGCAAAAAAAAAGCAGTATAAGAAAGGAAAGGAAGTCAAGCTAAGAGCAATAAGATCATGAAATTGTTCAGACTTTTAGTTCAGAAAATTCAGGATTTGTCAGCTGAGGCTGAATATGGGACCTTGAACACCAGATCACAAGCTGCTACCATATGACCTGAAGGACTGATATTTTCAGTTGTTACAGCTTGGATATTACTATTCTTTCTTTCTAGCCAGTAAAAGTGATTATAATCTACTGATTATAAATAACCTTGTTAAAATTATGCCTGAAGGAACAAAAGAAGAGTTGCTTGATTGTCAAAAAGATAAAATCATTCATAAAATATCCAAAGGAATAAAGAGAATAGAGTAATAAGTCAGAAGCAATGTATCTGTCTCTTGATCTCTGTACATGGATTCCTTCCATCTAGTCTTCTAATTGTTGCATACAAGCCTTGAGAAAGGAGGTCAAACTTCTGCATGTAATACTAATACTGTCCATCTAGCATTTTATCATATTGATATAATTTAAATCTCTTTATCAATAGATTGATTTATTATTTAGAAGCTATATACTAGAGATTCAGTTAATGACTTTCATGCCTTGAACATGCAGTAGTTGTTTTTTCCTTGCATGCAGAGAAAGTGGACAGAAATCCCTTTAGGCATTAAAATCAAAGAGAAAATCCATTCTGGTCCTCAGGTAATTAGCCTGAAGAAAATCTCCAGAGTCTGGTTAACTGATCTGAAAGCTCTCTTTTTAGGTTAAATTGTACTGCTGTCATGCAAATGGTTCACTTATCTAGCAAAAACTTAAGTAGGCAATAGAGGAAGGGAGCCAATCAAGAGAACTGACATTGTTTCTGATTGTCATGTATCTAAACTACAACATAAGAAAGTTAATTATTATGTTTGAAAAGTAAGGTTTAAGCAAAGACTACATACTATGAAAAAGCACCATGTTCCAAGAAAAACAGTTGATTTCTATGTCTATGGTCAACGGGTCTGATCTACAAAACATTGGATAGAACAGAATACTAGCAATGAATTATATAGTTCTTAATCTTTACAATATGACAGTCCTCAATAAACAGCTGAGGACACAGCTGAAATATGCTGCTGAGGGTTGATTTGCCCTTCCAACTAGCTGTGGTTTGGAAAACGCTTCATTTTCAAAAGCATCCCAGCCCAAAGAGGTGAACCATGTCTCAGACTTTTATTGTTATGTTCTCCTTCCCCATCTCGTTTATCACTAGTGTTATGTCTCTGGAATCCTCTAGCTAGGTAGTGTTAGAGACATGAATGTTATTCCAGATGGAGAGGGGAACTGATGGTGGGTTTAGATCACCCTTTTCATTTACAGAAAATGTACAAAGTCTTGTGTCTTCGGATATAGGATTATCAAAACATGAAGGATAGTCCTTTTGCTTACAGTTCCGTCTGCCCTCAGCTTCGAGAGTGTGTTATTAGAGTCCTTGTCAGGGCCATGGTCCCCGTGCTTTTTCAGGCTGCAGCTTGTGATTGTTTGGCACCTTGTCGCAGTCTCTCTGCTCTTTCCTGCTTCATTCACACAGCCAAATCTTTACACAAAAAATGACTAACAGCAGTCATTGTCCAGACTGCTTTTGTGTTTTGGGAGGGAACTTAACGCTTGGCATTGAGTAAGACAAGACTATAATTTCTAGAATGCATAACCATTTCCTACAAATTCTTTAAAGGAACTGTGGTGATTATACTTTCTAGGTTAAATGACCTTTAAACTAAATCAGCAAACTAGGTGTTAACATTGTTATTTTCGTTTCCACTTGGATTTTGTTGCTCTAACTTTTTGAAAGAAGCAAAAGATTAAGCTACGATCTCTATATTGTCTTTCTTATTAAAAAAAATCACAAGAAAGTTTTGTACCATATTTGATACACAAGCCTTTCATTAATAAAGGAGCATCTCATTTTTCACACTAAAGAGAAAATAAATATTTTCCCTAATTTTAAGAACGAAGATCATGAACCTCAGCTTTCTTTAACACACTTGCTCATATTTTCACCAAACATCTTGTTTTTACCAACAATAATCAGCTTGTATGATTATATATGGAAATTAAGTGAAAATGTTTCTATATTAACCAATCTACACTAAAATTGCATATGACCCTTCTCATAAGGTGTCCTGGTTTCAGCTGGGATAGAGTTAACTGTCTTACTAGTAGCTGGTACGGTGCTGTTTTGAGTTCAGTATGCAAAGAATGTTGATAACACTGATGTTTTCAGTTGTTGCTCAGTAGTGTTTAGACTAATGTCAAGGATTTTTCAGCTTCTCATGCCCAGCCAGCGAGAAAGCTGGAGGGGCACAAGAAGTTGGCACAGGACACAGCCAGGGCACCTCACCCAAACTGGCCAACGGTGTATTCCATACCATGTGATGTCCCATCTAGTATAGGAAGGGGGAAGTGGGGGCTGGAAATCGCCGCTCGGGGGACTGGCTGGGTGTCGGTCGGCGGGTGGTGAGCAATTACACTGCGCATAATTTGTACATTCCAATCCTTTCATTATTACTGTTGTCATTTTATTAGTGTTATCATTATCATTATTAGTTTATTCTTTTCTGTTCTATTAAACCATTCTTATCTCAACCCACGGGTTTTGCTTCTTTTTCCTGATTTTCTCCCCCATGCCACTGGGTGGGCGGGGAGTGAGTGAGTGGCTGCGTGGTGTTTAGTTGCTGGCTGGGGTTAAACCACAACATAAGGTTTTATATATAAAAAATTAAAAAGCTCAGTTCAGTCCCTAATTCTTATAAAAGGCACCAAATATTTCCATATTCAGATTCTACCTTGTCAGCAAAACATGTCAGTTTTCACTGAACTGTTATTCATTACAAATAAAAAATTAATCTGCAAGTAGATGATAATGAGATCCATTCGTGATGCATTTGGATTAGGTTTTGGATTTTGAATGGCTCCAGTTGACCTGAAGAAGTCTTTCTCTTCAAGGGACTGTGCTGAGATCACTAAATGCTTTCATTTTTGTATGTTTTATCTGTGAAAACCAGGACAATCTCCTTACTTTCTGGCCCAAAATGTGGGCCATGGAGTCTGCCTTTGCCAAAGAACCTTTACAGTCTTGAATTATATCACATCTGTTAATTATAAAAAACTGCTTGATGTACTTCTTGTTTGCGTCAATGGCATCAGTTTGACAAGAACATTTCCTTTTTTTTTTTTAATTATTTGATTTGAAATGGCTATAACCCTCTGTTAAAACTGAGCCAGATTAAAACCAGTTTCTTCCTGACTGTGCCTTAGCATTCATAAAACTCAAGGTTTACACATAAGGAAAGCTATTCTTGCTATAAGCCTTTACGGAGGGAATAAAAATTTAAAATAAAGTCAATGCCAAACATGATTACAAGAAGTATAGGTCAATATAAGTCTTACCATTTTTATCTAATTTATAATTGAGTATCGTCTAAAAGCTTTGTTCTGTCATGAATTATTTTTACAGCGAAGTTTCACTGTGGCTTTTGATAGTTTATGACCTTCTAAATACTGTAAAAGCATCATAAACAATGTGTCATATACACATGTTGAAAATAACTGAGAAGGATCACCTACTTGATCATTCAACCCCTGAGACAGCTGGAAATTGTACAGACTGAAGAAAAAAGCTGAGAGTATGGAAACAAATGAATATCCATCTATCTACAGGAACGCCATTTTTTGTAACCTTTATTACAAATCACTACAGCATGGAATTCTGAAGGAAGGGCTCAGCACTCTCAAATATTTATGTGGGGTTTTGTGACTAAAGAAAACAAATTATAAATCTTAATGAAACACCTGATAACTTTCCGAATCAGAACCAAAAGAAAAGCACCTGTCATTTTACAAACCCATATCAAAATCTACATGATTCAGACAACTAATATGCTCTTATTTGTCTTCTTGAGCGTCACATCAAAAGCTTCAAGGCCTCACACAGTTGGATAAAATGCCAAAGATTTTTGGATTAATCAAGCTGTAGCATGTGTCTAGAGAAGAAGAAGGAAATTCTGGCATACCTGCCAGTTGCTTGGATGGGAACAGAATTGGGAGATGATGTTGCACAAGAAGTCCAGCCTTTCCATTTGGGTAAGCATTCAGATGCTACAATACACAAGACACTGTTCCATGTGTCAGATGAAACAAGAGACAATTTACTTTTTATAAGTCTGTGCTCCAGCTGAACCACAGACTATGGTTAAATGAACAATTAATTTTTTTGTGCTATAACTAAACAGATTAACTGATTTATAATAAATACTTTGTTTGATTGCTTTGTTTTGAACTCATTTGCTTGACAGTTTGTGGGACAAATGCTAGATAAGTTGAGTGCAGACAGAAGAATTCAGTTCAGAAAATTTGGGGAGCTGTAATATGGTAGCTTCAATACAACTTTTTGTGAGATTATAAGTCATATTTGTCAGTCTTCATTGGGTTTCCCCTGATAAAATTTCTGTTTTCTAATTTGATTCTTCCCTGTGAACAACTGTACTTATTCAAAACATGCACTCCTTCTCTAACGAATAACTTCAAAAAATTTCAGATTTGGAACTTCACTGATTATAAGGGCTGTAGTACTCCTCCTCTAACTTTGCTTCTGGCATTTTGTTTTATTCTTGGTAAAGGTTTCTGACCACTGTTTTTGTTTTCAGCTAACCACTAAAAAATAGTTTAGAAGGGGATTTTTTACAATGGTTAATATATATCATTAACAGGCTGCAGAAATGGGCTGACATTCTCATGAAGTTCAATATCCAATGATATCCATGAAATTCTGCAAAAGGAAATGCAAAGTCCTGCACCTGGGGAGGAAAAACCACAGGCACCAATGCAGGATGGGGACCAACAGACTGGAAAACAGCCCTGCAAAGAAGGGCCCAGGGGTCCTGGTGGACAAGTCGAACGCCAGCCAGCAACGTGTCCTTGTGGCAAAGGCGGCCAACAGCATCCTGGGTTGCATTAGGAAGAACATCATCAGCTCAAGGTCAAGGGATGTGATCCTTCCCCTCTACTCAACACTGGTGAGACACATCTGGAGTTCTCAGTCCCATTCTGGGCTCCCCAGTATAGGAGGGACATGGACTTACGGGAATGAGACCAGCAAAGGGCCATGAAGATAGTCAAGGGATCTGTCATATGAGGAGAGGCTGAGAGAGCTGGGACAGTTCAGCCTCGAGAAGAGAAGGCTCGGGGGGGGGGGGGTGTCTTATCCTTGTTTATCTGATGGGGAGCAATAAAGAGGACAAAGACAGAATTTTCACAGTGGTACCCAGTGAAAGAACAAGAGGCAATGGACACAAAGTGGAATATAGAAGATTCCATCTAAACATAAGAAAGAAACAGGACTTTTTTTTCCTGGGAACAACTGAACACCTGAACAAGTTGCCCAGAGAAGTTGTGGAGCCTCTATCCTTGGAGGTATTAAAAATGCAGTGGGACACAGCCATGAGCAACTTGTTGTAGTTGACCATCCTTTGAGCAGGGTGTTCAACTAGGTGGTCTCGAGAGGTACCTTCCAACCTTGACCATGATTCTGTGATCATACAAGCAGGGTGACTTTTGGAAGTGCAATACATTATTGCTTTGCGCTGTCTTAAGTAGTTAAGGCTTAGGTGAATACTTGATTCCGTACCAAGGAATGGGCTTTATTAATTAATACTATTAATTAAATCAGTAAACACCAGAACTATGCTAGATGTGGCTTAACCACCTAGGCATGTCATGTAGCTGTGTTTAATACCCAATAATTAGAAATAGTTGAAATATTTTGCTAAACTTTTCTATTACACTGAGGCCAGCCATTCCTCAGAAACACAATTTTTGAAAAAGCATTTTCTGGGGAATCTTCATCTGGGAGGGCTAGAAAAAAGGCAAGCAGGGAGAAAAAAGCAAGAGGGATTATTAGACTTGCTAACATTTTAACAGGAAAAAAATCAAATAGAGAAACACACAGAAAGAGAGACAACATAGTTAGTGGTCTGTGGAGATGACGACCAACAGGAACAGTCTGGTTTGGTGTGATTTTTGGATGAAAAAATGTTCTCATACAGAAACTTTTGTCTCAACATGCAAGCTTCTTACCCACCAAACTAAAACAAATATTTGTGTCTCTCCTTTGTTATATATCAGTTTTTATAAAATTCCAGAAGATGTGTTTGAATTCCAGTACAGAATTAAAGAAATTTCAGCACTGCAGCATTCTTAATCTTGCCAGCTTAATCCCTTTCGATTTGCCAGTAATTCATATTTGAAAGACAGTAAAAATAAGTTTAAAAAAGAATAATAAGCCTTCTATGCAATCTTTATTTATAAACTTGCATGTAAAGAAGCTTTGGGCCAACACCTCCAAGCCATGAATATGAGCAAGTAAAGGCATGATTCCTAGGTCAGAACAGTATGCAAAAAGCAGTTTGAGGGCATATATGACTATTTACATAATTAGATATGAGTTAGACTGAGATAACCATTCTGTAATTATACATACAGAAGAAATGTTTGCTGCAGAAAAGCAAAAACCTATGTTGTGTATCCAATACAGAGGTTGTTATGATAATAACTTAATGGAATAATAGCTATAATGTCAGGCTCTTGCATATCACCTTTTGTCACTAGATATCAAAGTGACTTGCAAGAAGGCTGAGTTATTTTCCCTTTTCATTCAATAATCTACTGCAGACGCTAAGAAAAAAATGCAAAGGAATCTCTGAACCTGAACTGGATGCAGGCAAATCTGGACAACTGACCAGTGTTAAGACTGTTTTCGAATGTCAGCTAGTACAGCTGCTTGAGGTTTGCTGCACTACATGCACCTGCTGGGTCTCCACCACCTTCTACTCTCATGCACAAGGCAGGATGTGCTGTGCAGTTGGTAAGTGGATGCTGCAAGTGCAGTCCTCCATGCGCTGCCACACCACATAACTGATGCTGCCCTCTTGCTCTCGTGCAGTAACAAAAGAAACTTAATTCTTTCATAATGAGCTGAAAATATAGGAGAAAATTGAAAAAGGTGGTGTGTCCACTAAGCAAAGTGCTAAATGCAGAGACTTTTGCTTCTGATGCTATGAAACAACCCAGTTTAGGATTTGGATCTCTCCAGCTTATCAGAGTTGATGAAACAGAGTTAATTAAAACATGTTTCATCACTGCACAAGTTACTTATTTGGAGAAGAACAGATTCATTCTCCAATGGCAAATGACTTCATTTGTGATTCCCCAAGTTCTATTTAAATTTGCAGGCCCAGATTTAAAGTAAATATTTCTGGATCTTAATGGTATATTTTTTTCAGTTTTTTTTTACAGAATAATTTATTGCCACAGTATCTTTTTGTGTGCAAAAGAAGGGTTCAAAAGGATAGGTTGGTTGTTGGCTACTAAAAGCAGTGATCTAGAAGCAACCATTTGAGTCAGGAAGGCTCTACCTCACTTGTTGTCAGAAATCAAGAAAGTAAACCAGGAGAGAGTGTATTTTAGAGGTACCCTGTCTCCCACAGTCTGTTCCTATTACTGGTCACTGTCTAAAGCAGAATTACCGATCTGATCCAGCACAGATGTTCCTATGTTATGTTGAAAAAAAAAGAGATTACCTGTCATCTTTTTTTTTTCCTAGCTTCTTGCAGTCAGACTTCTAACTGAGGCAGTTTACCACAGGGCTTGCAGCCAATGTTCTGGATGTAGCAGGCTATAACATCTACTCTGTTTATGCAACCCAATCTTGTTTAGCCTACACTTCACAAAGTGAATTCTAAATTTTAACAAAGTTAAGAACACAGTATATGCTATCTAATTAGGAGAGAGGGGTTTTTTTTAATTATTCATTCCTGCCAACTCTGTTTTGTTCCTTCAATTACAAAATTCCTCCCTCCTGGAGAACTGGAATTCCCCTCAGTTAGAAAGGTACTTTCAAGAATACCAAAAGCAAAAAAAAAAAAAATTTACTTGCTTTTGAGGTGTGCAATAGCAAATGCCAGATGTAAATCTATGCATTTTGTCTAGTACGTGACTGATTAATGAAATATGTCCTTATATTTTATTAAAGTAATCAAGCAGAAACCCTGAAACTGAATATTTGTGTTGCAAAAGATCATAACAAACAGCCTTTGAACTCAGGAGAAACAAGTAGCGCTAGTGGTGGTGTATCCATACCCATGATGGTCTGGGGATATAAGCAAGGCAAGGTTTAGAGGGAAAGGTAATCTTTGAAAAGATGAACTATTAGAGTTGGAGAAAAATAAAACAAGTTTTCTTTCCCACAAAAATTCCATTACCCATTATTTGGAATATATTACTGAAGGTTTAGCTGGCATGGAAAGACAGGATTTTTGGAATTTCAGCATTTCTAAATTAGCTGCTCTGTTATGAGACTTCCTGTTGAGACAAGGGTGAAGATGTCTACATACAGAAAAATTATGGTCTGGCATAATATTAAAATTCATGTTAGTGTAGTGTAACCTTGGAAAAAATTTCCAGAATTTATAAAATTTAAGAAGAATTTTTTTTTTTTCTGATTTTTTTATTGTAGAAGAGACTTTCTATGAACAGTTCCCTGCTTTAGGAAATATCTATTATAGGATCTTAGGATCACAGGATAAGCCACTTCAAAAGGGACCTCAGAAGGTCTCTAATCCAGCCTCCTGCTTCAAAAAGGGTCAGCTATAAGATCAGAATTGGTTGCTCAGGGCTTTATCCTGGCAGGTCTTGAGAACATCCAGGGATGGAGATTGCATAACCTCTCTGGGCAACCTCTTCACCTGTCTGACTACCTCATAATAAAAAAATAGTTCCTTATATCCAGTGTGAATGTCGTTTCATTGTTCGTTGTCTCTCATCCTCCCACCATACAACACTGTGAAGACCCTGACTCCATCTTCTTGATAACCTCCTCATAGGCACGGGCAGGCTGCTGTTAGGCTCCCCTCTGAGACCTTCTTTTCTCCAGGCTAGACAAGCCTTGAGACCAATGGGATCTTTACCTTAGATTTGTATGAAAAGTAATATCACTGGGCAGTGTTTTTCCTGGAAAATAATTTGGTTGCTCACATATGCTGCCATTTAAAACATTGTAGCCAGAATGTGGGACAAGATGTCAAAGACTGTCTAAAATTTAAGAGAAACAAATAAGTAAGTTAATCATTCTGTGTTATACCAGCTGATAAAATGACCTGGTTTTACCTAAGCCTAATATTTATCTAATTGTGTATCTACTTGTTTCTGGCTCTCATGGTCTGGACTTCTATAATATGTACTAATGTAGGATAGCAACTCCTAACAGTTTCACTATCCTTAAAACTCTTTAAATGCCCCAGAAAATGAATATCTATCAATCGATGTATCCACATCTGATTTACCTATACTATAGCATATGGGCAAAATTTTAAATGGTGCACTGAAGGTTAAAGAGGGAATTATCTAAGTAAAGGTGTTGGAGGAAAGCATAATAAAATTAATAGTGTCACAAGGATACAACTGAAGTCTGGTTTTGGCATTATAATGCCTCACCTCATTGCATGGAGCATGTTGCTAGTAAATCAGTTCTGTCTAGAAGACAAATTAGTTTCCTATCCCAAAAATGAGTTAGAAGGAAAAACAGGCAGAAAAGAGAGAGAAAGGAATTAATGTTGCCCCAACTTTTAGTAGATTCAAAATACATTTTTCATTCTTGATCATTATTATTCCCATTAAAAGCAATTATAATACATTCTCTTGCAATTTCCTGGCACATTGCGAAGCTCCAGCATTTTCATTACCATGGTAAATTGCCAAATACCTAGAAATGGTAATCTGAAAACTGGGGAAAGGAGATGATGAGATATTTGCATTTCAGCTGTTTAGAAACATGCAAAGTGACAGTGCTGTATCTTTTGAAGTTTAGAAAGTACCTTCGGAAAAAGCAATTCATTTCCATTTTAAAGGTATCATCTGAGTAAGTAGCATCATTACTATGTTGTACTTGGAAAAAAAAAAATCAGATGGTTCTGTAAGAGTTGTTCTTGCTATTCTTTCCTCTGACCTTTTTCGTATTCTGGTTGTGAAAGGAATTCCTTTCCCAAAGTGACACATTAATGGCAATAACTTTGACACTTTACACTGTACTAAGGGCATGCTGCTTCTTGCTAGATTTCACACACTTATTATTTCATCTATGATTAAACATGGGTACAACTTTCTGTTCTAAATACCAAAAACCCAAACAGAAACAACAGGAATGGAATGAGTGGCACAAAATAGATTAATTTTTTAATCTATAATGTGTTTGAAAGCTGTTGTTCCAAATAGTTACAACATTGCTATGGAATTTGCATTAGAAGTCACTTTGCAAGTTCAACTAGGATCTCTATTCTGTATAAGAATCTAAAACTTTTCTACAATCTATCCTACAGGTACACAAGTTAATAAGTGGTCACATTCCTTCCTACTACTCTTATAGTAAACAATCCTGTCTCTTTAAGAAGAAAAAATGTTCATTGTTTTTCACTCTGAGGACTGATCTGATTGTCTGAAAACACTTCATGATTTTCTCAAATATATTTCTATTCAAATCACAGTTTGTGACTTCTATGCATATTCTATGTGAATAGCATGTACAAAATTGTTATGTGAATTTCATATGAGCTAAATCCTGGATTAAATTGGTTTTAAAATAATAATAATAAAAAAAAACAACTAACTTTTAAAAAAATATATAATATTGTTCCTTTTTTCCAGCTGTCCAAAACACTGCATCGCATTTTTTCCTCTTTTTTCCCCCCTCCCCTGCCCTGCCTGGAACTGGGTTGGGACATTCAGTTATCTCTCTTTATATGCTTCCTCTGCTAGCATTTTTCTTCTTCCAGTGTTAACCAGGACTACCCCTTAGGATCCTATGTCTGGGAGCCAGTGTTCCTACCTCATCATTAAGTTCTGTTTCTGATCCTTTTAAGGAAGCACCTTAGCAACAGCAGGCTGGACTGGACCAGAGTAAGAACTCTCTTCATACTGAACCAGAACATGAGGATTCTTTCCAGAAAGCTGCAAAAACAGCAGGAAAACCTGTCATAGTCTGACAATCCTTCCTTTTATTTGGAATAAATAAAGAGCAAAGCAAGCCCTTCTCTTTCTAGTCCCTGTTCCTTATTACAACCTTTTTCTCATTACAATCCCTACAAATGCAGCATTTACCTTTCACTCCAGACTAGCAGAATTGCCAGACACAGTGCTACAGGTACTGCACAGGGAGAACATCTGCACTAAGCAGAAACAATGTCATTCTAATTTTGAATACAAATACCAGAATGTCACTGGGGTTTGTCGTCTTTGAAAATAAATATATATTAACTCATAGCTGGAAGTAATTTCAACTGAAATTATTTATAGATAGCTAGAATTAAGCTTTGGCCTCAGCATGTCTGAAGCACTCATGTAATACCTGTTTAGAGCAGCTAATTATTACCAACAAAACAGCAAAATAATGTGTTATTTCCCCAGCTGGATATATAATTACAATTCATGTTCCTTGTAAGTTCTTCAGAATCAAATCAGGATTAGTAGTACTAACCAATTATTATAAATTAAAAGATTAAAATATATTTCCATTGAAGATCATGCAAAATTTGCATGTTTTGGAAATTATTATGTTTTATTGTATGTTATTAATTTACTTCACTATATAGTACTGTAAAAAAATACCCATCTGTAACACCAGACATCATTTCTTATAAGGATTGAAGTGTTGTCCTAGTTTGGTATCATTTGACTTTTATTCCTGAAAGAAGGGAAAAGCTGGAATTGGCTTACTATTAAAGAGAGAATAATATTTTAACCAATGAATTCATTAAGAGTTCAGATTAATCCAGAGAACATTATTTTTCAGAAAAAATATGGTCCATTTCCTAAAAATCTCAAAGAAGCAATTTACTTTTGTAACTCAGTAGAGACATTCTTCATTAAAATAAGTATTGTTTTAATAAAGTATGTGGAAGTGAAGAGGAAAGGGGATCAGTAACGTACAGACAAGTATATAAAAGTGGTAGGAGTGACAAGTTGGAAATACTAAAGGACTTGAATGTCCCATTCAATGGGAAATTCCATTTTGAAAAAAAAGGCCTTGAAAGTCCTGGTGGACAGCAGGTTGAACACAAGCCAGCAATGTGCCCTTGTGGCAAAGGTGGCCAACAGCATCCTGGGTTGCATTAGGAAGACCAGCAGCAGCAGGTCCAGAAGACAAAAGTCAGTCTCTTCTCAGTGGTACTCAGTGAAAGGACAAGAAGCAATAGGCAAAATTGGAATACAAGAAAGTCCATTTATACATTAAGAAAGTCTTTTTCCTAATGAATTTTGGATTCTTAGTCCCACAGTTGCATACGTCTAACAAGAGATGGGATATTTTCCCCTCTTCTGACTTGCCAACAGCTCATTGTTTAGGAAGCTCGGAATCAGGATTTTAAACCCTTTAAAGCTGTAGAAGACATACAATTTTTCTCTTCTTAGGATAGTTTTCTAACCATCAGACTAATATAAAGATGGGGAATTGGACATAGAAACTTGTAAAAAAATAAAGATGGCCTTCAGTGTAACACAGAAAATTTTTTGATGTAGCCATAACAAAGTCATTAGCAGCAGTCGCTTAGGATGATAAATATTTTTGCCCAGTAAAATAAAGTTCCTACAATTTTTCAGACACAAAGAAGTGTAGGGTTTTTTGGGGGATCCTTGTACTGAATACTTGAATGCTGGGTCACCATTTGAGAGATTTTTGGCTCTGGCCCAGCACAGTAACTACTTTATCTAGCAATTTTCATTTTGCTTTTTTTTTTCTCCTTATGAACTTTTTCTCCTTAAGAATTTTTTTTAGAAGTTTTAAAACTAAGATCTTTAATATACATCCCAAATACTTTATACCATCTTCCTATTTGATTTTTCAGATTTCATATCTGTCCTGTGCTTATATTTATTTTTTTGGCAACTACTTTCAACCATGTATATAACAAACAGCTGTTTTTATCTTTGAATCATTCATCTTAATTTTAGTTTGATTTGGCTTCCATCCAGCAACAGTTGTCAGGGATAATACAAACCCCACCACAGTAATGCTAAAGGATTTAGAATCGTCCCACAAATATTCTATAGTCTTAAGTGGATTTGTTTCATTCATCCTTTCTACATCCTCTTCTTTCTCAGCTTTGGATCACATTTGGAGAATGGAGAAAACTATATTGGATATATATGAGTCACTATGGTCCCTGAATCTCAGCAATCTCATTTGTCTAGCAGTTGTTCACCAATTTCTTTTATACTAGCTTGTTTGGCTGTTAAAGAGGATCTGCCACCTGGTTCAAGCCTTTCTTACTAAAACAGGAGGACTGTGAACAGCACTCAATCTCTGCGAGACACAAAACACCAGAATTATCTGGTTTATGTAGATGTTTTCCACTATTATTTACAATTAGGTCTTAAAAGCTGTAACAAAACTGTGCCTTTATTTAACATCATTTCTACCTTGGCAAATGACTGGTAGAATTGAGAATATTTTATTTTTCAATCTAAAAATGCATTAGGAGTTATTATTAGAAAGCATCGAATAGTTGGTATTGAAAATCAGATAGGAGGTAAAGGTTGGTTTGAAAGAAAAAAACAATAGAAACACATTTTAATGTATGAAACTAATGTACTCACCCTTTTCAGAATAAAACCCATTTTTAGTTCAAAACTTTGTTTTTATTTTTATTATATGTCAAAATTTTAGTGAAATATTTCAATTTTACAAAAGTGCTAGCAACTGAATGGTTTGCTTCTAAAATCTGTAAGCAAATTCTTTGTCTCATTTCAGAACAAAAATTTGGATCTTATGGAATTCTCTATACAATGAAAAGAAATTCTCTTTACTATAGATACTGGTCTCTGTCTGGAAAGTTAATATTCACATCAGTTCTTGTCTTATTATCTTTTCTATGCTAGTTTTTATATTAGAAAACTATTTGATTGAATGCACACTATAAATTAATTAATTAATCTGATCCTGTATTGCTGTACAGTTTGCATTGCAAGTTACATTCTCTGGTAAATTTACCTTTTTTTATTTCATTGCTGGCATCCAGCTTGTTTGTGCATCTACTGCTTTGCAACATATTTAGAGACAAATACGCAATAAAACAAGTCTTATCTGTCTATCATTTGCTTTTTTTTTAATTCCATGTCTTATAATGGAGTCACTGCATGCCTGAGCACACCATCAACTGTCCTCATTGCTAAGCAAAAAAGAGTAATTTAAACGTGTCTAATGTCCTAGTGAATTCAACTGTTCCATTTTACTTACAATAAAAGCAGTTAAGATTGCCAATGTGGTAAATTAAATGCACACGAAATCATTTAAGTGACTTCTTGATTTCAGCTGACAATCATTTTTGATCATCTGAAGATGCCCTTAGTTTATAATATTCCATCTGATAATTTTTCAGACACACAGGAGATGCTATATAAAATATTTATCAACTTAGTAACATCCAATTTCTAACAAGATGATTATTCCTGAAGGTTATGTTTTCTTTAAAATATTTTTTCTATTACATCGATGGTTTCCCCTCTCATTCCCAAGGGAATGCATTGACAATTTCAAATTATCCTATACTTGACAAATATAATTTCAAGCACCCATCCCAGTTTTCTACCTGGCTTTCTTCTAAGCTACTGATAGAAGTGGCCTCCTGGCATTTGTGCTGTCATTCTTTTTAAGCTTGTTTTGGTATCTGTTGAATATATGACACCCAGGAATGCTGGTATATAGTGTTTATTCTTTAAACACAAGAGTTTGACATAAGTTTCCCCACATAATATTTCCCCAAAATGTGTTGTTTTGAAGAAAAGCCTGTGAAAATTCCCTATGCTAGGAGCTAGCATAAGAAAACCCTGAAGTCTTTATTAGAGGAATCTACTGGTCCCTGGTGACTTCTGACAGCAGAATTCTTAGTATGCTTCATGCCTAAAATATCTTAAGGGAAAATCAAAATTAACTCAATTAATTCTGATCACAGAATCATAGAATGGTTTGGGTTGGAAGGGACCTTAAAGACCATCTAGTTCTAACCCCCCTGCCATGGGCAGGGACACCTTTCACTAGTCTGAGTTGCTCAAAGCCCCATCCAACCTGGCCTTGAACACTTCCAGGGATGGGGCATCCACAGCTTCTCTGGGCAACCTGTTCCAGGGCCTCACCACCCTCACAGTAAAGAACTTCTTTCTCACATCTAATCTAAATCTACCCTCTTCCGGTTCAAAGCCATTACCCTTGTCCCATTGCTACATGCCCTTGTAAAAAGTCCCTCCCCATCTTTCCTGTAGGCCCCCTTTACGTACTGGAAGGCCACTATAAGGTCTCCCCAGAGCCTTCTCTTCTCCAGGCTAAACAACCCCAACTCTCTCAGCCTGTCTTCATAGGAGAGGTGCTCCAGCACCCTGATCATCTTCATGGCCTTCCTCTGGACCTGCTCGAGCAGGTCCACATCCTTCTTATGTTGGGGACCCCAGAGCTGAATGCAGTACTCCTGGTGGGGTCTCATGAGAGTGGAGTTGAGGGGCAGAATCACCTCCCTTGACCTGCTGGCCACACTTCTTTTGATGCAGCCCAGGATACGGTTGGCTTTCTGGGCTGTAAATGCACATTGCCGGGTCCTATCATTATCTAAGTGTCTCTTACAACAAGAAGTGGATCAGTCCCTCTGCAGATGTAGCAGATTAGCCATGAATTATTCAGTATCAAAACACACGTGACAATTGGCTTCTGTTATGAAATATACATCATTCATAAGATATCTGTTCTATGTTTTCACATTTAAGAGGTACAAAGTGCAAAGGCAAAAAGTGTGAAACAGATATATAGGAATGTTTTATTTCATATCACTTTCTCTCCCACCCTGTTCAATAAGGGTTAAGGAAACAGCCATGTACCAATTTATTCTATATGTGTATTTTTTTATTGTTTTGTTATGAAAATTTACTTGCTGGTAATTCTCTTTTTGATCATAGCCTCAACAGAATTATTCAAGGACGGACACCATGGGTCCATTTAACAGAAAGCAAAATGCAAAATAGCTGTCAATTCATGCCAAATATATCTTTTATACATATGAAGTTGTAAGTAGATTTTTTTTTAATGTGTGTGTCTGCAAGTATATGCACAGGCATATATATGTATGTGTATGTATATGTATAGATACTTTGACATCACAGTGAAAAGAAGGAGTAATTTCCACTGAACATTCTTTTTTCCTTAGTCTAACTAGTGCTTAGAGGTACCCTAGGTGTAAGTCTTCAGGACGAAACAAAATCAGCTGGCATTCAGAACATCCCAGTTGAGGGTGTTTTATTAAATTGTACAATAAACAAAAAGAACATTAAATGGTCTCTGATCTCATAACTACTATTCAGTGAGAAATAGTATTCACATGCCAGGAAAGCTCATTTTTCAAATACCGCCCCTGTCTTGAATAAGATAGTGAATTGAAATCTCATTACAGTGGACCATAAGTCTATCCAAATGTAAAACTTCACCTCCATGATTTCAAAGCATTTCATTTAACTTTGACTCTCAAACTTAAAAGACTTTCTAGAAAAAAATATTGAAGTTATGAAAAAAAGTTTTTGAAAAAAGCATTGTGCTGAAATGCAGAAGAAAGTAACAAAAATTTTCAAGGTTTTAGCAAAGTTAAAAACTAATTAGAAATACATGTAAATCATCTCCAAAAAGAAAGCCCATTTCAATTGACCAGCAACTTTCATCCAAATAAATCTACACATTTTTTCAGACATATTTATTGATAATTTATGACAGACTTACTCCTAGAACTTGCTCTTAGAACACAGGATACTGAGAATAAGAAAAGAAACAGAAAATAGTTAAAGGTATATTACTTGACACAAATCAAATGCTTGTCATTATAGGTACCTAAGAAAACTAATCTCAATGCATATGAAAACACAGTTTGCTGTCTTCTGGAATTAGATCAAACTTGTGAAGTATTCAGAAAGTTTTGAAAGATACTGGTAAGCGTTAGCTTGTACCTATGATGCTACGAAAGTGATGAAGACTAATGGCATGGACATCAACATTTTGCTGCCATCCTAGAACCAGACACCATCTTTAAAGTCCTCAGTTCTCATTATTTGCCACTTCTTGCTGCGGGCCAGCAGGCAGCCTGTGAGGCCAACTCACTGCCTTGTCCTCAAAAGGACTGTTAGACTCGAGCATAAAGACTGGCAACTTAGCAGTTCCTATAAAGTCAGACACCTACAGATTCAGAGAACCTTCAGAAAATAGGTGTAGAAATTTCTCCCATTACACTTTAGAGCTGTGAGACATTGCTTCTCCATCAATTCAGCTTTTTTTTTTTTTGGAAAAAAGAAGATAACTGCATCTATACTATTCCCTGCCCACTAAAATATACCACTCAGTACCATCATACACTCTTTGCTTACCAAATACAGAGTTATGGTTCTGCTTGATGAGGCAAATACTAATTTCACAGAACCAGTGATTCCTGACAGACTTGTTATGACCAACACGCCTGTTTATCAGTAAGCTACATGACTGCTATGGCTGTTAATAGGTGAGTAAAACCTTTTGTGCAACTGGAGAAAATATTTCAGCAACAACTTAATCACTTTTATTCACAGAAATATTCTCAGAGCTTGGACTTTCATGTGTTTCAGTGACCAAGTCCCAAGGCTGGATTAGATGAATCTGACATAGTTGTGTTCAGAGAAGTTTGTTTCCCAGCTGCAATTTCCTTTGAAGAGATTTTGTCCACTAATAACAACAGCCATATTGTACAAAAGCTAATATTTCTTCTTCTTCCTTTGAATGAGAAAAGACTGCTTACCTCATCTACTTTACCACTTTTCACTTTAAAGTCTAAGGTTCAAATATTGCTTGGGATATGGGATGGAAAGAAATGGAGATGGTAAAAGAAGTTTGTAGTTTTCAAGAAATCGAACTAATGTTCAATAAATGCAGGGGATCATGCAGATAAGGCCACTGAGTCCATGATCTCGACATGGAAAAGAAAATCTGAAATACTTCACACCTGTGGCCAGGAAGCCTACCACATTTTTAGCCAAATCTTATGGCAAAATAGACCTGCTGTTAAATGGAGCAATTTCTGTTACAAGCGAGGTCCTAAGAAATCTTCAGTATGTGTGCCAGGTGATGGAGACTCTTGGCTGACCCCAGCTGCCCCCCCAGGGGCTGCCTTGCTCCCTCGTGGGCACAGGGATGCACACCCCAGCTGGTGAGGCTCCTCCCATGCTGCATGTGTTATTTGGCAGCAGCAGCCAGCCCATCCTTGTGGTACCCTGACAGAAAGTCTCATGGAGTCAGTATCAAAGATGGCAGAGACCTACATGCAAGTCTCTTGTGCAAAGCAGAGCATATCTTGAACAAGAAAGATCAGAGACCTGACTCCAAGGTTCCTATATTGCAAACCACTATCCACCAGGCTATGTTTTCTTCAAAACAAATATTCCAATCTGTTTGACAGATGTGTAGCGAGTGCTTAAAACCTTTCAAGCAGTAATAACACAAACGATTTCTTGGGTAGTTAAATTTGACATAGTAAAAACAGAAGTTTTGGCTCGATACCTCCCATATTCTGAAAGCCGTAAATTTCTGAAGGGAGCCAAAGTGTCTTTAGAAATAGATTCAGGAAACTAAGTCTGAATAGGGTTTTTTATGTGGGAAGTATGTGGTGCTCAGAGCAGGCCAACATCTGGATCTATAATGCATTATTTTGATTATGAATGTCAGTGGGAATGAGGAAGCATCCCACAAATGCAGATTAAAGAGGTTTCCAAGAAGAGGGAAGCTATCTTAGGACCTACCACAAGGTGATCCATGTAACTAAAGAGTAAGGTTTAGTTAGACTAAGATCATACATGGTATAAGAATGAAGAAAACTAAGGAAAACTGAATGCAGTCAAAGCTTTTTGAAAGGATTTTCAAACAGTTAAAAGAGGAAAATTCTAATTGTGCTGGGATACTTCCAGGAGCAACGAGCTCCTTCCAAAGAAACAAGACCCATATGACCTTTCTTGTGAAGTCATTCATTCAGTATAAATTGCTTGAATGAGAGTTTTGTTACCCTGCACTAGATTATTCATACAGTAGCAACAACCAGCATTATTGAACTTCAATGTGGAAAAGCTGTTATTTGTGGAGTAGTAAAGAAACTTGTTTCCCCAACCATATTCATTGTAGTCCTGCAATCCTGGTAAGGTCATCACCTCAGAAAAACAGTGTCTTTCACGGAGAATCCTGAACATACATTTGCTCTAGAGTAATCTAATTTTTTACAACTGCAGTCAATCTACAATACATTCTTTGAAATTTAGCTATTTTAGCAGTATAATGTATATTGTTAACTTTTAAGATTTTGCTGAATTATTTAAGTTCAATTAATAAATAGCAAGTCTTTCTGAATAACCAAGAAAACAATGTGTAGGAGCTTAACAGTTACTTTTAAAAGACTTTTTTTCTTTTTTTTCAAAAGCCTTTCTAGCATCAATGAGTTTTCTGTACAAATGAGGATGTGTAAGAAGCAGAATGATGTTAAATTCAGTTGCACTGGGAGTTAGAAGGAGATGAGAGAAAACGGTTTGACAAATAAGAAAAGAGAAAAAAGCAGAAGGAAAACAAATTAATTACTGTGTTTCTAAGAGTCTCAAACAGAATCATAAAAGCTAGAAAATTCGAATAAAGCAATTGACAGCTGGCGGCTTTTTTTTAACCACTCACTGCACCACTGTATTGCCATCACCTATTGTTATGATCAATGGTGTATTATTACAGATCCACTCAGCAATTGGGTGTACTTGGAACATTTAGCATCAGGCAGGTTGTTAATTCAAAAATCCCCCAGAGTGTTGTTGGGTTTTTTTTTTATCATAGCATAGCAACCAGTTACCCAGAGTTGCCTTCGTGCTACGTTGATGGTTCTTTCATTTCTGCTTATAAATAAAGTGCATTTCTTTGATCATTGAAAACTGTTGGGTACTTTAAGGTTCGTGACAAGCTCTGAATACCTAACAGCTTCTGCACCTTGTCTTATTTTGTTCCTGTCACTGTTAGTATAGACATACTGCATTGTGGCATACCTTACTCAACTGATCTGAGGACGAGTGTTGAAATGCACTTGCCTTTTAACAATACTCATCTGAAGTGTAGAAATCATATTCAGTATTAAATGCAATAACACTAATGTTTATGAAAATTTGAACATATTGAACTCAATCAACTTTACATTCAGTTACATTAGGCTCAGGATGGGAAGGTAGAAAAGATGAGAAGCAAGAGCAAAAGCAATCTCTGAAGTCATTATCACTTGCTTTTGTCCCCTGGCCTAGCTTAGAGACACTCTAGCTCAGTGACCAAGTCTTTACCCTGTCTCCCCATCTTTCCTCTTCCCTTATACCAGATGCGAGGAGATGAAGAGAATGGAGATGGCTACCTGAGCTTTTGTGGTGATAGGAAGAAGCTTAAGCTGAAACTTTAATACGTTTCTTACAGCGTAAAACAATGCCAGAGAAAAGGAGTGAGCCCATGCCCTGAACAAAGCAGCCCCTTTCTTTGCAGGGTCAGTAGACAAAGCACACAACGATATCTCTGTCACAGAGAGAATTAGCTTACTATGTACAAATAAAAATGTGCCCTTTCCAGAAGCCCATAGACGTTCCTGATCCTTACAAACTAAGTCCTGTTTGGGATTGCAACTTTACAGAGTAAGAAAAGGAGTTGGTATCCCATTTCACATCTTGAGAGGTCTCTTCAGTTTGTAAAGGATGCCATGTGTTTCTTCAGCTGTCAGAATGTTTTTACGTGTTACAGATGGAGGTTAGGGGGGACACAAGAGTAGATGCCATTTATGCAACTGCTTCTTTTAAGTGCTAGGAAAAGCAAACATTCCCTCCTTCCAAAACAAAATAGAAACTAAAATAGTTACTCATTAATTAACTATCATTTACTTCAGCCAGCATTTTAGGAGATAAATGTTAGACTATACATTTCAGGTTTATTTCCACCTCCTCTCCCCTCCCCATTATAGTAAAAGTGAACAGGGGGTGGGGGGAACAAGGAAACAAATGAAACAATGTAATTAAGGCCAATTTGGTTTAGAACTACAAGCTACTGTGGTTACTAAATCTAAATCTTGTCAGATCAGTGAAGAGCTCAGTGTGTGTAGCTACTTTTAATGTGCAGTGTCTGGTTTTCAGCCATAAAATTGCAGGGCTGTACTGCAATAAGATGTACGCCCCCTACATCTTTAACCTTGACATGAAGACACTCATTAGTAATTACTATTTGCTTCCAGTAGAATTATACTTCCTGGCTTTTCACAATAGGCCTGGTGCCCCTCTCCATCACCACTTTGACATCACTGATTCAAATACCTCTGCTTAAATGCTTTTTACATAAAACATAGCACTCTCACAGAACTTCAGAATAAGGACTGACATGTCTGAAAGGCTTACAATAAAATGAAAGTCTACCAAAAACCTGACCTTGATAAGCACTCACTATCGCAGTTTCATCTGTGGGAAGAGCAGACTTCTATCAGGTGCAGTACATAGCTCTTAGTTTCAGACTTTGGTCTAAACTACCCCATAGGGAAATTAATGCACAGGTTTCAACAGCCCATCAATCTCACTATAATGGGAGCTTTGTCTTGAATAGGGTGAGGCAAGCCCAACATTAGCTGCAAACATCAATGAGTAAGGGAACAATGCCAAATAAACAGAACTTCAAAAGTGAAATGCGATGAGTTTTTAATAAACTCACCCAGATTCCAAATTACAGTTTATTTTGACAAAGCTGAAAATAATTACCTGCTTAATTAGCTTCACTTGAAACAGCCTTTGTAAGGTGTTCTGATACTATTGTGAGCAGTCTTGTATGAGTATTTAGAGAGACATATTTAAATATTTATTTATTGGAATACAACACTATCATCTGTTAATGTAATGTCATAGAGTGGTAAACAGAACATCAGAAACTTATTTATTCATATAATAGCGCAGCAGAAACTAAATAACTTTTTCAGCATCCCCCAGTAACATGTTCAACCCATTATCAAGAAGCAAAGCTAAATTTCTTCCTTCTTAAAGCTTTCACACCTCACCTGAAAGGGGGAAAAATATCCTAATCAGTGATCAGATGACCTGCAAATGAGGCTCTTCCAAAAGACTTTTTTTCACTAGTAACTTAAGTGCGCTGTGAGAGAATCATCTATCTTAATCCCTGTTCTGCCCCTGTATTGTTTTGTCACCTGTTTTGGCCCTTGTATAATCCATGAAAAAAAGACCAAATTACTATAAAGCAGCTCTAAAAAATCCCTTATGCATCATGGAAAACAAAACTAAAAGAGTACCCCAAATGCTGTTCTCCAGATGAAAACTGCCTCAAAACATAACAGAGGCCATGCTGAGGTATGAAATGGAGTGATAGGGGTAGAAAGACTGCTTAAAAAAAAGCCTGAATACCAACTTTATATTTTTTCTGTGGAATTACAATTTTTGGTGCCAGGAGCAAAGGCATAAATGTAATATTAAGTCATTTGTCATTTGTATGACAAAATAGTGTGGGCCATTCCAATTAGAGATAGGTCTGCACAACATTCAAAAAGCACAGGCTTGTCCAGTAATTGTTTATGAGTTCTTATGGTTGTTTTCATCTGGGGACAGATGTACAAATCATGAAAAGCTGAATTGCTTAATTCATCATCAACTTAAGCACCTTTCAAAATTTGTATTACCCTCCAGTTATGGACTTTAGCATAAAGATGTCTTTGGGTTTGCCTTATATTATTTTTTCTCCAATTATTAGTTTAGAAGCAAAGAACCACAATTCAGTTTTTTACCATTCATTATGGATGCACTGCAAGAAAAATACAAGCTGCAATAAGCATATAAATTATGGAAAGGCTTGATGTCCAAATGTGCACACATGGGAGATTGATTCTGTGCCATATATTCAGAAAAAGCCCCACTTGTGTTAGCTTCTGTTTTGTCTGAGTAAGAATGGAAGAAACAGGCTCGTACACATCATAAACTCAGCCCCACAATAGTATTTTATCGAATAGTCTTTCCCCACCTTTCTCATGCCCTATGCCAACTGTAACAAGAACATGATAACCAGAAAGAAAAGAAAAAGCATCAGGGCAGAGTACATGGTATGACCCATTGTATGTAATAGAACATTCATGCCTTTAAAAGCAAAAGAAACTCAAGCAAGCACCTATAAAAATCTAGTTCATATTTTTGTTTCAATGAAAATGATGTACATAGTGATTGTGGATTTGGCTGTCCTAATTAATAGTGCTTCAGTGAACAGTTCCAGAAAAGATTGTTTCCTTCCTCTCTCTCTCATTTGTATTTATGAAGAAGATACAGTCTTGCTGTAGAATCAGGACAACAAAAAGACAAAAAGGTGGGGTACGTAAGAAGTTGTCTTCAAGCAAATTCTGAGAAATACAACATATAATGGCAAGTCAACATGGCATGGCTCCAATTGTGCAGAGAAGTATTCAGGTAAGATCAGGAGCAACCCAATATATTTTCTAGATTTTAACACTACTGTAATATATGTTCCTATTACAAAATTTCCTAAAGGCAAAGGAAGCAGCGATCATGATGGCAATTTTGTATCCCAAGTGAGCAGCAGCAACTGCCTTTCTGGAGTCTATTTTTTATTTTTGTCACAAGAACTCATTAATGAAAAGGCTTTGCTTTAAACTGCTGACTTTTTAAGCTAAAATCTATTGTGATCAAATGCCAGAAAGAGCTGAGACTCAAAAGAGTCGTTACAGTAAGATCGTTACCATCTGATTCACAGGCATCTACTTGTAGCCTAGTTATTAGTCCATCTGTTCTACTCTTATTTATCAAGACAGGAAAATATATTCCAATTCCAATTCAAATGTAAAGCCTACTGCATTAAACAAATGTTCCACACAAGAAAAGTATGGCTTAAATATTGGGAAAGGAATTAATTGGTGAAGAGGGAGGAGAATGAAAAGGGGTTGGGGAATTTCTGTTGCTTTGCTCAGTAAACGCAGGAAGACATAGCTGAATATGATGTGCCCAAGTGCCCAATCAGTCTACAGGAATGTTATTGTGTAAAAGAAAAACTGAAGCTGATGAACGAGATCTAGAAATCCAATGTTTTTAACTAACTGCTTTTAAAATATTAGAGGCTTTCAAAGAAACCTGTACCACTGAAGTTATTTTAAGTACATCTGACTGCAGTGATAGTCTCATCACCTCTTGAGAGCCCACTATTTTTCTCAGTAAAATTATTACAAATATACAAAGTGGAAAGACCTTTCATTTGGAATTTACTGTAAGTGACCTCCGAAGCCTACATAGGTTGTAAAGGAAGGCACAATAAAACCTGTAGTAAACGTCAGCTCAGAAGACAACTTCTCTTAGTAACTGCTTGAAAGAATCCCTAAGGTTTCTACTCCCATTTTGTCTGACCTTTAGCTAAAGGCCCCTTCTATTGATTGATTTCTTTTGCTGGTCCCTTCCCTGGGTGGTTGCAGTAGATGGCATGGGCTTTGTTTTACAGCAGTTGTGCATGGTGGAAGTGAGTAGGGTTGGAAGCAAAGATCTTGAGCTGTGTATCCTCATATGCAAATAAATACAAACTAATCTGCTATCTACAGTTATTTTACTTGTTTAGCATCACTTTTTACAGACCAATAAAGAACATTTAAGTGAACTAAATTTCTTCACTCTTTTTTGTTTTAATCACATTATAAATTTTATACTATATCTTTCTGAGTTATTGGGTCTGGGCACAAATTATTTCAATATAGGTTTTATTTTGAAATAGTTGGACCTTTGATTTCTGGTCCTTCACTGAATCCTCTGATGACAGCGTACTCAGCTCATACTTGAAAAAAGAGCAAGTGTTTCACTTTTTAGTGTTTCTGTCAGATCTGCTGAAGATAATGTATCTTCTCCACAGGGCTTGTCCATCTGCTCCCAGTGTGACCAGAGAACACCCTGTGAAAAGACTGCTGAGCTTTCCAGGGGAAGCCAGCTTCAGAGCTATGGGAATATGACACATGAACAAAATGCCAAAATTTGTCAAGAATCCTGACAATACACACTGAAGGGATAGCTATGTTGCAGGATACACCAATGTGCTAGGCTCATGTGCAGGTGTGCACATGGTTGTGTATGCACACAAAGCACGTCGGAGTATTTGTATCAGAAGTCTGCACATAATTTAGGTGTTTGTATTAATATAAACATTAAAACTACAATTGGAAATGGAGAATTTCTCTGAGATACATCCCACATTTTCTAAGCTGTTCTATAGACGGCTTTGTACTTTGGGGAGGGAACCCCAAATCATTTAAGTGTCATGGGACACCACAGTGCCTCAAAGGTGGCATATTTAGCTCAGGGCTTCCAGTTCTCCACATACATCTCTTGTCCATTCCTGGCAATGGTAAGCACAGTACAGGTAGAGCAGTTTCCCTTGCATTTGGCCGTCACCTACACAAAGACAGGTATTTTGTAGCATTATAGCACAGTTCAAGGGCAGTTTCTACCCCTCAGAAGGTTCTTACAGAGGATCTTTTATTTGTGGTATTTTAATAAACACAGGATGGCTGTGAGTAGCCAGTAATCTGGAAGCAGGTCCAAGGAACGAGAAAGCAACTAGCAGTCAGAGTTTCCCATGAAAAAAAGCCAATCTCTATGGAGATGCCCAAGAAGCCTTTCCTTGTCATGAAACGCCATATGATGACATTTGAGTTAAGAGATCACAACAGTCCAGGAGCAACTAAATGGCTTTTTCTTGGTCTGTGTTGGAGAATAACAAATGAAATTGTAATTAATTACTGAAGGGCTGCATTAAAATTTTTGTGAAGGGAGAGAGTCCTCAAAGGGCTCATTAGGCTTTCTCTGAATCATGGCTGTGAAACCAGCATTATGTTATTGACAGAAATAAGGAAAAATAGAACAGAACTGCAGAGATAATTAATGTTGTGAATAAAATAATTCTCTTCCACTAGAGGGATCTTTCAAAAAAGATACTCCCTCAGGGACTTTTCTAAAATTGTATCTATATAACATACACATACACCTACACATCTAGGGCTTATATGTTACAAAGTAAGATGAATATAAATCTTCTTGCGTCCATGTATCTGTATATACAGGACTGGAGATAAGACAAGGGAGTTTGACAGAGTGCTGAGCCAGTCTTAAAATGTCCAGAGGGCTGAAATGAATAAGTTTAGAACCTTCTTAAAAGTTCTGGCTAAATCACTTTAATCTGTAACATTATTCTGCAAGTATTTCAAAAGGAGGGTCTCAATATAAGTGTTGTACTTTTGCCGTAACTGGAAAGAGAATAAAATCCACACACACACAGACACACACACACCACCACCCCCAGAATGCTGGCACTTCTATTTTTCATGTAGAAGAAGCTAAAATTTGCATTGCATGTGAAAATAAAAAAATAACAGAAGAAAGTGTGGGAGATAGGGCAGGTGTAAAAACAAGCCAAGCACTCCCAAGCCTCCAGGTCTTTCCCCTCTTCTATCTAGCACGTTTTCATCTATCCCGTTCCTCTGTTTCCATTCTTGGCTGTTTAGTCTGGTTGCACATAGCTTGTCTGGTCCAATTCATTCTTGATATTCACTGTTCTTTTCTTACTTCATTTCTTTCTTCAGAATTAATTCCTCCCTAAATGGCAACAAGGTATCAAGAGAGAGCAGCAAGCTCAGGAAGAAAATAGCATCTTGAGTAACTCACAGCAGAGAGTCAACAGCCAGGTCACCATGCTTATGTAGCCCTGTAAAACGGAGTATGTCTGAATACAACTGGTGATGAAAAAGGACATGCACAAAACAAGATAGGTCAGGAATACAAATCCTTGCAATCTGAAAGGTCTCCTTTTGCAGTCAACTTCAAATACTCTTGGCAGGTATTGCAAGGGCTCCAGGCTTTCAGTTCAATTAAAACTTCACATTCTCTTGGTAATTTCAAGCTTACTGTGCCCTTGAAAAAAGTTTGGAACTTGAGCACAGAGAACACAGAGTCACAAGTTAATCCAGTGGCAAGCAGGAAAACTAGCTAAAAGTCTGCAACATGATGGTGATTTTGGGCTGGCTTGGTGAAGTCTGGAGATGGAGACACAGAATAAAAGGCAGAGTATAGGAATATTGCACCAGGTTGCTCTTTTATTTGCTGGAATCAAGACATTAGTAACTCAGAAACACAAAGTGAATTTTGACTTGGACAGGATTATCTCCTACTGATTGCAACATAAAAGAGTCATGCTGGTTTACAGCTCAGGTGATCAAAGAAAACATGAGAAAAAAGCAGTTGTAGTAGAGCATATGCTTTTAGAAAAGAGTCACATAGCTGTAACACATGCTATGATGAGAAGAAAGTAAAAACAAAATCCTAAAGATATTCTTCATAAGCTTAACTAAAATCTCAAATTGAACTCAGAAAAATCAGTTACAGCAATTATACCACCTCCAGTTCTGGCTCTGAGGACATTTGAATTTTACTGAAAAAATATTTGTTAAAGAAAACCTGTATCATAAAAAATAGTAATAAAATGGTTGCTACCACACTGTTGAATTTTATGAAGAAATGGGGGAAAAGTTGTGTGTTACTTAGAATGTAGAATTGTCTTAGGAATTAAGTTCAACAAGTTTGTATCATATTGTATGTGATGGTATAAAAATTGAGGTATTTATTGATGGTGCTTGTAGATCAAAATTAATCCTATTTAAACCATTGTTTTAAACTCTCTATGCTTGTCTTCTCCCAGTTTAAAATCATCTTCAGCCTTTTAAAATGCTTTTTTATTGGGCAGCTAGCTCAATTCCACACTTTTTGAATAAAAATAAAGAATATTTACTATAAAAGTATCTATATTATTGCAGTTACCTTCACAAGAATTAATCCATGCTATACCATATTGAATTGATTCATAGCATCAAGTCAAGAAGTACAACAACTCTATCTGTGATTAAAATTGAGTAAAAAAACCTAATTATCTCACCTGAAGGATAAAAAAAAGCAAGGCAACACCTTCTATCTGTAGAGTTTCAATTCCCTAATTAAAAAATATAGAGGCTAATTTAATCATCAAGTTGTACAAGGAAAAACAGACTTGATAGCTTCGATAATTAACTCTTCATAATTTATTGCTACTGGGCAAAACTACCATTACATTTGAAAACTTCTTTTGTCATTGTAGGACCAGCAATCACACAGCACAAGAACTTAGAAAGCCTGTCCAATTAAACGCATTGTATTGTGGCCTAGTGTCAGAGGGTTCTCTTCAGCCACTTGGGAGAAGAACTAGATTTTGACCTCGTTGTTGAAAGATGTCAGAATCTGACCACAAGGGCCACCCAGCACCCTCTTCTTGCATCAAATTCAATTCAAGGGTCTGATTCTCAACAGTGTTATAAGAATCAGTTCTACAGGTAGCAGTTGGAAATCCAGGGTAAGCCCATTGTTTCATTGAAGTCGTGCTGAAAAAATAATCATTTCAAACTGATTGTTTTCCTATCCTACCTCCATATCTGGAAATAATAAACAACTCTCACTTCTGCAAAAGAAACCGTATTTAAATTGTGTGCACGTGCAGGCACATTTGTATGTCAAGTAGGTCTTACAGGCTTCCCATATTTCCCAAAAACATGTTGTTAAGTTCATCTCTCATGTCGTGTATGCACTGGAGTGTCTGCGATAGAGTTGCTTATGTTTACACACAGCAGGGATAAAATAAGCAGAAGAAGCCTTTTTACTCCCACACAAAAACATGAAGACAACTGCTTATTGTGTCATTCTCTAATATCAAAAAGAGCGGTAAACACCTTTATCAATTGCTGCATCAAGGAAATCTGACCCTGATAAAGCAGCATCTGTGAGGATAAAATACCTCTTGGCCCCTTTCCCTCGGTCATGGTCTCATACATATCACATCAGCTGCTCCAACAGGAGGTTGTGCAATGGGGTCAAGCCTCTACTGAGCTGAATGAGGATTTTCAGCAACAATCTGTGACCTTCCCTAACCACAAAACAAGCGGTATTCCCCTGATCCCAGCCCTTAATTAGGTGAAAGCTACTGTGTCAATGCCATGTCTGTGCGACAACTCTTCTGTTGTTTCTTTAGACAGACAATTAGGAAATTATAATATCTGCACCTCCAAAAAAGCAAATATAAGCTATGCACTGCTATGCATACTGCCAACTATAGCCATGCAAAAAACTACCAACATCAGGCACCAGTTAGAGTAATCATCACAAAGCATAGGAGCTGAAAGCGTGGTGAAATTAGGCACACAGACAGTGGAGGGCAGAATTAATAGATTAACAGGTTTTATGTAAAAAAGGGGAGACATTTATGGCTAATGCATATATAATGTATAGAAACTGAAGATATTTGTTGTTAGGACTATTGGGACCTTTTTTAAAATATGAACATATTCTTTAAAACAAGAATGAGAAAAAGTAGGCTGTCATGCATACTCTGTAAATAAAATTTAGTTTCTATGGATGTCAATGTAGTACATTAAAAAATAAAACAATAGAACAAAAATATTCCATGAACTATATACACTTATTCTGCTAGAATAATTACCATTCTAATTTCTAAATAGATGTCATGAAGACATCTGTTTTGAAAAATGATGCAGTTAACTCTCATGTTATTTTAATTTATTTTGGCTTAGGTCTCTCCAGTTCAAAGGGTTCAGGAAAAGCATAGATTTTTCAACAAATAATGCCATTTTAGGCCTTTTTGGTGATGCATTTTTTCAATATCGATTGCTCCCTAGCTGGTCCAGGACCACCCCATCCCAAGGCCATGCCCAGCAATGGTGGGGACCTGGCCAACCCCAGTCCCCAGCCCAGCAGCCCCACTCTGCTCATCCCAGCCGGGCACTACATTTCAAAAAAATGACACCATAATTTTAGGTTGAAAAATCATTAGATTAAACAGCAAGCTGCCTGTCACCATCACAGGAGTAGTATAACACTGAAAGAGGAAGATGCATAGATGGAGAAACATGCAAATACACCATTTCAGGATGATGTAGACCAAACTGAACACCTCCGCTGCTGAGACTGGAACTGGTATAGTCACTAGATGTACAGATGAAGAAATTAGCTATCTTCCTGATAGATATGTGACAGAAAATGATAGTCAATAGAAGAATGCCATATTAACTGTACAATTAATTCAATAATTGTCTATTTAAAGGGCCTCCATTCCTTTGATTCCCAAGTGATCCCAGATCTTCTTCTTCTAGACTACTCCTTCTAGTACCCAGATTGGACTTCTTTTTGAAAAAGAAATGGAAATATTTTGGAGGATTTTTTTTTGTTTTTAATGAAAAATTCTATGGTATTTTCTTAGATTTTCTGTGGAGCTCATTCTCTGTAACACCACTCTTCCATCAAGGGCATCATTCCATATACAGTTCTTGAACCAAGCTAATATACTTACATGGCTTCTGTTCTGGAGTGGGGTCTTACTTCAAATTAAATTCATGTGGAGATTTTGCTCCTCCTTGCAACCTTGTCTTTGTACATATAGAAGGTGTCAGTTACATAATTTTATTAGCAGAAAAGGAGACATTAGAACTAAAAAACCTTTCTGTTTTCTCAAAAGTGAACACCTGAGTTATTTATTTCATGTGAGTTATTATGACATTTATAATTTTTGACCTGGCTATTTTAAATGATACAATAATGAAAATCACTAGGATTTTTGAATGTTTAATCAATTTGTCAGATGAAAGAACATCAAACTGAATTGTGAGTACAGCAATAAGAAATAAAATTCGTAATTCTCCTCAAATGAAGAAGAGCTAAGTGGAGCACTTAAACAATGCATTTAGCCCATTAAGACTTCAAGGTCAAATTAATATATATTTTTCCTTAGATATATTTCAGAAGGAATAAAAATCACATTTACTTAAAAAGGCACACCGTTCATAAGCAAGAATATTAAAGAGTAAGGTTCAAGATAAGACACGCAACTCAAAAAAAAACCACCCCAAAGACATTAAACTACATTGACAAAGATTATTTTCATTCCCTCAAAAGACAAAGATTATTTTCTCTCCTTTAAAACCTTCTCTCTGTCTAACTGAGCTTTGATTTTGAATATGGTCAGTTAACAGTTTTAGCAGAACATGGTAGAAATTTGTAACACGTGGTAATACACTAAAACTGTAGAAAGAAACAGACCCAATGAAGAAGCTCTGAGTGGTGACTGTGGAGGAAAAGAACATTTATGCTATAAACCTTCAATCTGAAGAAGTGGGTAAAGGTTTTTTCTAATCAGTAGTGACAATGATGCAGGATTGGGGAAATGGGAGATACTAACTACTCAGACAGCTGTTAGGGAAGGAACCCAGAACAGCACAATTACTTTTTTCAAGTTTTTGTGAACTCTTCTTTGTTCTGATTTATCACAGAAAAAAAAACAGATGATATATCTACAGGAAGATCATTCGAGTTTTTACTCTTAAGTGGTAAAATGAAATGAGTTAAATATCGAGAAGAAAGGTGATTTAGGAGACAGTGGCATAAAAAATAGCTCCTTAAGACAGGAGAGGTGAGTAGCAGCAAAACAATAACCATTGATTTAGGCAGGCAGAATTTGACAAACTAAAAAAATTGAGAGGAGTGGGATAAAGAGCAGGCAGTTCTTTAGCAAAACATCATTTGGGAAACAAATATAAACCATCCTACTGTGAAGGAAAGATCAGCGCATTAGGAAATGAGCTAAACAATGAGCTCTTTTTGGACCTGTCCTGGTTTCAGTTGGGATAGAGTTAATTGTCTTCCTAGTAGCTGGTATAGTGCTATGTTTTTGAGTTAGGTATGAGAAGAATGTTGATAACACACTGATGTTTTCAGTTGTTGCTAAGTAATGTTTAGTCTGAAGTCAAGGATTTTTCAGCTTCTCATGCCCAGCCAGCAAGAAGGCTGAAGGGGCACAAGAAGTTGGCACAGGACACAGCCAGGGCACCTGACCCAAAGTGGCCAACAGGGTATTCCATACCATGTGAAGTCACAGCTAGCATATAAACTGGGAGGAGCGGGGGCGGGGGGATCGCTGCTTGGGGACTAACTGGGCGTCGATCAGCGGGTGATGAGCAGTTGCGCTGTGCATCATTTGTATATTCCAATCCTTTTGTTATTACTGTTGTCATTTTATTGTCCTTGTCATTGTCATTATTGGTTTCTTTTTTTTTGTTCTATTAAACCATTCTTATGTCAACTGATGAGTTTTACTTCTTTTCCCTATTGTCTCCCCTGTCCCACTGGTGTGGGGGTGAGGTGAATGAGTGGCTGCGGTGCTTAGTTGCTGTCTGGGGTTAAACCATGACAGGACCTCAGACACAAAAAAGGAAGTTAGCAAATCAAAATAAATTCCTTGCATGAGGTAGCATATGGAAATGGTTGATGTGAGCAGAAAACAAGAACTTTTTTCAGTGTATTTTTACTGAAAATATCAGGTTTGATAAAGTGACCATAATAAATAATACCAGGGACAAAAAAGTAAAATCTTGTCCTTGGGTGAGAAAGGAATAAATAAGAGAGTGCTTAGATAATTTTCATTATTCCAAATCATCTTTGCCTAATGTACTTGGTAACTTAAGGAATTGACTGATGAAACTGCAGATCTTTGAGAAATTGAGAAGGATGGCAAAAAAAAATTTAAATTCTATACTTTAAAAGAGAAAGAAAGGAAGAAGTGGGGAATTATTGCATTATTATAATAACTTGAAATTTCAGAAAATAATCTGGGAAAAAAAACCAAACAAAGGATGTTTAGCAAATACAGGGAAAAAAGAGATAAGTGAACAGGAATTTATCAAGAATGAATCAGGTCAAAACAGCATGATTTTACTTTACAACAGAAAAACTGGCACTGTGGAGAGATAAAAATCAGCAGATGTCATATATTTTGTGGTTTTTTTACATGTAACATTCTCATAAGCAAACTGTAAAATCATGATCTGGATGAATATTGTAGGTGTAGAATTGAGGAAAACAATGTTCCAGGAATGGTTCTTAATGGTTCCCTCTGAACTAGGTGGCAAATGGATTTCCACAGAGCTCTATTTCTCATGCATCTGTGTCCTCATACCTATTTCATATTTTCATTAAGATACTGGGTGGTGAACTCACGAAATTAGGTTTACAAATATATTGAAAGAATTGAATTTGACAAATTGGAGATACATCCTGAAAAATAGTTGGATGTTATTTAACAGAGAAATAGAACTTACTAAAGGACAGTCATCTACATAAATACATGGTCTGAAATCATTGGGTGGGAGATCACTCTGAGATGGATATAGTAGTTATCTTAATAAGCAGCAGAACATAAGTCAATGGAGTCATGCTTTTGCAATCAGCCAACTAAACTTTGGATTGTCACATATAAACAAAAGACAAATGCAATAATCTTTTGATTTAGACAGCACTGGTAAGGACAAAATGGAAGTACTTTGTGTCCAGCTTGAGGCAATATATTTCAAGAAAGGTGACAGGAAGGGAGTCCAGAGGAGAGGCACAAGTATGAGAGGTTTTTAAAGGATGATTTATTACTGAATACTGAATAAAGAGACAGACAAGTTTAATCTGAAGGAGAGAAGCTGAGATACAAGAGGAGAAGAAACAAAATAAGTATTCACCTAAATAAACACTTCAGGAAAAGGGAAAGAATTAAGCTAGTATCATATTCAGGTAAATATGAAAAACAGCAATCATCTTAAATTATAATGAACAAGATATTAACAAAACCATATTAATAATAGGGCAGTAAGGTAAAGCCTGGGTCACACCTTTTGGGAAAGCTATGGCATTTCCAGTGCTGGACGTGTTTAAGACTAGGTTGCACAGATGTCTCTCAGACTGTACCTAAATATAATTGACCGTGCCCTGCAGGAGGTGGATGGACACTGCCTGGATAGTCTCTTGAATTCTCTTCCAGCAATATTATGATCTAACTACCTGTAATTCTCACTGCATTGAAATCGGTGCCAAAGCATTTAATAACCCCCCTTCTTTTTTCCCCATTATGACCTCTCACAAGAAAGCTAATAATAGCTTATTAGCCTGTTTAAAAGGCAACCAAACAAATGCAACCTCCTCTCACATACCGTTCCAGACAGAACTGATGAGCAGACTTCTGCATGCCTGTGCTAAGCCTCCAATGTAAAATTTAACAGGGTGTGTTTTGCTTGGCACTGCTGTAAGTAGTGTTCGGTGTTCAGCATGTAAATAAGTAGCATGAAGACCCTCCACATTTCCTCTGACAGAATCAGAGACCTAAGGGCACTTTGATCACTGAAAGATGCCAAAAGATACAAGAATGCCCCCCCTAAAAAACACAACCAAAAAACCCTACACCCCCCCCCAAAACACAACCAAAAAACCCTATCTCCCCCCAAAAACCAAACAAACAACAAAACAAAACAAAACAAAAAAAAACACCAAAAAAAACCCCCAAGAAACAAAAAAGGTGTGTGTGACTCACTGAATAAGCAGAGAGTTAGCATTGCCCAGAGCTTTAGGAACCACAACCTTCTGATTGAATTCTACCTTAGGAGTTTGGATGCTACTGTCTGAAGGAAAAACTCAACATTTTTTGTGCTGTTTGAAAGATAATTCTGAAATTAAGGAAATGCCTTCAAAAATTAAATTTCTCAGCATCAATCATCATCAGGATACATATGTGTGTGTGTGTATTTATATACAAACATAGTTACAGATACCAAGTTTTAACTAAGCAAATAAAGACACTATTAAAGCAACGAAGTTTTCCTTCAATTAGTAGCCCAGAAAACATGGAGAAGTTCTGAAGACTTTCCACTGTGAAGGAGAATCCATATGAATTCTGATTTATCAGTGTATTATTCCCCTTTCTCCTATTTCACTCACCATGAGTTTGTGTGGTCTCCATAGGGAAATGTCATTCCAAAACACAGCTAATGTGAGAAATACTGCAGCATATTTCATCAGATGTGTTTGTGGTTTGTGAGAAATACCTCCAGATCACCTATCTTGTACACGAGATTGGAAAATGAATGGTAGTTTGACAGGAGCTGGACTACAAATATGAAGCCTGAAATGTGGTTCTGTAACTTTTAACCACTAAAAAATATTGTAACTAGATGACCGTCATTTGCATAATACCTTTCCCTTGTAGATTAGTAATGATTTCACAAAAGAAGGACACTTCATAAACCCCAGTAGGTGAGAAAGCTGACTCAGAGAAGAAAAGTAAGTAGCCGAAAGACACCCTGTGGGCCCAAGCCTGAGCTAAGAAAAACATTTAGGTCTTCTGCGTCTCTCTGCCTTAGCTGCTGGACTATATTGACACATTAGGCACTGCTTAATCACATAGGCCTTTTAAAATTATCTGTGTAAATGGAAAGTCTTGTTGGATAAGAAGAATCTTTAGCAAAAAGAAAGTCATATGGAACTCCAGTCAATAGTACTACACTATGCTTTTCAATTAAAATTACAGCAGAATTAATAAAGGTTTTCTGAAAGCTGAAGGGCTTAACTGATTATGAATTTCATTCACAATTCAGCTAGGAGCAATTAATATCCTGGGAAGTCTTCCTACTCTTTTGGAATATAAGCATTAAAAGGATGGCAACATTCCTACTCACTCTGATTGTTCATACTGTTTGGCAGAAGAACACAAACCACTTTCCTAACCTGCGAAGACAGGACACTCAAGGTAGCTAAATGGAGAAGATACTTGAATTTAAGCCAGATTAAATTACAAAAATAGAGGACAAAAGAGAAACTATGTCTTGAAATGTTTGTTGCCAACTAACTCATCCAAGAGGATTTGTCTTCATCTGAGATTCAGACACTAAAAGATGATCATGAACACTTTATCTTTGAAAAACAAAAAGAAAAACAAAGAATTCTTTTGCAGAAATGTTATAGTCAAAATTTTATAATATGCTTCATAGATTGACTTGCAAGGACCAGATGCTAGTTTGTTCCAACCCATAAGGCCTTAGGGTAAAAGGATAAACTGCCAGATTTAAAAACCAGATATTGAAACTCCTGCTTTTGGCAAATTGTATGTTCACATGAAAGCAATTTCATTCACTTGAAAGAACTTCATATAACGTAAGGCACAACTTAGTATAAGTTATTAATATTGGGCCTATAGATCTGATTCTGCAGGATCTGGAACCCACTTGAATTAATTTTATAAGATAAAGAAGTCTGCTTCAAAAACAACTTCATCCTCCTTTTTATATGCTGCTATGATTCCCTACCTCCCCCTCACCACATTTTTTTGGTTAGTTTATTTATGACTGATCCAGGGAAAAATTACATGTAACTTATTTTCAGTACTGTACCAACAAGAGGGTTATTAAAAGCAAACTGTAGAAATCAAAAGACTTTCCTCTTAATTAAGCCACAGTAGAAATAATAAGTCACTTTCTTTCTTGTACTCTCAGTCTTGAATGCCATGAGCATTATTTTGAATGCAACAAATCAAGCAGTGAGGTGGCCCTATGCAACAATTAGGAAGTGAAATCCACAATAACAAATTTTTTTTTCAGTTTTTTTTTTTTTCTTGAATTGTATTTTATCATTTGTCAGGATTAAAGGAGGGTTTAGGAACAATATTAGGTTCATCCTTATTTCCTCATTTTGTTTATGAATAGGAATGGATTTAGATTCCACCAGCTTAAGCAGACAGTGAATCTTGACCATGTAAGTGAACAGAAAGAACACAACTTGGGAAAAAAATCAGTAACTGCACACGGTTTTTGTTTCATAAGTTAATTTAAAGAAAAAAAATCCTTTTTAACTATGTTTTGATTTTGATTATCTCATGATTTTTTAAATCCACTCTCAAAAATTAAAAATGCTTTAGGTTAAAGAAAAAGCTTTGTTGTCTATTAATTATAAGACTTCATTATGAAAATAAAGGTTTGTATTATACATGAAAATAAAATTTTAGTCAAAATCTTTATTTTCCTAACTTACTTAAAGATTAACATTGGAATGACCACGAAAAATTACAAGTGTGAAAACTCACTTGTATTTAATAAGAAAGAACAAAAGGGAGCAATGTTGTTTATTGCCAGGCATTTCACTTGAAACAAAATGCAAAAGCCACTAAAGGGATGTACTTTCTGCTGCTGCAATTTACTTTGAATAAAAAATAATTATCGTTATTGAACGTAGGGAGAGGAAATTTCTGAAGAAACAATTTGATCAGTACTAATCAGTACCGATCATTATGCTAATCACGCATCCCTGTTTGCATCATTATATTTTCTCTTTCATGACTATAAATAGAAGAAACTGTTGGAATCAAACGTAAAGGTATATAACTATATTATTACAGCAACCAATTTATAACATTTAGCTCATGAATAAAACATCAAATAAATTTTTTCATGATTAGTTTTTCTTTTTATGAATGATGAAAAAAAAAGCACAAACACATTTGCTTGTTTTTCTTTTATAGGTGTATTACTGAAGTCCTAAATTGTATGCTGGAATCTCTCCAGAGAAACTAGCTGAAAATGTTCCATCTTCATCACTTTTTCAATAAACATATGAACAAGTGTTGAATTAGGAGAATAACACCAAAACTATATATTTGGCTGTTTGCTTTCAGTCATGCTCAGCCTACTTTTGTATTCCTTCCCCATTCACTTGACAAACATCCATGTGTTCATAAGTGATTTTTTTTCACAAGAAATATTACCAGAAAAAAAAAAAAAAAAAAAAAGACAGGCAAGGCCAGATTCTCATCTATTCTTTGCTCTTTTACACCTCTTAAGCACTGTACAAAGGACAGAAAATACCTGCAGTGGACCAAGTGCAATTCCTTCCAATGCCTCTACCAAAATACAGTGCTATATGCAATGCATCACAGGCTGGGAAAAAAGACATCCAGTGGGAGCTCTTCGCCTGGAATTTTTTAGTGCTATACTATCCATTGCAAACTGAGGCTACCAGGCATAAATTAGAGTGGCTCAGAGGTTATTCAGATTTACTTTGGGTACAGAGTGAATGCAATCATTCACAAGAAGCAGCGACTTGCCACTGGATCCCAAGAGCTCCACCCTCTTGGTCAAAAAAGAAGTTGGGCTTAAGTTCATGTTTCAAGTATTCACATTAGTGGTAGTATATGTTCACAGGTTAAACCAAAGACAGGTTTTCCTCCAAAGATCATATCTATGGAAGTAACTAAATAAGCCAGGCAAGAATGTGAGCATGCATTTTGCAGCTCAGACCAAGCAGAAGCATGTTGTTGTTTTATGTCAACAGTTAGTGCAGGTGGTGGACACTGTTCTCAGTCTGGGAGATTCAGGTATGGAACCAGTTTACAAACGCTGCTGCACAAGTTAAAGCTAGCCCTCTTTAAAAAAAGCTGCTGAACTTTCTTAGTCTTACTTAGAAAGAAGGTATTTTCCCCTTTTGAATTAGAAGAGTTTTCTGATTCATGATCAATTCGGGGACAGCATTGCTAATGACTTTACAAAATGCAAGAGGCAATACGAATTGGAGAGAATGAGAGAAATAAAAAACAATGCATTTGATAACCTTGTGTAGAATAGGACACTGCTCTTTTCAAAAGCCCTTGCCAGAGTCCTGATACAAAGGCATTTGATGACTCAGCCATGGTTTTCAGCTCTTCTTTGCAGCCAAGGCTGTGCATGCTCACACAATTACACACATGAATGTGATAAAATACAATTTAATCTAAAATCTTCACTCAGTCATTAAATCTTTCAGTAGCTTAATATATTCAGGAATGATGCTGTGGGCTAAGCCAGTGTAGCCAAGTCACAAAGCATTAAAACTATTATAAAATTCCACAATATTTTTTTCAACTAAACTACTACCTCTTCTTGAGAGATTCAGAGAACTTGTGATTATTTTCTACATGTCCAAAGCATAACTCTGACCAAACCTAATTACTTTGCACAGATCAAGTACTCAGTATAAGATACTCCTAGCAGCTGTTCACAGTCAAGTCATAAAAGAAACTTTTGTAAGAATAAATTATGTTAGTAAAGATAATTGAGACCTCTTTGCAGACATGCAGCAAAGAGGGGAAATCATATGAGCAGTTTTATTTTAGTATAAATATTTTATGTATAAATGAGAGGAATATCATCATTATTGCAAAACATCATGTAGTGCTTAAAATATGACCGTTAATTTGTAAGGAAACAAATCCTCCCTTTTCCCCTCAATTCTTGATTTCTTTGCTGTAACTGCTAAAGCAGGCAATGCGGTATATACTTCACAGAGATATAAAATTCAAAAATGTGTTCGACCTTTAATTAACATTAAATATATCTGTGTCTTATTGTGGTTAGAGTACTGTATCCATTTTTTTGCAGTCATCAGCATTTAACTTTAAAATGATTGAGAGAATGGATAGCTGTTTCTGCTTACATAGAAAGGTGAAACACCAGGAAGGTGGTAAATCAGAATAAAAAAAATCCTTAAACTCTCAGGATTCAGTGTTTTAGTGTTTTAAAATTGTTGTAAATGGTTGATTTATTTCAGAATTTGAATGCTGGATTTTAGAATTATGTGGTACAAATAATTTAGAGCACAACAGTAGAAAATACAAGATGTTAATGTTTCAAATGAGAATGAACATATTAATTTGTTGTACTACAGTTAACTATTGCCTATTGAAACATTTGTTGATCATTTAGAAGTCTTTTTTTGATTCACTATGTGGACTTTAATAGAAAAGGTGATGAAAAGTCAGAATAACTGTTAATTTAAATTATATGCTTACTTGAAAGTGATTAAAACAGGGAGTTCTGCTAGTGCAGATGTGTAGAACTTGCTAGATTTCTAATCTTACAGATTTTACGACCTTTCCTCTGAAATTTGAAGCAGCAGATTCCCCTCCTCCAGAGAAGCAGCAGAAACCAGTCCACAAGCATATTGAAACCACATTTAACTACATGGCATGCTGATTAGTGTTATAATCTCATTCCCTAAATTGTTGCTATTTTGGAATGTAGTACATAAGTTCGGAGGCTCTCACAGTGACATGTGTTTTGTTCCAAAACACATTATTTTTAGGAAGTGTTCATAAGGTCAAGACTTTTTCCCAAATCCTCCTTATTATTAAATTTTAATTTTTTTCTGAGCAGAAATAATGATTCTGTGGGATAAGGAATGTGTTATTCTGCCTCACAACAATTCTGCCGTACAAAAAAAAAATCTTCCAAACACAAATTCTTTTGCTGTAAAGGGCTTTAATCTAAATTCCTTGTTTTCTCTCTTTCCAATTATACTTCTCACCAACTTGCTTTAAACATGAATAATGCAATAATGTAAAAACATCCCCCCTGGTCAGAAACTTACATCATTTCCAGCATAGGCAGTTACAGAGGGCAATTATAATACCAAGGTAATTACATACAGAATCATGTGAACTCTGACAACCCACCAAATGGTATTCCCCTGTAGGTTACAGATTAAGCAAATCAAAGTATTTATTAGAACAAAAAGTTTCTTTTGGTAGCTGAATCCACCTTCCTCTGTTTGTGTATACTCCTCCTAAAAGTCCAGAAATATCAAGGCATTTTACAAAAGCAGTTTGTGTAAGCGCCCTAACAAGTCCCAAACTTAACAAATCCAAAACCCTTGCATAGTCCAGAGTCACATTCTTCTTCCTCACTCACACAACCAAAAGCATTTTCCAATGAAAGTAATCAGGGCAGCTGCCAAGATAAAATACGGCTTTGGAATCCTGAAACTTACTTATGTCCAGTTGTCAAAATGTTCCTCATTCTAGGCTCCACTGGGATTTTGGTAAAGGTCCTGACCAAGGGACATCGGTCACTTTTCAGCAAAAGAAGGTCAATAGCGCTATTGATGAAAAAAATCACAAAATATTGTAAAAATGGTGAAATGTCACTGTTCAATATACCAAGTTTTTCTTACAAATTATATTTGGAAAAGTGCTGCCTATCAGAGAAAAAAAAGTGTTTAAAGCATTTCAGTGAGCCATACAGAGATGTATGTACTATAACGATGACAGTGAATAAGCAAATAACTACAGTTTTTGCCGAGATCCAGTATTTCCAAACCAAAATGTCAAGGTAGGGCCCATCTATGTTCTGTGTCTGCTGCCAAATTCAGCCAAATGACAAATAAGGATTTAGAATTATAACATAAAAATTAGTGCAATTGACAGAGAGGACTGAAAAAAAGTGGAAAAACAGCAGAAAAAAAACCACCAACAAGCAGGCATGGCAAATGTCAGATCTTCTATATTTTATCTTGCATTTCATTTACAACATTTTATTAATCTTTTGATATTTCCTATCACCCATTATGATACACGCACTTGTAAATCACATTCATTTGCAGGCATGCAGAATTCCCTTGAATTTACACAGTTTATAGTTTCATTGCATATAGCCTTAAATCTTGAAAGATCACTTTGTTATTTAGTCAGTCATGTCACTGCATGTGGCAAATGACCAGTGATTACAGCTACGCTCAGTGGGGATGTAATAGGCAGTGATAGTGTGAAAAATTGTGCACGTTATAACTTAGAATAACTTGCAGCTACTGATATTGAAAAAAATGTAATCTGTACCCTGAAGAAGTTGCAGCACTGGATCGTACCTATGCTACTCCAGACATAAACAAAGCAATTATCGTCTTTAGACAGTGAAACCGACTTCTACACATAGAAAAACACCTCCTGGTATATGGTGGGGTCACTGAAAATGCAGGTAAGCCAGTAAAAAATGGAGATGGAGAACAGCTGGGGTCTAACAATGTTCAGCTGATTTGATACTATATAAAGCACAGACCATAGAAATGTGTTTTAAGCTGAACTCAAATATTTGCCTTCAACAATGGCCACTGAAGTGCCTTGATCTTGTGAACTTTTTGCTCATCACAATCCAAGTAAAAGCAGCTTTTATGAACATAATTGTCTATACAAGTGAAGTCTTGTACAAAACTTTGGTTTAATAAATGAAACTAGCAAGATTTTGCCATGTTTTTTTCATGATTGATGAGACATTCTAAACTACTTTTGTATTTAATCTATCAACCTTTGTTTAAACTTTATGAAGATATAATATATTACACATGCACATCTTAATACAAAATTAAGTTGGAGGAATACTCTTACATATTTCAAAATTTCACACTTAATTAGGCTATTTGAGAAATTATAGCCCTTTTTAAGTCCCAGTGGGTAAAAACCCACATTTTTCAGTAACTGCCATTTTAACAGACAGCAAGTCAGACCAAATGGCTGAGAAAGACCTGATTTCCTATGGAAGCAAACATAAAAAATCACTGGATTTTGAATTCTGATTTCAAATCTTGTGCTCTGCATAGAAATCACTAAAGGCATTAAAGACACTAAAAGAAAATCATATTCTTCAACACAGTTTTCAACAAATTGTTATAACAATTGCCTATAAAGCAGATGTCAAATGTATGATTCCTTTCCCATCCATGTTGATAATTAGTTTACTATTTTACTGGTTTCTTTTACCTCCTTGTTAGCAAAAAGAGCTGTCTGAACAGCCTCCACATACAGACAAGTTAACACTTCCTAAGTTATCTTTTAAATATGTCCATGTACAGCCCCTATCCATTAATGTAGATTTGTCTATTTCTATTCATGTAAATAAAATTATCTAGCTTTCTGGATCAGGCCCTAAAGCATTGCCTTTACTTCAGTTTCCCACTGATCAAAGAATACATGATGAGTGGGATGAGCAGAGACCTTGAAAATAGAACATTTACTGAGCTCTTGTTTGTCTACAAAAAAATTAAATGTTCAACATTAAAGGTAAGGCCACTGGAGAATGGCCTACAGAGTGCTGAATAAATACAAGGCATGTTTGGGTCTGTTCCCTTGTGCCCTAAACTCTTTCTTCCCACCCCCTAAACTATTCCCAAGTAGTTCCCTGCAGCAAATTGTCTCCGTTAACACGTTTCTTTCTCTCTTGACTTACATGGCAGCACTCCAATATTTACTTGGTCATTCTCCAGTAATGTACAACATCTTCTGGTACTAAAGACTTTGATTTGAAGACTAACTTGGTTTCAGACAACGCCATTACACGTACAGTAAGTTTACAAGGATCTCCAAAGACACAGTCTGAAACTTAGTGAGCAAGCCTTGGTTTGTTCGAGGCAGCACTGATGAATCAAGTTCATTATGTGACAATCTATTTGAGCTTCAATCAAACTTGAATCTATAGATATTCTTGGCTCGGCTAGTACATAGAGCAACAACTGCTATCTTTTCCCATCAGGAGGGAAGAAATTATTACGGTAACTCATTTGTGCTGTGGACTTTTTAAAATTTCAATATCAATATGAATCTAATTAGGGGCCCAACACTGATATTCTCCTGTGTTAACATATATACACATTGCTCTGACATTGTTATATAAAAAAAAAAAAAAAGAAAAAAGTGAAAATGAGTGATGCAAGAACCTCAGAAGCCTTGGGGTTTGGAAAAGCTTCAAAAAAACAGTGGAGATACACACAGTTAAAGAAAGAAACAAAGAGAATCCCACAACATCCTATGATCTTCCCTCCCATCCCAGATGCTTACCACCAGAGAGCTTCTTATCTCTATCATCCTCCACATGGGGACGATCCAAAGCTGTTCCTTTGTAGAAAGAAAAGAAATTCTAACCTAGAAGCTTTTTGTGCTTCTCTTGTCTGCCTAACCTCTTCTCCTTCCTTCAGTTATTGCTCCTAAACTTGTAGCAGCTTTTGTGTTGACCTGTTGGCAAATTTGAGAATAAGGGACTCTCTTCTTTGAGAACCTTTATCCTTCTCACTGTATCTTTAAGTGGGGTGTTGTACAGCATCTTCTAGCCCTATTGATATGTCTTTTCTTTTTGATCGTAAATGACTGTTTCAGTATTTGTCACTCTGTTAATTTAACCTTCCATTTTGCTGAGCAAGCAAAAGGTGGCTACCAAATGTCAATTCGCTCTACTCAGGGTTGAGAGATAAAAAGCAAAAAAAAGGGCAGAGGTTTAAGTTTAATTTTATTTTTAAGTTTGTTACATTTGGCAGAAAAAGCAAAATCTATTTCTTTCTTTAGGTGTGCAGAAATAAAAGCAGACTCTTGGCTACTGTGGGCCAAATGGACCTTCTGGACCCACAACTCATCTTATATAAATCCAAAACAGCTCCACTCTGTTTGGCTGCACATCAGCTTAGAAAGTGAAACAAGTGAGCAAAGGTGAAAGAAACATTTGACTGTTGAGAAACTGTCAGAGCCTTCTCATTTTCATCTCTACTTCATGATAATACCTGTAGTGGGCACATTCTTTCAAACATCTTTGTTTAGGTCTAGAAACACACAAAAATGTCCATGCACACTCTAGCACAGGAGAGAGTCTGGGTTGATGTATATAATTGTAACCAAAGTTAGTCACTTTTCAAGATTGTAATTGTATATAAGAGGGGTTGCAGTGAGTATATCATTAAAAACAGACTAAAATAGTAGCAGAACAGCTATCATAGAAAATTCATGTTGCAAAATTAGCCTATCCATTTTCACAATATATAATCATGCATAAGAGGAGGTTTCTTGTAGGAATGTAGAATGACTCAGTGTTAAATTATATGATGGCTGAAACCATTTAGGACTGTTCAGAATCTAAAACATAAAAACGAGGTTTGAAAAAACATAACACTGTGGAACTCTAGAATGTGGTAGCAACTATACAGAGTTATAGATAGTTTTGCTTACTGAGAATACTTACATGGGAAGCTTTTATTCTACTCTGAGTAGCAGGAAATAAGAGAAGATATTCTTGGCTTTTGAATTTCAACTTGAAAATTCCAGTACGAGCAAATCATGGGAAAATATTCCAAAGGCCATGGTTTGTGTACTTGCTTTGCTTTAAAAAGTCTGTTCTGTGTTTTCCTTACTTTGATGGTTAACTAAACACTAGAGATTTATCACCAGTTATTTTAAAAGTCCTTCAGTTTTTGAGATCTGCAGAACCAACTGCTTTCACAGGAGCAATATCATATCAATCAGTACCAAAAAAAGAGAACAATATCAAGCAATAACTGTTACTGTTGCACAGAAATTATAAGAAAATATTGTATGCACTTTCTCTTCTTAAATAAAGAGGAAGAAGGAAAGGAGGAAGGAAGGAAAAATAAAGACAGAAAGAAAGAAGGAAAGAAAGAAAGAGAAAACAAAAGAAAACAGAAAAGGAAAAAAGAAAAAAGAAAAAGAGAAAGAAAAAGAGAAAGAAAAAGAAAAGAAAGAAAAAAGAAAAAGAAAAGAAAGAAAAAGAAAAAGAAAAAGAAAAAGAAAAAGAAAAAGAAAAAGAAAAAAGAAAAAGAAAAAGAAAAAGAAAAAAGAAAAAGAAAAAGAAAAAGAAAAAGAAAAAAGAAAAAGAAAAAGAAAAAGAAAAAGAAAAAGAAAAAGAGAAAGAAAAAGGAAAAGAAAAAGAAAAAGAAAAAGAGAAAAAGAGAAAAAGAGAAAAAGAGAAAAAGGAAAAGAAAAAACAGCAATAGAGAAGTCTGTATGGTACCCACACCTAAATATAACAAGAAAGCATGGAAATTACTGAACTTAGCAGCCCTGAGAGTGTGATCATTTCTGTCACACTGTAGAAGTTAATGTCTTTTTTTTCCAGAATATAAGAACTGAAGTAATTCTGACACAAGTGCAGACTGTACAACAGAACATTAATGAATAGATAGTTTAGCCACTTCTATGACTTTTAGAAAATATTTTTAATACTGTTCATTTGTGATAAAAATGGAATGATCTACCAAGAAAAGTAATGAACTTATCAGGGAAGTAAGTCTCAGTTAAAGAATGTGGTGACTTCAGAGAACAAGGAACTCGCAGATATCTCTTTCGCCCACCAACTATTTCAGTCCTTGATGCAGTCATGATTCCTGGAAATATACAGATTCTCCTTTCTCAGGGATATAGCTGAAATAGCCAAAGTCTATTTGAAGGTTTTCTGTTGACTTCAACAGGTATTGGCTGAACTAATGACTTGAGCAGGTACTGACAAGGCCCCAAATGAGTTATGTTATGTACTTGCAGCCTTGGCCTGAGTTGGCCCTGGTCACCACTGGCTATTACCAGAATGAATCTGCTAACAATCAGTCATTTTGTTTAAAGCAGAAAAAAACCCACAGTAATAAAAATGCCAGAAGTATCAAAAATCTGAATGTGGTTAATCAGGAATTTAAACAAGACAGCAGTTGCCCTTAAACAGAAATTTGACTCATCACTACCGAAGAAGAAAACCTTGGAGTTAAAAACAACAGTAGGACATGTTTTATTTGAAAAACACAATACAGAAAAAATTACAAATACCTATTAATGAATGAAAATCCTCTGTTCCTTCTAAGTGGATTATGTGCTAAATATTAGATAAAAAAATTCATCATAAGTAACTGATATGATTTTTTTTGCCTGCTCAGAAATTCTGAACATATCAAAATCTGTGGGTTTTAAATTTAACTACTGAGTAATTTCTATTTAAAAAATCTTAATTTGTGGCTTGTTTACAAGTCTGTTATGAGACTTAGACTTTCAGAATTAAATTAATTTTGAATGGAAGACAGAAAGTTCATGTGATGCCTAGTTTCCATGTTTTATCACTTCCACTACAGTACTGTCTGTATTCTGGTTTTATCTACAGATATGGAATTCGTATTTCGAATAAGTGAATGAAACTTTAGAGTAATATCATACTTTCAAGTTATTTCTCAACTCCACAAGAGAAAATTTTAGCATACATTTTGAAAATAATCATATGTAAGCATCTGCCTAAGTACTTTATTGAGTCCAGGAAATGTTTTTTATATATAAAAGCTTGCAAAATGAAATTAAAATTTTCTTTCCACACACATTCTGTAATAGTCATGTTAACATTTGGCTATTTTTGTACATGTTCCTGCCAGAAAACGCTGCTGCTGGGGTATTTTTGGAAACAGGATATAAAAAGAACGTGATCACAGCTATGGTACTTTTTAAAAATGTATGAATATACTTGGGATTTTTTACAGTATTTATCCTGCTCTATAATTCACTGAGCAGTATTAGTTTGGTGGAAAGACTCTTTATTTCTTAGGTAAATAACTACATTTTTACTCCTGGATTACAGAAGAACTTTGGTTCCATACAGAGCAATACAAACTGTTACTGGCATTTCCTCTTTAATTTTTAAAACAAAACATCATCTTCTTTTCTTCTTGAAGACAAGAGAAAATGAGAGAATAAATATTTCACATTAAAAATGAATACCATGTTTGACAACTGTTCTGTGCTCAAATTAAGATAATTTCTGTGATACTGTGTTATTCATTTTTACAGGAATATTTTATTTGTGTGGTCTTTCATGGCTGTGGGAAATATGAAACAAAGCTATAAAAAAGAAGAGGAGGAATCTTCTGAGGATATTTAACCACAAATACATTATACTTTCCTACAAAAGAGAATAGTGAAGCAGTGCATCTTGAATGGATCTGCTCTTTGAAACATGGATATTAGTAATGAAATATATTCTGATCTTTTGTATTTATATATGTAGTCACAAATAATAAATTCTCCAGTATGGTTCACAGACATGAAGTCTCAGAAAAGAGACTTACCAACCAGCCTGAGGAAAAAGAAAAATCAGACTGCTCTTATATCAAAAGTTTATAATAAGAAAAACAATGTCCACAATGAGAACAACCTTGCAATACCTTTGACCCAAATCCAAATCTTATAGGAATTCTTAGAGTTAAAAATAAAATAATTTTCTCTGTCTCTTCTTAGATGTGAGTAGACAATGCAAGTCAGAAATACCATGGAAAACCTTCTGTCTTCACATTATCAGACTCTGAAGAAATAAGAATAGCTGATAGCATTCAGTGACTGTGTCTGTTCATAGTCATTAGACTTGCCTTGACTTCATGACATTTAGATGGCAAGAAAGTTGTTTGCAAGAACGTCTGAGAAGTTGGTGTCTTATATCACAGGGCTGTATTTTTTGCTGCTTCCTACCTGTGCACTAAAAGGTGCTCAGTTTGGAGAAAGTTTTTTGAGGAGATCTCTGTGCACATCTGAAAATCTAATCAGAGTGCAAGTACAGTGTGTGTCTGTGTGTATATTTACATTTGTACGTGTGTTAGTCCATGTATTACTGACAGCCAAAGTAGAAAGCTTTCCCTGTTTCAGATGACTCCTTCGTTCAGGGTCTTTCCTTTCTTCATCCTTCATGCTCTTTCCTGTATTTAACACTCGCTACTTCCAAGTCCTTCTTAGCTATAATTTCTGTCCAGAATAAACTCCTCATGTCTTACAGCTGGCACTATGCCTCATGTAAAAGCTGTGATTGTTAATTGTTCTAAAGCTCAAGTCCGGAGGGGATAACTCGAAGACAACACTATATGGTCAAATAGTGTACTTGAGCATAAGCCATCAGAAGCAATATCGTTGTCGATGTTAGTTTATTTAGAACTAGGAGAAACTTAGCTAAAATTAAGAACTTTAGCTCACAAATGTTAGATGCCATACTCATTTACAGACCCTCTGTCATTAAAGTTTCTATAAGTGGAGAGAGCTACAGCTACAGCTGGGCACATGCCGTACTCACAGAGTACAATAGAAGAATAATGGTCACGCTTACATGCTTGAGGCTTTTCTAGGCCAACAGCAATGCTTTCCTGGAAGCTGGAGAACCGAAGATTTTATTTTCCCTATTTCTTTTTCTTTTTTTTCTTTTTTCCAGTTTCCCATCTACTCTACAGCTAGTGTAAAAAAACCTGGAAATTTCAGAATGTTAATGGAATACAATTCAATCAAATTTTTCATGGTCTTTTTTCTCTCATATCCTGTTTAATTTACCTGTCTCAGACTTTAAGAAGATTAACAAGGATTATTTCAGATACTTCATTTTACATTAAGAATGATTCCTAATATGGATAACCTTTACTTCAGCATTATTCACAGCTTCTTAATAACTAGAGTTACTGCTTGACTTGAAACTCCATCCATCCCCTGCAAGCTTGGCTTGGCTTGCAGTGCAATTAAGTGTATTTCAGGCATCAAGACACTGCTTTCAGATTGAATTGTTACATCAATCATTACACAGTGGGACCAGTTACTAGTGCAAATTCAGGATGTAGCAGTATTAATGGCATAAATGGGAGGAGAATGGAACAGAGCTGCATTAATTAGAAAGGAGAAGAACAGAAACATATAATAAATTTGTATCAAGTTCAAAAGACACCTCAAAATGAGATAAAAATGGGCAAAAGTGGAAGTCAATCATGTCAGCAGTTCCAAAAATAGAACATTATTGATTTGTTTTTAAAACTTATTTTGAATAAAGGATATATTAGAACAGAGGTTCGACTTGCAAAATAAAAGAGAATGTTTTATTTTAGATGGAAAAAATGAAGTTGTGTGACCTTCACCTTTACCAAGAAAATAAAAAATTAGCCTTCTATTGATCCAAACAGAATTTTTGGTTCTGTTTTTTCATTTCAGCCAGAGAACCATGGAGAAAATAATCAGTTTTTCACATAGCTCTACATGGAGGACTCCCCACTGCTGTTTGTAAGTCTTTCAAAAATGCAGTTCTTACCCACCGTTGTAAAACATTTTGGGCTCCTCAGCTCAAAGACATTGCATAATTGCAAAGCATTACTGTGTTTATGCTGTTACCCTCAGGACATAAAACATAAGAAATTTTTGTGGCCTATGATTTCATTCTATACAGTGGTCTGCCTGAACTATTTCTGATGTTGTTTACAGCTGTAGGAACTGGAGCATAGTTGCCTTTTTTATAGAAGAAAACAGCTAAAGATTTTGGTTTTGGGGGACCTTTCTTAGTCTGAGACTGCCATTTTCCTTTTACAGTCTTCTAGAGGCTTGTATATTGGAGCTTCTGAGCAATCGGCTCAGGTTATGCTCCATAAATATTCAACAATTTTGCCCCTACAGTAAAACTGTGTTGATGATCTGCTTTCAAGAGTCGATAATCACATTCCACCCCTGCTGTGAGGGCTTCAATCAGCTATTCAGTACAGATATGGTTAGTTTAGAGATCTGGGGCTGGAGGCTGGTGAGCAGAGGGGTCAATGAGGGGAGTTTATCCAGCAGTGGAATAGCCAACACAGACTGCATTATTCTCCCATGTAAGGAGAGGAAAGCTTCATGACAGACTGCAGGCAGTCTTTCAGTGAAGACAGACACTTATGATCCAAATCCCAAAGATTACCTTTGCTTTGTCCCTTCAGTAAACAGTGTGTGCATAGAAAGCAAAAGGCCTGGTTTTATTAACAAAATTTAAAAGCTTGTTTCCGTGTTTTAGGTGAAGAAGCAAGACTCACTGGTTTCCCCAGGATCTACAATTGTTTTCAAACAGGCCTTTGGTTTTAATTATTGGTTAAAGAAATTAAAAAAAAATCTGGTTGAAAAATTAATTGTTATATGTCTTCAAAAGTTACAGTGAATGTCCAGGGCCAGAAAGGCCTGATGAGGGACATTAAATGTATGAAGTAGGGTCAGTCTCCACACTAAAGAATAACTTCAAGTCACACAAGAGTGGTTTTACATGTATATTGTCAACCATCAATTGGTTTTAGGCTCAAGAAAACCTTGAGCTGGAGGACTTCACAGTCCTTCAATCCAGCCTGCTAAGGTTTCCCATCCTCTTTCTTGAAATCCTTTTCTCTCATTTGTGAACAGAAGGGTTGCTATTCATTTTCTGTGATTCACAGGTTCTTCTCATCTGAGGAAGTGCTATACTGAGGAACTCCTTTGCTGAGGAATTATCTGATAGGGTACCTACCATTACCTGTTTCAGTTTTCATAGAGAACATTAATGAGTCACTTTTAATTTCTTCTCTGTCTTGTAGGGGCAGAGTAATTAAAGTAATAATTTCCTTTATTCATTCTTTTTGGGGTGCTTTTTTTCCCTCATCAGTTGTATTGAAAAAAATGTTGCTTTGCCCTATATGAAACAATAATCCTATTTCTCTCCCAAACACACTGCTGCTGCCAGGCTACAGTTCTAGTCTCCAAACACCATGATGCTACCTAGTGTTTGGATAAAGGATTTGTCAGATGTAGTCAGCCATTTGTCAGGTAGTATTTCAAAGAATTTTGCATGACCCATTTCATTCAGGCACAAGACAGGTACCCGTGTAACTTTTAGATCGGGGTGCAAATATATGGTGCTTTTCACTGTATGTTGTGACCAGTACCAGAATTACCAGTCATTACATCTACTTTCTTTTTGCCTAACTAACAAAACTAATCTGCATTATTAACAAAGTGTTGTATGTATACTGAGACTCCGGGAGAAAATAATTCCTGAACCACCCTGACAGAGACAGACACTCCTTGTATAACTACTTAGGAAGCTAACTTAGGTAGGACTTAATATTATTCCTGACCTTGAGCTTGCTTTCCCCCAACCTTTCACCAAGGATCAGCTCAAAAACAAAACTCTGTTGTGATGCAGTGAGATGCACGAAGGTCCGATATTCCATATGAAAGACTGAGCTCATCTTGGGCTTAGCAGCCACTAGTGGCTGCACAACAGGTTTCAAATATCTACTTAAGTAGGACTATGAGAAATGAGTGTCAGCTAATGAGCCAGTGAAACAAGCACCTGCATTGGTTTAGATATATGCACTCAAACTGGTTGATTTGTTTGTGAAAAATAATGTTATGTGTTTTCTCTAACTGAATTTTCTGTTAAAGAAGTTACTATTTACCTAAAATAATTTATTTTTTAAAGTATTTACTGAATATTGTTCTGCACATCTGCAGAAGCTTTGTTTCTATTCTGTGACAGACGAGCATCCTGCTAAATAGAAATCTTTAAGTGTGAATACTTGCATATACAATTCACTGTTAATTATCCACAAGTGTTTTGCAATGTTTGCTTGAAAAAAAAATTAGCCGAAAGTAGTATTTTAATAGTAATTGGATCCAGCAAAGAATTTGCGAAAAGTGTTACAAAAGGAATATAAATAAAGTCAAAACAAAGCATTAACATGTGAACAGTTTGCAGAAGTTTTCCAATATTCACCTACCTTCACTGTCTTATGAACCGTGTATTCCAAACAGTGCCTACATTTGTTCAAATACTTAATCAGTATTAGGTATTTTTCTCTGACAATGATTTAAGCAAATTAGTTTATTTCTTTACACTGAACCCAATTTAACAAATCATACTTCCTAATGAGTGAATTCACTGGCAGCAAATATTCCCAGTTTCTTAACATTAGTTCACATTTTGAAGCTGATTTGGATATCAAGACTTTGCAGCCCATGTTCAAAAGACATACATACAACGGGATCCACTTCTGAATTTATAGCACTGCACATTCCCTTACAGGAACCGCTGTCACCTTCAGCCAAATGCAAACAGTAGTAATGATCACAGATACAGCAGGCTATAATTTCCAGATTTAGTCCCAAATCCACTGTTTCATTTGGGATTTGAGGGGGTTTTTTTGTTTTGTTTTAGTTAGTCGGGTTTATTCATAGGGTTTCTTTGCTTGCCTCTCCTGTCTGAAGCACTAGGCTAGGCACTTGAATGAAAAGCTCTTTTGAATGCGGGTTAGCTAGCCTGACTGAGAGCATGGGCTGCGTTTTCACTGTCATTGGCTTCTTTAGAAGCAGTACATTGAGTAAAATACTCCTATATTCAGTGTCTTTCACTGTCTTCCCAAAACTCCCTCCTCTGTGCCCTCAAAGGCGAGTCGCATTCTCCTAGCAAGGTTCAGACTTGCTGTGCTGTACCCAGCAAAACAAAAGATATGATCCCAAAGATGTGGAACAAAAGGTATGACCTCAAAGATATGGAACAAAAGATATGACCCCAAAAGTCCCAGCAACGCACAGGGTCAGGGTCACTTATGTCAGGAGAGGGTAACTCGAGTGTAGCTTCCAGTATTTCCTTTCTTCCATGGGGCTAACCCATGTGCTGAGCCTCCTGGTTGATTCTGCAGCAAAGATATGCCTACAACTATTTCTCTTAAATCAATGAAGTTGAGTAACTTCATAACATAAGAGTAACATGACAGTCAGCAGGTCTGGTGCATTAGTTTTAAAACACTCAGCCTGGGCAAATGCATAGCAATGAAAAGCAACCATATAGAAAGAGGAAAGGCTGTTCATTTTAGGTTTTATTTGCCAGATAATATGGATTACACATTTTTCAAGCATGAATGGGACTATCTGCTTTTGCAAGGGCTCACTAATCACAAAATTAGTGATCTGTAAAGAATTTCCACTGTAAGCACACCTGAATGAGCTTTGGTCCTCATTCGCTTTTCTTTCTTGCATCAAATAGGAGTAAGCACTAGCCTAAAACAGACTTCTTCCTGAGGTTTCAGTTCTGTATGCCATTGACTACCACTGAACTTAAACAAAGTAGAAAACAAGGTGCCTCAGCACCTTCCAGGATGCAAGTGTTGACTATTTTTTTCGCTTTGCATGAGACAGGTACTTATAGCTGTTGCTCAGCCTGTCTTTTATTCTGCTTTTGTTTGGAAACTGTGTGTTAGGGTTATACCTTGGCCTAATATGCAGATAGGAATGTTTGTAAATCGTTGCTGAAAGAAATGAATATAGTACAATATAAAAGCTCTGCTGTTAAAATGATGGCACTCTACTTCCTGGCAAAATAGTGGCTGTATCATAAAGGCTGCATAATGATTTTCAGTTTGCCTCAAGAATGCAGAACGTGACAACATGATAAGAAGTGAGGGAAACTGGAATTTTCATTATAGCTTACAACATTCTTTCCAAGTCCTAACTTAGCTACTGGAAATGTTTGCAAATTGCACTGCCTTTAAATGCTGCTATTTAAATCAATAACTTTAAAATTGCCAACTTCCACAGAAAATGAATAGCATGCAACTAAAACAAGTAAGTTCATTTTTATAACTTAAAAAGAGGTATAAGCTTGGGTTAAGGTTTGCCACTTGAAATGCTAAAAAGAATACCAACAATAATCAAAAAATAAAGCACAAAAAAGGACAAAGTTTCTAAAGAAAGCTTTTTCTTGTGCAGTTTTCCTTCCTAAATATTACATATGGCAATACTTTTAAGAAAACTGCTGTCTTGTCTGATAACCACTACATTTGTGTTTGTAGGGGGATTTTTGTATATATTATCAACCTACTCTGTATTTAAGAGAAGCCCTTTTGAACTGATTTCTACTTAATAATATCTGTCAAGAGGTTTTAGTTGTGGGGAGACTGTGTTGTGTATAAATATGGATGAATCCTTCTAATAGCTATTTCAATTAAATAAAATTGACATTTAATTTCTAAGATCTCCCATTTATTTACAGATGTCATAGTTTTTGTTTCTTACACTCGGAGTGTTCTTCTATCTGTTTACAGGCGCTAAAGCTATCAGTGTGGTGAAAACTGCTGTGTTGGAGCTTCACTGAGCATGTTTTTTTCTATTTTCATTTCTGTCAGCTGCAATATGAGGCCATGAATCTTTTTCAGCTCTAAAAAATGTACAAGTTTTCATTCAACACTCATTCATCCCAGCAAAACAATGTTTTTCAGTTTTAGACAATTAGATCATTGCAACTCAGTAATATTGTACACGTGAGGAGTGACTTGTTTTTCTAAATTGCATTTGTTTCACAGATTTGTGAACATTTCTGAGACTTCTGTAGTTTCATTGAGAAAAAAAAAGATATGGCACTTCTTGTGGTTTATCTTATTCAGGCCTCTAAAAATCCTTGCCCCCTCTGCAGCATGCAGAACTTGGCTCCACACAAGTTCATCTTGGAAGTAGAAGCAATTGCAAGGAAATGCTTCTATTTTTTGACTGTCATTGTTGAAGTTTTTCATATCATAGAAAGGGGTTCTAAATATAAGCAATGAAAAGAGAGATTTTTCTTCTTGTTCATTTCTATGTAGCCACTTTCAGTGGCTCTCAAAATATGCATGATTCCCACACAAAATGCAAACCGTTAAGAGAGGCCATTTTGTGATTGCTTAATCACATGAATTAGACAAACATTTAGCTTGTATTAATTCTTCAAGCAAGTTGCCATTATAATTAAAACAGCAGCCTTCATTTTTTCAGGATTTTAAGCCTCCTTGTAGGTTACCATTTGAAAACTACTGCTTCCAAAGGCCAATTAAAACTGCATTATTTCTGCATTTCACAGCAAAGACTAAAGATAATACTACAGCTAATGTAAAACTGCCTCTTAAGATCTCAAAAGATCCTTTAAAAGCAAAGACTCAGTGCCTAAACACGTCTTCTCAAAAACTCTTCTGCCTTCTGGCAAAGAAATTTATATCTGTAGCAGTAATGAAAGAATTGCATACATTGTACACCAAGTAGCAGGTGACTTTTTGAATACTTTCTTCTTTTAATTTCATTTAAAGTCACATATAATTTTATGTACAAATTTTGATTTGGTTTTTGACCAAAAATAAAATCATACTGCAGGTTTTCCAAAAGCACAGATTTCTTTTCTGTTAAAAAAGAATAGAATAGCCTTGCAATTCGAGATATGTGGTAGCTGCTTCTCTCTTTAGATTCCTATTCAAAAAACTTAAACTAAATTGTCATCTACAACTGGAAAATATAAAGGTCTAAAACGTATCTCCCAGGTCAATATTTGTCAGGTAACTTTAATGTTAGAATAGATTTCTTCAGAATGATACAAGATCTACATAAGTATTAGGTGCAGTTCTCATTAGGTTAAGCAGTTATGCTCTGCTGATTTATCAGCCAACATCAGACAAAGAAACGCTGACACTAACTTCCTATTTGGTTGTCTTTTACTTCCTACCTCCAGTAACCTATTACAAATTTACAATGAAACAAACTGGTAGTGACATTTGGCACGCATCACTGTGTGATGATTCATCACAACTCAATGGAAACAATTCACAGGCATAGCTCCTGGAATGGTTATCAAAGCTCCTACTGTGGAAGCTATGGAGTACATAATATCCTTAAGGCTGTACGGCCATTAGCTGTGCAATGCAACCTACTGCAAATCACCGACACGCTTGCCTTGTCTCCCAATCCCTCTTTTCTGCCTATGGCTTGGCCTTCCTCTCTGCACTGCTTCCAATCCTGACTCCAACCCTGCTCCCACATGTCATGGTTCTTGCTTCTGCCACACACCCACTGGGAAAGCTGGACAAACAACACATCCAAATGGATTTGTTACTGATATTGTCAGGAGCTCTTTCATCCCAAAGGCTTGGAGACTTTGACATTCTGTATCCAAAAACACTGCTCAGCCAAACAGGTAGTATTTGCATTTCTCTTTAAGTTGATTCACAGGGGCAACATGATGGGGGTGAAATTTCCCTTTACGAAAAAGCAATTTTAACTTCTATTACTTTTGAGTGCTATCAGTCATTTAAGAGGCCAAGAATAAAGAATGGCATTAGCTAAGCTTAAGAACAGAGAAGATGGCAGAAAATTTATCTCTCAGATATAATTTCAGAGTTGTTCAATTATTACAAAAGTAGACTTTTTTCTTATACCACTTTTTTCTGCTAGTAGGTTTTTTCCTTTAGTTTTATACTCAGCATAGATGATTCAGAATTTCTGGCATGTGGGAAGTGATCAGGGTCTTAGAAATGTGTATGAATCTCCACAGCATGTTACATGCTGTTGTTGAGTGTCTCAGATGTTACCAGTCAGTTTTGGAAGCTTGACTCACAAATACCCTAATATTCTATCAGAACTAATGACAGTTTGAAACAGGTTATTTTGCAATACAAGTGTACTGCAAAGTACTGTACTAGCCTCAAAGGCTTGCTTTCTTCTTATTTCATCTGTCCCAATTCTGCTCTTACTCCCTTTCTTCTTTTTTTTTTTGATTTGCAAAATACATTTTCTTTGTGTTCAAATTATTTTTTATTTGTCTTTTCCAATTTTCACCTTCCCTCTTTTCCCTCTTCACCATATGCCTCTTACCAGATGATACCTTCAGCTGGCTAACAGATAACACCACTTCTCCCTTCAGCATCACCTCTGCTACACTAAGATTGAGACACTTTCAAAGAAAGTAATGATCTTTTTGATCATTCTTGAGATGCACCTCATAACTCTTAGTTTTTCCTCTGAAGATTCCCTAGAGTTTTGACCAAACATTTGAATAATATAGACAAAAATTAAATAATCACATTAAATAATAATTAATCCCTTAACCATAGGCAGTCTCAAAAGCCATTGAGGTTTTCTTTGTCACCTGGGGTTAGCTGGTTAAATAGAAGTAACTGGGGTTTTTTTCTTAGCCAAGTGTTTAGACTAGCAGTTTCTACCTTTGCCCTCCTCAAGCTAGTTCCTCTCAAAAGTGGGCGTTCAAAGCAGTGACCCGTGGGTGTCAAATACAGAATACTCTTCTGCAGAAGACTGGCTGTTCAGTAAGGAAGGCTTCAACCACTTAGCTGTCCAGGGCTGCCCTGCTTCCTGCCAGATCATACTGTCAATCTCAAGAGGTCACTGTTTTTCACCACCACACAGAGATCTACTGTCAAACTGTTTTTTTCCAGCTAAACAAGTTACCAAAGAGATAACAATAGAAACCTTGTTCACAAAACAAGTGGGAGGTTACAATTCGGTATAATCTTATTCCCTGACTGTATTATGTTGCAGGCATATCACCTCCATATGCCAAACTGTCTGTCCTCTGTTCAGGAAAAAGCAATGATTTCAGGTGCCTGCACAGGGGTCTCAGATCCCTCATGAGTGAACTACTCACAGAAAGCTTCTGCATGTTATGAAAGACCAATGTGCATCATTCACCAATAAACATTTCCTCTGGATAAGTAAGATTGCAACTGATATTTAGACCAGCAGACTTAATGATGGGTTATTTGTAAAGCACACAAACTGACAAGGCACTACTCAGAAAGTTAGGAAACTGAGATTCATATCACTGCCCAAACTCAATCACCTCACATGACTTGGAGAGGTTGCAAAGTCTTTCATTTTATATCTGAAAGATATACAGAAGAAGTGATGTTTCTACTTCATGTGAGAATTCAACAGATGAAGACGTTAAGCTACGTGATGTTCTCACATACTGCAGTGCTTTGTAAACATCATAGCTCCCCATTGCTTTTAAGAAAGCTTGTATGTGACATATGTGTTTTTGGTAAAAATGACATTTAATTGGATTTTTGTTTTCCTGAAGCATCCTTAACAATAGGTAAATATTCTTAGTGTCAGTGGCACTTGACTACTGTTTAGCTGCTTTTCTTCATAAAACAACATTTTGAAAAGGCCTGGTTTCTATGCAATATTTCATAAACATACATTTTACTAAAATACGTACTTTGCCAAATACATAATTTGCTGTGACTGCCTGAAAGTATCTTCCTTCCTGACAATTATTCATTTTACTATATTCCTGATAGTTCTTTATTGGCTTATTATTTTTAAATATTATAGGCTTATACCTTTCTGATTTTTTTTCATACTTTGCATTTTTGATGCAACATTGGTACTTCTCTGCCCTGGTTTTGGCTGGGATAGAGTTAATTGTCTTCCTAGTAGCTGGTACAGTGCTATGTTTTGGGTTCAGTATGAGAAGAATGTTGATAACACACTGATGTTTTCAGTTGTTGCTCAGTAGTGTTTAGTCTAAGGTCAAGGATTTTTCAGCTTCTGATACCCAGCTAGCAAGAAGACTGGAGGGGCACAAGAAGTTGGGAGGGAACACAGCCAGGGCAGCTGACCCAAAGTGGCCAACAGGGTATTCCATACCATGTTACGTCATGCCCAGTATATAAGCTGGGGGGAGTTGGCCTGGGGGGGATCACGGCTCAGGAACTAACTGGGCATCAGTCAGCAAGTGATGAGCAATTGAATTGTGCATCACTTGTATATTCTAATCCTTTTTTTATTATTATTATTATTATTGTAATTTTATTATTGTTATTATTATCATTATTAGTTTCTTCTTCTCTGTTCTATTAAACTGTTTTTATCTCAAACCACAAGTTTTACTTCTTTTTTTTCCGATTCTCTCCCCCATCCCACTGGGTGTTGGGGGAGTGAGTGAGCGGGTGCGTGGTGCTTAGTTGCTGGCTGAGGTTAAAGCACGACATTAAGCTCAGAATTATTAATTATATTAGTTATAGGACACACCATTAGACACTATAATAAATTTAATATATAGTTCCAGAGACCAACTGAAAAGTGGTGCTCACAGAAGTGTAAAAACAACATCACAGATAGTCCCTGTTCTCAATAGCTTTCATCCGACTTGTAAGATAAACATGAAAAAAGGAAGTAAGTATGATACACAAATAGACCAGCCAACACACTATTAATTTCATCTTGGTTCATATGTATATGTGCATTATTTTGTAAGAACTGAGGTTTACTTAAGAGAAAATAACCGAAGTAGAAAGAAATGTGAATGAAGGGCAGTGGACAGAGAAGGCAGAGAGAAGTGACAGGTGTAGGAGGGGAGCAGGGTAGGACAAATTAGCAGTCACTCCATGACCAGCCAAAATAACAAAAAGACCAGCCAAAACTGATTCTCAGTGATTTGATACATTTCCACACAGGCATAGTACTATTTCATTTGATGTAGGAAATCCTCCATTCAGTCAAACAAAATCCTTTATGTACATATGCACTTTTCTTCTCGGCTTGATAGATTACACAAAACCCCTACAAGCTGGTGACAGAATACTTAAACAGCAGCAGCCTGGGAGCAGGGGTGTTAAAACTCTTCTCTATTACGAACAACATCTTGCCAAGCAATGTCAAGGGGATGTAGCACAGTTTTGGGACCTTGTATAGCCTCTCAAGAAATCTGTGTTTCACTCCATCCTTGGGCCTGGAATCGGTGCTTCTGTTTCACCCCACTTTTGGTTTAGGGTTGGACTCTGAGACCCCTCTCCTAATGACGCTAACTGTTTAGTTAACATAAAAAGATGTTGCCCTTGGTAGCAATCTGGAGAAGCATGGGAGAATCTGAGAGATTTGTTCCATCTGTCCCATTCCCTATCACAGCAGAGTAGGTTTACTGGCAGTGAGCCATTACCTGGCCTTTGCCAATCCCAGATAAAACTGTGACTTAAAGACAGATGCATTTCCCTCTCTCAAATCCTGTATCAGCCTTTGGCTGGGCCCAAGCAGCTGGCTTTCTGACTTTAATACTACTTAAAAGACATCTGTTTTCTAAGGCTTATCTAGTTCAGTAGCAGTTTTGTTGGTTTTTTATTGATAGCAAGTAAAGCTCCTTGGGACACGTTGCATGAATGGTGTTGCAGAACAGCAATTTGTATTTGCAACTGCTGTTTACCTATGTGCAGAGATCAATACCTGTTGTATTTTACCCTCTAAATTCACAAAATATGAGATTAGAATGTAATCTTTTACTGTCTACTCCTCATAACAAATCAATGTTCCTACATAATATCAGTCTCCTTAATTCAGACTTAAAATCTTTGGCTTTGTAGGCTTTTTTTCCTTCCAGTCAAATAGATAAAATGCTGAAGTTGCTATATTAGGAGGATGTAACATGGATTGGAACAGCAATCCAGGCTTTTCTTTTGATGGTTTAAATATCTTTTTCTGTAATAAGCAAATCAAATACCATATATTCAATGGCAAGCTGGATTTAAATTCTAAAGCGATGACCCTAACTGATCCAATGGAAAATTTCCAACTATATCCAGCTTTCAGGGGAAAACTAAACCTGTTATCAAGGCACTAGAAAGTTAAGGCCTTCTTTAAAGCCTAGTGACATCCTAATAATTTATTTGAGCTTCAGATCAGAACATTGTTATACTTTGAAGAGATATCAAATCATCTATGATTTATGTAATTTTTTTTTTTTTTTAAGACTACTATAACTTAACTTCTTGGCTATCATATTTATTCATGGTATTTCCTGGTTAAGTGTGTACTGCAAATGAGTGTGGAAAAATAAAACTTTTAGGAAGGATGAGATAAGAAGAGGTAATAACAAAGGCCACTTGAGGATGGCTTTGGAAAATGTGTGATAACTTACTGAAATCCCTGCTACTGTGCCTCACTAGGACCCAGACCCACGTGGCAGGCCAGTGCATGCCACTCCATGCCCATAATGGTGTTTGACTCAAAAAAATATGATAAGAAAGTGAATTTATTGGCCACAGTCCTCTGTAAAGATGTTTGATAGCATAAATCAGCGTAAGTGCTTCTAGTGCTCGGTAGGCAGCTCCTGAGGCCACATTTCTCAGGCTGTAGCTGACTCTGGGGCTGACCATCAGGTAAACATTTTCCCTTACAGCTGCAGCAATTCACACCTGTTATTAATAAAAGACAGACACCACAGACAGAGTTTATTACTAATTTTCTCTCTGTTTCTCCTAACCTAGCCTATTTTTATGCAGCTGGGATAGCATTGAGATTCTCCAGTATCTTCCACAGCAAATTTGTAACTCCTAAAGAACAGAGGCCACAAATACAAATGTGGGTCTGTGTTCCTGAAGTTAAACCACCAAGAGTCTGTGTTGATAAATAATTCCACTGATAGCAGTAGATATCCAAGTTACTTTGCTTAGTCTCTCTGGGGCACTTTGGGTAAAATTCCTCTCACCTAACTTCAGGCATTTAAAAATTAGCTGTCTACATTCCTTCCTTATGGAAGTGAGTAGAGGAACTGCACTTTGGAGGCATGAGTCTCTCTCCAATGACTAAAAAAATGACACTGAGTTTGACTACATGCTCACTCAACCAAATAAAATTATTTGAGATGAATGTCACCACTAGTATTTACTACTAGATTCTGCTATAACTACTAGATCACAAATATAGCATATACATATAAAGCTTACCCACTTGATGGATGGATTCTCCATAGCTGATTTGTGAAAAAAAAATGGCCCTGCTGTAAGCCAGCAAAAAGACCTCCTTGATTAAGTCAGCTTTCTCCAAGGAATTTTCTTGTTATAAAATTTATTTGAGCAGCATGATGTGATGTCTTTCCCAGAACGGCTGCTTCCTCTAGTTGACACGGGGAAGTTTATAATAGAGAAGAAAATATTTCAAGACAGGTCAAGAAAACTGCAAAAATATATGCCCTCTGTGCATGTGTATGTTGTTTGCTTGGCACGTTTTTGGTTTGGGTTTTTTTTCCCAAACAGGCATGGCTTGTTGAAAATGGCTGCAATTTTCTGAGCTTCATGATCCGTAAAATAACTGTATATAATTACACGGCAGAAGCAAAGTAAGGTTTCAGTTGATTTAATTTATTTATGTATCTCTTAATCCTATTTCATCCATTCAGTTTTATCACCTTCCTGTCTCTGCCGCTGTCTGTTATCACTCCAGCCCTGAACCTCCCACTGTCTGGCTATAACTGCCATAACCTTTTTATTTCTGGCACTTAGCTGATCCTATCCTAAAAGCCTTTTATCCCCCACTGAATGTAATCTGAGCACTTAACTTTTATATATCTGTTCCTTTACTCCATTCTCTCCTTTTACAAGGAAATTGAACCTCTTGTGTTTTCCTCTTCACTTTTACTATATGTTTCTTATTTTCTGTGGACTGAAAGAGGCCTCAAGGCAGACAATAATCAGGAATCATATGTACCATTTCCAGTGTTTGCTTTAGATGTAATATTTATCTTATAACCAATATATTGACATTTATTCTTTGTTTTTTATTCACAGGTTTTTCTATCATCTCATGGAAATAGCTGGCTTTGTGACAGAATAGTAACTTGTCTTGTCGCTATACTGTCACAGAGGATTCAATATCAAGACCTTTTGGGAAGGAGCTGTCAGAGCAGGCTGAATCTGATGTCATGTACACTTTGACAGGTCACAGATTACTTCATTTAACCTGATAGAATCATGCTGCTAGATAGCAACTTCAAAATGAGACTATGCTACAGCCTCCTGAATAGTCATGCTATGTGCACACTGTCACAAAACCTTTCTCCTTTTCACTTACAAAGTTTAGAATGCCATGGAGAAAAAAAGCAAGCACAGATACTGAACTATGTACTGTTAGTATGGTTAGGAAAGAATGGGGAAATAGAGAGTTGGCCATCTGTCCCCTACAAAGAATCAACCGAGCACAAAGTAACAAAGAAAGAGTTAATATTTCTTGGTTTGTTATCATTTGGGGAAAATGTGATTTCATTTTTACAGTTCTAGGATTAGAAATAAGTGTAATTTAAAAAAAAAGTGACTCGTGATTTCGCATTAAACTTCAGCACACCTTCAGAAAACACAAGGCATTTTCTATGCATTTATTACAGTGTTCCTCACTGAAATTTTCCCTCAGGAGTCTTCATTTTTGGAGGGAACACAGTTAAAATGATATTTACATAAAGCAAACAGAACTTCTCAGAGTTAGTTGGCAGGAATTATCCAACCATCCTGATGTAACTTAAAATGTTTGGAAAGTACTGAAATAAGTAATTCTAGATGTCTCCTTGGAAAGATTCAGAATCAGAAAATTATACACCTGAAGTTTTTAACCGGTGAAGCAGCCTTCCCTCTGGTTTTAGGGAATTCTTTTAATCTGTCTTCCCTTCCTCAATCTCATTCATTTGGTTCTGTGAGTCTTTTAGGTGTATTAGTTACAACTTACTTTTCCTCTTCAAAGCACTATACATTTTTTCCCATTTCCCTGTGTTCATTCTGGTACAGTCTGGAAATGGAAATGGAAAAAGAATCTTTCTAAGGCAAGGTGGCATCTGACAAAGGGCAGCCTACAATGGCAGGACCAGGACAACAACGTTATTCAGAATAGTCAATTAACTCTCAAATGGGATAATTGCTAGGTGTAATAAACTTAATAATCTCAAAACATGGATATTGCAAAGTAGGTAAAAATTAAGCTAAAAGAGCCTATGGTGACTGTACTGGTTTTGGTGGGGATAGAGTTCATTTTCTTCATAGTAGCTATGGGGCTCTGCTTTGGATTTGTGCTGAAAACAGCATTGATAATGCCGAGATGTTTTCGTTACTGCTGAGCAGTGCTTACGCAGAGTCAAGGCCTTTTCTGCTTCTCCCACCACCCCACCAGCGAGGAGGCTGGGGGGGCACAAGAAGATGGGAGGGGACACAGCTGGGACAGCTGACCCCAGCTGACCAAAGGGATATTCCAGACCATATGACATCATGCTCAGCATATAAAGCTGGAGGAAGGAGAAGGAAGGGGGGGGACGTTCGGAGTGATGGCGTTTGTCTTCCCAAGTCACCGTTACGCGTGATGGAGCCCTGCTTCCCTGGAGATGGCTGAACACCTGCCTGCCGATGGGAAGCGGTGAATGAATTCTTTGGTTTGCTTTGCTTGCGTGGCTTTTGCTTTACCTATTAAACTGTCTTTATCTCAGCCCCCGAGTTTTCTCACTTTTACCCTTCTGGTTCTCTCCCCCATCCCACTGGGGGAGGGGGGGGTGAGTGAGTTGCTGGGTGGTGCTTAGTTGCCAGCTGGGGTTAAACCACAACAGTGACTACTGGAGAAAATAAAGGTCGACTAGGTTCAGATGGTTCACTTGATAAGAACCTCACAAACATGGGGGTGTTGCTTCCAGCTCCAAGTAAGAGCAGAATATAGATAATCTGCATAAATAAATTGAGCAATACTTTGATATGTGCAGTACAGATTCAGGTTCCTATGTTAGTTTATGTTCCTAAAGCATGGGAAGCAGTTAGTTACTCTGAGGAAACTCAGTCAGTGAATTATGTAAATGTAACTGTATGTAATAGATATGAAGAAAGCATATCACACAAGGTGTTATTTGCATGAAGTCTCGATACCATAATACTGACTTTAAGATGTGAAGAAGAGTGTCTCGGGACACTTAGTCAAATATTTGCACATTTTATACCAATTACCCATACATTTTAGGCACACATTCAAACACTCAACTACTTGAATATTATAATTATTTTACATTCCATATCTCTGAAACACGCCAGATTCCTAATTGGAAGGAAGAAAATTATCTTGAGGCATGCTCTAACAAAACAATGAAAAATAGCCTAGGAACAATGCCTTTTTTGTGCTGCCTACAATATCTCCCTGCTGTGTATACAAAAGCACAATAAGCTTTTAATCTGAACCAGAAGAAAAAACTTCCTGATACCTGGATACCTTAAAAGCCAAAGAGAAAACTTGCCGTGTAAAGTGGCTTTATATATAACCAAATCCACTTCTGTGTTTACTCTCATTCTACAACATAAACCAACACTCTGTCCTTCTGTGCAGTAATCTCCCTGAAAACAAACCAGCAAGGGGTCAAAAGCAGCAAAGGAATGAGGCACCTAGACTGCAACGTAGCTTGGAAATCAAGTCCAAACAGCACTCAAAAAATCCTTACTGCACTGCCATCCAAACTACCAAGCTGACTCACATTTTAAAACCAAATTCCAGAGATGCCTACAATTGACATAGCTGAGTAGTTCACAATGCTTGGCTCACACCTTGCTTATACAGCTAGATTAGGATCCAAAATTATGTCATTTCCTACATATGCTCTCCATGGAACTTGACTTGAGAGACATCATCAGAGCATATCTAATACACATTCAGCTTTCAAGTTCATCATCTCAAATGCAGCTGCAAGTAACTACAATCTTTTAAAACATGACCTCTCTTCATCATGAAGAGCTGCGAAATTCTAACACAGTCCCTTCCTTAGCCAGTTTCAAAGGTGTGGGGTTTGTTTTTTCTTTTTCTTTATATAAATATGACTAGAAAAGGAATAGGAAATGATGTAAAAAACACCTAAGATGGAGTAAATTAGTGCCTAGGATAGTTTCTGAAGAGGCCTTCCTCCTTGAGCAGATTTTAGAAATTTTCCAGTCCTTTAAACAGTCAGTCTTTGCAGCCCCCAGATCGTTCACTTTCTTAGTCTAGTGTCCAGACTACTGGGTTGCAGCACCATGTTCCATCTCAGGCCCATAATGTCCAGAAATTTTTTGAATAAGTGGTGTAGTTTGAATTCTTTGAGGCAATAAGAAAATATTAAACCAAGATTTCTGTATTTCTAGGCCAAATGCTCTGACCATAAAACTGAAGTTCTTCAAACAACTGTATTTCTTTAAGAGTCAGGCACTTGTCTTCAGGAGAGGCGTCAGGTAGCTTGACTCGGGGACAGGATTAATAACTCAGTCACCCACCCAGTTGTTTAACACTCAGCAGCTACACACACAGCATGTTATTCTAAATGTCAATCTTACTTTACCCATGAATTGCCTGGGAACTTAGGTTTCTAATACAGAATTCTTGCCTGGGAAGGAGGCCATAAAAGTAATAGCACCAAGAAGTGCATTTATTTGAATTGGTCTTTTAATATTCATGACTTTGATCTTCTACTAATTTGCAATTCGCTTTCTTTGCTAGTATTAATTTAGTGTTATTTTCTTAGTAACTAATTCGTTTTCTTAGTGCTGTTCTGAGAAAGTTACATGCCTGACTTCCTGCAGCAGTAGAAGATTGTATGGGTCATCCACAATGTACACAAGTATTTTCAGCATTATTATAATCTTAGCAAGGCATTTATTTTTAAAAAGAGGTTGTATATTGTCCCAGTGGTCACCCTAGAAAGAAAGAAGCTGTCTTACCTATAGTCTTCATCTGGAAACTGGCACATTCATTGTTCATTTGAATATAATTGATGTGACTTGTGGAAGTGGATATGTGCTATGTTGATAGCTCTGCAAACACAATTCTCCACTGCAAAACTGGAAAAAAAAAACCCACTCTAGTATAAACTACCTACACCTAATGCAGCTGGCAGCTGAAATGGATACAGTGGTAATGAATTCAGTGGCTCAAGATCTTTCAAGCCTCTGTTGTGTTATCACCACGAACAGGGTACCACAATCAAGAGCATGCAAAACCTATTCCCTCTGGACACAAGCATAAGGACCCCAGCCTTGCTGTGAACTGCCTTTTCCTCACTGTTCTGGAGTTTCTCAACTCCATATAATTCCATGTGCAATCGGATAGAATAATAATATTTTTTATCATAGTAATGATTAATTTGTTTATAGTAATATTTTTATTATTGCTGAAGCAGAGCGGAGGAGTTTTCCTATGCAAAAAGCTATTTCAGGCCTATTTCTTATTAGGCCTATCACAGTAATCCAAACACCACCTAATTAGATATTTTTCATTACTTCTGTTTCCTATTGTTCAAGTTACTAAGATATCCTTTGCCATAAGCAAAAACTTGAAATCTTACTGACTTAGTGGCACTACAACCATAGGAGTGGGAGAATTGTGCCTCTATAGCTACCCATGCAATGCTTATTTACTTTCTGGGTAAAGGGTATTTTGTTACTCTTGTCAGCCTTTCCCACTGGTGAGAACTAGACTGTATTCCATCTTCCACATCATCCTGTACAGAATAACTGTTACAAGTTTCCCAAATTTTTCATTGCAATGTTTCTGCAACCTTCCGTCTCCCGCTTCTGAATGAAAAGGCGACAAATCAGAAGGTGTCCTCCAAAAAAAAATGTGCTTCAAACAGTTTAGGGAAGGTGGGAGAGGAGTTGAAATGCTGAAAGAAAGGGACTGGAGCAACTGAAGCTGCTTTTGCGTGGGAGAGTTGAGCATCACTTGTTCCACAGGGCTGCAGCTGAAGTGGAAGTCAGTCTACATCAAAGCCAAGTTGTAAGTCAATACAATAGAAAATCTGTATCTGATGTGTAACTGTCCCACTCTCAATTCTGCTGAAAATTTGTATGCCAGAAACTTTTCTGTGAGCTTTATGTGAACATTTTGCAGGATTAAAGGCCGCCTTGTTTCACAGTTTCAAAAAGCTCCACCCAAATGCATTTGAAATTCTTCAGTGTGTGGGAAAACCCCCGCCACAGTCTTGATCACTCTGAGTGATTCCAGGTTCTTCAGGGACCTATGGTCCCCTGCCTCAGACGACAGTTCTCCAGCTCAGCAAGGGAGAATCTGTTGCAAGCTCCACAGTTGTTTTTTCTGCTAAGAATATGTATGTCTCCCATCCTTTTCTCTTCAACTGAAGCCAATCCATTCTTCAGCGTATTCCCCTGTGAATGAGTCACATCATTAATGATTCCCAGTTGTCCCTGGTCCGGATGCACATGAAACATGTAGCAAAAAAAAGCACCGGTAGCAAAGCTTCGCTCAATTTATACCCTAACATGCAAAGCAGGAGCAATGTAATTGAACCAATCACAAAGTGGAAGTTTCAGACAGAATCACCAAATTATTGTACTGTGTAACTATAACATTATTTCTGCTTTTATTAGTGCCTGAATTGCTGAGTAAAAACATTTTGAATGCATCGGATGATGTTCCTGAGGTCATTACAAGTAAAAATCTCTTTTTCCTGTTATATAGAGTGTGGCTCTCTACTGTTCATTTTACACTTCTTATGTGAAATAAGCACAAATCATACAGTAGAAACAGAATGTAAATTAAAAGGAAACCATTTTCCTTTAGTATTTCTTCATTAGCATTTCACTTAGTAGCAAAGAAGTTATTTCCTTCTTCTCTGACTTGGATTGCTTTTCGGTTTCTTTTCACAGTTTCTTTCTAAATTTTGAAAGAACCAGTCCAGATATCCTCACAATAAGTAATATTTCTGGATTTGTTTCTGTCTACATCATATACTACAGATATGGGAGACATATGGGGAGCCAAGTTCCTCTGGTTTTGCTATGTGCCATTTCACAAGGCATATTGCTTCTATCAAGAGGTGCTTTGTCAAAACATGTTTTAAAGGACTAAATTATCTTCTCATTGCTCAACAGGTATAACAGGATTCAAATTTCTTTCCAGAAGTAAAAGGTGTTCTCATATAATACTCCTTGTCAGGAACAAGAATTGCTCAGTGGAATAAAAGCTTCAGAAAAAAAGCTTATTAATTAACATTACCATCTCAGGAACATAATACTATCATACCATCACCAATTAGATTTTTAGCAAATTGAAACTGATAAAGTAAATAGACTGTATGACAGTGATTAGCAAAGCACTGAGCAGAATTTAGTTACTGAGTATTACATATGTGAATAATTGAAGGTAAAACCTCAAAGACTTTTAATCAGAAAAAGATTATGTCAAAGGTAAGTATGAATAACATCTCTTCAGTGTATTTTGAGCAAGTGTGGAAAGAAATAATAGTATTCATATATGGAAACTGTTACTGACAACAGATTAACAGAATGTTGTCACTGTTTTTTTTTTTTCTTTAAATAATCTAAATATAAATGTAAGGTAATAAAAATAAATATTGTTCTTTTATTAAAAAAGCCTTTTCCTTCAGAAAGTACAGTTAAGTTCTGCTAACAATAAAACAGAATATTGCAAGCTATTGCATCATTAATCCCTGTATAACCATTTAAAGATTGTAGTCGTAATTGCTTTAGTAATGTTTTCCCATATTGTCTTAATGATTTACAATAGTTCCATTTTCCTGGACGCTCCAATCTACCACTCAGGTAAAGAGGACTGCAATTTATACAAAGAATGCAAGACTGAACCTTGGCAAAACCCTCACATTCACTGCATACTGCATAAAATACTAATTGTGCTTTATACCAGAATACTCGTTTCTAAGTCGTGTTTAGCAGCAGGATCCCTGAGCTAACCTCAAGTGGTCCATTCCCAGTCCTCCCCGACAGGCACTTAACAGGCATTCTTTTCAGAGATGAGGACAGACTGAGCCCCCATTTTGCACAGTCTGGAGCTTCTGTGCTCAGGGAAGTATTAGGGCTTCCAACCAGATGTTTCTGTTGAGCAATAATCAGAAAGTAGGAGGAGAAAATCCACGGGGCAATGGTTCTGCTCATTCATGAAGTGTGAAGGACAATGCTCCTAAAAGGACTTTTTCTTTTCTCCCAGACACAACTGAACAAGCTGCTGGTGCTGAGCAATCTAACAGAGATGAACAGAAAAAAAATGAATGCAAATATCCTTTAAAGTCTCCGTCTCTGCATTAAAACCCTATTTACTTCTCAGTTGTTCTAATGTAACATGCCATCTGCAGAAAAGTTTGCCACCATTTCTTTCCCACTTAATTTATTTAGAACTCCTCCTGAACTGTAAAAACATAATTTATGGAAAGGGGGGAAAGGATTCCTTTCTTATTTCATACTACTCTCACAGCTCATGCACCACTGTCTTGAAAACAGATACGGTGTAAGCAGCTGAGTAGTATACCAGAGGGGTTTCGGTTCCTGTGAAACTGAACGACATTTGACCTCAGAGTTAATTTTTCCATATTTCCACTAATGTTACAGATAGAAGATACAGATGCAATTAAACTGAGGCCTGTGGTCTACATCATCAGCCATTTCAAGTTTTGTAAATGGTTTTTTACTCTGCTGCTTTTGGTTTGTATTTCTCAAAGTCTGTTTTAAGTAGGACGGTTCGGGTTTTTTCTGGGAGAAAAAAGACAATAAGAGAAGAAATCATTAGTGTCCTGGAAACCTGTTATTATTCCTATTACTCCCTTTAAATTCAGTGTAAAATTTTCAGGACACATTACATATAGAAAAAAATATTTATATACATTGATAATTTCTTACAAATAGATTAGGGTTAAGAAATAAATGAATGTATGGCTAAGAATAATGGTGGTACTGTAGAAAATACTGAGCAAGTGATAAGCTGAATTAAAGTGCTACTAGACCACATGTAGCCTGCATTTTTTACCTCTACAAACAGTAATTTCAGTGTTCAAAGCGTTTTGAGCGCAAACGCCACAGGCAGTAATATCTAGCTTAAATTTCTTCATGGCACAGCTGGTTTCAGTGACACCTTCATTCATAAGTCTTAAGAATAAAACGACAGCTGTAAGCGCCTTGCAAAGAATGCATGCTCCTCTGCCTTGTCCTGCAAGTTGCTTGGGAAATCGCAAAGCTCTGGAACAGCAATGCCAGCTTAAAGGGAAGGTTGACAAACATTATGTCATGACATTGTGGAGCAAGCACTGTAGGCTGTTTACAGCCCAACACTCTTCCTGGGTTTTATGCTGGAAGCCAGTGTAAAACTGCCATTGACTTCGATGAAAGCCATAAAAGCTTGTCTGCTAAAGACCGAAGTACAGTGTATTTGTTTAACCAGTTCAAATGACTCTCCCAAATTCCTGGGAGCACCAGATGAGACAATATTTAAACATGTTAAGATGGAAGGCCTGACTCTCCACTGCCTTCCACTTGCATATTCGTAAAAACTTGAGTGCAGCTTCTGTTTTGCCAAGTCCTTCACTTCAACCAAGCTTTTGTCCTCTTAATGTTTTCAGCCTGGTGAGGCAACTGGCTATCTGCCAAGGTTGCTTGGATCACCTCACCTCTGAAGTTCACAGATCAACAGATTCGGTGGGAATATTAGTGAAGTTGTTAGGCTCATTTGTTAAACTTCTTTTAAACAGATGTCTATTAATTAGTAGCTTATAATATTAAATTAACATTGTTTATGCTACTGTGGTTTTTAAGTAATTGATCCAGAGTGTCTTCAGGAATACTGCAGTGAGAATGATGGAAATAAAACTGTCCCAATTATAGGTTAGTTTATAAACTTCCTGCAGGGAGTCTTATCTTTCATGGAAACTTAGAGCAAGAAGCTGACTTCCAGTTTTGCTCACCATCAAAAAAGTTTCTTTTTATTTCCAAAACAAAGCAAAATTAAATTAGATGCTTACAGACCTATTCAATTACATTCCCCCTTTTCCAATTCAAAAGCAGATTTGTACTTGGAATTTATTTTGAATAGCTATGTCACATCATACTCAAGGCATTGGCATTTCCAGTGTAAAAAATCTTTTGGCATTTCTGAGCCATAACTGCTGGCTATTTTTTCTGGATTCTGTCTCTTTTGATTACCTGGCATACCAACATAAAGAATAGATTTTAGACTGTGAGTGAGTATACTGATACCAGACATTAAGGTCTTACTGATATCAGCTGGCCATATCCTGAATTACACTTCAAAGTTTAACTAGTTTTACTTAAGAGGACAAAGTACAAACTTCATTACAGGTTACCATTATGAACTGTTCTATGTAGAGTTGACTCATGACTGCTATTTGGAACAGCTAGCCATTATATATCGCCTACAAAAAGACTGACTAGCTACTGGAGTTTGGTAAGGTGTTGTGACCTCTCCTGGCAAAATCCCTTTTCTCGTGGCTATTTTCCAGCACAGTCACAATAGTTGTAATTTCCCAATGGAAAAGGTTTTTCAGGCTTTGAGGAAATAGTATACCAAGCTTGGGAATGGATAAATATTATTTTGCAAGTAAATCAGAACCTGTGATTGCAGTATTTCCCTTAAGCAAAGAGGAACACATTTTCTGAGTGTAAGAAATAGAGTTAACACCGTAAGTACATGACATTCACCTGTTTCATATTTATTTTTCTAAATCCCTTAGTGGTGTATCTAATGAATATGAACATGAATATGATTTCATTGAAGAACAGAAATTTTAGTTTTGGCTTCAACAAGAAGAAGATACTTGGATATACAGACAAGTTTCCATGGAAAAACAGGTACTTAACATCAGTTAAGATCTAAGGTAGGATGTTTATTGAACTTAAACTTGCTGTAAGCTATGAATATATGGAGGGTAAGTGTCACTAGGAAGACAATTAACTCTATCCCAGCTGAAACCAGGACAGTAAGTTATCATAATTCATGGGATGCACAATAGCATGTTAATTTGTGGAAACCGGTTCAGTGTGTGTCCTCTATGACACTTAGGCCATATTATCTCATACCTCAGATCTTGTATCTATCCAGGATCAGCTTTATTTCAGGCACAGCCACCAGCCCTGCTGCCCTGCTGCTTGTAAGCCATCTAAACTGGCTGTGGCAGCTGTGGATTGTCTGTGTCATACTACTGTGCTCCGTCCTGTGCAGCATTCATTCTTAATGATGCCAGGGAGTCATATTGTCTTTTTGTCTGTATGTAATCTATTTTTTTTTTTCCCAAGACTTTTTTTTCTCTTGATTCTTTTCAGGAGATCACCACTTTTTAGTTCCTACACTGCATTTGCAGTTATTGGTCTTAACCTGTGGCTTTTTTTAAAATAAAATCAATAATTGCTTGTTCACAGAAGTGTTTAAATAAAAAAGGTGCCAATACTTGTAAACACTTCGAGTGCAAGCATACATGAACCCCAAGATAAATCTTCTGCATGTCCTAGGTTATATAATCACTAGATTAACAACTACTCCTCTTTCTCTCCACGTACATAAACCCCTGTACACAATATTCTAATGACATTTTCTCTATTTTCAAACCTGTATATATGTATGGCAGATAGCCTTAAGAAACTCATACAAACTGTTGCCAGATCAAATCTAGGGACTGAATCAAAACTGTCAGAGCTCAGTGGAGAAACTACTCTTGACCATTGAATTAACTCTGTGTTTTCTTCTAATGGGTTTGAACCACTTCTACTGGCAGTGTAGGGAAAGAGAGATTCAGCAGAAGAAGGAGAAAAGTTTTTAAATGTAACTAATAAATTTACGTAGAATGCCAGTTTCATTTGGGAATAACTGACTTCTTACCCTGTCCTGCTTTTGTTCATGTATGTCTTGGATTTCCCTACATTAAGTTAGGTGAAGTTTGGGGGCTATGGGTGGAGGTAGTTCAAATCTGCACTAGCCAACAAGCTGTAGTAACATTACTGTAATATAAGCCATAGCTGTGCTACTATCCCTGGACATCCTGAAAGTAGCATATGCTCCATTCACAAGCCTTCCTCCTTCAAGTGTTTTTTGGGAGACCCAAAAGGTCCTTTTGTTTACAAACTAGCCACCTAAATATTCATATGACTTTAAAGCTGGTTGTTGGCTCAGAACAATAAGAGTTTTCTCACAGAAATCCCAGAGAGTAATGTTTCGATAAAAAAGGTAAATTGTAGCACTATCACTTCAAAAAGAAAAATAGTTGACCCTAAATCTTACTGCTAGAAAGATAACTATGGAGCAAAATATTCATACCTCTTCACTGATTATTCAACATGCTGTTAAAATCTAGATTCACATATAGCATAGGTGAGCTTGATAGCAAAAAGGCAATTTATATTGTTCTCATTAAAGGGGCTGTGTAAAATGAGGATCATGATTTTAAGAGCTACACAATTTAATATTAATAAAAAATTGTTACCACTTCTTGTTCTTTAAAGAAAGTGACAACATTATTTTAACACCATTCCTGTAAACAAGAACAGGAAAAGGTGTCTCTAAGAAACAGTAATTCTGGTTATTCTCTTTTTTACTTGGCACACAATTTCTCAGGAAAGTTGTTTAATTCAGTGGAAGTCTATTAATGTAAGAGTACTGTGGAGAAAAATGCACACAGTTTCTTTCAAGTTGCGCTTCAGTTCTTCACTTTCATTCTTTCAGATTTCACTACTGAAATTACACAAATAACAACTCTATTTTGACTAAATTATCATGTCAAGTAAAGATGGGGGTAATATACAGTTTATATTCACCTATTCATTTACCTTTTCATATCAATATGGAAAAAAGATCTTTGTTTCCATCTCTTTTAACCACTTTTCTCTCCGTTATCCAAGGTAATATTACTTATATTAGCATATTTCCCACAACTGCTCTTCAGTCAAGATTCATGGTTTTTGTCTTTGCTTAACCAATTCAAGAACTTTTCATCATCAAGGAACATTCCTAGCTACTATATGGATAAACAGACACAAATACACAATTAAATGCCCTTTAAAGAAGCAAGAAGCAGGAAAAATGGTCTTCTTAATAAATATTTAGCATGAAACTGAAAGACTATGGTTATGGAAAGTACATTGTAATAGAGCAGAAATGACAAAAAAACGGCTATCAGGTCTTCTGCTGGGGTTTTTTCCAACATTGCCTTGATTTTTATCATGATATTCATACAATCACAGAATCATAGAATCATTTAGGTTGAAAAAGACCTTTAAGATCATCGAGTCCAACCATCAACCATGCCCACTAAACCATGTCCTGAAGTGCCTTGTCTACCCACTTTTTCAATACCTCCAGGGATGGTGACCCCAACACTTCCCTGGGCAGCCTGTTCCAATGCCTGACAACCCTTTCAGTAAAGAAATTTTTCCTAATATCCAGTCTAAACCTCCCCTGCCACAACTTGAGGCCATTTCCTCTCGTCCTGTTTCCAGCCACCTGACAGAAGAGACCAGCACCCACCTCACTACAGCCCCCCTTCAGGCAGTTGTAGAGAGCGATAAGGTCTCCCCTCAGCCTCCTTTTCTCCAGACTAAACAGCCCCAGTTCCCTCAGCCGCTCCTCACAAAACTTGTGCTCCAGGCCCCTCACCAGCTTCGTTGCCCTTATTAAGTCATTTCTAGCTAAATCCTAGGTAACCAAGCATGCCAATGCTTGGCTTTTAAGCATATTCTGCTTAATGGAGAATTATGTGTGTGTCCATGAACAGAGCTGCATGATCCACCAAAGAATGAGATCCACAGTTATGAGTATGTTGACCTGGGGAGCCACCCATAACTGCTTGTAGAAAGTGTTGAGGAAAAAGGTTGGGTGAAAACCTTCCCCCTTTCATGGATATAGTTAGATCTGGAGAGGCACATCTCTCTCACATGCCATACCACTGGCGAAGTTGGAGCCTGTGCACTAAAAATGCTCTACAGTCACCATTGGGTTTAATGGTTTTTAAGTCAGTCTCATAAACTACCTCTGCATGGTGACATCCACAAATAAATATGACTGGGATTTTCTTATTAGAAACGAATAATTTTTAAGTACAAATATATATACATATATTGAGGCTATGGAACCAACCAGAAACCTCTGTAATGCAAGCCAATGTGTCGTTGACATTTCAGCTAGAAGTTATTTATTTCAGACAATAGAGATAGGCTTGGGTGCATCTATAACGTCGCTAAGGAAACCTCAGTTTTGAAATAAAAACACACTCTCACATTGCCTGAATGCTTGCTGTCCTGAACTAGTACTCATAGTCAGAGGTGGGTTCATAGGGCAGAAGTCCACTACCTCTCAGGTAAATCCAATTCTACATGGCATAGATAAATGCATCTTCATTTCACAGCATCACCATTTCCTGCAGAAAAGAGCGTTTAGTCTATTTACAAAATCTGAGCAAGGCCAGGGAGTGAATGCATGAGACGTATGTATATAAAACTGTCAAACTGCCACTAGTGACACAGTTGGATCATCTGAACGGTAACAATTCTGAATCTTAATAAAACAGGGGAGGAAGGGTTAGAAGAGAGAGAGACATAAAGGGATTTCTTTTCTTCTTTTTCGTCTTTTTTTTTTTTTATGCATATGTTCTTTTAGTATGAAAGAGAAACAGAAAGAGAAGAATGTGTAAAAACAGATGTGGAACTACAAAGCCTCCCCACAGACTCCTTGAGGAGGAAGATGTACATAAAGAGCAGTCTGTGTGGCCACTAAAGTACAAACTGATTCAGAAAGAGGATATGAAAAAATGTTACAGTAAGCACATAATTTATCACAAAAGTTAAGATGTATATAACTATCCCAGAGTAGCAGGGAATTAGTCTTTCTTGCATGATTAAATACACAGCTAGTGTTTGCAAATATGAGGAAATCACTGCACGGCTAATCTAGAGCATGCAAAGTTTATCAGGAAAAATAGTACATTTTTTAGACAAATCTGATATAGCTGTGGCAGGGGGAGACAAGCTGATAGGCTAACATAGCTTCAATCCATAGCAGCTACAACTACACTATTATGACATTGCTGATATAAATATGATCCTCCTTTCACCTGAGAATCTCATTCAATCCTTTACCACAGAATGATGTGTAGTTCTTAATATTGTCCAAGGCAAACTCCAGTAGCAGCTCAGCCTCATCGCTGTAATAGCAGTAGCCTCTCTAAATGACAAAGGCGGCTTCCTACCATAGTTCTGAGTCACCTTAAGGAAAATGCCTCCCTATTTTTTCTATAAGATTTTCAAGGGTTATAGATCTTATTCTGATTAATTTACGGTCTGAACTGTTATATATTTTCTTCTGTAGTCCTATTCTCACTTTCACAATTGCAGTCCAAAAAAAAGCCCTAAATGTCCAACGCTTTTACCATTTTTGAATTGTCTAGTGATGCTTTGATTAGTTACTGTTTCTCATAGAGTGCTCCTCCTGCAATTTCACATTCCTTTTCTTTTTTTTTTCATTTTTCTTACAGTTTCTAACACTGAAGGCTTTTATTGGTGAGGGACACAAAATATACACCTGTATTGTATGGTAAGTGGAAAGTGTGATTTATGTCTTTGTTTTGACTGTTCATTTATTAACCATGTGCTATCTATCATTGGTTTTAATACAGTGAAGTTTTTTTGTAAAGAAGTTGTGCTTTTCACTTCATCTTCTGTTGCTGTGATCTCCTCGGTCCCTATCATCTTCCTCAGTTTCTATTCACCCCAGCCTGTTTCAGTAAATGGCCCCAAAAGTTTTGGTTATTTTCTGGATTTCATAGGCCAACATTTCAGACTTACCTCTTCCTGACAGTGTATATGGCTGAAAGCGACTTCCCACTCACTCATACCATCTACCGCTCATCCCATTACACAGTTCCTAAGTGTCATTATCATAGAAGCATGTGTTCTGAAACGCATTTTGTGTTAAATTGTTTCATGACTTCTTTCAAATATGCATACATTCAACACAACTAAAATGCTGAGTTGGGTGGTCCCTACTGCTTTGTGGTAGAGGCAAGAGCAAAACATCATGTGTGATTTCAACACAGTTAAGTTGTTTAGTGATAATCCAGAAGTGATGTGGCTGAATCAGCATTATCTCCACTGTAAGTGGTTTCTGGTGTTAACTCTTCTGTTGCCTATCACCATGTACACATCATAGACAGAGCAATTCCCTATCCTGTCGTCTCTTTTAACTGGCAATGCCTACAAAAGTCTGTAGAGGCATTGTATCAAGAATGGCAGCAGCATCTGTCCCTCAGGGAATACTTGTCTTTGCTTTTCTTCTAGATTTCAATGATACATAATAAAAATACAACAGAAATTATTAAGTGTGATAGCATCTTTGACTCAGACTGTCTTTATTTTCCAGACTAATTATACTAGAGAACTTCACTCAGACTACTCAGACTGCTTTAAAACTTCTCCAGCTGGGCATGTTCCTCATGCACAGCATCAGATGATATTACTGTCTCCAAATCAGTTGGTACTATCATTCAAATAGCAGCTTCCTGATTCAAACCTAAAACCATAGCAGTCTTCTCATTAATTATAGTAACAGTTTGGAGGAAATTGCTGTTGCACATTACAGCAGTACACATGAATTAAAACATCAACAAAACACAGTTGTGTTTAGAGTTTGGTAGTAACAGACGGGTGTTCATGTGCAGCTATTTCCTAACAAATGGCTGAACTCTTTTCTGCTTTGCATAACAGAATTGCATACTATTTAAGCCAGAGCTAAACTTCTCCAGAATTCCACCCAAATATCTGAACTGTTTGCAGCAAAGACCCAAAGTTAATTTTCACTCACTTATTCCCATATAGTTCTGCTGAAGCTAATAGAGTTGCATAGGTCCGACCAGAATTTGGCTTCAGTTTTCTGAGCACATCTGTTCATTTCATGACAGCCATTTCTTTGTGGGTTATGTCAGTTAGAACAGACCCAGATGCTGATCCCCTTCTCGAAGCAACTTATTTTTTGAGTGATCCCACTGACACAAGCACCTTGTTTTTACTAAAGAACAACCAACCTACATGTGACAGTGACATGCCATAGGAAAATGATCTGTTACATTCTCTTTATCTGTTCCTTCCCCTTAGCCATCAAACACCCCATTAGGTACAAACAGTGTCACTTGGCACTAGAGAGGTGCTATTGAATCCTGAAGGAACATACGACACAGTTTACTTCTATGGTAGAATAAACCCTGTTTATATTGCTAGATGCTCCTAAGTTATATGCTGGCAAGGCAAGCTTCACCATCTGCCAGGGAAACCTGGCAGAAATGGACAAATAGAAGATATTCTTAATCAATATATCCCTTTATTTCTTCTCTTCCCTCCCTCCATAGACTCATAGCCACTAAGCCAGCACCATCCACCTGTACCAGTGACTGCAGGATTTCTGGCTCAGGAGGGGACACAGGTGCCTTGAACCACTAAGCAACTACCCCTTGCCTATTTTTTATATGCTGAGGGCTCCATGCCTATGCACCTGGTTTGGGATAACACATTTTCATTCAGCTGTTGATGACTCTGAATCCAGTTGAGAAAACAGCTCATTTGAATTCTGCATAGCTTGTTTGCTTCTGCATCTAATTTATTACCTGATCACCTCTAATTAGACCAGTTGCAATGGAAGAGTTGTTTTGTTCTATGCAGTTAACAATTATTTCCTCCCAGTCAGGACACAGGACCTTTCCTCATGGGGTCATCTGCAAGAATATATTGAAGATTTAGGTTTGTTCGCACATCAGAAGGAAAAGGTTAATGTAGAAATCTTAAGAAACAACATTCAGGTTTTCTCCCACAGGAGGTTTCACAGTAGTCAAAAGATTTTAGTTTCATATTATTTTTCTGGAACTGCTAGCACTTTTTATTCCCAGCATTTATTTTCCGAAATACATGGTTTACTGTAGTAATAATGTACTTTTTTTTTTCTGATCTTCTTCTATAATCATAGCCAAATTTGCCTACAGATTCATGGGCTTTAGACCCCCAAGATTTCTCAGTGAGAAACTGTTATATTTTGCCTTACAACAAAATTATAGGGAAAAAGGTACTATCATTTTACTTAAGAAGAACTATATGTGACAAACAAATGCACAGTGTTTGGGGCATTATCATCATTTTCTTAAAGCTATATGTTGTTTTTACAGGGACTGTTGCTGTTGTCATGGGTGGAGACCAATATCACTGAGGAAACAATGCTGCTAGTTTAGAAATTTTTGTTTGAAAGCATAAACAGAAATGTGCACACAAGCAGGAGGCAAGATGAAGCATGCTTTTTGGTTAAAAATAAAATAAAAGAAGAGTAGTAGGTGGTTGAGTTCCACTAAGTAATAATAATTACATTTAAAACACCTCTGTAGGCTACCAGCTTTGAAGTGTGTGGAAAGAAAAGTAATGACTGATAAGTGTTTGCAAGTGCTCAATTTGTAATGGCCAGAAGAGATAACTCAGCTCAGTTTGATACTAATTAAGGACTTATTATCTCTCTTTCAGCTCTGTGTCCAGTTGTACACTAAAATTATACATTTTGACATAATTTTTTTGCTACTTGTATCTTTGAGCATAACAAGTGAATGTCACTGTACCTCAGTAATTCAGGTATCATTATACAATTAGCTGAAGAGTTTGCTTGCAAAATTGTAAATCAGCTGTGTGGTTTTGAGTTGCATGTTGCACTTCTAACTGATTTGTAATATAGCCAAGATGAGAGACGGTGTTTCAGTTCTCTGCTCTTCTCCTATTAGCTCTGAAACAAAATTAGACTTATTAGAAACAGTAGAATGTCATTAGACAGCTTAATTAATCAAATTTACTTAAAGTATCTGAAACATTATTCATCTAGCAGATGTATTATGTGGATTAAAACGAATCTAACATCATAACTTCCAGCTTGTACCTCATACCTTTCTGTTAGTCTGGCTCAGCTTTGAATTGAAAGATTTGATTTAAACACAAAGATTTGAACTCAAGTCAGGTACAATGTTTTCTCTAAACCAGCTGTCTTCTCACTGTCTCTGAGCAAAAGGATTCTCTTTTTCTGGGCTTGCTACTACAAGACTTCTTTAACTGTGTTTCACCTACCCTTGGAAGATTAGTCTGAGGTCCAATGACCCACCTATTGGGCCTCTTTCCATCCCTGTTTTATTCTTCAGGATATAGCAGGATTTAAAATTGAACTCCCAACTCATAAATCTGCAGAGCTCCGTTGAAGTTAATGGAACAACATTGACTTGCATCAGCTGATGGCCTGGTCCTCTGTAAATAGAAAAGTCGGTTCTCAGCATTTGTGTCTTCTGTGCTGTGCCTGGTCTGTCTGAATGTGGCATCATGTCCCCACAATCAGCTCAAGGGGGCCCAGGATCAGCTCTTAGCCTTTCCTCAGACATAAGCCAACCCCTGAGAGAAGGATCAGCCACATTCACCTTGCTGCCAAATAGTGAACCTCATTCTCAGATCTTAGTGACAAACCTTTCCTGCCAAGGGCAGGTGTATAACCTGACAATGTGCATAATATATGTGAGTTTGTTGCTCAAACCACAGAATGAATGTGAGTAGATCCAGCTGTTTGTTTGAGCTGCTGGGACCTTCACCCGTGAAAGCCCCTGGTTCTGTACCCAGTG